>NC_136072.1:586345890-586945890 GCF_964261635.1 Lissotriton helveticus
GCCAATGTTTCGGCATGTGCTTCGGTGAATTTAGAGATGTCTTCGTATTGCATTATGAGAGATGATCCAAAGGGCGTGCTGCCAGCCTGCCAGGCAGTGGAAGTGTAGATATCGAACTAAAGAAGAGGCTTAGGCGCACAGCAATGTGAGATAAACACAAATTGTACAGGGCGGTTGATATGATGAAAAAAAGATAAAGGTGCTCCAACAGGTGACGTAACTAGCCAGAATACGTCCAATAATTGTAGCAAAGTAGTGTGTTACGTGGTACGTAAACACAACCCTGTATGCGGGCACACTTGTGTAGCTCAGCGTGGCTGATTCAAAAGAAAGTTCAAATCCATAAGTTTGCAAAATTTGCGTATATTTAGTAAGTTCAGAAGTTCATTATACGGGGCGTTACATCACGCCATGTATTCAATTGAAAGTAATCCAATAACGTATGTTTCAAAGTATGCTCCGATGCATTTCGGACTCGTGTAGTCCTTTGTCAAGGAGCACTCTGGGAAGGATACAACAGCAGCATTTTAGATCAACGAGAAATGGACGGCAGTAAGGTTGTGCACATGCGGTGAAAATGTGACAAAAAAGTGAATACATGCGGTTGAAAAAAGATATGGTTTCCTAATCATGCGATCATTGTGAACAATGTGAGTCCGTGATTCTAAAAACGTGTGATTGGGAAAACATGCGGGCATGATAATAAATCAGGGCGCTTTTTAGTGCATGCAGAGAGTTAAATAAATTATTAGACCCAGTGATGGTTTGTGATGTTACCCTACTCAGAAGTACGAAAATACGAGAAATGTGAAAAATTTTAAAGAAATGTGAAAAATTTAAACGTGGATAATCATGCAATGTGAAAGTATCTTACGCTTCCACATCAGTGTACAGCTCACATCGGTGCTGCAAGGAACGATGAAACAATCCATTAGCGGTTGTAAACAAGCAAAAGCGCTTGGAAAAACGGTAAACTAAACCGACAAGCGGTCGTGGTGACTTACTGTGGAGGTTCAAAGAAGTGAACTACGTGTCTCGGGCTTCGCGTAGGTACTGCGGAGTTCGAGGGGAAAGTGTTGGGTGGTAGAAATAAAGAAAAGACATCCCAGTGAAGGAAAAATCAAAGCGGCCATCTTGTAATGGTAAAAGTGAAACACCATGAGATGTGTTACAATGACATTACAACAACTTGTAAAAATGACAATAAACATGCAGAATGCGGGTGCAACGTATCAAGCGACCTGATCACAGGTAGCAACTCAATTCAGTCCGATCATTAAGCCCGAAGGGCTTCAGAGATTGGAGTTTGTAAATCCACGATGTCTCGCGTTGTAGGAGGGTTTTGTTGTTGTCTCTGCCCTCACAGTGGGTGACCATTTCCAATACCAGGTACTTCAGCTGGGCTATACTGTGGTGCGCCTCGTTGAAATGTGTGGCCAAAATAGACTTGGTGTTCTTGGTGCGAATGTTTGATTTGTGTTCGTTAAGTCTGGTCTTTATTTTTCTGCTGGTTTTGCCAACGTAGATCTTTCCACACGGGCATTTAAGTAAGTAAATCAGGTTGGCTGAGTCACAGGTGGCATCTACTTTTAAGGGGATCGCAAATCCTTTCATCGGGTGATGGATAATATTGCCTCCAATTACATTGTTACAATTATTACAATGATGACAGGGTCGTGTGCCAGTGTGTTTCCTCGGTCTGTCAGTGGGTTTTGATAGAATTTCTTCGATGTTCATAGGTCGATTGTAAGCAAAGATCGGAGGATCCTTGAAGAGATCTCCGAAATCCAGTTCCGACGACAAAATTCGCCAGTGTCTTAGTATGATTTTTTTATACATCTTACTCGCAGTGGAGAATTTAGAGACCAATGTCAATCTGGGATTCAAATCCTTTTTTTTGCTTTTCAAAGCTTCAGTTCTTGGGATGGTGAGTGCTCTGTCTTGTGCTTCTTTAACGATGTTTTCGGGGTAACCTCTGGTGGAAAACCTAGAGGCCATCGTTTGAATTTGAATGTCTCTTCTATGTTCGTCTGATACTATCCGGGTGACTCTCAGCATCTGGCTGAATGGAAGATGTCTTTTTAGGGAGTCTTGGTGGAAATTGCTATAAAGCAGAGTGTTGTTGCGATCTGTTTCCTTACGGTATAAATCCGTTTCGATACCGTCTGTTGTGATTCTTATGAGTACATCCAAGAATGTAATTTCTGTGGCTGAAATGTTCCAGGTGAACTCAATGCGGTCATCCATGGTATTCAGTGTGGATAAGGCTGATTCCAGGTGCTCTCTGGAATCGGTCCAAATGAAGAAAAGGTCATCTATATATCGTGCGTATAATTTAAGGTTGTCATTCCAATCCGCGTTCTTTTCAATGTGATTGACTTCAAAATTGCCCATGTAGATATTCGCGTATGTCGGCGCGGCGCAATTGCCCATTGCCATCCCAGACATTTGTAAATACCAGTGGTCCTCAAAACAAAAGTAACTGTGATACAAGGTAAAAATCATGAGTTCTAGAATGAAGGTTTTCAACGGATCTGCAATGTCTAATTTTAGTAAGGCTGATTCAATGGCTTCAATTCCCCCAGCATGGGGAATGGAGGTATATAGGCTCTTTTCGGAGATCTCTTCAAGGATCCTCCGATCTTTGCTTACAATCGACCTATGAACATCGGAGAAATTCTATCAAAACCCACTGACAGACCGAGGAAACACACTGGCACACGACCCTGTCATCATTGTAATAATTGTAACAATGTAATTGGAGGCAATATTATCCATCACCCGATGAAAGGATTTGCGATCCCCTTAAAAGTAGATGCCACCTGTGACTCAGCCAACCTGATTTACTTACTTAAATGCCCGTGTGGAAAGATCTACGTTGGCAAAACCAGCAGAAAAATAAAGACCAGACTTAACGAACACAAATCAAACATTCGCACCAAGAACACCAAGTCTATTTTGGCCACACATTTCAACGAGGCGCACCACAGTATAGCCCAGCTGAAGTACCTGGTATTGGAAATGGTCACCCACTGTGAGGGCAGAGACAACAACAAAACCCTCCTACAACGCGAGACATCGTGGATTTACAAACTCCAATCTCTGAAGCCCTTCGGGCTTAATGATCGGACTGAATTGAGTTGCTACCTGTGATCAGGTCGCTTGATACGTTGCACCCGCATTCTGCATGTTTATTGTCATTTTTACAAGTTGTTGTAATGTCATTGTAACACATCTCATGGTGTTTCACTTTTACCATTACAAGATGGCCGCTTTGATTTTTCCTTCACTGGGATGTCTTTTCTTTATTTCTACCACCCAACACTTTCCCCTCGAACTCCGCAGTACCTACGCGAAGCCCGAGACACGTAGTTCACTTCTTTGAACCTCCACAGTAAGTCACCACGACCGCTTGTCGGTTTAGTTTACCGTTTTTCCAAGCGCTTTTGCTTGTTTACAACCGCTAATGGATTGTTTCATCGTTCCTTGCAGCACCGATGTGAGCTGTACACTGATGTGGAAGCGTAAGATACTTTCACATTGCATGATTATCCACGTTTAAATTTTTCACATTTCTTTTAAATTTTTCACATTTCTCGTATTTTCGTACTTCTGAGTAGGGTAACATCACAAACCATCACTGGGTCTAATAATTTATTTAACTCTCTGCATGCACTAAAAAGCGCCCTGATTTATTATCATGCCCGCATGTTTTCCCAATCACACGTTTTTAGAATCACGGACTCACATTGTTCACAATGATCGCATGATTAGGAAACCATATCTTTTTTCAACCGCATGTATTCACTTTTTTGTCACATTTTCACCGCATGTGCACAACCTTACTGCCGTCCATTTCTCGTTGATCTAAAATGCTGCTGTTGTATCCTTCCCAGAGTGCTCCTTGACAAAGGACTACACGAGTCCGAAATGCATCGGAGCATACTTTGAAACATACGTTATTGGATTACTTTCAATTGAATACATGGCGTGATGTAACGCCCCGTATAATGAACTTCTGAACTTACTAAATATACGCAAATTTTGCAAACTTATGGATTTGAACTTTCTTTTGAATCAGCCACGCTGAGCTACACAAGTGTGCCCGCATACAGGGTTGTGTTTACGTACCACGTAACACACTACTTTGCTACAATTATTGGACGTATTCTGGCTAGTTACGTCACCTGTTGGAGCACCTTTATCTTTTTTTCATCATATCAACCGCCCTGTACAATTTGTGTTTATCTCACATTGCTGTGCGCCTAAGCCTCTTCTTTAGTTCGATATCTACACTTCCACTGCCTGGCAGGCTGGCAGCACGCCCTTTGGATCATCTCTCATAATGCAATACGAAGACATCTCTAAATTCACCGAAGCACATGCCGAAACATTGGCATTTGATTCTGACGCAACGGAAAGGATCTACGCATTGATCAACGATGACTTAACCCAAACACCTACAAGCAGAACAAAGGAACAATGTATCAAGCAATTACTCTATTTGTCGAAACGTTGCGTAAATCAAAAACTTCACGCGAATACACTAATTAAGTACCACAAATCACTCCGTATTCCCCGAGGCCTCCGCATTGCGCTAAAGCCTTCCCTCTGTAAGAACTCCAAAGCTTTCCTTGACAGATGGTACGCCATTCTGAACAAGTGCAGTCTGGACCTAATCTTATTGATCATTGAGGAATTGTCGGGAATCCTCCAAGAGCTGTCTTTGGAAATTAGCACCGCTGAAAACGAACTTAAAGATCTCATGACCCCTGAGGAACTAGGCACAACACTGGAAGATATCAACAGACAAATCGACCGTCATACCAGGGAGATCAACGAACGAAAGTTACGCAAATTTCGGCGTGACACCTTAGACTACAAGCTTGGGGAAGTATATACTTGGGCGGAAGTCTACGCCCAACGACGAAGAAACAAACCGTATTCTCAGAACACCGATACTTCATCCTCTGACAGCGACACCACCAACCGCCCCCCAAGACATCAACCAACGGAACGCACAAGCTCTAAAGATCGACCGGCTCAAGCATCCACCTCATCCGCAACCACCGCGGAGCCTTTTTTAGATTTAGGCCCAGACAGAACCGACGACCCCGACGGGGCAAAAGAACCAAGAAAGAACAACGGAAAGAGCCAACCCCAAAACAAACCCAAAACGAGGAAGAATCGTTAGTCATAAACATTTCTGACACCAACCTTACACCTTATGAAATTAGAACTCTACAAAAAGGCATGTCATTCATCCCAACTAGTAACACCAACCTACTTGAACTAGAAGTCAGCACGTTTAAGCTCACCAGAAAACTACGCCTAAAACACTTTTTTGAAAAAGTCTTGGAACCTACGGTGGTAACCAAACCGGATCAACTACTGGGCTTACGACCCACAAGTAATTATATGCCTCCAAGCAGCCATAAGAGCATTGATAATTTTGAAACTCTAGTCCGTCAAGATATCGCCAAGATCAATTACAAAAAATCCAAATGCAGGAATATCACCAATAAGGAACATGACACCTTGAAGAACATTGCGAACAACCAATCAATCAAATGTTTGAAAGCGGACAAGGGTGGCGCCCTAGTTATCCTCAACGCGGATCTCTACACTCGCAGAGCCAGAGAACACGTCTTCGACGTTGAAACTTATCTGCCACTTGAGGGCAACCCCACTAAGGAGTATAAAACCATGCTACTCAACATCATTGAAAAAGCCAGAGAGAACGACATCATTGATGATAGAACCAAGCGATACTTGACCGTGGAACACCCAAAAAGTCCCACTCTCACCATGCTGCCTAAGATACATAAGAACTTAATGGATCCACCTTTCCGGCCCATCGTGTCCACACGGGGGTCAATCCACGAATCCACCGGGAAATTCATTGACCGCCACTTACAGCCTATGGTGACAAACTTAAAAAGCTACATTCGTGACACCACCGACTTCATCAACAAATTAAACACCGTTGAAATCGAGCAAGGCGAACAAATCTTACTATGCACAGCTGATGTTAAGAGCCTATATACCTCCATTCCCCATGCTGGGGGAATTGAAGCCATTGAATCAGCCTTACTAAAATCAGACATTGCAGATCCGTTGAAAACCTTCATTCTAGAACTCATGATTTTTACCTTGTATCACAGTTACTTTTGTTTTGAGGACCACTGGTATTTACAAATGTCTGGGATGGCAATGGGCAATTGCGCCGCGCCGACATACGCGAATATCTACATGGGCAATTTTGAAGTCAATCACATTGAAAAGAACGCGGATTGGAATGACAACCTTAAATTATACGCACGATATATAGATGACCTTTTCTTCATTTGGACCGATTCCAGAGAGCACCTGGAATCAGCCTTATCCACACTGAATACCATGGATGACCGCATTGAGTTCACCTGGAACATTTCAGCCACAGAAATTACATTCTTGGATGTACTCATAAGAATCACAACAGACGGTATCGAAACGGATTTATACCGTAAGGAAACAGATCGCAACAACACTCTGCTTTATAGCAATTTCCACCAAGACTCCCTAAAAAGACATCTTCCATTCAGCCAGATGCTGAGAGTCACCCGGATAGTATCAGACGAACATAGAAGAGACATTCAAATTCAAACGATGGCCTCTAGGTTTTCCACCAGAGGTTACCCCGAAAACATCGTTAAAGAAGCACAAGACAGAGCACTCACCATCCCAAGAACTGAAGCTTTGAAAAGCAAAAAAAAGGATTTGAATCCCAGATTGACATTGGTCTCTAAATTCTCCACTGCGAGTAAGATGTATAAAAAAATCATACTAAGACACTGGCGAATTTTGTCGTCGGAACTGGATTTCGGAGATCTCTTCAAGGATCCTCCGATCTTTGCTTACAATCGACCTATGAACATCGGAGAAATTCTATCAAAACCCACTGACAGACCGAGGAAACACACTGGCACACGACCCTGTCATCATTGTAATAATTGTAACAATGTAATTGGAGGCAATATTATCCATCACCCGATGAAAGGATTTGCGATCCCCTTAAAAGTAGATGCCACCTGTGACTCAGCCAACCTGATTTACTTACTTAAATGCCCGTGTGGAAAGATCTACGTTGGCAAAACCAGCAGAAAAATAAAGACCAGACTTAACGAACACAAATCAAACATTCGCACCAAGAACACCAAGTCTATTTTGGCCACACATTTCAACGAGGCGCACCACAGTATAGCCCAGCTGAAGTACCTGGTATTGGAAATGGTCACCCACTGTGAGGGCAGAGACAACAACAAAACCCTCCTACAACGCGAGACATCGTGGATTTACAAACTCCAATCTCTGAAGCCCTTCGGGCTTAATGATCGGACTGAATTGAGTTGCTACCTGTGATCAGGTCGCTTGATACGTTGCACCCGCATTCTGCATGTTTATTGTCATTTTTACAAGTTGTTGTAATGTCATTGTAACACATCTCATGGTGTTTCACTTTTACCATTACAAGATGGCCACTTTGATTTTTCCTTCACTGGGATGTCTTTTCTTTATTTCTACCACCCAACACTTTCCCCTCGAACTCCGCAGTACCTACGCGAAGCCCGAGACACGTAGTTCACTTCTTTGAACCTCCACAGTAAGTCACCACGACCGCTTGTCGGTTTAGTTTACCGTTTTTCCAAGCGCTTTTGCTTGTTTACAACCGCTAATGGATTGTTTCATCGTTCCTTGCAGCACCGATGTGAGCTGTACACTGATGTGGAAGCGTAAGATACTTTCACATTGCATGATTATCCACGTTTAAATTTTTCACATTTCTTTTAAATTTTTCACATTTCTCGTATTTTCGTACTTCTGAGTAGGGTAACATCACAAACCATCACTGGGTCTAATAATTTATTTAACTCTCTGCATGCACTAAAAAGCGCCCTGATTTATTATCATGCCCGCATGTTTTCCCAATCACACGTTTTTAGAATCACGGACTCACATTGTTCACAATGATCGCATGATTAGGAAACCATATCTTTTTTCAACCGCATGTATTCACTTTTTTGTCACATTTTCACCGCATGTGCACAACCTTACTGCCGTCCATTTCTCGTTGATCTAAAATGCTGCTGTTGTATCCTTCCCAGAGTGCTCCTTGACAAAGGACTACACGAGTCCGAAATGCATCGGAGCATACTTTGAAACATACGTTATTGGATTACTTTCAATTGAATACATGGCGTGATGTAACGCCCCATATAATGAACTTCTGAACTTACTAAATATACGCAAATTTTGCAAACTTATGGATTTGAACTTTCTTTTGAATCAGCCACGCTGAGCTACACAAGTGTGCCCGCATACAGGGTTGTGTTTACGTACCACGTAACACACTACTTTGCTACAATTATTGGACGTATTCTGGCTAGTTACGTCACCTGTTGGAGCACCTTTATCTTTTTTTCATCATATCAACCGCCCTGTACAATTTGTGTTTATCTCACATTGCTGTGCGCCTAAGCCTCTTCTTTAGTTCGATATCTACACTTCCCCTGTATAGTGTACCATAAGTACCCAGGGCATAGGTGTACCCTAGGCCTACCAGGGGCTGCAGCATGTATTTTGCCACCTCTGGTTTGCCTTCCAAACTGACACCACAGGTCTGTTCACACAGCCTAGGTAAGGTGATGTAATCACCCCTTACTTAGATATAGTATACCTATATCTACCTTTATATATAGACACATATACACCTATAAGCCACTCCTATGGTAGGCCTTGACAATCCTGGAGGCAGAGTGCTTGGTTTTATGTGAGAGGGTGCTCTGGCATGAGCTGAGCCCCTCTGCAGCTTTCGGAACCATCTCCTTACATCTCCTTATAGCTGTTCTATGATATAGCCAAACCATATACTCTTAAGTGCATTATAATCCTCGCGGTTAATGCTAACTTTGGTTTGGCTTTATCAAAACATGTCGTGTAAGGTGTCAAACACTTTGGAATACTACCCCCCCCCCCCGCCACTTCTGGCAGCGGGGGTAGCATTCCACCTTTCTAGAGGGAAAAGACATGTAGCTTACTGCTTTACCAGATTAAAGTTAAACAGAGCCTCAGCATCATAAAATGGATGCTGCTGCCACAGACACTAGGCTGACCTCCTGCTGCTGGACAAAACTCCGGCAGGGGAGGCCTGGACAATAGGTTTCCTGTCCAGGGAGGTGCTGGCACCTCCCCACACAGGGGTTTTGTGTATTGGGGCAGGGAGGGCTGCATTCAGTGAATGCATCTAGACACTGCCTGGGGCACACAAGGTGCTCCATGCATAGCCCGGCTCAAACCAGTTGCTGGGGCACTCCAGCCCCAGCTCTGGTGTGAAACTGGACAAAGGGAAAAGGATGTAACCACCCCCTTCTCAGGTCCCCCCATAGGAGGGACCTAGTCAGGTAATCCAGCCCCCTTTCTTAGTATTAGTATATGAGCTGTGTCCCTGGGACTTTAGATTATCCTGGACGAATCTTTGAAAGACATATCTTGGACCTTCGACATTCCATTCTGACTGGAAGATGGAAGGCATCTCCATTGTGGTCAAGGAGTGACCACCCTGTGCACACAGGCACCAACAGCAACTTCGCTGGTCTGCAGTCTCAAGGCTCCCGTCGGAACCCAAAGACTCTGTGACTCAAGAACTGGACTTCCAGACGTCTCTGACCCCGATCCACATCCACAGCAAAGCTGAGACCCGTGGCGGAGACGAGAGACGTGGGACCAGACATCTTGGACATCCTGCATTTTGCTACCTGCACTCCTTTCCTGAAGCCTCAGTAAGTTGTGCATTGGGTTACAAGAAGCCCCAGCCCGAGCACTATTTGCACTGAAGCCCAGGCCCCCACAATCCACGAGTGTCCCGTGGGACCCGCCTTTGAATTTGAGCTTGATGCGTGTTCCCAGGTCCTTGCCTGTTGGCTAGTGAGCCCCCTGAAGACATCATCTTGAATTTACTTTGCTTTCCTGGTTGCTCTAGGCTTGCTCCAGCTTCCCTGAAGAGGAGAAGCACCACAGACCTTGCTGGTATGCAACAGAGCCAATCTTGTCATCCTATGTGGGTTGCGGTTGCTAAGGCTTGTTGGGTCCAATCCTGATACTGACGCTGCAGTCATCTAGATCCATTATGGGACAGCTTGAATCCAGCTCCTGGTCATCGTCGATGCCTCTTGGACCTTGTGGCTGAAGAGACAAACTCACCTTTTACACCTTCAAGCACCCAACATCGCCTGGTTCCTTCCTGGTACCTTCCTGGTCACTGGCTAGTGACCCAGACTCTGTCCCCTCTGCTTTCAGGTTCTTCACAGCTCCGATCCACCCTTGGATCCACCCAGACACTTTTCCTCTGGTCGCCTGCAGCACTTCTTTGCACCTCTCCATAGAAAACGACGACGAAACCCGACACGAAAAGACACCTATGCACCCGGCTTCCCTGGGTGAGGTAACACAAGTACTCCGGTGCGCCCATGGGTCTTGACTCTCGAAGTGTCCTAGTTTAAAAGGGTTCCATCCTAGTCCATCCGGAAGTGTCCTTAAATTGTAACTTTGTATCTTTTACGATCTCCATAGAAAGTCACTGGTAACCCGCGTCTGTGTTTAGACACTGCACGCGTCTCCCGTGGGCCTCCTACTTCCTAACCTTTGGTTGTTTAGTGTAGCCCCAGTAATTCCACAGGCCCCAGGCCTGCTTTCTAACTCTCACATGGTACTTATACCACTTTCTTAGAATATGGTTTGTGAGGCCCCTAGGGCATAACTTATACTGTGCAACTTATTGTATATTAACTGTGTGACTTGTATTGTATTTTTATCTCTGACCTCATAAAGAGTGCAGAGGGGTTGTGTTTAGATTAAATACATATATATTTGATATATACCTTGTGTGGTGTCCTTTCATTTGGTATTCAAGGGATTATATATGGTAAAAAAAACTTGCTTAACTCACCTACTGAAGTCTTAGCCTGAAGACTGCTGGTTCATGCTACCACTAGGATAGCTTTCGATAAGGTTGACTTTACAAAGAAAGAACAAGAAGCTTTATCTAATTTGGCGAAAGACGATTCAGTGAAAATCAAGCCCGCGGACAAAGGGGGCGCTACGGTGCTTATGGACACCATTACATACAGAGAGGAATGCCTAAGACAACTTAATGACACCAACTCCTACAGTCCATTGCCAGAAGATCTACAGAAAGACTTTCTAACAGCATCAAACATCTTGTTGAAGAGGCACTTTCTGGAGGGTGGATCACTGCCAACGAGGCTGCTTTCTTATGTACATCTAACCCGGTAATGCCATATTTTTATGTGCTCCCGAAGGTTCACAAAGAAAAACGCCCTCCGCCAGGACGCCCGATAATTTCGGGCATCGGGTCGCTCCTGGAACCTTTATCGACATTTGTAGATATTTTCCTGCGACCATTGGTAAAATTGATGCCTACTTATATTCAAGACACGAAGGATCTTCTGAGGATTCTCCCCAATATCGAGTTTGATACCATCACAGACATACTTGTGTTCTTTGATGTAGAGTCCCTTTATACCTCGATACCACAAAATGAGACTCTAGAAGTAATCGAGATGTTATTACGAGAACAAGAGTGGGACTCCATCACACCTTTATCTTTCATCATGGAGCTGGCTACTGTGGCTATGAAAGAGAATTTCCTTCGCTTCGAAGAGACTGTGTTCATCCAGACATCAGGGACCAGCATGGGCAGCGTTTTTGCCCCGAGTTTGGCAAATTTATATGTCCACAAGTTCGAACAGGACTGCGTACTATCACCTACGAACCCCTATTTACCATCTGTGAGGGTTTCGAAACGTTACATAGATGATATTCTTGTTGTGTGGCGGGGAACTGAAACTGAACTTAAATCATTTCACTCGTGGCTGAATGAACAGAACTCGTTTTTACGCTTCATGGTTGAACACTCTAAATCTACTTTGGCGTTCTTAGATCTCCAAATTATCACAACTTCTGAAGGCTTGGTGTCTGAACTATATAAGAAGCCTATGGCTCGGAACTCGTTGCTTCCATATGATAGTTGTCACCCAAAAGCGCTGCGGGACAACCTGCCCTTTGGGCAGTTTTTGCGCATTCAGCGAAACTGTACCACCAAAGAGAGCTTTCAAAAACATGCAGGAGCTTTAGAGAATTGGCTCTTGGAGAAGAAGTACCCTAAGAAGCTGATTCGGAAATCCAAAAAGAGAGCCTCCAATAACAATCGTGAGGCACTTCTGGAATTGACCCCTTCTAAACCTAAGAACGAAAGGATAGCGTTTGTCAACACCTTCAACACGAGGTCTAATGCCATACAAAAGATTGTGAGAAAACATTGGAAGATCCTAAACACTGGTCCTGATATATTGCCTGAGCCTCTCTTTGCATATAAAAGAAGTACTAGCATAAGAGATCGCTTAGTACATACCAGACCAGGAGTAAAGAAGATCCACCAAGTAGGCACGTTGTGGGACCTACCACCTGTCGAGGGACATCACCCTTGTTGGAATTGTGCAGCTTTACGCAAACCACTCGCTCTACGAGCCTTGACATCGGCACATCACGGCGCTGGCAACAAAAACGATTCATTAATTGCAATAGCAACAACCTCATTTATTTGATTACATGCCCTTGCTCATTGAAATATGTCGGGATGACGGCGAGGAAAATAAAAACAAGGATCTCTGAACATAAAAGCACGATTAGGTGTAAAAAGCAGGCGACTCGCCTTACTAACCATTTCTTGGAGGAAGGACGTAAACCAACTGATTTCATCTGGACCATGTTGGAACAACCACGGATCCCTCCTCATGTCACAGACATCCCCAAACACTTATTTAAATTGGAGCAGAAATGGGTGTATCGTTTGAACACTGATAAAAACGGCCTAAACGAAGACATTTCATGGATGGCGCTATAATATTGCAAGTGAACTGAATAACAGAGTTGACCTCCAGTACAGTGTGTCTCCTTGAACGATCAGTCGGTGTGCCTTCTCCGTTCCGCAGAGTATATTCGAGTATACATCTGATACAACTCATTTTGGAGTGTATCTAATTACTACCTGTAACTAACTCCGGGCTTACATTATCTGAAAGGCAATTTACTATTCTTGTTAACATTCTCAGAATAGATGATACGAGCACATAGCATAATGAGCATGTTTTTACAAATAGTAACACTGTATAAACCATTGATAACTACTATACTGCCCATCAGCTTGTGATACACTATCATGATGTGGGCGAATGCGGCATATGAAGTTCGATCCACTAACTATAATTCCAAACAACCGAATTGACGCTTTACTATGACATCTAAGTACTAGCCAAAAAGTTGTACAGAAGTGCACGGTATAAACCACATTTTCCGACAGCATGTAACACACTTACTACATTTCCCTAACGACTGAATTGACGCTTTACTATGACATCTAAGTAATAGCCAAAAGGTTATATAGATGTGCACGGCATAAACTACATTTTACGAAAGAATGTGACACACGGATGTTCACGAACTCGTCATACAGTATTCCATTTACCAAACTACGTTTCCCAGGGAGTCTAGTTGACGCGTGCTGATGACATCTGAGACAGCGCAGATGCCTGTTTGGCGTACCGACGGACAGGTAGGCACACCAAGAGACTTATTACATTGGCGATATCATTGCATATAATATAGATCTTTACTCTCCTGTAGAGTCACGTTGATGTACTGTCCCCGAGTATGTGCCTTTTTGTTAAAAGTGATCTTCTATGAGAAGCGCTTGCTAAGAACGGCAACTCTTTTGGAAACGAGTGGAGCTTATAACTCCTAGGAGAGATACAAATTGCTTAATTAATAATTTTTTCACACGTGGGTGTGAGTGCTTTTCGTTCAATATTTTTGCCGATTTCATCTGAGCATGCTCGAGACACATCGATATTATAAGTATTGTTCCGTATGAAATTAGCAGGACCTTTTAGCCTTACCAACACAAGACTGGACAATAAGAATAGAAGTAACAGCGTAGACAGAATGATTGTTTGACGGTGGTCATGAGAGCATCTTACTATCGACTTTATGGTTTTCTATTAGAGCGGTTCCCCATTTTCCTGAGCTGTAGCCAGGTGAGGAGCGGCGCCTACCTCTCACATTCAAGGTGAGTGAGAGGTAATCCCAATAAAATGGGTTGGGCTATGTTATGTTTTTCAAACATACCAGTGATGGGTTATTATATTAAAATAAAGCTCAAGTGTGAGATAACTTCTTTATCAATTCGTTATCTCACTTTCTCTGTTTCCTTTTCTTTTTCATTTCTTGTGTCTTCTCTGCATGGTACCTCTTGTGTGCGGATATCTATTTCACCCCAAAAAGAGAAGTGAGAGGACTGAATCAGGTGATATCTTTGATATTTTTTATTTGTTATGCACTCACTCGTTTTGAAGCAGTAGCAAAGTAAAATATTGGTCCTGAAGAAGCATGTGATACCGTTGGGATCTATAACTGCAGAAACATGTCGACCTTACCATACATGCAGTAGATATTTGTTATGAACTACTGGTACTTTGCACTTTATGTTTTTAATCTTGGAACTGGTTTGCTCTCTAATAAAATTGCATGTGCACCCACTATCCAATTTTAACAATAACACTTTCACTCACATTTTTTGTTTAGCACTGCTTCCAGTTACCACTCCTTAGAATACCTATGTCTACAGTGTGGACACACCACCTTGTTAAATGGCCCAAATGATGACAAAAGGGCGGTTCAGAGTGTGTAACTGATGGGAATATAATCATATCGTGATCAGTCCTAATGTATCTCACTAAGTTCACAGGAGTACAGATTGCAGATTAGACACAGATTGAATACAGAGTTAGTAAACATTCCAGACCCACAGTTATTCTTTGTTAGTATAGTGTCTTGTTGAGGGGGCTATAACTGTGCATTGGTCTCTAAATATTCCCCTGGACCCTACTCCCTCCGTGTTTGTTAGTGTTAAGCGCAGTTGCATGACTGCAGGTCCTATATTCTCCTAAAATGTGTTATTAACTTTTCAAATTTCTGTGATCTTACAAGTGTGAAGCGATGCTCCACTTATGAATTCAAACTAGCAAACCATAATAGCGAGGTGAGTGGCTTTCATTTGATTGCTGCTGATCTTCTTTTTGACTATCATCTTCTATTCACTTATTGACTAAACAATGGCAACCAACTTAGGTTTAGCCTTTGACGAAGAGGAAATTCAATCTATTTTGACCGACAACCCCAGTATGTTAGAGTCCATGCCAGTCCAACCAGTGACTAACGAAGACGGGTGGTCTAAGATCCTCCTCATACTGAAAAAGAGTCACTCCCGCACGTGTGTCCATGGGATCGCTATGGCTGAGTACCTAAGGTGCGACTGTGCACCTTCTGGGCTGATAGTCACCAGCGCCCCAAGACTTTTCTTAGATGACAAAGATTTTTTACGTGGCTGGTCGCTGATTGCATGGAAATGCACTCGCGACTGGCTCGTTTTAATAATCAAAACTGCAAAGAGGGTCGCCGATAAGATCCTTGTTGAGATACAGGTACTGGAAGGTCAAATAAAAGCCAAAATCTCTGGGAAACTGTTCACTAAAAACCAAGACGAGGGAAACTAGACTAACAAAGAGTTCAAAGACTCCATATTATTCGCCAAACTTGAGAAATGTAAAAAAGACTTGGCAAAATTTGCTATGGACAAGATCTATCCTTACACCAGTGCCACATATGTACCAACCCCATACAACAGGAATGGACGTAGAGGTGGCTCCACTTATGGGACCTCAACTTCGGAAGATACTTCTAGCGATTCTGACTCGAGCAACCAAGGTAACCCTACCAACCAACAACGTGGTAGAGGCAATAGGAGGAACTGGAGAGGCCACAACTATGGCCCCAGTCAATTCAATCCATGGTGGTCACCTAACCCAGGGATGACTGGAGGTCCTTTCCCACCACCACCTATGGGCCCATATGGCCAGATGTCATTCCAACAGGGCCAGAATATGCAGCCTTTTTTAGGTTTTGGCCAAGGAAGGGCACGAGGAAGAAGACAAACCTCCAGAGGGCAAGTGCAGTGGAACGTCCCCCCACAATCGATGGGCCTACGGAACGGGAAGCAAATACCTCAAGACCAAGCAGGAACGAGCTCAGGGACAGTTTGATTATTAATCTGAGCTCCAAAGAGCTCACTCCTATTGAAGCTCAGGTATTAAACCGAGGACTTGGTTTTGTGCAGACCACAACTGGTGATCCTTTCCAGACCCAAGTAGAGCTAGCTAAATTCTTTAGGAAGGTCAGACTGCATTTCTTCTTTTTTAAATCTGAGAATCTCCCCATTAGAGAACAAAATACATGACTTAAGAAACCCTCTACTTTCACACCCTTACCTAGCACCATACCAGCTAAGGTTATAACTTTCGAGGAGGCAGTACAACATGATATCCAGACTTTGTTCTCAGGTTTTGCAAAACCATTCATGAACCTTCCAGAGAAAGAACAAGAAGCTTTATCTAATTTGGCGAAAGACGATTATGTGATAATCAAGCCCGCGGACAAAGGGGGCGCTACGGTGCTTATGGACACCATTACATACAGAGAGGAATGCCTAAGACAACTTAATGACAACAACTCCTACAGTCCATTGCCAGAAGATCCTACAGAAAGACTTTCTAACAGCATCAAACATCTTGTTGAAGAGGCACTTTCTGAAGGGTGGATCACTGCCAACGAGGCTGCTTTCTTATGTACATCTAACCCGGTAATGCCATATTTTTATGTGCTCCCGAAGGTTCACAAAGAAAAACGCCCTCCGCCAGGACGCCCGATAATTTCGGGCATCGGGTCGCTCCTGGAACCTTTATCGACATTTGTCGATATTTTCCTGCGACCATTGGTAAAATTGATGCCTACTTATATTCAAGACACGAAGGATCTTCTGAGGATTCTCCCCAATATCGAGTTCGATACCATCACAGACATACTTGTGTCCTTTGATGTAGAGTCCCTTTATACCTCGATACCACAAAATGAGACTCTAGAAGTAATCGAGATGTTATTACGAGAACAAGAGTGGGACTCCATCACACCTGTATCTTTCATCATGGAGCTGGCTACTGTGGCTATGAAAGAGAATTTCTTTCACTTCGAAGAAACTGTGTTCCTCCAGACATCAGGGACCAGCATGAGCAGCGTTTTTGCCCCGTGTTTGGCAAATTTATATGTCCACAAGTTCCAACAGGACTGCGTACTATCACCTACGAACCCCTATTTACCATCTGTGAGGGTTTGGAAACGTTACATAGATGATATTCTTGTTGTGTGGCGGGGAACTGAAACTGAACTTAAATCATTTCACTCGTGGCTGAATGAACAGAACGCGTTTTTACGCTTCATGGTTGAACACTCTAAATCTACTTTGGCGTTCTTAGATCTCCAAATTATCACAACTTCTGAAGGCTTGGTGTCTGAACTATATAAGAAGCCTATGGCTCGGAACTCGTTGCTTCCATATGATAGTTGTCACCCAAAAGCGCTGCGGGACAACCTGCCCTTTGGGCAGTTTTTGCGCATTCAGCGAAACTGTACCACCAAAGAGAGCTTTCAAAAACATGCAGGAGCTTTAGAGAATTGGCTCTTGGAGAAGAAGTACCCTAAGAAGCTGATTCGGAAATCAAAAAGAGAGCCTCCAATAACAATCGTGAGACACTTCTGGAATTGACCCCTTCTAAACCTACGAACGAAAGGATAGCGTTTGTCAACACCTTCAACACGAGGTCTAATGCCATACAAAAGATTGTGAGAAAACATTGGAAGATCCTAAACACTGGTCCTGATATATTGCCTGAGCCTCTCTTTGCATATAAAAGAAGTACTAGCATAAGAGATCGCTTAGTACATACCAGACCAGGAGTAAAGAAGATCCACCAAGTAGCCACGTTGTGGGACCTACCACCTGTCGAGGGACATCACCCTTGTGGGAATTGTGCAGCTTGTCCGCAAACCACTCGCTCTACGAGCCTTGACATCGGCACATCACGGCGCTGGGAACAAAAACGATTCACTAATTGCAATAGCAACAACCTCATTTATTTGATTACATGCCCTTGCTCATTGAAATATGTCGGGATGACGAGGAAAATAAAAACAAGGATCTCTGAACATAAAAGCACGATTAGGTATAAAAAGCAGGCGACTCGCCTTACTAACCATTTCTTGGAGGTAGGACATAAACCAACTGATTTCATCTGGACCGTGTTGGAACAACCACGGATCCCTCCTCATGTCACAGACATCACCAAACACTTATTTAAATTGGAGCAGAAATGGGTGTATCGTTTGAACACTGATAAAAACGGCCTAAACGAAGATATTCCATGGATGGCGCTATAATATTGCAAGTGTACTGAATAACAGAGTTGACCTCCAGTACAGTGTGTCTCCTTGAACGATCAGTCGGTGGGCCTTCTCCGTTCCGCAGAGTATATTCGAGTATACATCTGATACAACTCCTTTTGGAGTGTATCTAATTACTACCTGTAACTAACTCCGGGCTTACATTATCTGAAAGGCAATTTACTATTCTTGTTAACATTCTCTTCTCAGAATAGATGATACGAGCACATATTATAATGAGCATGTTTTTACAAATAGTATCACTGTATAAACCATTGATAACTACTATACTGCCCATCAGCTTGTGATACACTATCATGATGTGGGCGAATGCGGCATATGAAGTTCGATCCACTAACTATAATTCCAAACAACCGAATTGACGCTTTACTATGACATCTAAGTAATAGCCAAAAGGTTGTACAGAAGTGCACGGTATAAACTACATTTTCCGACAGCATGTAACACACTTACTACATTTCCCTAATGACTGAATTGACGCTTTACTATGACATCTAAGTAATAGCCAAAAGGTTATATAGATATGCACGGCATAAACTACATTTTACGAAAGAATGTGACACACGGATGTTCACGAACTCGTCATACAGTATTCCATTTACCAAACTACGTTTCCCAGGGAGTCTAGTTGACGCGTGCTGATGACATCTGAGAAGTGGCCAATGGACTCACGGTATACTCTTGCGCATTGTTGCACATGCGCAGTGAGACGTAACACTGATGAGGGATTCAACGGGTTTGAATACTCTTTAAGTGGAGCGCGAGACGGCACCGCGGCACCTCCCCGAACAGCGCAGATGCCTGTTTGGCGTACCGACGGACAGGTAGGCACAACAAGAGACTTATTACATTGGCGATATCATTGCATATAATATAGATCTTTACTCTCCTGTAGAGTCACGTTGATATACCGTCCCCGAGTATGTGCCTTTTTGTTAAAAGTGTCCTTCTATGAGAAGCGCTTGCTAAGAAAGGCAACTCTTTTGGAAACAAGTGGAGCTTATAACTCCTAGGAGAGATACAAATTGCTTAATTAATAATTTCTTCACACGTGGGTGTGAGTGCTTTTCGTTCAATATTTTCCAATAACATCTGAGCATGCTCGAGACACATCGATATTATAAGTATTGTTCTGTATGAAATTAGCAGGACCTTTTAGCCTTACCAACACAAGACTGAACAATAAGAATAGAAGTAACAGCGTAGACAGAATGATTGTTTGACGGTGGTCATGAGAGCATCTTACTATCGACTTTATGGTTTTCTATTAGAGCGGTGCCCCATTTTCCTGAGCTGTAGCCAGGTGAGGAGCGGCGCCTACCTCTCACATTCAAGGTGAGTGAGAGGTAATCCCAATAAAAATGGGTTGGGCTATGTTATGTTTTTCAAACATACAAGTGATGGGTTATTATGTTAAAATAAAGCTCAAGTGTGAGATAACTTCTTTATCAATTCGTTATCTCACTTTCTCTGTTTCCTTTTCTTTTTTAATTTCTTGTGTCTTCTCTGCATGATACCTCTTGTGTGCGGATATCTATTTCACCCCAAAAAGAGAAGTGAGAGGACTGAATCAGGTGATATCTTTGATAATTTTTTATTTGTTATGCACTCACTCATTTTGAAGCAGTAGCAAAGTAAAATATTGGTCCTGAAGAAGCAGGTGATACCGTTAGGATCTATAACTGCAGAAACATGTCGACCTTACCATACATGCAGTAGATATTTCTTATGAACTACTGGTACTTTGCACTTTATGTTTTTAATCTTGGAAGTGGTTTGCTCTCTAATAAAATTGCGTGTGCACCCACTATCCAATTTTAACAATAACACTTTCACTCACATTTTTTGTTTAGCACTGCTTCCAGTTACCACTCCTTAGAATACCTATGTCTACAGTGTGGACACACCACCTTGTGAAATGGCCCAAATGATGACAAAAGGGCGGTTCAGAGTGTGTAACTGATGGGAATATAATCACATCGTGATCAGTCCTAATGTAGCTCACTAAGTTCACAGGAGTACATATTGCAGATTAGACACAGATTGAATACAGAGTTAGTAAACATTCCAGACCCACAGTTATTCTTTGTTAGTATAGTGACTTTACAACCACCATCAATAAGGGTCGATTAGACTGGTGCAAGGTGCCCAGTAGAACTAGTGGATATCATATGCCAGGCTAACTTCCCACAGGAACTAAGAAAGTTGGTACTAGTGTCTGTGACATCATTAAAACTTTAAACTCTATGTCTCCTCCAAAGTTGGTGGCATCCCCCAACACTTCTTTTATCTGTGGCACAGCAGCCTACACTTGGCTCCCCATAACTGGTCTGGTACCTGCAATCTGGCCTTCCTCCTTCCACCAACGTATTCTACCCATGGAGATTACGACGTGTTGATGAAGGGCTCTTTGCGCCGCTCACGTAGGGGTGTCATATCGGCTGAGGATACAGTAGGCCAGGAAGCAGGGGACTTCTTTAAGGGTTTCCTCCCATTCTGGGGCCCCATGGCAAACAGTCGGGCTATACGAAGACTGACCAGGGTCCTTGAGGCCACCATCACAGAAACAGCTGGTGCCCTCTCCAACATCACTGCAAAGCTACAGGCGAACCGCCTTGTAACTGTAATGGTATCCAGACCGGTTCCGCAGGAGCGTCAGGAATCCGATGATAATTCCTCAGCCTTCCCCTACGGCCTTCCGACTCTATCAAACACTAGAGTATCGAGAGGCTCGCCAGGGGAAAACAGGGAGACAAAACAAGGAAAGACGGGGAAGAACAAAAGAAAACTTGACTGTAATTTTCTGTGACGATTGAGCACCTTGTTGTACAGGATTCAGGAGGACATCGGGCTGAAAGACAAATATATAATTCTAACAACAGTTGTCTACTATACATAAGCCTCTATATTCACTATAGCAATCTTACATACCCCCAATGTTTTGTCTGATATTCAGGAGTGATGTGCGGGATGTTGAGGTTTTCGTCTTGAGCTACAACTAAGTAATGGAACAGGATTAAATGATACCACTCTTGTCCGTAAGGAACATACACTGACAACACTTAAAACACAAAGCTCTCTCACTTATTCTGAAGCACAAGGTTGTCCAACGTAAGTGGTGTTCAATAATACCCTTGATGAGCGTTTAATGCCAACACCAACACTGGGCAGTGAATATCTAAATAACAAAACACATGTATGAGAACCAAAACACATCAAAAGTCTGGAATAAACAAGTAGGCAGCGCAAAGCGCTGTTACCGTGAGTCTTTGATGAGTCTGTTCTATCTTGCACCTCCACTTAAATCCACGCAAGTGTCCCCAAGCACAGAGGATAGTTGACCCAGATGAAGGTGGATGAGGGGCCAGCAGTAATGCAGTCAAGTGAAGGAATGGAAGGGGCAAAATGAAAGTGGGCTTGCCGGATGGCCGAGAAAAAACCTGGCCAAAGGGCATACAAGGTGTAAAAATAACCTAAATACCTAAATGAGGTGACCCTCAGACCACCCGGCCGGATGACGGGGTACAAACCCGGTCGCCAGGCAGAGTAGTCAACCCTTGGGTCTAAGGGGGTTGTAAGGGGGGAAAAGAATGGAGCCCGGCCGGACGGCGGAGAACAGGCCCGGCCGTCGGGCGGAGCAACAACGGGAGAGGACAAAGAGCACACAAGTGCCCGGCCGGACGGCGGAGACCAAGCCCGGCCGTCGGGCGGAGCAGTGTGAGAGGCTGACAGAGTAAGCGGCTTCAGGAAAATATGAAAGCGGAAGCCTCCGAACTTCTGAATTGAAACGAAGGACAGAAGCCCTCTTCAGCTCTCCAAACGTAGAGAACGGTAAACCGGAAGTCAGGCACAGGAAACAG
Organism: Lissotriton helveticus; assembly: GCF_964261635.1. Classification (NCBI taxonomy): domain Eukaryota; kingdom Metazoa; phylum Chordata; class Amphibia; order Caudata; family Salamandridae; genus Lissotriton; species Lissotriton helveticus. Next base: position 586,368,216 of record NC_136072.1, read on the forward strand.
GACGGAAGCAGGAAAACGGAGCTTAGACGCAAGAACGTAAAGCGTCGCTCCCTGGGCTCATGTCAGATTTATAGGGCTTGTCAGTTAAAGGGGCAATACGTGTAATCTACAGACCGCGATTCTCGGGGCATGACAGTAACACTTCAAAATCGTATGGTCCTTGACATCATCCTCGCTGATCGTGGTGGTGTATGTAAATTGATTGGGTCCAGCTGCTGTGTGTATATTCCAGATCATGCACCCATAGTATATGATGCCATCCAACGTCTGCATCAACTTACCTCTGAAATTCATCAGGATGAAGGCAACTGGTCCCTCACAGGCTGGATCTGGGGCCTCCTTTCCCAAAGGGGATAGAAGGTCCTCATCTTCCTTGCCTTGGGAGTAGCTGTCCTAGTCTCCTGCTGTTTGTGCATTCAGTGCCTGCCAGTGCTCTGTGCAACGTGTGTTCATGCTCTCAAACATCAACCTTCTAACATTCACGACACCAATATGAAGATGATGCTCCAACAAGAAACAGATGATCTCATGAATATCGACATTTTCTAGGGTATTTGCCACTCAATGGCAAAAGGAAGGTCTGAGGAAATGTGTCCTTCTTGTCGGCATTTATTTATTTATTTATTTATTGTAGAGTTTTATATAGCGCGAACAAGACCCGTGGGTATCAGAGCGCTTAACATCATTATAGTTAACTAACACAAGTGTTGACATTACAAAGAACAAACATATATGAGGTATATAATAGCATGAATATGATTGTGTGAGCAATATATATGCAAAACAGAAACACATGTGCAAATCACATTAAGAGGTGGGGTAAGGCTAAGCTTAAATCATATGCCATATGCATCGCAAAAATGAGGTAGGCGATGGTCAGGTTTTGGCTTAACAAAATGTTAACCTTTCTAAGAACAAAACCATTATGAGGTAGATAATAGTGTGGCTATGATTATGTGAGACAGTATATATGAGAAACACAGACACCATGCAATTCACATTAATAGGTGGGGTAAGGCTTATATCATATGCCATATACCCCGACAGGAGTGAGGTAGGAGAGGGTAAGGTTTAGACTGTAAGATACAGATATATTATCACATCGCTCTTCAAGGCATTCGGTAAGGGTACATCTGCGTCTTATATAAAGCGCCAGTCTTGAGCCAACAATTAGCTTTCATATTATTCAAGTTGGAGCTTCTCCTTCTGAGAGCAGCCCTAGATCAGGTCAGCGTATCTATGCAAGGTATTTGCTCATCAAGAGGCTCTTCACTTCCCGCTTAAACGATGCAAAATTGCGAATCTTCCTAATGCTTGGAGGAAGAGAATTCCAGATTCTAGGGGCAGTTCCAGAGAACGCTCTGTCGTAAGTCTTTTTCTTTCGGAATCTGGCTGGCCGCAATAGCAGTTCAACGGCACTCCGAGCTGGTCTGTCACCTCCAGATATCTTAATTGTTTTGGCTAGATATCTAGGAGTGTTGAAGTGAAGCGCTTTATGGGTGATACATGCTAACTTCATTTGTATTCTGGCTTCATAAGGAAGCCAGTTTAATGCTTTCAAGTGAGGGGATATATGATCAAATTTCCTTGATCCTGTGATCAGTCTTGCCACTGCGTTGAGGCAGGCTTTTAGCGGAGCTGTTGACATTTTTGGTAAACCTGCTAAGGTGGAGCAGCCATATTCGATCCTAGAGATAACAAGAGATTGGATTGCTAATTTTAGATCAGCTTCAGAGATGTAAGGTTTCATTTTCCTTAAGTAGTTAAGGTGGAAGCGGGCACTTTTTGCCATTGCATTAATGTGAGCTTTCATGTCGAGGTTCTCGTCTAGGGTGATTCCAAGTGATTTAGCGGACTTGACTAATGTTGGGTTGCAGTTTAGTGCAGACACTAGTGTGGTCCATTCCCTTATTTCCGAATGGCACCTTGGTGGTGCAATTAGAAGGAACTCTGTTTTGTGAGCATTTAGCTTCAAGTGATTGGTGGATAACCATTGCAGTGCCCTTCCCAAGGACTCATTCATCCGATCAATGTCTTCAACGGAGGCGACCTTTATGTAAATTTGCGTATCATCCGCATACATGTGGTAGGATATCTGTGATTCTCGGAGAATTTCTGTAAGTGGTTCGACATACAAGTTAAACAGGTCTGGGGAAAGTGTCGATCCTTGCGGGACTCCTATTGAGTTGGGAAATGGAGTTGAGGTAGAATGATTGACCATGAATCTTTGTGTCCTGTTCCGTAGGAAAGAGTCGAACCATTTCAGCACATTTCCAGTTAATCCCATCCTATCTCGAAGTCTGGCCAGTAAGGCTTCGTGATTTACCGTGTCAAATGCAGATGACAGGTCCAGGAGAATCAGCAGGCACGCTCGATTTTGGTCTAGGGCTTGTAGCGCATCGTCCACAATATGTAGTATAGCCGTTTCCGTGCTATGTCCTGCTCTGAATCCTGATTGGCAGTCATCTAGTAAGGAGAACTTGGTGATGTGTTGGCTTAGTTGACCCTGCACACATTTCTTGATTAGTTTGGCCAGTAGAGGGATGATAGTCACTGGGCGAAAGTTATTCGGATCTGTTGCGTCTGCTGTAGGTTTTTTGATTATGGGAACCACTTGACCTGTTTTCAGGTAGTCAGGGAGGATCCCTTGTGATAGTGATGCATTTATTATTTTGGTCCATATTGGAACCAGGATGTGGCTGATATCTCTTACACATTTTCCGGGTAGAGGGTCTTGGTAGTGGTTGTTAGGTTTAATTTCCGACAGCGTTTTGGCGATCTTATACTGGTCGTATAGTTTGAATGTGACCCAGCTTGCCTTGTTTTTTGTCTTGGTACATTCTAATGACTGGATGTCATCGTTCGGAGGCAAAGAATGTATAGTGAGGTTGGTCGCCGCATTTGTGAGCTCTTCTTCCAGCGCTTTTGCCTTCTCTGTAAAAAATGTGGAGAATTCTTCACAGCCTAATGGAGTAATCGTGTTCTCTTGAGAGGATTTGGCTAGTTTGTTTGATTGTTGTTTAAGGATTTCAAAGAGTTTTCGTGGTCTGTTTTTGGCATTGTCCAGTTCTGCTCGGATAAATTCCTTTTTGGAATTGATGATCTTTTTGTTATACTGGCTTCTGATTTTTCTGAGAGCTTTCAGCTCCGGGGATGAGGGGTGTTGTCTCCATTTCCTTTCGGCCATTCTCAGTTTCCTTCTGTCTTCATTCAGTGATCCACTAAACCAAGGATTTTTTGTCTTCTCAGTGACTCTTTTCAGTTTTAGTGGCATGGTGTTGTTGACGATATTTTCAATTGATGTAAGGTAGTGATCTGTAAGCTCATTTACATTCTGTAGATGGTTAGGTGGCTTTAAGTCTCTCTCACATCTTTCAACCAGTAGCTCAGTATTAGCCTCTTTCGTGTCGCGAATCCATTTTTTGCGCTTGAAGGGTTGCACAATCGTGCCCTTTCTCATTGTGGGTATCGCAAATGATATTGCGTGATGATCAGACCAATCACAAGGGTCTATTGAGAGGATCGATGCCTTCTTGTCTCTTGCAATAATCCAGTCTAAGGTCGATCCTTTCCCGTGTGTAGGTAGCGCGCATGCTTGAGTTAGGTTTAGCTCGTCCAGGAAATCTTTAAGCTTATTAACCAGCTTGTCATTATGGTCGTCCCAATGTAGGTTGAAATCGCCTAGGAATATGTTATTGGCATCAGTATTGGGGTAGGCAGTTATGATTTCCATTAACTGCTCTGTGAACTTAGCGTTGTCACCTGGTGGATGGTAAAACGCATGCAAGTTGCATGTTTGATTGCTTGCCGCTTTTATATTAAGCCCTAGGTATTCACATGATTCTAAGGGGTCAGCTTGAATTTCTTTGACCTCAATCTCCGAGCGGTGGATGCAGGCTATACCTCCTCCTGTTTTTATTTTGTGTCAGGACTCCATTATTTTTGCATTGCCATTTAGGGTCAAACACCTCTGCACGACCCTCCTGGTCGTTTCTGCTGATGTCTGATGAAACTCTATGTGTCACGACCACCCTGCCCTTCCTGCTCCTTGTGGTTGAGCCAATTACGAAAAAGGGAACAAAGAATTGGCCTCACCACCCTCAGACTGAACTCCTGCACACACCCACCCTATTTCGCTAGACTTGGTCACACCACCTTCCCAGAACTTGTTTCTTTCACATATCCTGCTGTTCAAGATCTGTCTGTTCTCTCATGTACATATCCTGTTTTGCAAGACCTGTCCGTAATCTTTTGTACCATCTGTTGCAGCACCGTCCTGCCTGAACACAGAATGGCGTAACTGCATTCTGACTCAGAGGCGCCAGGCCCCCATCCGTACTGGTACTAAGGTGGGAAATGTGTATATAAGGCTTGTAAGATGCGGAGTGAAGCAGCAGCCTCCTCTGTCTTGTCTCCGACGAGCTTGGTACTCTGTTCCATAGCCCGGGCTATTCAAACAAAACGTGGTTCCTTTTGCAGACGAAGGCTCCTGTGTCTCCTTTTTAAGACTTGGGTGGCTCCCCCGCCACCGAGACCCAGTAAGTGGGTATAAACGGTTCTTCAAACTATACCTTCTGTGGGTAATCCGCTGTTACATCACAGAACAAGAACTTAAATCTCTTGCTCATATGCTGGTGCTCTACAAAATAGACTATTGTAACTCTCGTCTGACTGGTCTCCCCAAAACCCATCTCACCCCCATGAAAACGATTCTACACTCGCCAGCATGGCTCGTCTACAGGGCCAAAAGAAATGACCACATTCCACCCATGCTGATCACTCTCCTATGGTTGCCAGTTGAAGCAAGGGCTTTCTAAAAGACTGCCTGCATCACCCATAACGGTACAAAAGGGGGTGGTGATGGACGGAGCATCTGAGCCAATCAAACACTCACACCCAGTCAAAAGATCTGGGTTAGATCCATCACCGTTCTTTAGCCCACTCTGCCACCCCAGTTCAGACATGGCTATTTGCATATCAGTCTGACCCTGTGCCTCATGGAAACAGTCCAGCCCGAACTGCCAAGCCATGTCTTGGCTCCCCAGCTTTGGAACACCCTCCCTCTGTCGCTCCGCTGTACTCCAAACTTGCTGGCCTTCAGAAAGGGTCTGAAGACGTGGCTCTATGGACAGTGATCCGCTTGCTTCTTCTCTATTTTCTCTGCCTTGCCCTCTGTAGTCTGCTGTGGGTTAGAAAGCGCCGGGACACTCCTTTGGAGTAGCCGAGCGCTATATAAGACACCCATAACATTTAACATTTAACATTTAACTGCCAAGCCATGTCTTCCCTGGACCGTAAACAAGCTTCCGAGGACCGGTTTCTGGCATTCCAGCCGTCTTCAGCCCGGCTTGCTTGAATCCAGTGGCAAAGTGAGCAAGGGACTCACGTCTGAGCATACCCTGCCACACTTATGGCGGCCAAAGCGGTACAAAAGGGGGTGGTGATGGACGGAGCAACTGAGCCAATCAAACACTCACACCCAGTCAAAAGATCTGGGTTAGATCCATCACCGTTCTTTAGCCCACTCTGCCACCCCAGTTCAGACATGGCTATATGCAAATCAGTCTGACCCTGTGCCTCATGGGAACAGTCCAGCCCGAACTGCCAAGCCATGTCTTCCCTGGACCGGAAACAAGCTTCCGAGGACCAGTTTCTGGCATTCCAGCCGTCTCCAGCCCGGCTTGCTTGAATCCAGTGGCAAAGTGAGCAAGGGACTCACGTCTGAGCATACCCTGCCACACTTATGGCGGCCAAAGCGGTACAAAAGGGGGTGGTGATGGACGGAGCATCTGAGCCAATCAAACACTCACACCCAGTCAAAAGATCTGGGTTAGATCCATCACCGTTCTTTAGCCCACTCTGCCACCCCAGTTCAGAAATGGCTATTTGCAAATCAGTCTGACCCTGTGCCTCATGGAAACAGTCCAGCCCGAACTGCCAAGCCATGTCTTGGCTCCCCAGCTTTGGAACACCCTCCCTCTGTCGCTCCGCTGTACTCCAAACTTGCTGGCCTTCAGAAAGGGTCTGAAGACGTGGCTCTATGGACAGTGATCCGCTTGCTTCTTCTCTATTTTCTCTGCCTTGCCCTCTGTAGTCTGCTGTGGGTTAGAAAGCGCCGGGACACTCCTTTGGAGTAGCCGAGCGCTATATAAGACACCCATAACATTTAACATTTAACATTTAACTGCCAAGCCATGTCTTCCCTGGACCGGAAACAAGCTTCCGAGGACCGGTTTCTGGCATTCCAGCCGTCTTCAGCCCGGCTTGCTTGAATCCAGTGGCAAAGTGAGCAAGGGACTCACGTCTGAGCATACCCTGCCACACTTATGGCAGCCAAAGCGGTACAAAAGGGGGTGGTGATGGACGGAGCATCTGAGCCAATCAAACACTCACACCCAGTCAAAAGATCTGGGTTAGATCCATCACCGTTATTTAGCCCACTCTGCCACCCCAGTTCAGACATGGCTATATGCAAATCAGTCTGACCCTGTGCCTCATGGGAACAGTCCAGCCCGAACTGCCAAGCCATGTCTTCCCTGGACCGGAAACAAGCTTCCGAGGACCAGTTTCTGGCATTCCAGCCGTCTTCAGCCCGGCTTGCTTGAATCCAGTGGCAAAGTGAGCAAGGGACTCACGTCTGAGCATACTCTGCCACACTTATGGCGGCCAAAGCGGTACAAAAGGGGGTGGTGATGGACGGAGCATCTGAGCCAATCAAACACTCACACCCAGTCAAAAGATCTGGGTTAGATCCATCACCGTTCCTTAGCCCACTCTGCCACCCCAGTTCAGACATGGCTATATGCAAATCAGTCTCACCCTGTGCCTCATGGGAACAGTCCAGCCCGAACTGCCAAGCCATGTCTTCCCTGGACCGGAAACAAGCTTCCGAGTACCGGTTTCTGGCATTCCAGCCGTCTTCAGCCCGGTTTGCTTGAATCCAGTGGGAAAGTGAGCAAGGGACTCACGTCTGAGCATACCCTGCCACACTTATGGTGGCCAAAGCGGTACAAAAGGGGGTGGGGATGGACGGAGCATCTGAGCCAATCAAACACTCACACCCAGTCGAAAGATCTGGGTTAGATCCATCACCGTTCTTTAGCCCACTCTGCCAACCCAGTTCAGACATGGCTATATGCAAATCAGTCTGACCCTGTGCCTCATGGGAACAGTCCAGCCCGAACTGCCAAGCCATGTCTTCCCTGGACCGGAAACAAGCTTCCGAGGACCGGTTTCTGGCATTCCAGCTGTCTTCAGCCCGGTTTGCTTGAATCCAGTGGCAAAGTGAGCAAGGGACTCACGTCTGAGCATACCCTGCCACACTTATGTCGGCCAAAGCGGTACAAAAGGGGGTGGGGATGGACTGAGCATCTGAGCCAATCAAACACTCACACCCAGTCAAAAGATCTGGGTTAGATCCATCACCGTTCTTTAGCCCACTCTGCCACCCCAGTTCAGACATGGCTATATGCAAATCAGTCTGACCCTGTGCCTCATGGGAACAGTCCAGCCCGAACTGCCAGCCATGTCTTCCCTGGACCGGAAACAAGCTTCCGAGGACCGGTTTCTGGCATTCCAGCCGTCTTCAGCCCGGCTTGCTTGAATCCAGTGGCAAAGTGAGCAAGGGACTCACGTCTGAGCATACCCTGCCACACTTATGGCGGCCAAAGTGGTACAAAAGGGGGTGGGATGGACGGAGCATCTGAGCCAATCAAACACTCACACCCAGTCAAAAGATCTGGGTTAGATCCATCACCGTTCTTTAGCCCACTCTGCCACCCCAGTTCAGACATGGCTATATGCAAATCAGTCTGACCCTGTGCCTCATGGGAACAGTCCAGCCCGAACTGCCAAGCCATGTCTTCCCTGGACCAGAAACAAGCTTCCGAGGACCGGTTTCTGGCATTCCAGCCGTCTTCAGCCCGGCTTGCTTGAATCCAGTGGCAAAGTGAGCAAGGGACTCACGTCTGAGCATACCCTGCCACACTTATGGCGGCCAAAGCGGTACAAAAGGGGGTGGGATGGACGGAGCATCTGAGCCAATCAAACACTCACACCCAGTCAAAAGATCTGGGTTAGATCCATCACCGTTCTTTAGCCCGCTCTGCCACCCCAGTTCAGACATGGCTATATGCAAATCAGTCTGACCCTGTGCCTCATGGGAATAGTCCAGCCCAAACTGCCAAGCCATGTCTTCCCTGGACCGGAAACAAGCTTCCCAAGACCGGTTTCTGGCATCACTCATAAAGCACAGCACACAACTACTCCCCCTTACCTTGAGGACAAATTCAAGCTGTCAGGTGGCTCAAGACCATCGCGAAATACCAAAGCAATGATGGCACAATCCTTCTTGGGAAGCACATCCAGAAGCACATCCAGAATCTGGAATTCACTACTTCCAAATCTGCGCACAACTAACCCATTGATGAATTTCAAAACAGACCTGAAAGCCCTTCTCTTCCAACGGTATTTTAACTAAAACACTGTAATAAATTCTTGGCACCCCATACTACCTCAACCTTTTGACGACTGTATACTAACTACCTCAACCTTTTTACTGCCCTATTTACCTCTTGTACACTCTATACGCTATCATAACCTTTTTACTTATATATTAATATATTAATATACAAGGGCTTTTCATGGCCCTTTGTTTATTCTGTTTTAGGTAATGATTTACCTTGTTACACTTTTATCCATAGTAATTATTTATAGCTGTATTGTCTATCTTAAATTATCTGTAACTTCTAAATAATTAAATATTTCTCCTGTAAAGCACTCTAGCACCTTTAGGTAAGGTCTGAAGTATATAAATATGCATAAATAAATAAAACGTAAGGAGCCTATTTCTATATGAAGAGCAGTGCTCTTTAACAAAAGACAGTCTAAAAGTATATCTTGTTGCCCTCCCACATTCCAAGGGATGTCATCATTGGGCGGTGTTTCTCGTTTGTCCGGCGCTGCAATGCCCTACGGGTCCCCCGAAGGGTCACTTTAGTGGAGATCTTTTTATTTCGCCGTTTGATGAGTGTTAGAGTGTGTTCTTAGTGGGGTCATGAAAAGTGAGTATGAGATTAAATATTCAAACTGGCTAAGGGATATCTCAAATGTTTTAATATGCTGGTTCCCCTGTCAGAGTAAAACAAAAACATAGATTGTTGTTACTAGTAGGGTAATAATGGCCTCTAGTAACTAAGTGGTCAATATGTTTCGCGCTAAAAGTGGTCAGATTGATCCCTGGCGCTTCATCAGGCCCAGAAAAAAATCAAAAGTTTTAGTTGAGTCAACCCCAGTCATGCTTTATGATTGAGCAGTCCCCCTTTGTTTTGTTTAGGGTAGTACCTGCTTGTTATAGTTATCACCGTTGGTTCGACCTAGTGCGCAAGCCTGCTGCACCTACCCTCGACCATGTGTGCCATTCAGACACACATGGTTGATGTCAGGTGCAGAAGGCTCACATACCCGGCAAACCCCCCTGTACCGATCTAAAGCAATTAGCATTCTAGGTCGAACCAACTGTCATACGTATCACAAGCAGTTACCACCCTAAACAAAACAAAGGTACCCACTCTTCTTCCTATTCTCGACAGACACTACTTGTGTCTCATTAGGAACAGTAATCCTACTTTTGGATTAATACCATTGTGTGGAGAACGGGTACTGGACTTTTATTAGCTCCTAGTCTCCCCCTTCCTTTTTTGACAAATGTTTGTGGTAATACCAGAGAAACAAGTAGTGTCTGATCACACCAGATCACAGAACAGGCCCACAAACAGACACAAAGGCCCACACTCTGCCTTTCAGCCCAGCCCTTCGGACACTGCCAGATAGTCCTTTATGCCAAGCTGAAGTTCTACCCTAATGATTATGAAACATGCCTCAGATGAGGTTGCTTCATGAAATCCATTGCCCTCTTCACTTTCAGTTGAGCTGCCCTCAAAGAATTTATGGAGCATAGGTCCACCCACTCACTTTGATATTTTCACTCTAACCAATCATGTGGAGGTGGTAAGAGTCTGAATGTTTGCTGTTCTGGAAGAGAATGACAGCATTATGCTTGGTGGACACACATAACAACAGGACTGACCAGTAGGATAGCCAGTGTGTTATGGGCAGTAGTGCAACTAAGGACAAGGGCCCTCTTAGCTGGTGTTTGAATTGGAAACTACAGAAATAAACAGGGTTCAGCGGACTCCTCAGACCGTGAGGTGCCACTGCACCTGCTGCACCAATGGCAGCTAAGGCCCTGGGACCGGCTTGACTTCACAGCATCTTGAGTTACAGCAGTGACAGTACGACTCACAGGGAAGCTTGTACTGCCTTTGGCCTGGTGCAGCTCTTTGGAATGGAAAGGAAGCTTGCACTGATGCTGCTTGGTCTGTATCCACCATGGGAGGGAAGAAAGATTGCATGCCAGTTCTGTGTGTGTGATGGAATTGTGCACTGGTGCTACTGCCACCTTTACTTTTTCTTTGTATTGTGTTAGAAAAGTTCGCACATTTTGCTGACCTTGTCACAGGTGTCTTGCCTGTTAGTGTAGCTTACTAAATCAATTGTGCTGTACACAACACAGATCAAATGGCATTTTCAATGCTCCGTTTCCTACATCGTGCAAATGAAGCAGTTCCTTACTATAAAGTAGGTGAAATGGGTTTATATAAGGTATTGCACGTGAAACAAGGAGTAATAATGCTAGAAATGGGCTAAACCGATTTGTTACAGTTAAAAGAAAAACTGGCAAGTGACTCCTTCAGCCAGTCCTGACCTTTTAGCCAGCAACAATTTGCACATTGTCATTTTCAGCCCTCACTTCATCTTTCTGATTTTATTGATAGTTTTAGTATATGGGTATAACAAAACAATACAAACAAAAAGGTCACATAAACTCCTATATAACAACTATTCACTATAGTTATGCTATTGATATTTGTATGATGCAAACATCTGTGTGCATTCATAAATATATACTACCAACACATAGATTAAGAATTAAATCTGACTGGAGCCCCTGACTGCGCTATTAAGGACTAGAAATGTGCGACGAGTCAGGCACTTACCTATCAGTACTAGAAGAACAGTAGTAGGATATGGGGAACCCCCACTCCCCAGAGTTGTAGTGATGATAAATGCACTACAGGAGAGCTGGTGGAGGGGGAACATGTGTATATTAGTCTATAACGGTATGTTTCATGAATTGCTTTGTGTGATAGTAACTGTGCAAACTCCCTCGTCTATATTGTAGTGTTATGCCTTTCTCAAAAATATCAATTAAAATACTTTAAAAAAAAGAATTAGGTCTGACACAATAAAAGTGCGTGAGTCTTATCATTAATTATTTTCTCAGCAGCCTTACTAAAAGCATGTTTTCATAAAAATGTAATAACTTGGTAAAAAAACAAATGCACACTATGCTGCAAAGTTGGCATAATTTAAATTTAAATGGATTCATTGACAGATCCTCTGCCGCCTTTCCAGGTACATCTGCATTGAATACGCTTAATCTGAGACAATGCAGAAGGGAAGGGGGAAATGGGATGAAATAGTAGATATGGGAACTGCATCTGTAAGTAGTAGCTGTGCTGCTGTGCTCCTTCACACTGCTCTGCTTGCTGATGTTCCTCACTGCTTTTAATTTAATGCCTCTCTTCCTTCTGATTACATTTTGAGGGCATAACACTGCAATGATAAAAGACAATGTTTACTATACCACCCCACCACTGGATGCGCAATCCCCTTTGTATCCTCCCTTGTGTGTGAAAACCCCTCCATATCTTGTTTTTCCTTAAAGTCTCTCTTAGCTGAAGGGCAGACTATGAATGTCCAACCTCGAGATTTTTTGACTATAGAAATGCGCCTTAGTCTCTTGCACTCTCAATTGTGCAAAGAAGTTGTTAGCTTTATCTGGTTGTTGGGTCTTGTTCCTGTCAAGGGGACCTCAAATAATCACGCTTAGCCTCACACAATATCTCACAAAATCTCTCTTAAATCGAAGATTAGTCTCTCTTATTTCTAGTTAAACAAAATGTTAAACGCCCATATTATAGTTAAGGGCAAATTGTACTCATTTGTACCCTTTTCTTTTGCAGGTTTCATAGTGCCGGAATTGATGATGCTTGGATGCTGTCCTCTGCGATGACTAGACAATCAAGCCTGAAGTTTTTCCAGGAAGCTGGATAGGACTGTGCGGGTAAGTCCGACAACCAAACAGGAGCTTTCGTCTGCTGGTGCTGAGTTCCCAAATGCCAAGCAGGGCATGGCAGACAGGCGTACCTTTTATAGGCACTGGATTCAAAATGGCTACCAAGAATATTCCAGAAGGTTCTGGATTCAAAATGGCAACCAATAAGATTCCAGAAGGTTTTCAAGATTGGTAGCCTAGGGTAGTTGGACCAAATCGTATTGGTAGTAAATTCTGTGGACATATGGCCCTTTAAACACTTGATAGCTTAAATGCTATGATGTTAGGCCTGACCACTATGTGTGCCTTGAGCTACACGTCTGACTACCGTGTTCCTGACTTCTCCTACTGGCCGTGACACTATCTCATGTGTTGTTTATGACTACAATGTTTCAGGGTGCTACAGGTGATCTTGCATTGATAGGGGTGACCGAGGGCAGGGGACATAAGGGAGCTCTGGGTGGTTATGACAGTACCCTCGTTCAACATCCGCTACCTCAGTGGATTTCCGGGTGTGGAAGGGTAGTTCAACTGACAGTTCTTCACTAGCAGAGGAACTTGGTGGGGATGTTTTGCATGCTCAAAATACCTCTCCTAAGGCCCAAAACCTATCGAATCTGTGAGGTAGTACAATCGACATCTGACTTCCTTACAGTCTAACATGTGCTTAATCTTGTATTCCGGTTCTCCTTCTATGGTAAATGGGTCCATAGGGGCTCTCAAATGAACGTCTGTATGACATAAAAAGGAAACCTGAAACACTGGATGAATACGCATATTGGTGGGTAATTTTAATTTAACTGCCAATGGGTTAGTATTTTCTGGATAGGGAAACGTCCAATGTATCTTAGGTTATCTTAGGTGCAGCTAAGTAACTCCTTTATTATCATTTCTTACTCTTATGAGCCTTGTCTAATCCTTTTTATCTATTATTTTTACAGTGGTGGACTAACCCCCACCCCTCCCCTATCCCTCCACAACGATCTCCAATTTACGGAGATCTCCCTTCCCCCCCCTTTTTAGTTCCTTTCTTATAAGGTAATCCTTCAAAATGACATTGTCTCACATCCTTTCAATGCTTTATTAACTTTTCCTTGCAGGTTTAATGTGATTTTATATTTTCTATTCCAGTTGTTTATCGTGCACTACTCACTCACTGACTTTGCGTATTCGCGCCCAAGCGTTCCCGCTTTTGACCCTGGGCCCTCAACAGACCCCCTCCGATTTTGAAATAGCTTGCGATCCTCCCCGATGCAAGCCGCGACTCCTAAGGGCACTTCCACGCATCGCTGTAAGATTTGAGGAAGATACTTTGGCAACCGTGACGTTGCTCACTGCGGTTGCCTGGGTTCTTTCCTCTCCCTTTCCCAAACTTTAGCTTTAGACGATCGCATGGGCTTGCGATCATTCCCATGGCAATCACACCTCGCGTCCGTCAGTTGACGATCAGCTGTTCATCCAAAGCAGCCGGAATATACCTCTTCTAACGCACTCTCTCTAAAAAAACAGAAGTAAGGTTTTATTGTCCTAAACGCTCTGCCCATAAAAAAAGGGGACATTTACACTTGTATAAATATATATTAACTCCTTAGGACATTTAACCAATTTGCTCCTGCGTTGCCCTTTCTTCCTCTGGCCATACTATATTTCTTACAAGCAGTACCCCTATATTGGGCTAAAAAAGTAAGTGGCAACCCCCCACTTTTATAAACATTAAAAGGCACAATATCTTATTCTGATTCAGACAATGCTTCCGCCCCAACCCCAACATTGATAAGGAATCTTTTAGAAAAATGCTCCAAAGAGAAATGGGGTCATGCATGTTTGAGACCTTAAATCAGGTCATTCCACAAAAAAGACCTCTCCCTACTCAGGAGGATGAGGCTAACAAAATCCTCATTGGCGAGATCCCTGAGACTAGGGGTAAAAGAATTAGAAAAAGTAAGAATATTGAACAAACTACCCCTATGAGCACTCCAGGAGGTCCTAGCACCTCGTCCAAACTGGGAGGTCTTAGCACCTCAATACCGAATGGAGGTCCTCGCACCTCAAACTCCCTGGGTGTCCCTAGCGGAACAACATATTTGAGTGTCCACCGCGGCACATGTTATCTGGGTGTCCACCGTGGCACAAATCATCATAGTACTCAAAATGACATGGGAGATAACCTTTTTCATGACATTGAATCTTCTGATATCCCCGATGAGTATATCTTAGATTTAGATGAAGAGGATGACGACTTCTACCATATTGACGAAGAGCCTCCTACATCCTCTAAGGACAATATCCTTGATCCCATGGGGAAGAAATGCTCTCTCCTCTAAACCTCAAGCATCCCAGATCCTCTGAGTGGTGGCCCCAAGACCATGTTGCCAAGTTCATAGAGAAATAGCTGTGCAACATACTCGAGAGGGATACCAGGAACATTCTCAGAGCAGAATGCTCAAGACCTTCCATCGAAGATAAAACTTGCCAAACTCTCAACCTCGACCCAGAGCTCATAAAAATTATTTTTAAGCTCGGTCGAGACCCCAGAAAGGGGATGGAGAGATCCCTAAAAGGTTGCCAGGACCATCTTTACGTCATCCTGGGACCCCTTGCAAGAATAATTGATTCCGCAGAGGAAAGCCACATCCGTAGTACACCTTTCAATACTGAACTAATCAGAGAGCCCTAATACTTTTAGGTAACGCAAACGCTAGCCTTAATGCGAAAGGCTTACAGTTGTTCTTACTAAAATTAATCTGAAGCTTAGCGATATGGCGGAAAAAGAATCCTCTAACAACCCAAAAGGACGTCTTTTTGGGGAAGACCTTATCAAATCTCTTGGTAAATATATATCAACTTTCACTGCCTTAGATAAGGCTCAACAAAATACGAGGAAGGTCTTTAACAACAACCGTTTTGGGTGGGCCGGAAGAAGGGGCCTCTCTTCCGGCCAGTTTAATCAAAGGCCCTATCCAAGATCCCCTGGCTTCGGTTGTGGATACCAACAATACTACACTCCTGCTTTCTATCCCCAGAGAGGCAGAGGGCCCGTTCAAGAGGATTCAGATCTTGTGGCTCATCCTTCGGCGCAAACCCTCCAAGTGAGTACTCTTTCTCGCTCACCCTCCACTTCTTCTTCCCTAAAGGTGGGAGGCAGACTCAAATATTTTTACCAAAATTGGAAGTTAATAACTCAAGATCCCTGGGTACTAAACACAGTAAAGGGTTTTCTCATAGACTTCACGCATATTCCTACAAAAACCTCTTTTCCAAGAGACATACCTCTTTCCCTAGATCAGCAAAAAATAGTAGATCAAAAGATCTCCTCCATGCTTCAGAAAGGGGCAATAATAGAGGTCCCCATGGAAGCGATAGGATTCAGAAGTACACTATTTCTTGTACAGAAAAAAGAGAAAGGTTGGAGACCCGTGATAAATTTAAGGGAACTCAACAAATATATAGTCTACAGACATTTCAAGATGGAAGGCATCCATCTTCTGAGGGATCTTCTTTTAGAGGGAGACTGGCTGCTCAAATTGGACCTAAAAGACGCGTATTTCACCATCCCTATGGCCGAAGTCCATCAACCTTTTCTCCAGTTTATGTGGAAAAAACATCTATACCAATTTCAAGCACTTCCCTTCGGTCTGTCCTCTGCCCCATAGTGCTTCACCAAGGTCATGAGAATGATTGCCTCATTCCTAAGAGAAAGGGGTATCCGTATGATCATATACCTAGACGACATTCTTGTAATGTCGCAAGACCTCACTCAGATAGTTCAAGACCTGAAAACTGTAATGGATCTCTTGGAGAACCTAGGGTTTATTTTAAACAAAGAGAAATCTATCCTTACTCCATCCAGATCTCTGGAGTTCCTGGGCTTCACCGTGGATACCTCCAAATGTCTTCTTCTTCTTCCTTCCATAAAAATATCCAAGATCAAGAAAGAGATAAGACATGTCTTAAAACAACAAGCTCTTCCCCTGAGGGAACTAGCCAGACTACTCTGTCTCCTCTCCTCCTCCATTCAAGCAATCTTCCCGGGCCCTCTAAATTATTGAGCCCTAAAAAGGTTAAAAGGAAAGTTCTGGTCTCTGGTACGAAGATCAAATTACTCTGGACCAGGATGCCAAATTGGAACTTACGTGGTGGCTAGACAACCTAGAAGCATGGAATGGCATAGCAATTTTTGGCTCGAAACCAGAATTCTTTTTAGAATCAGATGCTTCACTCCACGGCTGGGGTGCATGCCTTCTCGATCAAAACACTGGTGGAATCTGGTCACAAGAGTAATCTTCCCACCACATTAATTATCTGGAGTTAACAGCTGGACTCTATGCCCTTATGAGCTTCAAACACTATCACCAAGGGAGGGCAGTCGTCCTGAAGATGGACAACATGTCCGCAGTTGCATATATCAATCGCCTCGGAGGTACCAAATCTGCGGACCTCTCCAATCTAGCCAGGAAACTTTGGATGTTCTACCTGGAGCACAAATTGCTCTCAAAGTAGAATACCTTCCCGGCAAGAAGAACATCTCTGCGGATTGGAACGCCAGATTCCTCCTAGATCACAGCGATTGGAAACTCAATGTTTCCGTTTTCAGTACTCTGAACAGAATCTGGAGTCCACTAGAGTTAGATCTTTTTGCCAGCAGACTTACATTCCAACTACCCAAATATTTTAGCTGGATGCCCGATCCCGGTGCTCTAGCAGTGAACGCATTTCTACAACCCTGGACAGGAGTGAAAGCTTATGCCTTTCCACCCTTTGCCATAATCCAAACAGTCCTACAGAAAGTGAGACGAGATCAGTGCTACCTTGTCTTGATAACTCCCTTTTGGCCTTCCCAGGCTTGGTTCCCTACCACTCTGGAACTGGCATACATCCCCCCTTTTTAATTTCTTTCCAGGAGAATCTTCTAACAGGCGTAGACAGAGGACTTCACCCCCTAATTCAGACAAGGAGTTTGAGCCTTCTTGCTTGGAAAGTGTCAGGAGATCCAATGAAATCTCAGGCCTTTTATCATTAGCTGCTACACTCCTCAGAGAACCTTGGGCCCCAGGGACTCACTATAGATACAACAACATTCGGAAATTCTGGGTTCATTGGTGCCGGGAAAGGAACTTGGATTCCTTACAGGCACCTATTGTTGATGTAGTAAACTTCCTAGTTGAACAATTTGATTAAGGCTTAAGTTACAGAACCATCAATTGCTATAGATCAGCCATCTCTGCTGGCCATACCCTTGTCAACAGCAAAATGGTAGGTAAAATATCATTGTTTGCCGAGTTATGAAGGGCTTTCGCCTTTTCGTAGAGAACTGGGATGGCCCCAATGATGAAGCATGTCACCGTGGGGCAACCCCGGTGAGTGAGGGGACACTAGAAAGAAAGTTTTCTTTCCTGAAAGGTACACTGATCCAGTGAAGTCACATACCTACACTAGAGCTAGGTCCAAGGATCCTAAACGTGGGATCCACACTTTTGTACTTCCCAAGGAACTACATCTACAGCCCTGGGTGTATGTGGCTATTGTTAGCACCCCTAACTGAACTGGAAAGCGCCGTGGGGAAGAAGCGCTGCAAGCCTAAAGTCACCGCCGCTGGCCCGTGGGGAAAAGTGCTTCAATTACTGTCCTGATCGAATTGCAGCGCGGTGCTCCTGCCATCACCGCCGCCGCCCTGGGACCCGATCACGCTGTAGGGACTTTTATTTGACCTAAGAAGCGCTGTGGCAGGGAAGCGCTGTCTGGGCTCCGAGACCCCCACCGCTGCTGGGGCAAGTGGTCCACGAGCTAAACCACCTTCCGCCCTTAGCTGGGGGAAAGTGTCTCAGGATTGCCCCCAACATCACCGCCGTGGTCCAGAGTCCAGGTGCACGGAAAACGCTGCAGGAATCACCGCCGCCGGCCCAGGAGCTGAGGGAAGCCCAGCAAGAACTCCCCCTGTGACCACTGAGACCCGCCGCGCTGGGATTGGGCGGCTGGTTGCCTAGCAACGGAGACGCGCCCCTGCAGCCATCGAAGCCAAGGGAAAGTGCTGCGCGCGTTCCCAAGAGGGCTGGCCTGCCCTCCTTCTTGCCGCGTCATCAAGGAACAGGCGGTGCAAGGCATAACAAGAGGAGCCTCTACGGGTGCCAGCCTCATCGCTCCCCCCAGGTAAAAGTCAGCACTATGCCACTGTGTGGAGTGCTGCCTTGGGCCGGAGGCCGAGGGGAAGTCTCACCGTGTCCAGGGACTTCCGCAGTGCGCATTAGACTCTTGCCGGGCCCCCCAATGACTACCGCAAGTAATTTAACACGCGCCGCAGATAGTTTATTTATTTATTTATTTATTTATTTATTTATGCGTTTTTATATAGGGCAGACTTTACCCGAAGGTGTCAGAGCGCTTCACAATAGGAACAGAACTGATACATGAGAACATTACGAGTGAGCAAAATACAAAAGCAAACGTTACATTAAATGAAGCAAAAATGACAATCGTGAGCCAACAAAATACAAGAGGTAGCAAACGGTGCATTACAAAAGTGACAATCGTGAGCCAACAAAATACAAGAGGTAGCAAATGGTGCATTACAAAAGTGACAATCGTGAGCCAACAAAATACAAGAGGTAGCAAACGGTGCATTGCAGGAGGAAAAAGTGACGTGTGCAGGTTACAAAAGCGTACAAAATAAACATAGAGGTATAATACTGCAGTATATGGAGGACACTCAAGCACAGGAACAAACATTACGTAGGCACTGGTGGCACTTGTGCAGGTATCGAAAACAAACAAAAGTAAGAGGTAGAAAACAGTGTGTTACAAGAGAAAGTGACGGGTGCATGTTACACAAGAGTCCCAAACACAGGTAGAAGGATAATACTGCAATAACTGGCAGACTCTCAAACCACAAGACCACACTGGGAAGACACTTCCATAGACATGTAAAGTAGATTTTTCAATAATTGAAGGGCTTCCTTCAGATAATAGAGAGGGCATGGATTACATTTGGAAGTGTCTTTGAAGGAGGAGAACTTTGAGGTCAGTTTTGAAGGCCTGGGAGGAGGTGGTGGTCCGGAGCTGAGGCGGAAGTGAGTTCCAGATTCTCACTGCGCTGCCTGAAAAGGATTGGGCCATCGATCTTTCCTTCTTGAAAGTGGGAGGTTCAAGCAGTAGATTTTCCGCATTTCGTGATGGTCTAGAGCCTCCAGAGAGTTTCAGTTTTTTTGCCAGGTAGCGCGGAGAGGAGGAGTGCAAGGCTTTGTGGGTGATGCAGGCAGTCTTGTAGATAGCTCTAGCCTCGATGGGAGCCAGCGGAGGGAGGATAACATGGGAGTGATGTGGTCGCTTCTTTTGGCCCCATAAATGAAACGAGCTGGTGAATGTAGAACAGACTTAAGGGGGGATAGGTGGGATTTGGGGAGGCCAGTCAGAAGAGAATTGCAGTAGTCCAGTCTGGAGAGGACCAGCGATTGGGCCAGGGTTTTAAGGTCATGCTCCGGGAAGAAGCGACGAATCCCCCAAAGAAGGCGCAGTTGGTATCGGGCAGACTATGCAATTGAATTAATGTGGGAGAGTAGATTGAGTTTTGTGTCGAGTATGACACCAAGGGATTTTGCGCTGTCGACAATGATGGGTTTATTGTTCAGCAGATTCATCTAGTCCATCCATGATTGAACCGGGGGAGGAGAAAGTGAGGAGGAGAGGAGGAGGAATTCAGTTTTGGAGGGGTTCAGAATCAGTTGATGTGTTGACATCCAGTTATGAATGGAGTCGAGGGTAGAGCTTAGGACAGAGAGATCGTGAGTGGAGGCAACCTTGAGGTAGATTTGAGTGTAGTCTGCGTAGAGATGATAGTTGACCCCAGATTTACTTAGGAGATTTCCCAGAGGTTCCAAATAGAGATTGAACAATGTGGGTGCAAGAATAGAGCCTTGGGGAACACCTTGACCCACCGCCAAAGGAGATGAAAGACTGTCCGTTATTTTGATCATTTGGGATCTATCAGAAAGGAAAGAAGCACATCCGCATAATTAGGCATGGTGGTACAGGGCCATCTCATCGACTTCAGTCGCCTGCAGGTCCTCCAGTAAGCGCCCTACCTCCGCCTGCATGAAACCGACCTGGCATTATTAAAGTGAGGGTTTGCATGTCTTCATCGTACTGCTGCTTACAGAGCCCTGATCTGCTGGGGGGGGGGGGGGTGAGCGGGGGGTGGCGAGCGCTCACTGACTCCTGCCCGGTGGTTTACTTGGGAATCCCTACACCAATTTTTTTTTCTATGATTGCTGGACTACAAAAGAACTGCCAGAGAGTGCTATATTGTTTCCCACACAAAGAACACTATTAGAAAGACATTACCCATAGGAGCTCTTGGCAGATACAAGCTTTTGGTGACTTGATCTTGCCTGGGAACTGGATTCCTTTTTATTGAGTCGTGATCTTGCCTAGGAACTGGATTCATTTTTATTGATTCGTGATCTTGCCTGGGAATTGGATTTATCTGATTATTGGTCGGCCTGAAATTGAGATAAAGCATATTTATATTGTTATACTTCATTGGTGTAGTGTCTTTTTCTTTTGTGTGTGTGTTACTGTGGACTGTTGGTGTGTTGCACAAATACTTTACACATTGCCTCTGAAGTTAAACCTTCCCGCTCTGCGCCAAGTTACCCGGTCGGAAGCGGTAGTCCCTACTTGGACTAGGGTGCATACCTCTGCCAACTAGAGACCCCGGTTCTAACATAATGAAATTGTGATTCTCCTATTTCCATGACTAGGGAACCTGGATTTCATTAAAAACACTGAGGCTGACATTACCCCACCCATCCCTCCCTTTGGATGGTTATTTTGACAATGTGTTTCTTGCTTATAATGAGTTTGCTTTATTGCATAACTTGCTGTCTTTAATAATCTTAGATTTTTTCTCTTTACTTGTTGTATTTTATACCTTTCTTCTTGAGACATTTACTTCTCTTTCTTTTCAGGTAACCCTTCTTCTTAAATATGTGATGTGCTGGATTGTCCTTCATTTGGCTTCTTCCTCCTTCGTCACGCCACCTCGACGACCCATTATACGTTTTTTAATTCTTCTAGATGGATTTCTGAAACTTTATTATTCTTTTTTGGACTTACTCATTCTCTCCTCTACATTTAAAAGAGGCAGATTGTTGTCAGCTCATGGCATTCATGTTCTTGTTATGTTCTATTCTGGAACCTTTGGTATTATGATGTATGCGGCTGCTTAGAGACTGCATTATAAGATTATGCATAATGTCAGCTTCCGTGTCTTTAATGAATTCCAGATTCTCTTGTCATGGAAATAGGAGAATCACAATTTGCTGGGATCAACTAATCATACCCTATCACCAATCTTGTCCTCTGGTTCTTTTCTCCACTTTTGGGCTGCATATTTCTTGGTATGCTCCCTTGCTTCTTTTAAAAGAGTTTTGGCTTGAAAATGAAATTCTTTAAAGTGCCTATGGCAATCAGGGCCTGACTGGGAAACTAAAACCGGCCCTGGCAAAGTACTCGGCCGGCCGCCCCTCCCCTCCCCGGGGGGAGGGTGTGCCGCCAGGCTCTTTGCCGGGGCCGATTTTTGGCCGATTTTGTTACAGGGCCGTTTTTGCAGCTATGCTGCAAAAACGGCCCTGTAACAAAAACGGCCCCCAGGGGCCCCAAACCGGCCCCCACCCGTGCGGCCCACCGGGGGATTGCCCGGTGCCCGCAACGGCCAGTCCGGGGCTGATGGCAATCTAGGCTTGACAGGAAGGGTGATGCCTTGGTCCACTCAAATAGTAGAGTGGATGATAATCGATAGACCAAAGAGGGGAACACCCAAGGGCTGAGTGGTCCAAATTGTTATACATCAATTCTGCCATCTAGAGATTCTCATTCAAGTTGTCACCCTGCTGAATGGCTAAACACCTTAAATACTGGCCCAAGGTTTGATTTATTCGTTCTTTCTGTAAATGCTCACCTTTTGTTTCTGCGGGAGCAAGATGAAAGGTCTGATATTGGGTCACAACTTCCCACGCCCATCGGAGCTAGCCCAACAATGTCAAAGCCAACACATGGGAGGATGGGGAAAGAGGGGAAACAAAACAAGGAAAGGGAAAAGGAGATGAGTCAATGTTGTAGGTCTTGCACTGATATTCTGGTAGAACGAGCTGTATGCAATTCCTGGATAGAAGCAAGATATAAGTGTTGCCATGTATACACATGTGTTGAGCCCATGAACCCACCACTAATGGCATTCCTTCTAATTATAACTACCTCCCTCTTCCCTTGGGCATTGTATAGAAAAGCAGGAAACAGATATAGGTTGATATATCTAGAAATAGAAAAAACAAGGGGGCATATTACCAAGGCAGTCAAAATGAAATTATCTCCGCTTTTGCGTCCGTTTTTGGCCGCAAAGCGGCGATAATTTCATCGCCCTATTAGCAAGCTGTCGCTAACATCAGTTAGCGACAGTTTTTTGGTGATAGCGAGCAGTTTGGGGCCCGCTTTGCATGTCAGCGATATTTATCGCTAATGAAATGCAAAGTTGGCATACCCAACCTCTTAGCGACTGAAAGCAGTTGCTAACTTCGCTACCGCCTATTATCAACGCAGGCGTAGCGATTAAAATATTCGCGCTAAGCGCGAATATCGCCAGATCCTAATGCCTGCTCAGACCACTTCTTAGCCTGTATATCCAATGGGAGGTGGATATTCAGGTTAAATCCCTATTAGCGATAATGCTTGAATATCGCTGAATTTCCAGCGATATTCACGCATTTTGCCGCTATCGCCGGATATTTTATCGCTTTGGAGATAAACGTTGCTAATAGCACGTTATCTTTGCGATAAAATCCGGCGCGGCGATAAAAAAAATGTCGCTAAGCCTATTTAGCGATAAATTTCGCTAGTTGTTGATAATATGCCCCAAGGTTTTTAGATAATGTACTCAGTGTAACAGCTTAATACTATATGTGGAAAGAAGTACAGTGACTAAACTCAAAACATATCAAGATAAAAATCCAAGCAAGCCCTCCTAATTCATATCCAACATATATTAGAAAAAAACAGAAAAACATATTTTCCTACACTGGATAACCAAAGAAAAATAACACACAAAAATGCACAGGGGTAGGTAATATATCGAATCAGATCCTTAGGATATCAGGAAACTAATATATGTATATTTTGTCTTTTCAGCCATAAAGCAAAGCAAGCACAAAAAAACAGGATCTCCACTCACCGAGGAAAAGACCATTAGATAAGTATTGTTAACAGAAATACACGACTTTCAAAATAAATGTTACCGCCTTAATGGGATGCACAGGTTCTTTAAAACAAATCTGCACTTCTCAATGTCTTTGCAGGAAAAATAATGAACAAGTTACTTACCTTAAATAATGCATTATCTGGTAGAAAGTCTATTTAGCTGCAGATTCCTTACCTTTGAATTTCCCAGGTTGGATCTGAAAACTTTTGCTGAGCTTTACACCTTGCACGCAACGTCGGGTGGCTCCATTCGGCTCTGTGTGACATCATCAGCATCGTTAGCGTCAGTTATGACTTTGCCGTGCCTACATAGGCGCCACCCAGGCACACGGCGTCAGTAGTTTTTGTTTTTCCACGCCAGAAGCACAGAGCCACGAAGTAACTGACGTAGTCGTGTGCAAAACTAGGGCTCTGAAAAGGGGAGTAACCCTAGCCCTACAGCATTAGTCCACAGAGCAGAAAGGCATGGGTGGGGCTGTAAGGAATCTGCAGCTAGATGGAGTCTCTACCAGATAATGCGTTACTGAAGGTAAGTAACTTGTTCTTCTGATAGAGACTTCTAGCTGCAGATTCTTTAACTTTGAATCAGATACCCGAGCCATACCATCCCGGCGGTGGGTTGCGGCCTCACACTAAGAAGTCTTGCAGTACTGAACGGGCAAAATGTCTGTCCCTGCACACCTGACCATCAAGGCAGTAATGTTTTGCGAACATGTGCAAAAAAGCCTACATCGCTGCCTGACAGATGTCTAGCACTAGGACACCCAGAGCCAACGCCGTAGTCGCAGACTTTGCCCTGGTACAAAGGGCTCTTAATCCCTCAGGGGGCTGCTTCTTTGCCAAGGCATAACAGATCTTGATGCAGAGAACGACCCAGCGAGAGGTGGTCCTTTTCTGCACTGCCCTTCCCTTCTTTGCTCCCACGTACCCCGCAAAGAGTTGGTAATCCACCGGAACTCTTTTGTGCGGTCAAGGTAGAACAACAATGCTTTTTTTGGGTCCAGACAGTGGAGACACTCCTCTTCCTTAGAAGGATGCAGGGGAGCAAAGGAGCTGGGGTCACAACCTTTGGCAAAAAGGATGCCCTGGTGGGAGGCACCACCTTGTCCGGAAAGGACATAAGATAAGGAGGCGAACAAGATAATGCCTGCAACTCACTCACCCTCCGGGCAGATATTATCACCACTAAGAAGGCTGTTTTGATGGTCAACAGCCAGAGAGGACAATTGTGCATGTCTCAAAGGGTGCACACATTAGATAGTTAAGGACACAATTAAGGTCCCACTGTGGCATAACAAAGGGTGTGGGTGGAAATAAGTGAGCCAGCTCTTTTAGAAATCTATTTACAATAGGAGACTGAAAGAGAGAGGGCTGGTCTGGCTGTCGCAAAAAATCAGACACAGGAGAAAGGTAACGCTTGAGAGCTCGCAAGGCAGATCCCTGCTGGGCAAGGTTTAGAATGAATAAAAGGGATGTAAACTGGGGATCCCGGTCTGGTACAATGATAGATGGAAGGCCATGTAATCGCATTATGTGCTCAAGGAATACAGTCGCTAGTTCTTTAGACGCAGGTAATTCTTTTACTGGGATGAAATAAATGTGACATTTTTGTCAACATATCCACAACAACTAGAATTACTGTGTATCCTTGAATGGTTTGTGGGAGCTCGACAATAAAATCCATGGTAATGGAATGCCATGGCTGAGGGGATGTTGGCAGAGAAGTTAATGTGACTTGGTTGGAACATTTGTTTTAAGCACAAACATGACACTGTACAGGTGAGTATCCTGAACCATAGTGGGCCACCAAAAGGATCTTCGAAGTAATTCAATGGTTTTCTTATAGCCTGGATGTCTGGATAACATATGAGAATGTTAAGAGCTTGTTGTTGTAAGGACTTGGTAGGAATCACCAACACCCCTTGACTATACAGATGATCCTGCACTCTTATTCTCATGTGTTTTTGTCCTCCATCTCTTTATTGTCTTTTGTTTGTAATGTAATTGTTACTTACCTTTGTTAATGTAATATCTGGTAGAGACACAGTCTAGCACAGATTCCAAAAATACAAACGACCCAAGGAACTGCTTCTCCGGATCCGCGTTGCAGCACAGAAAAGAAGAAAAGTTCATCCGCGTGCCAGAGAAGACTTATATGGATCCACTGACGTCATGACCAGAGTCGACGTATTCACAGAGCCATATGGCAAAGTCCCCCGGCGCGCACGGGTACGGCAGAAAAATTTCCAGATCCAGACTGGCTCCTGGGGAGAATTCAAAAGTTAAGGAATCTGCGGCTAGATGTCTTTATCAGATACTTACTTCAAGAAGACCTCCACTGAACATATATCCCCCAAGATTCATTCTGGAGATTAAATAAGGGGCTGGTTATGAGTAATGGAGGCATCTGATAATCATAGCCATAACGGGATAAAGCATCAGCCATACCATGTTTCTTGCCTGCCCAGAATTGTATCACACAAAATCAAAATTACTGAAGTAGGGTGTCCAGCGCACTTGTCGTATACATGGTGCACTAGTAGTTTTTAAGAATTGTAAATTCCTATGATATGTAAGAACAGTGACCATATGTAGAATACCCAACAGATATTTGCGGCATTCCTCAAATGCAAGCGTTATAGCTAGAAGTTCTCTGTCTCCCAACGAATAGTTTTGCTCAGCTGGTGTTAACTTATGTGAATAAAAGGCCACAGAATGTAACTGGCTGGTTTCTTTGTCTCATTGTGACATTATTCCCCAATGGCTACTTGAGAGGCATCTGCTTCAACAATAAACGTCTGGGAGGAATCAGGATGGTTCAAAATGGGAGTAGAAACAAAAGCAGTTTTTAGTTTTGTGAAGGCTTCTTCAGCAGTAGAAGTTCAGCAAAAGGATACCCCTTTTTTCAATAGTTTCATATGGGTGATGCCATAGATGCAAAATCATGAAGTTGAAGTTACAAGTTTTATAAAGCACTCGATCACCATGCGGTTTCTTGGCGCTGGGGACGGAAAGACCCTGGGGAGACAATGGAGGCCGCCTAAGGCGAAAAGGCACGAGAAAAGAGGAACGTCTTGAGAGCTTTACGAATGTATAAAACGCCTATAGAAATTGGAAAATCCTAGGAAACGATGTACTCCTTTTACTGAAGTAGAGGAAGGGCAGCTCATTATAGCCGTAATCTTTTGTGGATCCATTATCACCCCCTCAGAGGACAGCACAAAACCTAAAAAAGGTAACTTTAGTAGTGTGGAACTGTAGGAAAGTGCCCTTTGTGCACGGTTACCCCCACTCTTTTTGCCTGACATCTAATGCAACCTGACTTGATGTGCCCTGGGTCCCTGGCAATCAGGTTCCCGGGGCCTGTGTTCTTTCCCAAGACTGTACCTTTGTATCCACAATTGTCACATCCCTGGCCACAGGTCAGCCTCTTGTAAAAGGTACCATGGGTACCAAGTGTACTGTGACCAGGGAAGGCTTCTAAGGGCTGCAGCACCTATTGTGCCACTTTTAGAGGCCCTGCACCTTAACACACACACACACACACTGCCACTGCAGGCTGCATGTTTTGGTGCAGAGAAAAATGACGACTCGACATGGCACACATCCCTGTGTGCCATGGCTGCTTTCCACTGCCTGAGGAATAGGTAAGTCACCCCTCTAGCAGGGTGCACTTGCCCTAAGGTGAGGGTACAGAGGCTTGAGCTCAGTACCCCTACAGTGTCTAGGTCCGTGCTTAGACATTGTAAGTGTAGAAAAGCCATAAAGAGTATGTATATGTATGTGTATGTATATGTATTTGAGCTTGTAAAGCGCACTGCTACCCGTAGGTTTCCTGGCGCTGTATAATGCTGGGGAACCCGTCCTGGCTTTCCCTGTGGGATGGTCCCTGCTGGGAGTCCCCTAGGTGGAGCCAGGCATCCCCGGCGTTGATGGGGCCGGTGTGGAGATTAGGCAAGCGAATGCCCAGAGTTGCCGAGTGGACCCCCTGATTAGAGTAGGCACCGAAGCGAGAATTATTGAGTCCGCTGACCCAGGGCCGGACTGGTGGTTTTGGGCACCGGGCAATCCCCCGGTCGGCTGGAGGGGGTGGGGGCCGGTTTTGGATCAGGGGGCCGGTTTTGTGAGTGAAGGCCGATTTTCGGTCCGACCCGACCGTCACAGCGTCAGTGTGTCAGTCACTCACTCACAGAGAGAAGAAGGTGTCGTGTTGTGACTCGGAGTCGTGTCTGAGATTGAGTGAGACTCGTAGACTCCAAGTTCCAAGCAGGCCTACCCATACTCCCGACAGCACCAGCATCAGCAAGCCTGATTGACCGGCGGTGTGTTTGCACACTGAAGTGCAACCTAAAAAAAAAAAGCGGAAGCGTTTCAGGTGGGTGGAGGGAGGT
Organism: Lissotriton helveticus; assembly: GCF_964261635.1. Lineage (NCBI taxonomy): Eukaryota > Metazoa > Chordata > Amphibia > Caudata > Salamandridae > Lissotriton > Lissotriton helveticus. Next base: position 586,396,029 of record NC_136072.1, read on the forward strand.
GCCTGTGTGCAGCGCGCAGTCATGCCCTGCCTCCTCCGGCGCGTCTGCGCGCCTAGGGTGCAACTCTGATGTTCCAGCATGCGCATTGCTTTGTGGGCAATTAAAACTGCGCAGTCAGTCTTGCAGCCATCATCATTCACGATGAGTGACGAGAGCCAGCCAGGAGAGGACCGGAGCGGCCATAATTTAATTATTGTACTGTGGTGGCTAGCCCGCTGCCCGCCCCTGGAAGTAGTAGCCCTCTTGTCCTCCTGTGTCTTCCACCAACAGCAGGAGCCGGGCCGACCCGTGACCGTGGTCCGTGACCGTGAGTAAGTGTATTTTTTCCACCCTGGCCGGCCCCCGGCCGTACCGACAATTACTCTTATCATCATCATTAATGACTCATCTTTAATGTCTTCACAAACACTGAAGTTGGTGGGCGGGGCGGGGCGTCGCGCAGTGGTGGTCACACACCTCTCTTTTCCATGAGGAAAAAGCCCCTTCATTGTCATTCTTCTGCAAATCATGTTAGCATTAAAATCTTTATACTGAGTTTTAGTTGTGGGGCCCTTCCCTATCTTTCATCAGTATACTGAGTTTTAGTAGTGGGGCCCTTCCCTATCTTTCATCAGTATGTTTCATGTTTTTCAAATAGCTTGCAAAAGGATTGGTTTTCCACGTATATTAATTACGGATTGTTTTTCTAGTTTAGGTCAGATTACGAATGTCTTATTGCAGTACTTTTTGATTTGTTATTTGGCTTGGCTGTCAGAAAATTAATTTGCCTCGGTGCATTATCTTATTTTGACCAATTATAACTTTTTACACAAAGCCTTTAATACCGATTCTAAACACTGTAAATTACCTGTGTTATTGTTACCCAGTCGGCCTCGATGGAATTCGAGCTCGTGACCTGCAGCTCACTGCGTACATCAGCAGCGAAATGTCATGTTGCTATGAAACCAAACAGGTCATGCCCTCTGAGGGTGGTATTGTTTCCTCTCTTCTACTGCTGACAGATGCTGTCCCTTTCCTCGTGCTACTTTAATGGCTTCTGCTGTGGATGACCCCTCAGTTGATTTATTTTTACAAATTCCAGAGTTAAGAGTAAAACTGCTTTTTCAGTCGAAAATCAGGGAGGGAAACGGATTCATATGGCAAATAATGAAAGTGTTCATTTAAATATAAAAGTTGTAACAAAAAGAATGCAAAATGTCAACTGAAAGTAATCCAGTAAAGCAAACTATTTGACTGAAGCGTTGGTACATACTTTATCTAGAGAGGTCGTCATCATTACTGGAACCTAGAACCACAGTAGCTTCCCCTTAATGGAACTCCGGGAACCATTTTGTACTAGTTAATCAATAAAGCCCAGGCCAGGAAGGTGTCCTGACTGAACAAGGCCCACTTATAGTTCAACGAAAAACACACCTTTGTTTCAGGTCCGTTAGAGGGCACTTATTCAAGTGAGAGGGTAGAAGAAACAAGGAAGAGTGGGGATACGTTTAAAAAAGCTTTGATGCGGCCAGTGTTGACTACATCATATGACAGAAATAGTACCTCAATCACGGTATGAGCAAGGGATTGCCACCGTAGGGACACTAATCAAACCTAAATAATCTCTACTTGGTCCGTGTGCCACAGAAAGAAGAGGAAGGGACGAGTTAGCAAAGAAGGATAATGATACCAACCAATGGTTCCAAGCCCATTATTGAACACAAGAGCCTAACAAGGGAGAGGGCATTCACTGACACATGCTATCACATGTTCACGCCGGCAAGACCTAAACAAGCATTTAAAATGCAATGGTCTCGTCCTTGTTAAAGTTAGAGCTATTGGCATTGCTCATGACATTATTTTTGTTTTAAAACATAGAAATAAATGGCATTGTCATTTCCAATGCCAATAGCTTAATCTCTCGCAAATGCGAGACCTATTGCATTTGCACCCACACTCACACACAGAGCAACACACAGAGCCACACGCACCCACAGACAGAGCCACACGCACCCACACTCAGAGCCACACACAGAGCCACACTCACCCACACACACAGAGACAGAGACAGAGCCACACACACACACAGAGCCCCCTCCCTCTCTCTATCTCTTTCCATCCCTCTCTATCTCTTTCCATCCCTCTCCCCATCTTTCTCTCATTCCACTCCTTCCTCTCTCTCATTCTCTTCCTCTATTTCTCCCTCTACTTCTCTCTCTCCATTGCTCTTTCTTTCTCGCACCTCCTCTTTCGCCCTCCTTCTCCCTCCCTCCCACTCTTTCTTTCTCTTGCCCTCTCTCTCTCGCTCTCTCGCTCTCTCGCTGCGCTCGCTCGCTACGCGCCGGACGGGGGCTGGCTTGCTACGCGCCAGACGGGGGCTGGTCTGGCAAAATTTGCCAGGGCTGCTTTCAGTTCCCAGTCCGGCCCTGCGCTGACCCAGGTCCACGACCCTGCCACGTCGGGAATTGAACCCTGGGCCCGGGCCGACTTCTGCTCCCGGGTCTGCCGCCTCTAACCAGTGAGCCACACTACTCCAAGTATATGGTCCATAATGGCTTTACTGAAAACTGTGAAGTTTGGTAGCAAACTTCTCAGAACATTAAACCCACATTGTTGCCAGTGTGGGATTTAATGTAAATTGCACTCAGAAGGCATCTTAGAGATGCCCCCTGAAAGCTGACCAGCCCTGGTGTGGGTCCTGAATGGCTGCCCGCCATTTGCCACCACCAGACAGGTTTTTGGACCCCTGGGTAGAGAGCCACTGCTCTCTGGTTCAAGAAACAAAGCCCATCCTGGGCAGAGGTGTCATGCCCACTCCCCCAGGATGGGCTGGGTCCACGAAACGGGAAGCTTCAAAGGCCTGCCTCCTTTAGACACTCCCCCTGCTTTTTTCTGCCCCCAGCAACTGGCTCCCACCGGTTCTGGCCCCCACATTGGGCGGGGGAATCTGCGGAAAATCTGAGCTAGGGAAAGAGAGGTGCCCACCTTTGCCAACCCCACCCCTCAGGTGGGGGAGGCGAGGTGAAGCACACATCTCAGTCCCCTCTATCTTAAAGATCAGGGGAGTCAGCAAATTAGGAAGAGGCTCATGGGCCCTCCCACTGGCAGGTGGCATAATAGGGGGTGTACCCAACCCAAGGGAGGGACCCATTGGTCTAGACCTGCACACCTCCTTAGCACTCCCAAATTTAGTATATAGGGGCAACGCTGAACCTTGCCTCCTCATATTCAAGGAAGAAAGAAGAAGGACCGAAGAGCCGTGCTGACCCAGGAAGGAGGAGAGGACACAAACTGCCTTGGACCCAGCCCTACAGGCATGTCCTGTCTATGACCTGGCTACAACCCCGATGAGTCCAGCAAGCAGCAACTCCCAGAGCCCAGAGGACCTGCCCTGGGACCTTCCCATAGACTCTGTCTCCTGTGAGTACTGGATTTGCTCAAGCAAAGACTCACCTCCAGAATCCAGATACCGGTGTCTCTGTGATTCTGCACCACTCTGCACGGCCTGAGTTCGAGTGACCCAACACCCCAAGGAGGTCTCCCCAGCGATCCCGACCTGGGATCTGGTAATCCCGACCTCCCTCAAGCCCTAGAACGATGGCTTCAGCCCTTCCCTTCTTTGCTCCCACATACCCACAAAGAGCTGGTCATCTTCCCGGAACTCTTTAGTGCGGTCAAGGTAGAACGACAACATTCTCTCTGGGTCCAGATGGTGGAGACGCTCCTCCTCCTTAGAGGGATGTGGGGGGCAAAGAAGGTGGGCAAAGTGATGGATTGACCCAGATGGAACGGGGTCACAACCTTTGGCAAAAAAGATGCCCTGGTGAGAAGCTCCACCTTGTCCGGAAAGGACATAAGACAAGTAGGCAAACTTGATAACGCCTGCAACTCACTCACCCTCTGGGACGATGTAATCGCCACTAAGAAGGCTGTTTTGATGGTCAACAGCCTGAGAGGAAAATTGTGCAAAGGCTCAAAGGGAGTGCACATCACATAGGTGAGGACCAAATTAAGGTTCCACTGCGTCATAATAAAGAGCGTAGGAGGAAATAAATGAGCCAGCACTTTTAGACATCTATTTACAATAGGAGACTTAAAGAGAGAAGGCTGGTCTGGCAGCTGCAAAAAAGCAGACAGAGCAGAAGGTAACCCTTGAGAGTTCCCAAGGCAGAGCCCTGCTGGGCAAGGGTTAGAATGAATAAAAGGACAGTAGAAAGAGTAGAAGAAAGAGGGTCAAAGAAACTTTCTGTATGTATTATACAAATGTCTGCCAACAGAAGGCGTACACCATTTTAGTGGAGGGCCGCTGGCCACTAGAATAACATTACAGACTTCGGGAGGAAGGTCAAAAGCTATCAACTGTTACTGCTCAATCTCCATGCAAGGAGGCACAGAGTTGACAAGTTCAGGTGGAGAACCCTCCCCTGCTGGTGCGACAGAAGAACCACTCGAAGGGGCAGCCTGGTCGGAGGGTTGAAACTCATACTCAGAAGCTCTGGAAATCATGGGTGTTTCAATTTATAGAGGACTTTTGCCCTGTTTTTCGTAGTCTTTTGAGAAAGTGCTGTTCGACTTGAGCTCGCACCACATGGACTACAGTTTGCGTAGTGTGCGGACTATTTTTGGGGGGTAATATATTGTTGGATGTATATACATCCCAGGAACGGCTCTCGGTCTTTTGTTGGGGGTTCTCTTTTTCTTCTATGAATACAGCCTCTAGATACTTTCTTTCTCTTCCTCTCTTTCTCTATTCACCCCTTCTTTCCTCCCTTTCTCCTGTTGGTTAACCATTTCTTGATTTGAGGTGGCTTAACGTGTATGTTTTAGATATGTGTTTGTGATATATGAAAAGTGTTCTCTCTTATCTCTTCCTTTGAGAAATAAACAAAATCAGGTTTCTTGGTGTGATGTTCATTTCTGCATACAAATTTAGTGTCTATAAGAACTGTATTATTCTAGCATTGTATATCATTTTTAAACGGACAGAATGTTTGATTCGTACACCATGGGTGTTGCCTTGGTCATATTTATTTATCATGCATTTTGTTTTGGATATTCTATTAATAAGATGGATCTAGACCTATTTTATGTTGTCAAAGATCTATGTAAATATTGTCTGAATAATTTTTTTAAACAGTATGGCTTTTTTGATATTTGGAGCCCTGAAGAAGCCCAAATGGGTGAAACGCGTTGGCTGTTGTATGTTCAATAAAGAATAAAAGGATCTACAAAACATAAAAGTGAAAGACTTGATATTTCTGTTATCGTTTCGTGCATTAATTGTGGGATTTGTACCCTACGAACTTATGTTCTCGTAACAATGCCTCTCCCATTTCTTGTATTGTTACTTTATGAGAACCTATCTCGTAAAGTGCGTTTTGGGTCCTAGTAAGACTGCTCGCCTACTTTTAAAGTAGGGCGAGGCAGTCAACAAGGTTGTGTGTTGGTCCCTTTATTGTTTTCACTTTTTATTAATGGGGTGGATAATCTCCTGCAGTCTCTGCATGTTGGTGATCCCTGTACCGCTGGGCACCCCATACCAGTATTGTTATAGGCTAATGATGCTGTTTTGCTATCTAGGACCCAGGTTGGTTTGCAGAAATTGCTGAATGCTTTTGGGGAGTTTATGTCCTCAAAGAAACTAGTGATTAACAAATCTAAAACTTTTACTATGGTTTACGGGATCAAGCACAAATAATGTAGAAACATTTTTATTGATAATACCTCTATTGCTAAAGTAAACTCCTTTTGCTAGTTGGGTGTTTTTTTTACGGGCAACAGTTCATGGGCACAATAGATTTAAATACTAACGCCAAAATGAGTAGAGTTTCACAAGGGAGTTTTAGATTCTCATCTAAATTAGGTAGTCGAGCCATTAGGGAAATGGCCAATATTTATAAGGCGAGAGGGGCAACCACTGCCACATATGGTGTGGTTCTCAAAATCCGGACCCTGTTGTTTTTCCGATATCGAGGTCCAATACCCGTGTCACAAAATCTCAATGTACCAAGACGATTTTGGTGTCTATGAACCGATAATAATTAGGACATCCTTCCTATGTATTTGCGTTACAATCGAGGGTTGCCAACACCCCTAAATCACAGTTTCCGTCCCATCCCTTAAACTCCATTTTGTGAACGGCATCCATCTTGCATCTTGCCCTCATGATAAGTCAATTAAAGGTCGAGCTTGATCCAAAAAGGACACGTCCACCTTTCGTGACTTTCCCCTGACCTGTCCCAACTGACTCCACTGTCTTCGGCCAAACCTGTTTGGGCAGCTCCTCGCCCAGTGGCCGAATACGATAGCATCAATACATAACATTCCACAAACCATTCACTACATACAGACCATGCTTTCTGCAAACATGCACCTGTCCACATTCCTTGTTTATGGCCAGTTTTATGACTGGGTTGTACCTTTCTTTATTGAGGTTTCATCGATATCTGATGGGAGTTCCAGGCCTAACTGGGTAATCCATCAACGAACTGGACATCTAAAATATGGGCTTGCTTACATGACTTCGCTCTTTGTATTATTATTGAAATATGTGTATAGCCATATCATAAACTCAGGAATTCTTGCTTGCAGCTATTATTTTTGTATATAAGGAGACGGCTGGTTCTGTAAAAACTAACAGTCTCCCGAGAACCTACTCTCCGTGCGGTGTACTTCTGGGACACGTGTTACTTGGTAGCTACCAATAAAACTTGATCTCTGACTGCGACTAGAAGACTCCGTGTTTCTGTGGTCCGGAACAAGGGAGAACTCAGAGGTCTTCGGGTGTTATCCCCTGGCACCCCGGGTTCCTAAAAACCCGGCACCTCAATGGGGCCGGTCTTTGGGGTTACAGCTCTAGCACTGCCTTGTAAGTGGAGGAACATAGTTTTTTAGGATTAAATCGATTTTAATTGATTTTTATAGAAGTAAATAACACAAACACTAGCCTACATCCAACAGCCGGCGAGGAGAGGAGGAGAAAAGACTTAGGTGAATAAAAAGACTAGGGTTAAACAGCAATACATGGCGATGAGAAAGTGAGGAAGAAAGAATGTGATGCCCTCACTCACAAAGTTCACCAACTCGTCTCTCATCCACACTCGTTCCAAGGGAGAAGCTACACTGCGGTGTTCACATCTGTGGTAAGGCATAGAACCCGTAAATATATTGGACATGTTAGGTCACAGTGAGTGGTGGACAAGAATTTCAGACACACACCCAACTTCTCGAATTTGGGGAGATTATGGTCCATCACGGAGAGTGGCCTGATAGTGCTGCCATTCCCACTTTCGCTTGGGTGACCACAGAGAAAAGGGAAGTGAAGGCTAATAAATAATCTATCCTGAAATAGGATTGGTGTGTAGTTGAAAAGAAGGAGAACGCTTTTGTGTTAGGATTCAACGACGGCCATGCATTGACCAGGTCGGTGTCTCTGAGCCATTGAAGACCCTGTGGAGTATAAGCACCTGTTGGTCCAGTCCGCTGAAGTGAATGATCTAACTGGGCATTTGACATTACAATAAAATCCCCCCAATCGAGGAGGAGCTTCGCGCGTAACCAAGATGGCCACGTGAGCACAGGGCTCCCGAGACCCTTGCAACCTCCCGCATCTATCCTGAAAATTATCCTGATCACATTGACGGGTTATTGAAGATGAGCCATAGCTGAGGCGGACACCGTTGTCTAAATCTGAATCGGACATCGGGAACCGAAATAACATCGATTTGAGCATTGCGGCCTGCCCCGCGGAATTGCCCGGAGCTCGAGCTGGTATGATACCCGGGCAGTAGTTGAACAACAGCGGCCTGAGGAGACACTGATCTAATTTCACTTTCGTTTCCAAAGCCCCAGTCTGCTCTCATCTGAGAGCGAGCCTTCTACTAGCAGAAACTGTTTGACGGCTCAGCGATCAAAGGTGCTGTTTCGATTGTGTATACTGGGCCCGGACAGGCTGTGCCCTCTGGTCGCCACTGCTGGTTGGATTGCAGTTCCCAGTGCGACCATTTTCTCTCATTGCCCACTACTCTGGAGGATCTCCTTATCCGTGATGGCGACTAAACCAGATGGCGACAAGCAAAAATCCAAGACCACTCGGCGAGGTGGCTACACCCAAGTGAACAATATGGATCGATATGCTCAATCTAAAGGATCCCCTGGCGGTCCAAGTAGATCGCTTGATGGTACTAAGGAGGACCCGGCCTCATCGATTGAATTGACTTTGCAAGACGTCATGGGTGCCCTGGACGGGATGAAGGCGTCCATCGGCCAACAATTGAGACTCTCGCCCACAAGCTATACACCATATCGATTGATGTTAATTTGATCCGTACGGATTTAGCAAAAACGAATGAAAAAGTCAAGACATTAGATCTGAAAACTTCCAGCCTCACGGGTGATGTGTCCGACTTGCAGACAGAGGTCCGCAACCTGAAGACCTCGAATGACTTTTTTGCCCGCCGGTTGGAGGACTTTGAAAGCAGGGCCCGGCGTAATAACGTACGCATCATAGGGGTCCCGGAAAAATCAGAGGATCCAGCGGCCGACCTTTTTTTGGAAGATCTCATCATCAAGCACTTCGCTCCTAAAGGTCTGAGCAAGTTCTTTGCTGTTGAACGAGCCCACAGTGTACCGGTGGTAAACCGAAGGTGGGTGCCCCGCTGCGGCCTCTCATCGCCAGAATCTTTAATTTCAGGGATAGAGACACTATCCTACAGGCCTCGCGGATGAATGGACCCATGGCTTATGAAAATACCACTGTAAGTTTTTACCCGGACTTTACACAGTCTGTCCAAAAGCAAAGACTTGGATTTCTGGGCATCAAACGCCGACTGAGAGAGATGGAACTGAAATACGCAATGCTCTTTCCAGCCAGGCTGCGCGTTGAATTCGAGGAACGGACATACTTTTTTGATCGTCCAGAGCTGGCGGGGAACTGGCTTGACACTTTGCCACACCAACGTGGCAGGGAGTAACATTCTGGAGGAGCGGAGGGTGGCCCGACGGAGCAGGAATAGGCGCATGGTTTCCGGTCTCTGAGCTTTATTGATAACCCTGTCTATGGTTCGATGATTTTATTGTATGATTTGCTGTGTCATACCCGGGGGTGGCGGGGCGATTGGTGGGACTCTTTCCTCCTCTAGGGTTTCTTTTTTTAGACTAGTTTGATGTTAGGGCGACAGGCACACTGCAAGTTGGGGTGGCTATTTGGTCTTATGCAGGGGTGCAGGGTGGGGGGATTTGTAACGGGTTTCTGGTTCGGGGTGGGAGGGAGTTTAAGTGGGTATGTTTTGGTTCAGTGCAAGGCAACATATGGTTCTGTCAATTGATTTGGATGCTGAGTTCCGAGGTGGGTTGGATCCGCTTTCACTTTTGGGATGGGGGGTAGGGAATTGAGACTAATGAGTTGGAATGTGAATGGGTTGGGGGACAGGATAAAACGAGGGGTTGTGTTACAATTGTTGAAGCAACTTTCCCCAGATGTGGTATTGTTACAGGAAACACACTTGATTGGTAACACTTGTCATGCCATGAACCGGAGAGGGTATCGCCTGGTTGCCCATGAGGGGTTCTTCTCTGGATCTAGAGGGGTGGGTATCCTAATTAGGAATTCTCTCCCCTTAGCAATAGATGCAACACTCTTAGATGATAGGGGCGCTACGTAGCTATCACTGGACGATAAGAGGGTAAGATTATATCCTTGCTCTCTGTTTACGTCCCCCCGGGTCTGCAGTCGACAACTTTTGTGGACTTGGCACGAGTAATATTGGGGCTTCCTGAGGGGACTCTGATCGTGGGCGGAGATTTTAACTCAGTTGTCTCCGGTAGGGAAGATCGATACCCACCCAGGGACCTCGCAGGGTCTCAGAATTGGCTTAGTGGCTTAATAGACACATTGGGGTTGGTGGACTGCTGGAGACTGCTACACCCGGCCCAGAACCAATACACTTTCCACTCGGGTGCACACGGTAGCCTTTCCAGGATTGATTATATTCTGATGCCAGCTGCGTATGCCCTCTCTGTTACAGAGGTCCGACATCTAGCTCGGGGAATTTCCGACCACTCCCCGTTGTGGCTTCGGATGGAGTTGCATATATGTGCGGAGCGGCGGGTGGCCCCAATTAATCTGTGGTATCTCCGTGCTCCTAAGACCCGTGCGGCGCTGGTCAAATCCCTCGACCAATATTTTGTTGAGAACCAGGGATCGGTGTCTTCTGCAGTGTCGCTCTTTGAGGCTTTTAAGACGGTCATCCGAGGTCAGGCGTGGTCAATGATTGCTGGTGCGAAGAAGAGTAGGAATGAGGAGGTGGTTAGATTAGAGACGGGGATCACCGAGTTGGAGCGTGATCTAGAACAGGGCGTGACCCGTGAGAGGATGCATATGCTGCGTCTTCAACAACTCGACTACAGTGCGCTGGTAACGGATGCCGCGAAAGTCATGGGCAGGGAGCAGCAGGGTCGGTTGTACGATGTCGGGGATAAAGCTGGCAAACTGATAGCATGGTTGGACAAAAAAGAGAGGGCTAGTCGTGTTGTTCCCGTGATTGAGAGAGTGGATGGTATGCGTGTGACTGAACCCGAGGAGATCGTCCAGAGTTTTGCGGAGCATTTCCAGGAGGTGTACTCCCCTGTGTCTGATAGGCCGGAGGAAGACTCCCATTTATTGTTGCGTGATATAGCATTGCCCAGCTTGTCTGACTCGGATAGAGAGTCGCTGGATGCCGTAATAACCGCGGATGAGGTAGCTCTCGCTATTCGTTCCATTCGTTCGGGAAAGGCAATGGGCCCTAATGGCCTCCCCATTGAACTTTATAAACTGCGCCCCGATAAAGTAGCCCCGTATCTTCGCGACATGTTCCTGGAATCGCGAGATATAGGCTCCCTCCCCCGTGATCACCGTCTTGCGACCATAGTGGTGATTCATAAGGAAGGGAAGCCGAGGGACCGCTGTGCATCTTATAGGCCGATATCACTCCTCAACGCAGAACCCAAGATTCTCGCTAAATTATTGGCCAATCGTATAATAACGGTGATTAGTGACTTGATTCATCCAGATCAATCCGGTTTCATCCCTCATCGGAATACGGCCCTGAATCTGCGACGATTGCATGGCGTTCTCGCGAGGACTTCGTCATTGAGTGAGCCGGCCATCTTGACCTCCTTGGATGCCACTATGGCTTTTGATACTGTGGAGTGGCCATATTTGTGGGCCGTATTGGCCAAGTTTGGTTTTGGTCCTGGCTTTATTAGCTGGGTCAAGCTCCTCTATAAGGATCCGTTGGCTCAGGTTGTGGTAAATGGTCGGGTCTCAAAGCCTTTCGTTCTTGGAAGAGGTACGAGACAGGGTTGTCCATTGTCTCTGCTTTTATTTGCCCTTGCTCTTGAGCCCCTAGCTGCATGGATTAGATGGGAACCATCGGTGAAGGTTATTCAGTGGGTCCCTGACTTTGAAGATCGTATTTCGCTCTATGCGGACGATATACTGTTGTACCTGACGTCGCCCAGGAAGTCGTTAATTGTTTTGTTTGATGTCCTCACATCCTTTGGTAGAAATTCAGGCCTAGTCATCAACTGGACGAAATCTTATTTATATGTCCTCTCGGGGGATGTCCCTCTATTGCCGCGCGGTTGTCCCATCCAAGTTACACATATGGGTTTTAAGTATCTTGGGGTGTATGTATCGTTGAACCCGACTGTCCAACATAAACAGAATTTGCTCCCGCCACTAAACCGGTTGAAGCTGGACGTGGGGCGCTGGCGCAAGCTGCCGCTTTTGCCACTCGGCCGTGCGGCGCTTTTTAAGATGATGTCATTGCCACGCTTTTTATATGCTCTTCAGAGCACCTTCGATGTAATCCCCGCAAGCTATTTTTGGGCTTTTGAAGGTTTCCAGAGGAAGTTGATTTGGGATGGGCATTCGCGCATCGCCCTCGCCAAGTTGACGCTTCCATGGTATGATGGTGGTATCGCTCTCCCCAACATCAAACGGTATTACTGGGCGTCTCAGTTGGGGGCCATTAATCGTGGATTGAACCCTGCATTTGCAATGGACAGGTGGTTGTTGCCGGGGGGCGATTATTATAGAGCGCTTTATTCTAGACTAGATGGAGGGAAACTCTCGGGGCCACGAAGATTGCGGTACGGATATGGAACTGCGCAAACAGTGCGATGGGTTGGAAAGATCGACTGACCCGGGCGACTCCGCTTTTTGCTTCCGAGAAGCTGGGTAAGGGGTGCTCGTTGCTAAGGGGGCGTGGAGTGAGAATGGGGGTTATCTTCATTTCTGGAAGGGGGGTCCCCATTGGGGGGCTGGTTGAGATTGAGGGAGAGCTCGATCTTTGGGATTTCATCATTGAATAAGGAGGCATTAACAGGTGATGTTTCTGATAATTTTGCGATAACAAGGGAGACGAGGCAAGGTGGTCCTTGTTCCCCCTTGTTATTTGCATTGTATATTGAACCTTATTTGATTAAATTGGAAAAAGAAGTTGATATAACCCCGGTTAGGATACATCAGATTGACTATAAAGTGTTTGCATACGCAGATGATATTGCCTTTACCACCTCAGATATTAAGCGAGCCTTACCTAAAATAATTGAACTGGCTCAAGAGTTTGGGGGGTATTCGGGATACAAACTGAATGTCTCAAAAACGCAGTGGATCCACACTGAGGAAGGTCGCCCAAACGATATGGTTTTTGCTTCAGATGCTCTTTATCTCGGCATTATAATTTCTGCTAAAATAGACGATATTGTACGCCTTAATGTAGAGCCTGTTTTAAATTCCACTAACAGAACCTTGAATTTACATTTTTCATTATACGGCCACACTAATATTCTAAAGATGTTAATTTTTCCGAAATGTTTATATTTGTTCCGTACGATACCTTTGATGTTTTCATCGTTTTTTTTTTTTTTGTAAGATAGACAGAATGTCCTCCAGGTTCCTTTGGGGCTATCATAGATCCAGAAGAGCTCTGAAATGGTGCATTCTTCCAAGAATAAAGGGTGGCTGGGGGATTCTGAATTTTCGTTTGTATTACTGGGCTATCCTACTGAGATGTATGGGTACTTTAATCTTTCAAGATGTTAGATTAGCAGAGTCGGTTAATCCTTCAATTTATGAAATGCTATTAGGGAAGGAGGCTAGGCAATGCCTAGTAAGAATAATCGAGCCCAGCTACTACAAAAAAACTAATTTAAAATTATGATAACCGCTTTTCAAATATGGAAACAATTTAGAAAAATAATCTTTTTGGGTTTTGATCTGAATTATTATACGCCCTTGGTAAACAGTTGGACTTTACCCGAGATTTTTCGGGACCAAGTGATGATTAGATGGCATTCTGTAGGTGTTTGCCTGCTAGGAGATCTCTATCAGGGGAGTCAGGTTGCTTCTTTTTCCTTTCTACAGCACAAGTATAATCTTTCAAGAATGGACCTTTTCAAATATCTTCAAATACGAAGTTTTCTGGATTCCAAGGGGCTTTTAGATCACCCCCTGATGAATAAAATTGATATACTTGAAGTTAGCAGAAAGGAAAAGAAAATTGGTTTAGTGTATCAAGCAATGATACATAGACTTCAAGATGATTTATGTCTATTTGAGAATAAATGGCAAAGAAAATTAGAGATAGATAAAATAGATATGTCTAGAGCATTAGAATTGTCAATCAAAACTTTATTTAATGGCTCATTAAAGAGCCAACACTTTATGTCTATTTTTGACCTATATTATACCCCAGCTAAACTGGCGAAAAGGAAATCAGGAAATGGTGATAGGTGTAACCGCTGTGGACATCTTGCTGCTGACTCTGTTCATATGTTTTTTAATTGTCCTAGGTTGTCTCAATTTATTACTGATGTTCAATTTTTTTTAAATACTAGCTTGGGGATACATGTACAATTATCTGGAGAATTGATAATCTTTGGAACCCAGACATATCAAATTGGAACTAGGTCTGCAGCAGAGGAAGGATATTTATTTATTTGCATGTCTATATATGGTTCTTGTATTACTTCCCGTTGGCTAGATCCTGATCCACCGGTTTTTAATCACTGGCAGTTGAAATTATTATCTATATACCAATTGGAGATTGCGGTTTATAAACTGAAGGGGGTTAAAAAAAAACATTTGGTCGAAATGTTTGGGCTTACATTTCAAAATGGATTTGATTTTTGGCCATTACTGATTGATTGTTGTAATATTTGTAAAGTTGTTTGCCTCTTTCATGTTATTTTATATAATGACTGTTTACTTGTATGCCTTTTATTAGGGAGTTTTCTGTTTTTTTCTCTTTTGTTTTTTTTTTTCTTTTTTTTTTCTTTTTTTGTATAACTGCTTGCTGACATAAAATCAATAAAAAAATTTTTTTAAAAAGAATACGGAGGCACATTTTTCACATTGTTCATTGGAGAGCTGAGGGTTTTTTAGGGCTGGCTTGGAGATTTGTTGATTGATGATTTTGAAGAGCTATTTTGGGCATTTTGGCCTTATCTAGAGCATTTCGGAAGAAGGAGTCTTTTTTATTCGTGATATGCTTTTTATATTTTCTGGATTCCCTTCTGAGCTGGTCCAGGTGAGCTGTGAATGGATTTGTTCGCCAGAGTATTTCAGCTGTTCTGAGCTATCATCTTTCATTGTTGAGCTCTTTATTGAACCAGGATCAAGAGGGAGTGTTTCTCACCTTTTTCAATTTCAGAGGGGCTACTTGGTCCAGGATGGAGGATATTGTTGAGTTGTAATGGGTGATCAGTTCCTGTTGTTGAGAAGTTCTCTGACAAGGGGTGGTAGTAGAGACACCATTCTTTCTTCAAGGTCTTGTAGAGGAACTTGCCTGAATTTTCTCTTCCATTGAAAGTTTTTTTGCATATTCATTGCAAGGGGAGAGACAGGAAGGATGCTGTCAAAGTTTAATGTTTCTTTCTGAGCTATGATGGTGATGGGTAGGGTTTGAGCCAGAGTTAAGGTTCTTAGTGATAATGTCGAGACCCTGTAGTAGTTTTTAGGTTGAGCCTAGATGCAGCGTGCATGCGCTGCTCTGTGAGACATGCTGTAATCCCTTGGGGGGCTTTGACACGCCAGCTGCATTTTCATAGGTTGCTTGGTCTGCCTTTACAAAATCCATTGCTTTCATTGGTGGATAGTGTCCATTTATCCTGCCTTGTGGCTGTTTTGTTCCCGCCCTGTGGACTGCCTGTGCTACACTGATCCTTTCATTATTAACCATATTTTACTGCACTACTTTTTCTCCTCCCCTCCTCACCACTCGTGGGCACACAGCGCTGCTTCTACTGTAAACGCTCTAACCTGACGGCATTTCAATTCCCCAACATCTTCATACAACAGGAGCTACCCCACCCCCTCATCCACCGGCAAGACTTTCCATTGTTAATCACCACAACACCTCTTTATGTGTGCAAGACTTACTGTGATTCATAGATTTCCAGTGATGGTAAGCAAATGTCTACAAAATAGTGTTTGGTGTACAGCAATACCCCTGCTGCCCCTTCTCGCACAGATGTCCCCAGGAAGCAGCCATCAGAGAGGGGGTGGGCTCTGTGCACTCACTCCCACCTCCCCCTGTTACATGCCTATTTGGAGGAAGCACCGCTGCAGGCGTGGTAGGTGCTTTACAATTAGTTTTCTGTTTTCTGCACTTCAGCAAGGGCCTGGGTAAGGGGTACATTTTAGGTGCGCTCTAATTACAGGAGGTGGTCATGGTGAGTGTTGTATTGTTGCTTGCAGTGCCCTCCTACCAGGAAAAGCGAGTGTTGTACGTCACGAGTAGTGCCCTGCAATAGAAGTAAGCTATTTTCCGTTTTCTTGTAGTTGGTGGTTGCAGCTTGACAGACAAGTCATTGGCTTGATGTTGTAAATTGTGCTACATAATCTCTTGTCAGTGCTTATTAATATTCCAAGTTAAAACCATCAGATCTTTTCAGATGGCCACATCCATGTCATATTAATAATAATTTTCATTTGATACTCCGCAGTTGCAAGCGAGTAGCCAGAAAATTAAGTCACTCCTTTACTTTAAAACCCATCTCTAATGGCGGTGAGGTACGATAGAACCTCGACCTTCCTAGAAGGGTTTCTTTCACCATTGCATCGTCAAATTACCAATCGACTCTTGGACCTATCTAGCCTTCACCTTGAAAGGGCGAGATTTTGATCGATACCTTATATCTATTGATCCAAACCTCGATCTGGTCGACTGAACCTTTATTGCCTGTCTTGGAAGGAAACAGTACACCTATCTGCAAGTTAGTTCACCCAATAAAGGACTCTACTCTTAAAGATCACGGACAACTTCTAGGTTTCAAAAGTTTATTGTAAAGATATAATGAGCTGCAAATACAAGCATCTCAGAATGAGATTCACGAGATACACAGGTCCAATTACATACATGTGCTCTCGAAAAGCCCTCAGACGAGCAACAGAAATCACTAACACAAGTTCTAAAAATAGCAAAGCTATCAGCATAGACGCATATCTCTCCTTCATTTAGGTTGGAGGAAAACAAACACAGGTTAGGCGTCCCTACCCTGTTCTAGATGGTATCCCTACTTAACCAAATCCCAACCTAACAAAGGTGTCAGCAATGAATGACCCCCAAGGGAAGTCACCCACTCTAAGTCTCTTGGTGAAAACCTAAAGTTCTCCAGTCATGACCCCTCACTGCCTACCCATCCGCTCTCTAAAGGGTCCTCAGGTCTCTGCTCTAACTCCACCCAGGGGTGCTGTCCCTAATACAAAACAGTCAACAACATTTGAGACGCCCCTTGCGAAACGCCTCTCACGTGGTGCAACTTCAGGCTTTTTCCATGATGCTTTGTATTGGGCCTCAGACGTTAGAGTTGACCTTGCTTCTCAGATTCTTCTCCGGCCCGCTGATACCCCTTAAACATTCCAGAACCCTCCTCCATGTCTGGGCCGTCTACTGAACAGACCTCTATTCATTCATTTATAATTGGATCCCCCCTTTCCTGTTGCAGACAGATATCTGCCGCCAAGAACCCAACTCTCATATACTTCTAAAAAGAAAAAGACTTGCAACATTTCTCAGCCCAGACATGTACGTGTAAATCAATGCTAAAACATTTCAGGCCTACAATATTTCACATTATGATTATAGCATTCAACTTCTTCATTTAATTAAAGCATGTTAAAACTCTTATTCTATTATTTAGAAAACATTACTATAAATCATGGCCCATTAATGCAATGACCAAAAAACGTTAAACAATCTGTGTCGTGAAAAGAAACACCTTCCCTTTTAGCTCCAGCTCTGGCCCTGTGGCCTACCACGTTCTGCGTTTTACCACAGACCATCTTATGTGTTAACAGCTACACGACATAGATTCAAAATAATCACGTCTAATAAAATCATATAATGTCACACATTTCTGTATTAGTTCCACTTCTACTTAAATCTCTATATTAGCTATACCTGTGGGATATATTCGCAAATACTATTAGCACTCATGGCGTTTCTCTTCATGAATTATGCTTACTATAGGTAAGTGTGATGTACTCATACATTTATATCAGTTTGCGCTCTCTCAGTTCCCCCCTTTGATGACCTCTCGGGGTCATCACTAACATTTAAACTGCAGTTATTGCTGGCATTCTCTGCGCTTCCAGAGCTCTCAGACTCCTGTACTGATTATCTTGTATGGCAGCCAATCTCTGCAACTGTTCTCTTTGGGCCCTTTCTGACCTTCTTGCTCTGTACCATTTGAATACCCTCACCAATCCCCACAATATTATCCCACAGATCAATATTATGATGATAGGCTTTAGGATATACCATATAAAGCCTTTGCCTAAGGTGGAAAACCACCCTCCAACTGTACTCATTCCGTGGCCCACCTTTTCCCAGACATTTTCTCTACTCAAGTCTTCGATCTCTTTGTGTATATTAGTTATGTTCTTAATAACCTTCTCAAGGGGTTTTGAAAGGTCTGGAATGTAAGTGCAACATTCCTGGACCTTCAAAGCCTTACAGACTCCGCCCTCTTTTGCTAATAAGACATCTAATGCAAGCCGATTTTGAAGAACCATAGCCCTTATCGATTGCATCTCTCCTTCTACCAGCATTAAGGACTGAGCAGTGCTGGCAGACAACCTGTCGACAACTGTTGCCAGTCGTCTAATTTTAACATCATTAAGGATTATTCCCAAAAGAGGGAACATAGCTCCAAAGACATCTCCAACCATTTCGGCATCACCTACATCTCTCCTTCCCCTCGATGATGTCTGACCCTCAATGATCACTAAGTCTTGTGCATGATATATTTTGGGGAAGACAATTGCCAAGTAACATGATCCATACCAGTTGTCAGGTAGTCTCACGTAAGCATTTCTTCCACATACAAAATACACATTTGGAATCACTTGCATTCCCTTCAGGAAATCCTTAGTGTAGTACTCTAAATTAAAAGCATGTTCACAGTCAACTTCACCCACGTATACATTTTCATAATACGTTTTGGCTCGGTGAAGACATAACTTTCCTCTCTGCGTTTTATCTAAAGCTATTGGACCACTACTACCCTTTCTCTTATGTGACTTCTCTTCCTCGGTCCAATCTAATTTCCCTTGTCCTGATTTCTTCAAAATCTTTTGTCTCCTGTAACGATCATCCACCTGCCCTATGAACTTTTTCTCGACTTCTGACACCTTGCATGTCAGATTATTTCTACGGGCATGTGAAGTATCTAAGGTAATCCAAGGAATGAAGAACTTGGCCAATCTGTCTTCACTCTTCCAGTAATCCCATTTATTCATCTGCTTATAATTCGGGACTTCTGGCAACACAGAATCATAATTGGAGAAATAGTATTCAAAACTATCTCTCTCATAAAATATACTAAGCAATAAGCTACATGTAATGCCATATGTCAGAGGGAGGTGATGGTATCGAATTCCTTCATCTACAGACGCAGGCAACTGCATGCAGACGTAGCAATCCTTAACCTCCATGGCATCCACGTATTCATACAAAAGTTTAGCATAAGCATTCGACCTAAAGTCTCCTTGGGACTCGTCTACATGTAACCTGCGGGCTTCTGCAGCCAATAACGCTTTCTCTTGAGTGTTTTCCCTTTTCTCACCAGCAACAGTGGGTGTAAGCGTTACTACAGAATTCACATCAGTTACCTTCACCTCTTCCTCATGTCCCTTTACATAAGAAATTGTTACCACTAAAGCTATTAATATTATCACTCCTACTATTAGTGTACCTATTATACATCTAGCTCTGCGGTTCGGGGTGCCGGCCTCCATTTCGTCAGACAATCTAGCGTTTCCCTTTCTCTTTGCAAAAAAAAGTTCTTTTCCTCTCGTTCCTTTACAGTCTCTTTCAATCCTTTTTTTGTCTTTAGAATCCACACAGCTGGAGGCTGACAGCCTTTTTCGCAAAAGTCCTTTCACAGTTCAAAAAGACAACCCTAGCCCTTCTCCATCCACTCAAGGGGTTCCCTAAAATTCTCTGCTTCCTGGGCGCTAGGTAATCTTCTTTTCTTCTGCTTGCTTTATTTACAAAGTCCTTTAACAATCGACTATTAGATTTGTGGTTGCAGCTTCAATAGCATAGTTCAATATTTCCATGCGAAGAGTATGCTCTTCATGTGCTGTTATCGTTGTTCCAAAGTCGGGGAATTTCAATTCTGTAAGAAACATGTGTTTTAACTTGCTGAGGCGGGGAGGTCTGGGGAGCACGAATGTTAGTGACCCTTCTTGTTCGACACCGGGTACCAACAGTTGTATTTCCACGGTGATAATGGGCTCAGAACTGGACACCACCACCGCTCGGATCCTCCCTGTCTCCGGTTTCACAGACATTTGTCGCCAGATATGTCCACTCAGGTGTGGAGTATCTTCTGTTAGGCACACGCACTCTTCTTGACCTTCTTCGGTCCGGTGCCTCAGCGCCCTGAGCACCTTCTTCTGGGTCTGAGTCTTCTGATATCGGAGGAAGGGTTGCTTCTGGAGTTGACCTCAGGCTAGAACTTCTTCTTTGCGGCCAAATTGCTTCTCCACGTGCCCTTCTACTCCTTCTCCTTCTGATCTGTTCTCGCTCTCTTTCAGACCTGTCAGGGTCAGACTCGTACTCCCAGCTGTCTTCTCCTTCTGTAGCGTCTTCTGTTTCGCTGTTGTACTGACCGTCCTCAGCTTGGTCAGACTCGTTCCCTGCTTCCACTGGCACCTCTACAGCTTGGCTAGCCCCCTCTATGGCTTCTTGGTCCTCAGCTGGACGTCCATCCGAGAGAGGAGCTGTTTCCAGAGGTGCTGGAACCCTTTTCGTATGCGACGCGTGTATCCAGTTGGGCAGGCCTCCCACCTTTACAGCTGTACTTGTGATCAGGATGACCTGGTAGGGCCCACGCCAACGAATATCCAAGCAGCTTCTTCTCACATGTTTCTTCACCAGGACCCAGTCCCCAGGATACAGGTCATGGCAAGGGCCCTGGCACGCTGGAACCTCTGCAGCCTGCACCTGAAGGGACACAGAACGCATGGCGTCAGACAGCCCCTTACAATAGTCCAGGATCATATCATCTGTGATATTTAACAGTGCAGTAGCTGGAATAGATGGCAGCCTCATTGCTCTCCCCATTAACACCTCATGTGGTGACAACCCTGTTCTTCTGTCTGGGGTACTACGAAGGCTCATAAGGACTAATGGCAGGGCATCAGGCCAACTCAGGGTCGTTGAGGAACAGACTTTAGCTATTCTGGACTTGATCGTTCCATTGATCTGTTCCACAATTCCTGAGGCTTCTGGTCGGTAACTGCAATGGAGCTTTTGGTCTATATTCAGTGCAACACAAATCATCTTCACAAGCTCGCTGTTAAAATGTGTTCCCCTATCTGATTCCAAAAAGGCCGGCACCCCGAAACGAGGGATAAGTTCTCTAAGCAGTAACTTAGCCACTGTGAGGGTGTCGCACCTACGTGTAGGGTATGCCTCAACCCATCTGGAGAACACACAAACAACCACCAGGACATAGCGGAGGCGGTTGCATCTTGGCATTTCAATGAAATCTATCTGCATTCTGTTGAATGGACCTCCAGACCTTCCTATGTGACTTAGTGCAACTGGTGTTCTTTTTCCTACGTTCAGCTGCTGGCAGGTCACACAACGCTGGCACACTGCTTCTGCTGCTATTCTAAACTTAGGATTGTACCAAGTCTGTCTAAACACTCTCAGCATAGCATCTCTCCCTAAGTGTACGGGACCATGTATGAGTCTAGCCATTGGACTCACCATCTCATTGGGCAACACTGCTCTGCCGTCTGCTGAGACCCAAAAATGAGTCTCACCCATTACACATCCTGCCTTTTCCCATGTTTCCTTTTCTGAATCAGGAGCATTTTCTTGCATGGTTGACAATTCATCCCAAGTATCAACAGTTTCCAGTATCATGGCTAATTCGGTTCTTACATTTATTCCACCCACATCCACCTCTGTGAAAGAGTAACCTTGTTCCGCGCAATACCGCGCAACTTCATCTGCATATCTATTGCCTTTCGAAACAAAGTCCTCATTTTTGGTATGTGCGATGCACTTTACAACTGCGATACTTGCTGGACATTGCAATGCTTCTAACAACAGGCGCACAAACTCTCCATTGCGAATGGGAGAGCCTGAAGAAGTCATGAACCCTCTTTGAGACCATAACTGCCCGTAATCATGAACTACCCCAAACCCGTATTGGCTGTCGGTGTAGATGGTGACTCGAATTTGATTGCCTGCTAAGCAAGCACGTGTCAGGGCAATAATCTCGGCTACCTGAGCGGAGTTTACTCCTTCCAGGCACCCTGCTTCCACAACTCCTTCAATTGTACAAACAGCATACGCTGCTCTCAACTGCCCAACTTCGTCTCTTACACATGAGCCATCGACAAAGAAAACTTCGTCTGGGTCGGTCAGTGGCTCATCTACGATGTCGGGTCTGGGTTTGGTGCATAGTTCAGTCACATCGAGACAGTCATGGTCTGTATATTCATCATCATCATCAATATCATTTGGAAGTGGCATTAAGGTAGCAGGGTTCAAAACAGAGCATCTCTTGAGGGTCACGTTCTCTGCAGCAAGAATAACTTGCTCATAGCGCGTGAGCCTGCTATTGGTCAGATGCTGTGTTTTGGTCCTGGTCATCAACAGTTCAACAGAATGTGGCACGCACACCTCTAACGGGTGCCCCATAACGATATTTTCACATCTTTCAATGCTGACACCCGTTGCAGCAACGGATTTGAGACATCCGGGCAACGCTGCGGCTACTGGGTCTAAAGTAGCTGAGAAATAAGCAACTGGTCTACGGGCATTCCCATGGATTTGGACCAACACAGACAACGCACAACCTTCTCTCTCACAACAGTAAAGAAAAAATTGTTTATTGTAATCAGGCATTCCCAATGCCGGAGCACGACACAGGTCCTCTCTCAGCTGTAAGAATGCCATCAAACAGTCTTTGTCCCATGGTACCGGATCACTCACCTCTTTGTGCGTCAGTTTTTGCAAGGGCTTTGCTTTCAGTGAAAAGTTCACGATCCACTGTCGGCAATAACCCACCATCCCTAGGAACATCCTGACCTCTCTCTGTGTCTGAGGCGCATTCATTTTCATGATCGCCTCTATCCTGTCTGGTGACACCTTTCGTTTGCCTTTCTCAATTCTGTGTCCCAAGTACTGTACTTCTGTCAGGCAGTACTGCAATTTTCCCGGGGACACCTTGTGCCCATTGGCAGCTAGGTGATTTAACAAAGCAATGGAGTCTTCCCTGCAAGCTTCTTCTGTTTCTGACGCCACAAGGAGGTCGTCTATGTACTGGACCAGAACTGACTTCTGGGGCAGCACTAGACTTTCAAGATTTTTCTTCAAAAGCTGGTTAAAGATCGATGGGCTCTCTGTATACCCCTGAGGGATACGACACCATGTTAGGACGCGATTTTCCAGCTTAAATGCGAAAAGAAAATGGCTATCTTCGTCCAAAGGGATCGAAAAGAAAGCCTGACAAAGATCTATCACAGTGAACCACTCAGCTTGGAATGGAATCTGAAACAGTATCACTGATGGATTCGGTACCACTGGACAACATGAAACGACTATGTTATTAATCTTTCGAAGGTCCTGCACTATCCGAAATTTCCCATTTGGTTTCTGCAGACCCATAATCGGGGAGTTACATGGACTACCCACGATTTCCTTCAGTATTCCCTGTTTAATCATGGACTCAATCACGGGTTTTATGCCTGCAATCGTTTCTGGAGTCAATTTATACTGGGGTGTTCTTGGGAACTCAGCATGCGGTTTCACTACTATTTTCACTGGGTCCACCCCTTTGACCAATCCAATTTCTTCCCCAGTGAAATCCCATACTTCTGATGCCACTGTCTCTCTCAAGTCCCAGGGAAGCTCATCCACTGTCAAAGTAGGGTACAGCTCCACACATATTCTTGAGTTTGCAACTTTGAAATCTGCATCATCATCATTAGTCAATACCTCCACTCCCTGGGGTGTACAGTATATAGTACAATTCAATTTACACAACAGGTCTCTTCCTAGCAGACACACAGGGCTTGAATCGCAAACCACAAATTGGTGCTCATCGCTGTACTTCCCTATTTTCACCTGTACCGGTTCTGTCAATTGGCTGGTTATTCTCCTGTTTGCGACCCCTACCACCTGTATGGTCTCTCCAGACATGGGCAGGTCTGGAACTGCAGCTGATCTGATCGTGGATCTAGTGGCTCCTGTGTCCACCAGAAATGTCGTAGGGCACCCTGCTACTTCTGCTTCAACATAGGGTCCCCTCTGATCTACCTCTAAGGCTGCCCCAAGGGTGCAGTCTTCTCTTTCCACTCTCTGTCCAGTTAATGGGTCCACATAATAGCACTCTTCACCTTCCACAAACAGGGGCATTTGTCTATAGGTCTTACCCATACTCCCTACTCGAGGAGGTTGCGGGAACTGGGCTCGGGGAGGAGCCCCCCCCCCTTTGAGCACCTTTCCTTGGTATTGCGTCGCCCCTCTCATAGGTGCGCTCTGGACCTCTTCCTCCTCTATCTCTTGCTCTCCTATCTCTACATTGTAAGGGCACTCGCGTTTCCAATGCCCCAACTCGTTGCACTGGTGGCACCTAGTCGTTTTCTTCAAGGTAGCTATGTCTACTCTGGGTCTAAAGGTAGTACTCTCCTCATTACCCTTGTTCTGACTGTACTGCTTCTTACCTCCTGTACCTGTCCCTTGCTGCTGTTGTTGCGGTCCCCCCTTTCCTGCTGTCTGCAATTGTACCACCATCAGCTTTTCTTTTAGTTTCTTAGCCTTGGAGTCTACCTCATCACAGCAGTACCTGGCATATCTCAGTATTTCATCTAGGGGTTTACTTTGCCAACAAATCGAGTGTTGCTGAATCATTAAACTAATATCCGGTCTCAGTCCCAGGACGAACTTGGACACAAATTGCCCTATATCCTTTGGATCCATTACATCCAAGCCGCTATACTGTTTAAACGCTTTCAGCAATCTCTCGTAATATTCGTGAACTGTCTCTTTGGGTTCCTGTCTCGTTCTGTCTATTCTGACCCAATCTATGTCTTGCATTGGCACTTTTTCTTTCAGCCAAGTCATCACTCTCTCGAATTTTGCCATCACGATCTCGGACGGCCCATTAGTCCTAGCATCTCTCTCTGGCTCCGTTGTGGGCCACTCAGCGCTAACCTTGCATGCTGTCCACAGATCTCCTGGTACTACAATGTCAAACAGCGTGTTCAGATCTATCCATAGGACTTTTGAGATCTTTACAAACCTCTCGACTTGCTTGTACCACTCCACGGGGCTCTCTCGTAACTTGGGGAAAGATGTGGTAAAAGCAGCTAAATCTCCCCTACTCCAAGGGACATGTACATAGCTCCCATTGGCAACTTCACGCAAAGGGTAAGCTTCTATTCCCTGCTGTCCTGGTGTCATACCAATCATGCTTCTCCTGCCAGTCCCTTTCTTGGACCACCTCTCTTCCCATTTATCTAGTGCCCTCCATGTCCTTATTCCAGTAATCAGTTCCCTTATGTGTGTTTTCAGCCCAATCGTTCTCCTCTCATCTAGATCTCGATCTGAGTAATGTAGCCTGTGGTTACCCTGTAATGCTTTGGTTCTTGACAAGTCCACCATATATTTGCCTGCTAGTTCGACTAACTTCTCATGGACTGCTCTCGCCTTTCGTGTGATGTCCTTTGCCATATACAGTATTTCATCCTGTTCATACATTTCCATTCTTTCTAAAGGCAGGGTACCATCTACCATGTCATCCAGATCTGACCTTAAGCTGGAGACATCAAGTCTCTTGGCTTTTATCTCAGCTCGCAATATGTCTTTTGAAGGGGGCTCACTGGTCTCCCTACCATCCCAACTTCGAGCTCTGCGTTTGGGCTCAGGAGAATTAATGGGTGGCCTCCCTTGCTCCCATCTCTCCAGGTCCCATGCTCGGCCATCCGATCTTGGAAGGTGATGGAACACGGGCCTTTTATCCCTACTCTCTCTCTGCCCACTCTCGTCTTCTTCTCTCCTCTCACCGCACATCTCTCTGTTATTTTCCCTCTGGTCGCTACACTCCCTTTGCCTCGTATCGCTCAGTATCCGATACGATCCTTCCTGGTTCCCCATATTCCCTGGGCTGCGCTCATTTCTGTCATCACAGGGACTATGGTGCGACCTCTCACAACTCCCATTCTGTTCTCTGGTGCCAGGCACACAGTGTGGACACTTAAAGCTATTCCTGTACTCTTGCGCTCTCCTCTCCCCTTCACTGAGTATTGGGCGCGCCACCCCTTCACTCCCGGGGCCCCCGTTTTCCAGGTCTGTTCTACCTCCACTCCGGGCCCAATGGGTGACTCCCCTACTCCCTCTACAGTCCCACTCCGGGCTACTCTCTCCAGCCCCGCAGTGAGTCCGTGCTCGGCTGTCCTGACTTTCCCTTTCTGCTTCTGCAGCATTGATGCACTTTTGAGCCTTCACTGCATCGTCCCACTGCTTCATGTACTCATTTAGCTCTTGAAAGGATTTTCGTCCAGATCCCCTCAGATCCATTGGCCATCTGGGGCCCCCAGGATCTCCTCCTGGGTCCCCTGCTGTGTGCATCGGGGTACTCCACTCTCTGGGTATCGGCATCTGACTTGGGGAATTAGTGGTATCGTTCCTCCTTGCCTTCTCTGCTCTTTCTCTGTCTTTCCGTACCCGTTCTTCCCCTCTTGCTCTCTCTTGGTCATATATCGATATTATAGGACCTATGGTAACAGGTACCTGTAGTGCATCTGGTAATGGGTAGGATGTGGCACTTTCCGTTTCCGGCGCTCTTTGTACCACAAACCTACCGACCACCTGCTGCACCTGACTAGGCTGGAGCAACTCTTTCTTTGGCTCAGGATCCCACTCTGAACTGGGAAGCGGTCTATGCTCTCCTGCATTGCCCCCCTTTTCTCCTTCAGTATTCTCGACCTCTCCCCCTGCTCTATTATACGGGGGTGGCCTGTCTGTCAGTAATCTGTTTATCAAGCTGTCCTCTGTTTCGCTCTCATCATCTTCTTCTAGGGGGCTTTTATTTACTGGCGCCTCTAACACTGGGTACAGTTTATTTATTTCCAAATTATGCACTCTCCATCTTTTAGCATCTGCATCCCACCTGGCATCCTGTACTGCCCTTACCGAGCGTTTCACCCTTTCTTGTCGTCTGTTCATATTCCTTTCATGCGCTGCCCTAAGCCAGGCATCAAGGGCTTCGAACTGGGTTGGTCTAGGCAAGGGTCTCTTTGAGGTCATGACTGATTTCAATCGATGTAACACCTCTAATCTGAACGTCCCGTACTTCGGGAACGTCAGTTCCTCATTTCCTTCAGTAATCTTACTCCACTCTGATATCCAAAGGATCGTATGCAACCCAACATTTACTGCCATGTAACGAGCTGGCGTACCCTCCGGCGGGGCTTCTTCCCCTTCATACGATCCTCGCCTCTCTTTCTTAAACAGCGCTTTCAACCATTTAAAACACTTCATAATTATGCGCACAAAATCCAGCCTCGCTACTCTGTTTACTTCCTGATGACAATCCACCAATCCTGTCGCGGCTTTTCTAGCTTGGCCTATCACAGCGCGGTTTTTCTCCTGTCGGCCAATCACGTCGCGACCCTGTATGACGTGTTCGCTAGCTGGCCTATCACAGCGCGGTCTTTCTCCGGTCAGCCAATCACTGCGCGACACCACCTGACGTCTCTTTTCTCCGCTTCGCAGCAGCACCCCTCCTTTCTCAACTCGTCTCCCGGTTATGCATGCGTCCCATTCATACACTGAAAAATGACTACTTCCGACCAAGCGGTCACTTCTCTCGACTGTACGTCCACAGTCTATCTGTAATTGTCAACACAACTGACGAGATGTCTATCGTCTCTCTGATAGGTTGCTTACACACACAGTAACTTCCGACCAGCGTCCGTTACTCACGCACTCACTCTTACGTTCCCCCTATCTCGGTCTCTCGGGTGATCAATGGTACCTCATGACCCCCTTCACACTAGTTGACAATTACTCTGGGTGTCCGATACACCCGAACCACTTAAGCTCTCCTTGAACTTAAGATTTCCACCGGTTGCGCGCGCTCACAACCTGTTCCACAGTCACTCTACAGACATTCAACTCCGCCAGACATTACAACATAGATACAATACAAAACACCGCAATCTAACACGCATAACCCTTTATACTCACTCTCGACCGATACTGCTGCTTTTTCTGTCTCACGTCATCCGGATCTTCTTCGGCGGGCTGTTCTTCCGATCATCGATTTCTAGGGGCCTTGGGGTAAGCTAACCTGGCCTAGGTCACCGTCCTCAAGAAGGCAACCATCCTCTATAGCTACCAACTGAAAGGGCGAGATTTTGATCGATACCTTATATCTATTGATCCAAACCTCGATCTGGTCGACTGAACCTTTATTGCCTGTCTTGGAAGGAAACAGTACACCTATCTGCAAGTTAGTTCACCCAATAAAGGACTCTACTCTTAAAGATCACGGACAACTTCTAGGTTTCAAAAGTTTATTGTAAAGATATAATGAGCTGCAAATACAAGCATCTCAGAATGAGATTCACGAGATACACAGGTCCAATTACATACATGTGCTCTCGAAAAGCCCTCAGACGAGCAACAGAAATCACTAACACAAGTTCTAAAAATAGCAAAGCTATCAGCATAGACGCATATCTCTCCTTCATTTAGGTTGGAGGAAAACAAACACAGGTTAGGCGTCCCTACCCTGTTCTAGATGGTATCCCTACTTAACCAAATCCCAACCTAACAAAGGTGTCAGCAATGAATGACCCCCAAGGGAAGTCACCCACTCTAAGTCTCTTGGTGAAAACCTAAAGTTCTCCAGTCATGACCCCTCACTGCCTACCCATCCGCTCTCTAAAGGGTCCTCAGGTCTCTGCTCTAACTCCACCCAGGGGTGCTGTCCCTAATACAAAACAGTCAACAACATTTGAGACGCCCCTTGCGAAACGCCTCTCACGTGGTGCAACTTCAGGCTTTTTCCATGATGCTTTGTATTGGGCCTCAGACGTTAGAGTTGACCTTGCTTCTCAGATTCTTCTCCGGCCCGCTGATACCCCTTAAACATTCCAGAACCCTCCTCCATGTCTGGGCCGTCTACTGAACAGACCTCTATTCATTCATTTATAATTGGATCCCCCCTTTCCTGTTGCAGACAGATATCTGCCGCCAAGAACCCAACTCTCATATACTTCTAAAAAGAAAAAGACTTGCAACATTTCTCAGCCCAGACATGTACGTGTAAATCAATGCTAAAACATTTCAGGCCTACAATATTTCACATTATGATTATAGCATTCAACTTCTTCATTTAATTAAAGCATGTTAAAACTCTTATTCTATTATTTAGAAAACATTACTATAAATCATGGCCCATTAATGCAATGACCAAAAAACGTTAAACAATCTGTGTCGTGAAAAGAAACACCTTCCCTTTTAGCTCCAGCTCTGGCCCTGTGGCCTACCACGTTCTGCGTTTTACCACAGACCATCTTATGTGTTAACAGCTACACGACATAGATTCAAAATAATCACGTCTAATAAAATCATATAATGTCACACATTTCTGTATTAGTTCCACTTCTACTTAAATCTCTATATTAGCTATACCTGTGGGATATATTCGCAAATACTATTAGCACTCATGGCGTTTCTCTTCATGAATTATGCTTACTATAGGTAAGTGTGATGTACTCATACATTTATATCAGTTTGCGCTCTCTCAACCTTTCCATTCATTCACCCTCCATTATTTACTTTTACATTTCCTTCCATCATTTCCTCCACCTTAAACTCTTTCTTCTTTCCCTTCATTCTTTCCTTTCACCCTTTCTCCTTTCACTCCTTTTTCGGGTTTGCCCTTATTCCTTCCTCCTTACAGTTTCTGTCTCCCATCCGACCTAATGTGAGCCACTGAAAAGGAACTTTTTGTTGTTGTTTTTGCACAGAGTTTTATATAACACAAACTTGACCCGAAGGTACCGGGTATTAGAGTGCTTTACATAGCACCAGTTGCGTTACATGAGGACACATTAATTTTTGTTAAGCACGGGGAGATTAAGTGATTTTGCCCAGAATTACAGGATGTTCAACGTCATTGCCGAGACTCGACCCCGGTTCTCCAGATTCGTGGTCGACCGCCCTCGGCGTTAGGCCAACTCCTCTCCCCTACTTTAACCCCTTCCACACTCATGACGAGCTGGGCTCGTCATGAGGTAGCCTCCTCGCACGCTCATGACGAGCCCAGCTCGTCATGAAACAATGGGAATCAACAAATACCAGCACAGGAGGGGAATATGCTGAGCATCGATGTGGTTAAGAACCAACACTGAGAGAGTGTCTCAGAATTTATTGTCTTGAATACAGATTCTTATTTGCCGGAAGTTATGTGCTTCTGCTGAAGAATATTGCGTGCATTGCACTATTTTGATTTGAGGGGCAGCTTATGCTCAACAAAGAAGAACTGATTCGGTTATGGCGACAAGCCTCTGATCAAAGCTGTAGGCCTGATATCCATATTTTGAAAAGTAATGACTTAGGGCCAGATGTACTACGGGTTTTGCATGTGCAAACGGGTTTGCGAACCCATTTGCACATGCAAAACCCAATAGGGGTATGTACCATTCCATAATAGTGAGTCTCAATTTATTTGCGACTCGCTATTTTGACATTGCGAGTCGCTATTACGATTGGGTGTTCCCTTTCTAATAGCGAGCGCAACCCCATGTACAAATGTTTTGCGACTGCAATTGTGGTCGCAAAACACTTGCAAATTACCACCCATTTCAAGAGGGTGGTAATGGGGTCGCAAAAGGGAAAGGGGCCCCAGGGGACCCGTTCCTCTTTGCAAATGCAGGGGAAAATACTTTTTAATGGCAGGCAGTGGTCCCAGGGACCACTGCCTTCCCTTAAAAAATGAAATGAAAACGTTTAGTTTGTTTCTTTTTTAAATGCATCCCGCTTTCCTTTAAGGAGAACTGGGCTGCATTAAAAAAAACTGCTTTATTTAAAAGCAGTCCCAGACATGGTGGTCTGCTGAGCCCAGCAGGACACCATACCTGGGAGGGCCTGGCATTCCCAATGGGGTCGCAAATTGCGAGAGGCTCATTAATATTTATGAGCCTCTCCATCGGGAATCAATAGCAGTGTGTTACACACTGTTGTACATCCAAAATAGCGCCTCTCAAATTGCAATTTGCAAGGCGCTATTTTGGGCGTTGTACATCTGGCCCTAAGGGAGTAGGCCTGACTTATGTATTGTCAAAATCACATTCTAAAGTCAAGTTGTGTTTTGATAAATTGTCATTACCTTTTCTAAAAGTTGGTAGGCACATATTTTGTTACTGGGAACCTCAGACTACCATAGTAGTAGGCAAGAACTTTGCTGCAAACAAGAAAACTAAAAAAAAAAACATTATCATTTACTATGCCAATAACTCTAATTTTCACAAATGCGAGACCTATTGCATTGCAAATGCTTGTTCTATCATCATTTTTTCACCGGACGCCGGACGCCGGAGCTAGATGGGAGTAGTCGTCACGCACGTGAAACTCCACTGACTCCAAGCTCGACATTATCCTGTCTTGAGCAACGAGTGTTCATATAAATAGAGAGAAAAGAAGTGGAAGTGCTAATCGTTTTCTACGGGACGCTTCCATAAAGCTGTGAATTTACACATAACAGACGCCAGACGCCGGATAGAATTATAATCTGTTCATTTTTTATGAGACTAGCTCGACATTACCTTGTTTTGAGCCACGAGCAACTACAAATAAGGAAGCAACATACAGCCGATTTGGAAAGGCTTTAAAGATTGCACCGCGAAAAACTAATTCTTTGAAAATTGTGTGGCTCCTGAAGAAGGCGTTGTCTTGCACGCCGAAACGCGCGTCGAAATAAATTTGCCACCCCTGATTTTATTATTAATTGTTGTTCTATTTTGATATTGATGTCTTATTACTGTTTTTAATAATTTACTGTGTTTATTGTGATTTATGAATTGCTCACTGTGTCTATTGTGATTTATGAACTGTTTTTTTAAACAACTCTGTGTACAATATATGGGTTTTTTTGATAAATAAATAGTACATGTATGTATATGCAATTATTTAGTCGTCCGTCCCTCCTTGCATTAGTTTCCTTGTTTATGATTGCCTAGGAATTTTTCACACACTTGTTACACACTGTTGTACATCCAAAATAGCGCCTCTCAAATTGCAATTTGCAAGGCGCTATTTTGGGCGTTGTACATCTGGCCCTAAGGGAGTAGGCCTGACTTATGTATTGTCAAAATCACATTCTAAAGTCAAGTTGTGTTTTGATAAATTGTCATTACCTTTTCTAAAAGTTGGTAGGCACATATTTTGTTACTGGGAACCTCAGACTACCATAGTAGTAGGCAAGAACTTTGCTGCAAACAAGAAAACTAAAAAAAAAAACATTATCATTTACTATGCCAATAACTCTAATTTTCACAAATGCGAGACCTATTGCATTGCAAATGCTTGTTCTAGTTGGTTCTCTATGCATGTTAGCCTTCATTTAGCTTGGACAAGAGCATTTGTTTTTGTGAGGAGCGAGTGCTGGAAGACTGCTTCATGTTGTGCTGGGTGAGTCTGTCTGTTAGCTGAATTGGTGAGTCGCTTCATGCTGTGAGGAGTAGTGCTGTCCAGGGTCATAGAGTGCATGCCAGTGTCAGGTGGTCAGGGAGTTGGTGGGGAAGCAGTTGGAGGAGTTACTTTGTTCTTTGTTAATGATGGCAGGACTGGTGGATGAGTCGAGTTGGTACCTTTGCAAGGGTGTCCTCAGTGCATTAGTGGGCGCAAGAGGTGGGTAGAGGGGGTTGGGCGCATGAGCAGCTCTGTCGGCATCCTGAGAGGTCTGGGAAGAAGGGGAAGGGAGTATGGGTTGTGAGGGGTGGATGACAAGAGAGTTGAGAGGTTGGGGGGTCGGTTTGATGGAGGTGATCTGACCTAAGCTGGTGTGTGGTTAGGGCTAGTGTGTGAGTTGGTGTGTATCCTTCATTATTTTGCACGCTAGGGGTAATCGCGTGGATCAGTGATCTCGCCGCAATATTAGTTTTTTTCCTGCTGGGGTGAGGGAAGGTGCGTTGTGAGCAAGTGAGTTAAGTTTGTGGTGTGACTCTTGAGTGTATTAGGTAGGGGAGAATGATTAGTGAGAGAGCGAGTGGAGTTAGTAGTGTGCCACTGGGGTGTTTTCTTTTGTTTATTGTTCTGTAGAGGAGAAAGGCTGGAAATGAAGTAGATATGCAGCAGGGATATGGCGCTTTTTAGTTTAGGGAATAGGGATTCAAAAGTAAGGAGGTTGGCTTGTATCATAATAGTCCTGGGGTTGCCGATGGTTGTGGTGGCATGCAATGGACGGCTTTTACAAGTGGTGGAAAACAGCGTCAATTCCTCCGTTTAGCTATGGGCTACAAGAATAGACCAACGTTTTTGCCACCCGCATTGTCTCTCTCCTGGAGAGGCTCGACGCAGATGCATGTTCGTATGTGGATGACATTTATCTCACGGACGATGAGTTATGGCTCCATCTGTGCCGTGTAGAATGCATAATTTGCCATTTTGCGGACTCGGGTTATAAATTTTACTTTGCTAAATCACACATTGCAGAGTACACAGTGTTATTTTTGGGCTACGAGCTCATCAATGAAGGTCGAGGTTTAGCTCCTCACTTCCTGGAGAAATACGCACTTTTGCGAGCTCCAACAGCACTGAAAAAGCTAAAATCTTTACTGGGCTCTTTGAATTTCGGTCGTTCCTACATTCCCGAATATGCCCAGCGTATCAAGCGGCTTTATGCGTTGATACAACCTACTTATTCCAAATCGTGCTGGCTGCCAGAACATTCAGCCATCTTGCAATTTTTGCATGCTGACCTTCTTGAATCTAAATTCTTGTCGACTCGTGATAACCACACCAACCTTGTGATAACAATCATGCCAGGAGTGGTGGGTTTCACGCACCTCACTTTTAATGAGGGTAACACAGTCCCTATTGATTACAAGTCACACTTGTACACTTCAGCTGAGTTGCAGTTTTCCACTGTGGAAATTTTTTTGACAGCAGTGCAAATGGCGATTCTTAAGGAACGTGCACTGTCGCAGGGAAAACGCATTTTGGTTGTTACTCCGTATCTTACCTTAGAGGCAGTGACGAAAGCCAGTGTACCGAATTCCAAAGCTTTTCACCCTCGGTGGATACAATGG
Source organism: Lissotriton helveticus (assembly GCF_964261635.1). Taxonomy (NCBI): domain Eukaryota; kingdom Metazoa; phylum Chordata; class Amphibia; order Caudata; family Salamandridae; genus Lissotriton; species Lissotriton helveticus. The sequence goes on from NC_136072.1 coordinate 586,429,846, forward strand.
GCTACATCCTTGACATCCCCGGATGTAACATTCATTTTTGATTCCTCTTTGCAGACTCAAGAGTTCTTGCAGTATGAATTTGTTCATCCTGCCCCTCTGACTATGCGCCCACTTGAGGATTTCCGTTGTATCATTAGCACTGACGGGAGCGTGGAAGCGGCTACGGGTTCAAAGCATGCATATTCTTTGGCCTGCCCAATTGTGTTTGGTACTATGGTGGATGGTGAATTCAAGCCCGATGTCGTGCATACACAGACATTAGGGGACTGTACCGCCCAGTTGGCAGAACTTCGTGCTCTGATGCTTGCATTGGAGTACGCCGATCCCAGTGTGACTACTCTTATTGTGAGGGACTCTTACTACTGTGTTCAGTCTTACAATGACAATCTACCCTTTTCGACTCAAAATGATTATCGTGACTCCAAGGGCCGCCCAATAAAACATTAGGGGACATATGTAGGTAATCTCTATTTACCGATTCTTAAATACCGAATTTTACCAATTCGGTATTTAAGAATCGGTAAATAGTATGTAGGTAAAAATTCAGTAAAATGTTACCGAATCGGTAATATTCGGTATTTAAGAATCGGTATTTACAGATTCGGTAATTCCCATTCATTCCTATGGGCCTGGAGGCCCATAGGAATGAATTGGAAGCCATTCACCATTACCGATTCGGTAAATACCGAATCGGTAATAGGGGGAACATATTCAAGGGTGGCAGGGTGTCACATTGACACCCTGTTGCACCCCTGAATCGTGCATTTGTGCATATGTGGCACACATACATGCCCTAAGGGCATGTATGACTGCCACATGGCACTTTTAAAAAAGCACAAAATTGCTTTTTCAATATATACCACCAACTTGTAGTTGGTGGTAAATAACGAATCCTTAAATCAAAAATGCACTCACTTGAGTGCTCCCTAAATAGGATTTTAGGATTCGGTAATTTACCGATTCGGTACTTTAAGGAATCGGTAATTTACCGAATCCTTAAATTACTGAATCAGTAAATTACCGAATCCTAAAATCAAGCCACCTACATTATAAAAATCTAAATACCGGTAGGTAACGGCAAATTTACCGATTTTCGGCCGTTAACGACCGGTATTAAGCTACCTACATATGGCCCAAAATGATCTGGGTTCGAGTGGCTGAGCTCAAAGAACGACTCCCACTTGTCTTTGTAATTCATACTCTGGGTCATCAGCGTGTTGGAGTTCAGGCTGTTGGCAACTGTCTCGCGGGTGAGGCTGCGAAGACAGCAGTTGCAACATATGCAGTGGCAGCTGTTACACGTTCCAAAAGTAAGATTGATGATGACATCTTAGCAGCTATTGCCGCAACAGAGAAGGGAGGTAATTACCCTAAGGGTTTCCCTTCTAACTACTCTTATCATTTAAGTCCTGATAAATTTCCTTATGTGAGAATTAACGACGTTGGTGACAGGTTGATTCCCAACGCAGACCACAGACAGGCTTTGATTACAGCAGCCCACGCCGGGATGGCTTCGGCGCGTGCCGGCGTGTCAGCTACTATATCTCTTCTCCAGCAACGATATTGGTGGCGAGGTTTGTACAAACAGACACGTGATTTTGTCCTTCAATGTGGCATTTGTTAGCAAATTAAACCTTACTCTGCTGCACGCCCGCCCCAAACTCAGTTGTACATATCTAATAAACCACTTGTGTGTGTTTATGTAGATCACTGCGGTCCTTTCTCCTCTGATCCTGTGTATAAGTACATCTTAGTAGCAGTTGACTCTTGCATGCACTTTGTCTGGGTGTGGCCTCAAAGCAGCACTGATTCTAGAACTGTCGTAAGGGATTAGCGTGTCTTTGTGGGAATTTTTGCGTGTGGTACCTTCCATTCGGACCAGGGTCCGGCGTTCATCTCTAAGGCGTACAAGGATGCCATGGCTTCATTGGGGTCCAGGTAAAATTTTCGTCTCCATACCGGCCTGAGGGTAATAGTGTTGTGGAGCAGATGAACCGTGACTTAAAGCAATCCTTGACAGCGAAAGTATTAGGTGCTGGCAGAGACTGGCTAACCCATCTCAATAGCGTTCAACGTGCACTAAATAATCTCCCTAGAAGGTCTCTGGGTGGGCGGACCCCATACGAAATTCTCTTTGGCATCAAGATGTTTGTTCCGGACCTGGATGGTCTAGACATGGCGGCAGGAGCCGCATCCTTTCACGTAGATGAACATTCTAATGTTTTACCGAACCTACAAAAGACCAGAGACAGTCTTGCAAAGGAACACTTGCCCTCCACATCTGAAGCTGCGTTGCAGATTCCGGTAGTCGGCTGGCTACCCCAAGTTGGAGAACTGGTACGAGAGAAGATCGACAACAAGAAATAATTTGGTCCTTCCTATTGAGCTCCAGTTGCCGTGCTTGGTGTGTAGGGTACAAGAACAGTCATTTTATCTCCTTTTCCTGGGCGAAAGGGGAACTGGTACATCTCCATTGACAATGTCAAACAACACAGGGTAGCAGATTCTCTATAGTATGACGCCTGCGGTTTCGTGTCCAGCAATGGTGCGACACTCTGTTTTGGCCCCGGATCCTGTGTCATCGGGACTGATGTTGTCATTGAAATGAGTCCACTTATGAATCCTTTATTGAATCTACCTGCAGGTGATCCTCTTAATGACACAGAATATACTTACCCCACTGACTTGTCTATGCCTGATTTGGAAACCCGTGTGGCTAATCAATCCCGTTTTTCTTTTGACACTGGCTCTTCCACATCCAAGTCCCCTTCAAAAGTTTAGATTTTTGATACCTTATTTAAAAAAAAAAATTTGATTCCACCATGGACTTACATTTGGCTGGTGCTTATTGGAATTTTTTTATTCATTTGTGGTGTCTTTTTTTCGTTTTATAAATGGACACTACTTTCAAGAAAGAACTTCAATTAGACTGATTAATGGAACTTTGGCTCCCCACTCCTCTTCGCACATTATGAAGAGGGACAAGACATTTGTGAATATAACTGCTTGGCCCGTTCTAGATGGGATTGTATGGGATGCTGTAAAGTTCCAGATACATGGCCCCACAGAGGTTATTAATGTTCCCAATGTACTCTGTGTTTCTATGTGGGATATGGTTAAACAAAATATTCACTCTGATGATTGGGACGTTAAAGCTGTAGAGGCTTTATTTTCTGATTTGAGATACTATGCTGCTTTCGATGCTGAAGATTTGTATTTGGAATCCGCGAATTATGGTGATTTGTACTGTTACCAGCATGTTGGCAATCATTTTCTGCATAAGACAAATTCATTTAGAAATATGGTTAACTACACACAGTGGGAGCCCTGTCCCGCACCTGTGGAAGGCAGCTCGAAAACATTTTTGAAAAAGTTTTCTTATTTTACCGATTTTGATCAATCAAACCCTAATGCATTTTATTTTAAGATGACAGAGAAGTCCTCTTCCAAGGTTAGACTTACTCACACTAAATTACTGTATTCAAAGTCCTTTATTGACCCGTTGGCTGTTGGGGGCTATGAACTGTGGAAAGATACTATTGATCTTAAATCTGTTTGGGGTTCTGAAAGTTGGCAAGTGCAAAGTACTGAGGCTTTGCATCGTGCATGTCTCATCCCAAACCATATGTTGTTTCTGAATGCCACTATTTCACAAACCACCTGCTTTGGATTGGCTACTTCTAAAAAATTAAATGCTCCTTCATTTCCTGATTTGGGTGCATTTCCCCATTGGAATAATTATACCAGTACTTCCCTAAGTGACTTGCAAGCCCTGGTAAGAAATTCCATTTAATTAATGTTTCCAGCATTAATCCCGAAGGCTGGTTGCTATGGCAAACAAGTACAGATTCCTGCCAGCACTGTTTTCTGGGTCTGACCCCTGGCTATACAGAGGTTAGAGTTGATCCCCGCTTTCAGTCTCAACATTCAGTCACCACCTATTCTGTAGGTAAATTGTGCCAGAGTTGGCTCAGACATTCATCCTTAGCGTCTGTTAAGCTACATTTTTCCAAACTCACTGACACTGTCGACTTAAATGATTTTGTTAAAGTTCCTGCAGCAGGCAGATCGAAAAGATGGATATATGCTGCTTACAATGATGTTTGGAAACTGTCCCAAATGTATTGATCAGGCCAATTTAGAGAAAGTCCTTGCCATTGTAGATAATACCATTAACACCCTTTCTTCCAGAATTTACACATTGGATAATATTGTATCATCTGTGGTTGATATTGTGCAGGAAGATGTTGCCATACTATATCATGGGCAAAATCAATTGCGTTCTGTTATGCAGTTTGCATGGACTCTACAAACGTTGAACAATGGCAGAGTGCCATGGGATTACATGAACACGAGTTTGTTATTTCTGCCTTTCAATTTGACTGTTAAACAACAATTTATCTCAAAGAAGGATGCCACATTTTCACTGTTGCATATTAAAAAGTTAGAACCTTTACCTTTTTCAGTGGCAGAGTCCAATTCGGCAGTTTGGCTCATCCATGGGCTGATAACTCTACCTTTTCTCCTTTTCAAATTTGAGTCCTGCATGAAACACTATGCTATAGGTAGATTTGAACCCTTGGGTGGTGCTTATCTTCATGAAGTTTGGAATCTCCCGTTCACGTACAGGTGTTTGAGGGAAGGAAAGGAAGTTTATTAAAATGGCAAAGATTGCACCACCACACTAGATCACTCATTAGTATGCAGAAATCTGCAATTGCATGGTTCTTGTAATGTCCTTGCACCGAACCTTGCCTGTGTTTGAAAAGGCACTCCGGTCCCGGCCATTACACCGACATTCACATTGCTTGTAAACGGCAGTTATTTGTTATTAAATAATGAAGATTGTTGTGGTATGCATGCTGGTATTCCTTATATCGTTACAGTTTCCCAGCGTGTAGTTTGCTCTAAGAATGTCTTGTTTCCTCCTCCACATGGGAGGCTCGATGTTTCCATCTGGCCTTCTTTTCCAACCTTGGAAGCAGAGTTCAACAAGATGAGTCGAATAAGAGCTCTATTGTCCCAGAAGGAAGTCCCCCTTACATCTGCCCATGAGACATTTGTCATTCATGTTGGAAATACTCGTACTGAGGTAAATGCCTTATTGAACACAGACCTGCCTCTGCATCTCGGTGCTTTGATTCACACAATCTTGAATGCCTCGTCGACCACTGGCATGGCACATTTTTTTAAAGTAGTATGTTGTGACCTTTTGACCTCATTTCATACTATATTTGGTGTGATCCCTGCATTTTTTCATTTTATTTTTTCGAGTGTCTTTGGCGGTTTCCCGTTGCTCCTTGCTTTAGGCAAGGGCATACTGTTGTTAATTTGTTTACTACAAAATGGATGCACAGTCTGTGCCCCACGACGATCTGCTCCTCCTTCGTAACTGGATGCTAGAATACTATGGATCGCTGCCTCTGGCGACTCTGAGTGTGGCGTATGGTTTATCTTTCCGGTTCTCGTTCATCACTTGTGTGCAGCCTGTTTTCCATTGCCTGGATTGTGTATTTGAATGGGCCCTGGATTTGTGTCTCTGCAACACGGTGTCTCCTGACCTGGATTTTAATCTATACTAATATAAAAAAGAGAGAGCCCAAACCTTTGAGGCAGGTAATCTCAGGAACCACAGCACCAATCACAACACCCAATACAGCGTTGGAAAGGGCAGTTGCAGCAGAAGGACATAGGCTATGCAGACGCCCACCATATACATTTAAAAGGTAAAAGAACCGTGCCAGCAAAGTAGTCCCTTGTGGGCGTGTCTGCGTTGTGCTGTGGGCGTGTGCTGTGGGCGTGACAAATGCTGGGGGCATGTGGTACGTTCCGTCCTTTATGCCATGTCTCATATCGTGTGCTGTGGGCGTTTGCTGGGGGCGGGGCATGTGCGGGGCGCGGGATTACCGAAAAAAAGCGAGCGTTGTGCCCAATATTTCATTGTTTTTTCTTCCCAGGTTCTGTACATTCCAGCTCCGGGTGTCCACCCTGCTCCCTTTAAATACCCCTGCACCCCATAATCATAACCCACCCTTACTCCTTAAAATACCCCAACACCCTTAAACACTAACCCATCTTAACCCTATAAATGTACCCTGTACCCCAAAACCCAAACCTATCCATAAACCCTAAAAATACCCCTGTACCCTAAAACCCAAACCTAGCCCTGAACCCTATAAATACCCCTGTACCTCAAAACCCAAACCTATCCCTGAACCCTAAAAATACCCCTTTACCCCAAAACCCAAACCTACCCCTGAACCCTAAGATACCCCTGTACCCCAAAACCCAAACCTAGCCCTGAACCCTTAAAATACCCCTGTACCCCAAAACCCAAACCTACCCCTGAACCCTAAAAATACCCCTGTACCCCAAAACCCAAACCTAGCCCTGAACCATAAAAATAACCCTGTACCGCAAAACCCAAACCTAGCCCTGAACCCTAAAAATACCCCTGTACCCCAAAACCCAAACCTAGCCCTGAACCCTTAAAATACCCCTGTACCCCAAAACCCAAACCTACCCCTGAACCCTAAAATACCCCTGTACCCCAAAACCCAAACCTAGCCCTGAACCCTAAAAATATCCCTGTACCCCCAAACCCAAACCTAGCCCTGAACCCTTAAAATACCCCTGTACCCCAAAACCCAAACCTACCCCCGAACCCTAAAAATACCCCTATACCCCAAAACCCAACCTAGCCCTGAACCCTAAAAATACCCCTGTACCCCAAAACCCATACCTATCCCTAAACCCTAAAACTACCCCTGTACCCCTTAACCCAAAACTATATCTGAACCCTTAAAATACTCAAACACCCCAAAACATATACCTCAGTACCCCAAAACATATACCCCTATACCCATTCTTACCTTATCCAAACATTAAAAAAAAACATGCTTTTACCATTCATGCATTTACAATGAATTTCGTTGTAAATGTATGCGTGGTAAAAGCATATAAAATGTAATGCTATGCGTAATGATGACATTGCGGAGTCATGTTACTTTCGTAATGAAAGTATGCGGAGTGATGGTATGCGGAAAGAAAGTTGCGGAATAATGGGTGTTTACCCTCCCCCGGTAAGTACATTGGTGGCACGGCGGCCCACATCTCCAGCAACATACTCATATTTTTTCACCACCGATTTAAAAAATGCACAGGTCTCTCTCATTGATGGCCAGCACCGACATACACTTTTAGACACACCTCCCGCCACAAGTTCTAGAATTGCGAACTTTAGAGCTGGGGAGCTACGTTCGAATCTCGGCATCAGCTAAACATCCTGTGATTCCAGGCAAATCGCTTTGTCTCCCCGTGCCTACCACAAATGAATGTGTTCTTCTGTAATGTAAATTGTGCTCATGCCATGTTGTCGAGTTTGCGCTATATAATATTGCAAGGAAAAATAAAGTAGGGAAACTCGAGTTCACACACTACTGAACGCGCACTCTTAACTGCATCAGCAGTGCACTGTGAATCGGAGCATTTCACAGGCCTGTCACAGATAAGAAATGCTATCAAAACGAAATCCTACAAAACAATATACTACTGTCTGGCAGCAATTCATACCCGGACAACGTCGGGACGGGCTGCTAGTCTACTAATGAGTCCCTTGGTTGCTCATGAAATAGAGTGTTCTAGTGCCGGGATTATGGCCTGCGCAGCGGCTCATGAGGTTCTAGGCAATTGGAACATTTGGACTGCGGCCAATGGCTTTCTGGCGCGCAGTTATCTTGAAGTAAGCCCGAGTTGTCCTCTGATGGTACTATAGGCTCCGGCAATCGAGGAACATGTATGTTCTTTCCCTTTACTTAATTGAATGGCTGAAATGTTCATGGATGATAACAACGACTTCCTATTGGAGGCAGTTGCAACGTATGGTGCTTACACGCTATTGGATTGAAGTACGGATTTTGTTTTCTGCTTCATAAACACGTACTGAACTCATGAATATTTTTTCTTTTAATGCCTTAATGTTTTTCTTAAGTTTTAAGGTCTTTTTTTCACACCATGGCCACCCGTGATTGATTTCACTGACTTGGTTACTTTAATTCGGATTTTTACTCCAGATTCTCAAGTTTGGCAAAATTCCTGAACTTGGTTCTGTCTCATTCGAACTTGAACTCTGCGTTCTATAAAGCATGCCCCGGTTATTGTGCATTCCCCGAACAAGGGAGGGTGTAGTATGGTTTAGAGCCTCCTTTTGCGTACATGTAATGTTAGCATGGCTTATTAGAAGTTTAAACGCCATTTTACCTTTTGCTGCTTTTGCACCCAACACTGCATACCTGTTTTTGTAAGTTAGCCTTCACGAAGGTCTACACATGAGAAAAGGTTTGTTTTTCGACATTTCTAGACATACATCGTGCCCCTAGTCTGCACAGTGAGTCCTGCACCGTCAAAGTTATCATAATATATGGGCCTGCTTATCGACATGTCCGTGTAACACATTCTAGACACAACATTTTGGCAGCTGCCAGCCAAGCAAGATTCTGGCGCCTTTATCATAGCACACTTGCCATAATTTAACACACTTGGAAGATTCCAGGGATGCAGAGAGCCTTGCTGATCCAGATGTAATTTACACTTACTGAGCGGAAAGGTAATTGGGTCACCCAAAACAAGCCCAAGAGACCTCCTTTAGTTTATAATACATAGTTCCTATATAGGGAGGGTGTTAAAACTAGGCGCTATATAACCTGATTGCACTATCATTGTAATATGATTCCTCCTTTTGTATTTTATGGAATTGTAACCATGCTGACCATATTATTCTTAATCATATGCCTGCTTATGTTGACTAAAATACTGCGCATAAGATCAGGTCGTTAAAATAAATATTTTAACCTTACCGTGTCTCTTTTTCACTCCTGTTGTGGAATGGTATGAGAGTATAACAAAAGAGTGTTCTCACTTCCCCCTATTCCTGAGATGGTCTTACGTCGCATGTTCTAGGTTGTCTAATCATTGGTTACTTTGCTATAGGACGAAGAGCTAATGTGACACTGATTGCTAGCTGGTTGGGGTTTTCTAGGTACTGAGGTGAGTTTCTGGTACACCACAATTCACTCATGTCCTAGGTCTCTGTGCACAGTTCTGTGTATGAGCAGAAATCATTGCAACACCTTGACTCCTGAGCCTTAGCTCAATTCTTGTTTCTGCCCCAGCACTGCCTTCTATGCTACTTTGTTTTCTGGATTCCTTTCCCTGCTCTATTTTAGTATACCCTCGTAGCCTCCCCTTCTGTCTATCCTTTTCCAGTCCCTGCCTTTCTTCCCATTTCCTTGGTTCCAGTTCTAGTTTGATGTCTTTGTATTCTGCTGTCTTGCTTCGTTACCTTGTATGCTTGTTCCCTGCTTTCTGCCAAGTGTGCCCTTTGATTGCAATCCTTTCCTTTTAAGCACTCCTCCTTGCCAGCTCCTTGTGTATTGAGCTTGTGTTTAATTCTACCCCTTTGCTGTTACTGTCTTGTGTGTTCCTGTTTGATCGCCAGGATCTGTGGGCACAGATGACTACCTAGGTGGTGTTTCTTGTTCACTGTGAGTATTTTCTTTGAGTTACATTTATAACATCACCTTAGGTATAAGCTCCACAGACCCTGTCTGTGCATGCATATCCTATATGTGGGGTTTTTCAGTCAGTATCTATAACAGCAGTTGTGGGTGAGGAACTTACTGAGCTTCAGTCTTACTGTGTGGAGCTCCTGAGTGCTCTACCCCACATCCCCTTTATTGTTAATGTTGTATTATATATATATATGTCTTGCACGTCCATCCTGGGTGTAGTTAGTCTGAATGCTAAATTGCCTTGTGAGTGCTCTTCCTTTCTGAGTCTTACCCATCTTGTTCACTTGTACAAGCTTCCCCTTTGGATCCCTTTTTCTCCTCTGACTCCCTGTATGAGCTTGGGCAGCGCTGTACTCCTCCTTTCTGTGTACGTTTTTTACCCAGTTCCCAGCCTTGCCCAAGTCCCTAACTGTGTTCCCCACATATTCCCGGACAGTCCCTGACAGAATGACCAACCCACATTTCCAGGGTCACTTGTGAGGTTTCTTTGCATTTAGTTAGATACCACTTTTTTTCTTTGAGTTCTCCCAGTCAGTTCTTGCCAAGATGTTTAGTGTCAGATCCAGAAAAGACTCCTGCATGTGATTCTTTTGTATGTTTTACTCCAGGGCCAGAACTTCAGGTCTGCTTCCTGTCACCTCCTTCTTTTTCAAACAGTTTGCCTTTGACCTCTGTGCCTCCTGCCAATCCGTTATCTCCTTTTGACCCTACAGTCAATCTGCCTTCGTTTTCAGAGTGCTACTCTAGCCTGCCATCATCAGGACTTCAAACACTTTTAATTCAGGCTTCTAAGCCCCTGTCACTGGATTTGGATTCTTCAAGTTCTACCTTCAATACTGCTGTTAATTTCTAGACTATTATCCAACCCTCCAGAACATTACAATTTACGTTCAGTCCTCTGATAGCGTGCGCTGCATCTATGATGGAAATGGACTTAATTCTTAAGAACAAAGGCTTTGGATCCAGTTCCAGACTCGGGGAGACAGTCTTTGGAGGGGGAGTACTGTCGCGATTCGCTCCCTGTGCTCTCGTACCCACCACCAGGGGCCCACATAGTGGGACCCTGCCCTGCATGCATAGGAGGAGAGCAAGTTGCATGGTAGAGGCCATAGCCCAAGATGGCTGTCATCCGGGGACACACTAGTCCTGTTCACAGGTAAGGATACCAAAGGCTGCAGATGTCGCAACTAGTTGCACTGGGGAAGTTTTTTTGAAAAATGCTGAGTATGCCGCAAAGATTACAGGGAGCAGGATTACCAGTATGTATCACGATTCGCTCCCTATGCTCTCATACCCACCACCAGGGGGCCACATAGTGGGACTTTCCAGTCTTCTAATAAGCTTCCAGACCCTCCCCTGCATGCTTATCCTGACTTCCAGCTATTTAGACACTTATTGGAAATTGACATCCATTCCCAATCCATGCCGGGTTTTGTGAAAGCCAGCCTGCTTATACTTGAAGCCAGCCTACTCATGCCTGAAACTCCATTACCCAGAATTCCATGCTTACTGCTTTGTCTCTACCCCTGTAGGCCAAGGATGGGTGGAGGAATTCAGCTCACCTGTGGCTGGCTGCTGCTAGCCTGCTCACACCTGCTGCATGTGATTACTGTGAGCTCTTATAAGCCCCAGCTCCCTTCAGGCCAAGATTGATCATTGTAGCTGTATACCGGTGAGACCGATCCTTATTTCCAGTGTTTCCTGAGCCTTTGATATCCTTGTTTCCAGTGTTTCCTGAGCCTTTGATATCCTTGTTTCCAGTGATTCCTGAGATTTAATTCATCCTTGTTCCTTGATTCCTGAGCTATAGCTATTCCCTCTGCCTGAATTAGCACTGCCTGCAGTGCTGCCTTGTTTCCTGAGTTCCTGAGCAATAGTTCTTCTTTGTTCCTATTCCTGGGCTTCAGCTATTTCTTATTCCTGATTTGCACTGCTTAACGTGCTCTCTTGACTTCTTGTTTCCTGAGCTGTAGCTATGTCCTGTTTCCTTGAACCAGTCCTGCCTGCAATGCTACCTTGACTCCTAAGCCTTGGCTCAGTACTTGTTTCTCCCCCAGCACTGCCTTCTATGCTACTTTGTTTTCTGGATTCCTTTACCTGCTCTATTATAGTATGCCCTTGTAGCCTCCCCTTCTGTCTATCCTTTTCCAGTCCCTGCCTAGCTTCCCATTTCCTTGGTTCCAGTTCTAGTTTGCTGTCTTTGTATTCTGCTGTCTTGCGTCTGTTACCTTGTATATTTGTTACCTGCTTTCTGCCAAAGTGTGCCCTGTGATTTCAATTCTTTCCTGTTATGCGCTCCTCCTTGCTAGCTCCTTGTCTATTGTGCTTGTGTTTAGTTCTACCCCTTTGCTGTTACTGCCTTGCGTGTTCCTGTTTGATTGCCAGGGTCCGTGTGCACAGCTGACTACCTAGGTGGTGCTTCTTGTTCACTGTGAGTATTGTCTTCGAGTTACATTTATAACATCACCTTAGGTATAAGCTCCACAGACCCTGTCTGTGCATGCATATCCTATATGTGGGTATGTTCAGTCAGTATCAGCAATTGTGGGTGAGGAACTTATTGAGCTTCAGTCTTACTGTGTGGAGCTCCTGAGTGCTTTACCCCACATCCCCTTTATTGTTAATGTTGTATTATATATATGTCCTGCACGTCTATCCTGGGTGTAGTTAGTCTGAAGGTTAGATTGCCTTGTGAGTGCTCTTCCTTTCTGAGTCTTACCCATCTTGTTCACTTGTACAAGCTTCCCCTTTGGATTCCTTTTTCTCCTCTGACTCCCTGTATGATCTTGGGCAGCGCTGTACTCCTCCTTTCTGTGTACATTTTCTACCCTGTTGCCAGCCTTGCCCAAGTCCCTGACTGTGTTCCCCACATAGTCCCGGACAGTCCCTGACAGTATGTCAAGGGGTGCGGAGCGTGAGCAGCAATATGGACCCTGCCTTGAGTGTAGCAGTGGTGCAAAGCAGCTAGTTCACCTGGAAAGTGCAGCGGGTAGGATTAGTGTAGGCAATGAAGTCAGTTCATTTCACCCAAAACATCCAAGATGGCAGTGGATTCCTTCCTCCAGAGCTGGTTGAGTAGAGAACTCTGGCTGTCAGATGGTGTGGAGTACTGCAGCCAGCGACATTAAACAGCAAAGGCAAGGTGGTATCTGCCTCCAGCTGCCAGACTCGTGCGAGCAGTCTGACTGAAAAGTGGAAGTGATGGGCAGACAGTTTATCCGTCAGGGGAGACGGGCAGGACAGTGAATACCACCAAGATGGCGGCAGGCTCCTTGAAATATAGGCGGTTCCATGTAGATGTTAAACAGAGTTGGGCTAAGGGATGAGCCTTGGGGTACGCCGCAGATGATCTCGGTGGCTTCAGAGCGGAAAGGGGGAAGGCGGACGCTCTGTGTTCTGCCAGAGAGGAAAGAGGTGGTCCAGTCCAGGGCCTTCTCTTGGATCCCGGCGTTCTGGAGGCGTGTTCGTAGTGTGTGGTGGCAGACCGTGTCGAAGGCGGCTGACAGGTCCAGGAGGATGAGGGCTGCCGTTTCTCCGTTGTCCAGCAGGGACTTGATGTCATCGGTGGCGGCGATGAGGGCAATCTCGGTGCTGTGGTTGCTGTGGAACCCCGATTATGAAGGGTCCAGGATGTTGTTCTCCTCAAGGTAGCGGGTCAGTTGTTCGTTGACGGTCTTCTCGATGACCTTTGCCGGGAACGGGAGCAGGGAGATGGGCCGGAAGTTCTTGAGGTCCTTGAGGTCCGCCTTGGGTTTCTTGAGTAAGGCGTTGATCTCGGCGTGCTTCCAGCTCTCCGGAAAGGTTGCTGTCTCGAAGGAGGTGTTGATGACTTTCCGGAGATGGGGTAAGATGGATGTGCTGGCTTTGTTGAAGATGTGGTGTGGGCATGGGTCTGACGGAGATCCAGAGTGGATGGTGTTCATGATCTTGATAGTGTCATCGTCATTGATGTTGGTCCAGGAGAGCAGGCAGTTGGTGCGGATGGTGGTCGTGGGGGCGGAAGTTTCAGTGGTTGTCAGGGCGGTCGTGGCGTTGAAGCTGTCGTGGACGTCTGCGATCTTGCGGTGGAAGAAGGTGGCCAGCGAGTCGCACAGGTCTTGCGAGGGTGGGACTTCGTTGGTGTTGGAGCTGTGGTTGGAGAGTTCCTTTACGATATTGAAGAGCTCTTTGCTGTTGTGTGCATTGTTGTCTAGGCGGTTTTTGTAGGAGGCCTTTTTGGCGGATCTGATGAGGTGATGGTGTCTGCGGGTGGCGGCTTCAGTGAACCAGCTGGCTTTCTTGTTGGTCTGACTGTTGGAGGGTTTCTTGATCAGGCAAGGGTCTTGGTGCAGTCTTTGATCCACTGTCTGAGGTTGTGGGCGGCGGTGTCGGGATCGGTGGGGGCGGCGGGTGATCTCTGGGCGAGGGTGGTGGTGGTGGTTAGCTGATCTTCGGTGACTTTGCTCCAGCAGCGGCGAGGCATCTGTTGGGTGCGGTGGTGCGTGGTGGGTTTCTTGAAGGTGAAGTGGATGCAGCGATGGTCGGTCCAGTGGAGTTTGGTGGTGTGGTTGAAGGAGACGTGGGGGCTTGCAGAGAAGATGGGGTCAAGCTTGTGACCAGCAGAGTGGGTGGGTGTTGTGACGAGTTGTCTGAGTCCGAGGTTGGCTAGGTTGTCGATCAGGGTGGTGGAGTTGGTGTCGTTGTTCTTGAGGTGGAAGTTCAGGTCCCCGAGGAGGATGTAGTCCATGGAGGCGAGGGCGTGTGTGCTGATGAAGTCGGCGATGGAGTCCCTGAACTGTGGTCGGGGTCCGGGGGGTCTGTAGATGAGGGTTCCTCTGAGGGTGGTGTTGGGGTCAGTGTGGATCTGGAAGTGCAGGTGTTTGGCGGTGCTGAGGGTGTCGTCGGTGTTGGTCGAGACTCTGAGAGTGTTCCTGTGGATGCTGGCGATTCCTCCTCCTGCTCCGTTGGTACGGTACCTGCGGTTGATCTTGTAGCCTTCCGGGAAGGCTATGGGTATGTCGAGGTGGGGTAAACCAGGTCTCCATCAGGAAGGCGACGTCTGGGGAGGTTGAGTCGAGTAGGTCCCAGAGTTTAACGGTGTGTTTGCGGGCGGAGCGGGTGTTGAGAAGGATGCATTTGAGGTGGTTGGGTTTTTTCCTGGTCGGCAGCATGGTGTGGCGGATGCTTGTGAAGCTGCAATTCCGGCAGGTGAAAGCTCAGTGGGTGCGCTTCGGGGCGGCCAGGAAGCAGGTGTGTGATCGTCCGGTGTTTAGTGCATGGAGGGTTCTGGCATTGTAGCGGTGTCGGGCATCGTGGCGTTCATGGGGTCCAGGGGTCCTGGCGCTGGGCGCGGTCCAGGCGCAGACGGGCGTGCCTTAGGTGCACCTTGGGCACGCCAGCGGTGCGCCCGCTGCGCGGCCTCCATATGAAGGGATTTGGGAGGGTGGAGCAGCTGGGAGGTGGGATCAGGGCGGCGAATGGGATTGCAGGGGGGCGGGGCCGCAGGGACGCAGCGGCGGGAAAAACTGGCGGGGCCGCAGGAGAACTGGACACAGGAAGGAAAAACAAGTTTAGGCAAGAAAACAAGCACAAGCACAGGGGAATAAAAACAAGTCTGGGCAAGAAAGCAAGTACAGGCACAGGGGAATAAAAACAAGTCTGGGCAACAAAGCAAGTACAGGCACAGGGGAATAAAAACAAGTCTGGGCAAGAAAGCAAGTACAGGCACAGGAGGAAAAAAACAAGTCTGGGCAAGAAAGCAAGTTAGGCACAGGGGAAAATACAAGATTAGGCAAAAACAATGCAGGCAGAGCTGTACAGCAGCGTGGGGAGGCTATTGGAACATTCTGCCACTAGAGGGCAGAATGTTCTAACAAATAAAACAAAGCTTTCAGGGAGCGCGAGGGGATTGAAATCCCTTCAGGCTCCCTGCACCCTTTGTTCACGGCCAGCGCTGTGAACAAAGAAACATTGGAATAGTGGAGCTCCAGGCTTATACCAACCATTATAAGCCCAGAGCACTCCATTGTTTTCAATGGAACTTCCAACGTTCCAATGTTCTAGTGTGCTAATAATTATCAAACTTGTTTGCAGCATTAATGTTTAGTTTGTATTAAATTAACATGACATTTAAAAGTGCAGAAAACAGTGACAACTAACTAGATTGAATGGTTTGTAAAAAATACAGTTTGCTCAATAAGCTTACTTCATGTTTGACCTTGCACATAACAGAATCTATCTTTCGTTTGTGAAATAAAGACACCTCACATGATTTACAGCATGTAACATCGGAACCTTATCGTATTAGTTACCAGTAAAATGTTTAATTTAAACAGCCCTATTCATAACTAACTTAAATCTTGTTTAATTTGCCATAGAGAACAGAAAGAACACGTATTTTAAAACGCATTACCATATTTTGTTTCTAATGACTACCTACTTAAATAAAGTTTCTTTGCAGCTTACAGACCTTATATTCAGCTAAAATAATAGGTGCTTTATCAGAAGTTTAGGAAATGACATTATTTTAAATATGATTTGAACTGCACATGTGGAAAAGATTTATTCATTTCCAGAAAGAAGACAGCCAGCTTGCATTATGGATGACATGGAGAGTTACTGAGATTACCATTGGATGAAGACAAGAACAGAACAACTTTGAGTTACAGCTTTATAAACACGTTCCTAGTTTATTATAAAACATAGACAGAGCACAACACCGGATTAAGTAGACAGCTGATTGAGCCCAACCAGCCAAAAATATTTTAATACAAAAATCATATAGTAGATTCTGTTCAGCATACAGTCTTCATAACGGTTGTTCTGACACGTGTTTCGTCGCCATTCCCGATTTTTCAAGGCTTTGTAAGAGTTGTGGTCAAAATTCAAACTGTCATATCCAAAAGGACAAATATATGAGGGGTCCGAGTACAGTAATCCAGCGCGAATCGAGTAATAGGCTTGTGGAAAAGTAAATTTTGCCATGTTGTATGTGCCTACGTGTTCCCCATATTATGCTATATGTGCATGATCGATATGCATGTATACCCCTCTGATCGATTAAAGAAGCAATTACAGTTGTGTCCATCTCTAGTATGCCAGTTTCCAGTCCTCGTGAAAACAACGAATATTAGGCTTATGTAAACCTACGTTGCCACATTTTATGGTGTGCACGTTAACTCATTGAATTGTCCCCGTTTCTAGGCCTCAAAAGGGCCCGGACACCAGATTCAGCTCCTGTCTCCTGAACCCTCTCCGAGGAGCGATACAGCCCCCACCTGCATCCCTGACCCTTCGCTTACTTCATGCCTGGCAGTGCCCGGCCCGGCCTGGCTCTGCCTCCCAGTCTGCCAAGAGTATGTTATGTTTCTAGTTATCAGTCCAGCCCTCCTTCTCTGCATTCCTAAGCTACTGCATCGCATCAATAGTTTCCGTCATGGTCTAGCCTTTATGTCTCCATGTAAGAGAAATACTGTATTAATATTCATAGAATATTCCTCGTACACGCAATACATGTAGAATTATGCATGCATCAGTCCTAATGTCTAGTAGCCTTTGCCCTGATAACTTTTGGATTCTATCAATATGTACTCCAAACACCAGATACCAGATATGCCTTAGGTACATGTCGCTCTGACACTCCAGACTTTAGTTTCCTCTTCTAGCGCAGAAGTCATAGCCCCCAGTTCTCCCTGGTAACACGTCATTGCCCGTTTGCGCGCACCACTAGGTTAGAGGTCCCAGCTGCTCAGGTAGCCCCCTCCATGTTTCCGCCCCGTTTATGACACTTCTGTTACGTTTACATCACATGTCTATGTATACGCCCTGTACACGCCTTCTTGTTACATCATTTTGCCCTTATCTTTCGCGACTGCTACGAGTCACGCCTATTGCTACGCCTACTGTATTGAATGTAATGCAATTGTTTTGATATATATACTATGAACTGTTACAAAAAGTTACCCAGTTTCCCTTGTCCCTTCCCTGGCAGCTGCCATCCCGTACTATTGCAGGCTGTCCTGTTCCTGTCCTTTATGCCTGATTAAAGCCTGTAGACTCAAGATACCTCGAATCCTGACTCTTATTTATTGAGCTATCTGTTTCATTCACTGTATTAAAAAATAGAACCGGTAATTAATTATTTATTTACCACATAATGGCGCCCGAACAGGGACTTGCCCTTTCCCCACGCGCCGGAGAAGCCACGCAGGCCCCCTGATCCTCTGCAGCCGTGACGGAACTCTACTGCGCACCGGCAGATATTTCTGCTTCAAGTATCCCTCAGGTCCACGGAGGAGACGGAGGTTGCGGTCCAGCATCCAGACGAGGCGGTGAGGAACGCGGCGAGTCCCGACCAGAGCCCAAGCCGAGAGTCCAAGGTCCGAGGTATCCGGAGGCCCACCTGTAACTGAAGTCCGAAGTTCGTAGTCCGTCGTCGTAGCAGTCCAGTCCAGTCCGAGGCCTTCCGTTCTTGCTGCCCGGTGAGTACCGTTGCTGGGGTAGTATCTAGACAGGGTCAATTAATTTGTCTCTGGTCCGTGGGTTTGGGTACGCAGATCCAACACGAAGTGTTCACCTAGGTGGACGCGGGTCCTGACGTGTCTCTTTATGGGACCGGTAAGTTTCGCGCTGTTTTAGCAGTGCATCTAGTCATTCTAGTAAGTTCTGTTCTCGAGAAATTCATGTGTTCTGTCCAAACTGTTATTCTAAATGTTATTCCATGTGTTTTCAATGTCGTGGTATGAGTGATTTGTTTTTCCAGTTATTATTGTGTTTATCGTGTATTGTATTGTGTCCAGATTCCAGCCTAGACAATGCCTCTATTCTCGAAACTACGTCAGTTAAAAACCAGAAAAGGGTTATTAGAGGAAGCAGTTCCTGTCCCGCCTAGGGACAGTCCAGGTCATTTTATGTATCATAAGCATGGCTTAAGTGCCATATTATATCTAGACTTATGGGTGGATTACACCAAGGAATTAGAAGAGAAATATAGATGGCCCGTATCAGGTACGTGGGATGCCGAGTGCATCATGCGAGTAGAAGAAGCATTATGGAAAAAGAAAGCCAGACAGTCCCAGAAAGATGCCATCGAGTTATGCGCAAAGAATCTCATAGAAGAACGGAAAAAGAAATCAGAAAAACAGAATTAAGTAGGGAATCCTCAGAAAGAGCCCAAGAAAGGGAATTAATCGAAGTAGGTGAACGAGTTAAAGCCGAACAGTCAGACAGACAGAGAAATGCCCTTATTAAGGGTATGTATCCTCTTCTTGCCGAGGGCTTGCCAAAAGCAACCCCGGAAGCACCATGTAATTTTCCGCCGCCATTAGTTCCGACTAAGCTACGTCACAAACCGACCGCAGCTGATATATTTCTCTCGTCCTATTTGGACGACACAGTCCCAGCCTATGCTAATCCTGTTCCGCCTGCTCCTGTAAATAATGTAATTCCTGTTCCTCCAGCCACCGGGGCACCCGTTGCAGCACCTGTCACGGCACCCCCGGTCCAGCCTACAGTACATGTACCCGCCACATCAGTCACTCTGCCCGCACGTACAATGCCTGTCGACGATTCTAGTCTAGGAGCAACGGGGGGAAGTCCTCCTGGAACCCCGCCTCAACACAGACGTCTGACGCTACTTGAACTACATGAACGAGCGTTACAGCGTTCGCCCAAACTTCAGTCAGTTGCAGATATCAAGCGAGCCCTTACCGAATGCCGTTATGATCCAGTCCCAGGCGATGATGATATGGTCCTGTATTCATTGCGTGTAAGACGGGTGACCGAATATTTGGACACCCTGCCGAATATGAAAGGATATCTAGACAGAATATATAGTTTTATCCGTACAGGAGTAGATCCAGAAAGTATTGGCGACGCCATGGTTCAAAGAAAAGTCGAGACTCAGCTCATGCTTTTAAAGTTTCTAATTAATTGTTTAATAAGAGAACAAGATTATCCGGATAAAGATCCGGAAGAAATGAAAGTCCTGACCAGGTGGAGTGACCATATAGCCGAGGGAAGACACAAGACACAGAACTGTATAGAGAGTATGTACAAGAAAATCCGTAGGGAAATAATAAAGTTACACGAGAAACGAGAAGCAGCACAAGTAACCGAGAAAGAAGACGACTCTGATAATGAAGAACTAGACGACGAGAATCCCTCCAGAATAGCGTATGTAGGTAGAACTAGACTTCCCTACCGACATTCACGCCTAGATCACAAGAAAGTTTTCCCTCCTCCAGCACCAGAACAAGGTTCTCTTGAGCAAGTATTCCAAGCTACCAATCACATTCTGAAATCACGAATCGGTTATAGTGAACTTAGTACCATCCATGAACAAGAACTAGCCCTATCAGCAGTCCGGTGGACTACTGATTCTACCACTTTTCCAGACGAAATAGTGGCACAAATGTTTCTGAAACTGCCCCCAGCCGAGCAGCGACTGGTGGGTATGTATATGATCCAGCACCTCATTACACTGTATGAGGGACATCATTCTGATCCAGGTCCGTTACATGATGTTTTGAACGAGTTACTCCAGTATAGATGGAGAGGTCTAGGTACTGATTTAATTAGTATCATTCTAGAACAGCGCCACAAATATCGAACGTTTCTGAATCCGCATTTTGTTCATGTCTCACCTCCAGAAAGTAAATCATTTTACATAGATAGACAGCATCCGTTACGAGAAGTACACCCAGTTAGAGGAACGGGTGGTGAACTAGAACGAGTATTTGTTTACACCCCTATCACAAAGATGGAACTCTTAGAGATGAAAAAGTTAATTCCTTGTCACGACAAAGATCCAGCAGGGTTCCATCGAGAATTAAAAGACATGCTCCGTATGGGAGAATACACGTATCCTGATATCATTAAAATGTTAAAGGCCCTGTTGCCCGTAGGGGTATATGAAAAACTCAAGGAAAAAGAATGGGAGGTGGGAGAGAAAAAGATTGATTGGGCAGCTCTAGAAGCTGAAGATAATTCACGAGTACCAGGTACCGGTCTTGGGGGTAAAGTTAAAGAATTGCCCGAGTTATTGATACAGGTTTTGCCAAGATTACTAGCCACGAAAAAGGAAGATTGGGATGCAATCTCAGCTTGTAAACAGAAACAAGATGAAGACACTAGTGATTTTTATTCTAGATTCGAAAAATGTTTTATTATTAACAGTGGTCTGAAAACAAGTAGTTTGGGCAAGATGGCCGCCGTGGGGTGCAGTGAGTGAGTCGCACTCTCTTCCTCTCCACTGCCAGACTACTATCAATGGCTGAATAAACTAAGAACTGCAGGGTTTATGCATGCCTCTGTCTGGCAACTCGGCGTTATTCCCTCCCTGGCTACAACGAGGGAACATTTTTCTACACACAGCTTGTCACCTTAAAAAAGCTATTTCGAAGGTTCTACATCTGGTAGTAGGACTCTGCTACAGGATGCCGCCCGCTAAAGGACTGAAAGCCACAGTAAAAGATAAAGAGAAAACAAAGACAGAGCATAAAATTATTGGTCCAGCTCCGGTTTTAGCCACGGCGCAGAAAAGGGTGACAAGTGTTAAGAAAATAACGGTGAAAAGAAACGAAGCAGAAGGCGCTGCGCCTGGAAAAGATGCAGGCCAAGTTGTCAGTTCAAAGACCAAAGAGATTGCATTCCGCCAGCCTACCGTCACGGAAAGTTTTGCAAACATCCCTGCAAGTGCGTCTGTAAGCAGCGGACCCTCCGCAGTCAAACCTGGCATTATCCTGGACTCCAGCGTGGGCAGTAGCAGCGGAGCAAACACGGCTTCAGCGATTAATGGGATCAGCGCTGTGGGAGCCGGTGAAACCGGCGGAGCCGGTGGAGCTGGCGCTGGCGTTCTCGCTGGCGTTCTTGTCGCGGGCAGAACAGACGGAGCAGGTACGGCTTCAGATACGGCTTTAGAGACTTTAGAGACTATCGGTTTCAGCGCTGAGAGAGCCGGTGGGGCCAGTGGGGCTGGCGTTCTCAACGTGGATGCAGACGCCTTGCTCAATACTGGGGTTGCTAGGCAACCAGGAAGACCGGCAGCAGCAGCAGCAGGTAAGCCGGCCACTGCAATGCCTGTGTCCTCCTTGGGAGAGAAAAGCGCTGCAGGAGTGAGGATTATCGAGGTCAAGACAAGTGATGGTACTGTGACCAGTCTGAACCAGGGGTTAGAGGCGCAGGAACGGAGCCGGAAAAAAACAAGCATATGCCTAGGCAAAGGCATAATTCTGTCGACGTTGAGTGACTGCCGTGCTTTGCACACTCAGCTTCCTGGGGATATTTCAGATGCAATTTCTTCTGCTGTGATATTAGAGCATGCAGAGCAGGGGGGTGAGCTACATGAGTCAAAGATAATTGAGGGTAAGGAGACCGCTGCTACAGGTGGCATTAATGCAGCTAGTCTACCGCACAATAAACCCCTAACATGGGCAGAGACTATGGATCTAAATGCAGAGAGTGGGGGGTTTAGATCAGGTGGTGATTCCTCCACCTCAGCAGAAATTGGTATTGCAAGTGGCTCCGCCTCGGCAGAAAGGTTTTACTCTGTGGAGGAAGACACTCAGTCACAATCTCTGCCCTCTGAAGATGTGGGCTCCAATGAGTCCACAGATATTGATTCACTTAGCAGCTCTCCGGCAAGGAAAACCTCTCAAAAGAAACGCCTGTTCAAAAGGAAACCTTCCACTGCAAGCAGTACCACTGATCCTACTAAAAAATTGGCATGGGACTATTCAACCACCACCTTTTCTTTCATGGAGCAGGACAGTCCAGCAACTTTGACTGGGGATCATGGCTCTGCTCAATCCTCCCAGCCTCCTGTTACGCTGGATCTGCTGTTTAACACCCTGAAATTAATGCAGACTGAGGCTAGAGGAGAGAGTAGGAGGGCTAGACAGGAATCTAGGAAGATTCAAAATAAACTCAGAAGTATAAGTAAAAGACAAGATGAGATGGTTGAGAGAGTGGTACATGTGGAGGAAAGGACTAGTAAGGTGGAGGATGATCTGAGAGGTCTGAAATCATATAAGGAAGAGCATCAAAAAGTGGCAGAGGACGTCAACTGGAAGCTCGAAGACTTCGAGAATAGGCAGCGTCGGAATAACATAAGACTGCTGGGTGTGGAGGAAGGACTGGAAGGGGAGGACCCCAGGCTGTTTGTTGTGAATTTGCTAAAGGGGGCTTTCCCGGAGTTAGCTAGTTGGCAGTGGGAAATAGAAATTCAAAGAGCCCACCGTTTCCCTTTTTTTGTTAAAAGGGGCCAGGCTGGAGGTCAGAAGGGGCAACCAAGGGCTTTGCTAATATATGTAGGGAATTTCCTTCTCAGACAGCTGATACTGGACAAAGCAAAGCCAGAGTCAAGACGTACCTATAACAACATTACGTTCTTTGCAAGGCCAGACTTTTGCCACGCCACAGTTGAACGCAGATGGAGGCTGAGGCAATTGATTCCGCATATCCAGGCTTTGGGTTCTGAAGCCTATTTGCTTTACCCTGCAAAGTTGAAAATTGTGACCAAGGGCCAGTTTAAAATTTTCTTTTCAGAGATTAAGGCAAAAGCTTATATGATAGAAGTTTTGGGTCATAAGGAGAAAATGTAATGGATTCAGTTTGATATGTTTGCAATATCGGCTGGCAGTGGGGAGGTGTGGCGGCTGCTGCGTCCCCGGCGTCCACATATAGGTCATGCGTGGCCTATTTGCCTGTAGGGGGGGAGGGGGGAGGGGCACGATGGGAGGGTTCAGGGAGGCGGGAGGGTTTAGGGGTGGGAGGAAAAAGCACACACTATACACAACGAAATACAGGTTGCAGCAGATTCAGATTTTGTTTAAATGGAGGACAAAGGAAGCCCTGGGCTTGATTAAGAGATGGAATTCGAAGTTGGTGCTAACTTTTGATGTTTTTTGATGTCTTGTCGAATTTTGTCATTTAATGTTTGTGGTCTTAATGATCTCCAAAAAAGGCTGCGGGTCTCAGCTTTCTGTAAATCAATATCTCCTGATCTGATCTGTTTACAGGAAACTCATGTGGAGGGTGGCAAGGGTTTTCTTTTAGATCAAACTGGATTTAAAGTTCTAGCTTATACGAAACAAGCCTCCAAAACTCGTGGGGTGGCGATTCTGGGAAAAAGCGCAGATTGTACTGTACATAGGAGTAAAGAAGACACTTGGGGTAGATGGGTGATTATAGAGATCAGTTTCAGAGGGGTTAGGTTCACTTTGGTTTCTGTGTATGGTTCAACGTGCGATGACCCAGATATTTTTCAATTTCTAGATGATGAACTCCCAACGTGGGCAGAACCGATTGTCTGTTGTGGTGATTTCAACATTAGTCGACCGGCGAACATTGAGTTACATTCAGGTCATTCTTATACAGGGAGGAAGAAAAGGGTACACAGAGCGATCGCGAATTTGGCCTCGAACAATGCTTTATCTGACGTCTGGGCCAACCTGCACCCGCATTTAGATGGAGATACATATTTTTCAGCCCCCCATAATATAACAGTAAGACTGGACTACTTTTTAATATCTAATGTTTTGCTAGGTAATACACAGATCAAAAAACTCCCTCGGTTAGTCTCAGATCATAATCCATTATTATTGTCACTGAGCTTATCTGGAGTAGGCAGGAAAATATATAAATGGACTTTCGAACGAGCTCTGTTACAAGACGAGGGTTATCGTAAGCATATGGAAAAATGGATTAGGGAGTTTTGGTTAAACAACAGGGGTAGCACTAGCAGTGGTTTTATTTGGGATGCGTTCAAAGCAGGCGTTAGAGGAGAGACAATAAGCTTCTCAACTTATAAACGAAAAAAGGAAAGAGAGTTGTTCGATCAACAAGTTAATTCCCTTCTGAATGCTGAGTCCGAACTAAGCAGGTTAATATTGGGGGGGCTCCCTTTGGATCATCAGTTACTGGAGATCATGATTTTAAAGGCAGAAATAGCGGACTGTATTACTAAGAAGACCGTAGCTAGTTACTTAACGAAGAAAGAGCAGGCGTGTGAGTTTAGTGAACGGATTGGTCACATTCTTGCTGTCAGAGCTAGGCAGAAAGCTAATGCAGGGGACATTAAAAATATAGTTGACAGTTCAGGCAATTTAATCTCGGACCCTGAGGGAATAAGAAAAGAATTTTGGAAATTCTATTCGGAATTATATGATAGGGAGATAGAGCCAGAAGTTGAGAATATCAGGAATTTTTTAGGAGATATCCAACTCAAAAAATTAGAGACAGAGGAAAAAACTTTACTTGATGCCAACATAACACTAGAAGAAATGATGTTAGCTTTAGCAGATCTCCCTTCATCGAAGGCTGCAGGACCAGATTTGATACCAATTGAATTTTATAAAACCTTTATTTCAGACTTTAGGGTAGAACTTCTGGATACACTTATTCAAGCCCAGAGGGGTATCTCAATCCCTAATTCTTGGGGCGAGACGGAGGTTATTGTTATTTTGAAAAAAGGGAAGCCCGCTACAGCTCCTGGGTCATATAGACCTATTGCTTTAATGAATGCCGACGTAAAGCTATACTCAAAAATTTTGGCCACAAGGATGTCCGTTGTAATAGAAAAGTTGGTTACCCCTGTCCAACATGGTTTTATCCCGGGGAAAGGGACTACTGAACATATTAGGACTGTGATTACCTGCTTTGATGTTATGGAGGTTACAGGCGGCCCTGTCGCGGCTCTATTTCTAGATGCCGAAAAAGCTTTCGACAGGGTAGCTTGGGAATATTTATGGGAGCTAATGAGAACTTTTGGGTTTGGGGATAATTTTATAAAAGCAATCCAGGTTCTTTATAGAGATCCTACGGCTAGAATTAAAATTAATCGGGAGCTATCAGCGGCGGTGCGGATTAGGAGAGGAACTAGGCAAGGCTGTCCTAGCTCCCCTCTTTTATTTGCACTATATATGGATCCATATCTGCGTAGGCTCGAACTTAATCCCAGCATCTCCCCATTGTGTGTAAACGATTTAGTAGTGAAGGTTCTGGCCTACGCAGATGACGTGGCGATAATTACCTCCGATCCTTGTATGGCAATAGGAGTAATAGAACACGAGGCCCAAGATTTTGGTAACATTTCCGGTTATAAGCTCAATAGAGCTAAAACACAGATTATCAAAAACCAAGCAACTCAATGTAATGATCCTCGAGTGATTTCCTCTGCAGTATACCTAGGTGTTGAAATTTCACCTGATTTAGGGACAGTAGTTGAGCGTAACATCTCGCCTTTACTGTCAAAAGTCAACTTGGACTTGCTAAGGATAAATAACCTCCGATTGTCGTTAGTGGGCCGCACTAATATCATAAAAATGATTATACTTCCTAAATTTCTTTATTTTTTTCGTACAATTCCGTTATTGTTTGAGTCAACGTGGTTTAATAAACTGGAGTCGATTTTAAATAAATTCATTTGGTCTTATGGGAAGACGAGACGGGCATATAAGTTCATGACCTTACCAAGGGAGAGGGGAGGCTGGGGGGTTCCTGATTTTAGGTTCTATTATTGGGCATCAGTCTTGCAATACATTCAAGGCTTAATTGGCGCTAATGAAGGGAACCCGAAAGTAAGAGCTGTTTCAACTATGATTTATGCAATTGTATTGGGCGAGGATACAGCAAATGCTTTTTTAAAATGTATTGATTCATCTTATTTCAAACGAACTCGCTTCAAGACAGTCGCTGCTGCTCATAATGTATGGTCTGCTGTTGCAAAAAACTGCGGTCTAGGGAGATTTAACAGATATATCAGATTGTATAGAAATAAGTCCTTACCCCCTGAAGTCTTTTCGGATGCTATTATGGCGGACTGGGATAGAAAAGGTATTAAGAAGTTTGGAGATATCTTAGATCCTGATGGAAACATTCTTTTATTTTCAGATCTGCTAGATAGATTTAGTATAGCAAGATATAGTTTTTTCAAGTATTTGCAGATCAGGAGTTTTTTTCTTAAGAAGAAAGGAGGGCCAGGTGGATTTGGCATAAGCAATATCATGGAGACAATTGAGCAAAGTGGGGTGTGCTCCATTCGTTATTTCTACGCCCAGCTGGCTGGTTCAAAGAAGGATGATATTGATAGATTTGGGATTTAGTGGGCGGGGAAATTAGGGATATCAGGGGAGGCCTTTCAGTCGTCCTTGGAGCTAGGTTGTTCAATTTTCTATTCTGCCCCACTACAATCACAACATTTTAAAACGTTATACCAACTATATCATACGCCTGACCGTATAGCACAGTGGGGTGCAACTTCAGGAATTAGCTGTTGGCGATGCAATGCCATGGCTGCAGATAGCATTCATATATTTGCGCTCTGCCCCAAATAAAAATCCTTATCAAAGGATATTGAGGATTTTATGGCCCGTACACTGGCTTTAAATGTAACCCTAACTCCAACTGTAATTATGTTAGGAGTTAGGGACTGTGTAGGCGCACATAGCGAATTTTTATTTGTAGCGATGGCAGTTTACAGGTTGTTGATTGCTAGAGTTTGGCTTGATCCCCTCCCCCCGGGCTTGCAACAGTGGATTGCCTTATTACTGGGGACGTTTAACCTTGAAAAGGGTATATTCGAGAAAAAAGGTAAAAGGAAAAAAAGGTGGGGGAGGAAAATTTGGGAACCGATACATCGCTGGAAAGGAAGATCAATTGCGATTGTAGACTGATGTATTAGTTCTATCTTTAATGGGTTTCTGTTTGTATCAATATGTGTTTTTTCTTGATAGTATTTTTGATTTAGTACTTGATTTATGACATGCATTAAGTTATCTGTACCTTGTGTTATGTGTGTGCTAGAAAAAATTTCAATAAAAATATTTTAAAAAAAAAAAGAAAACAAGTAGTGAATCGTACCCTCATCTTTTTGTTACCAAACTGGTCGAGAATTCAAGTCCACAAGTTAAAAATCGAGTATTGAAAGTCAAAAGTAGTTGGCAAGCTAATACTCCGTCACAAATGTTACAAATGCTCCAGTATCACCAGAATAGAATCAGGGAAGAGCAAGAACACGAAAGGAGACATATGAAAGACACAAAAATGAAAGTATTAGTTGCACAATCTGTTCCACAAGACAGTCAGAAGAGGGGTCCGAATCAAGCCAGTCATCCTGCAGCTCCCGTTAAAGGGACTTGCAATTACTGTAAACAGCCAGGTCATTTTATAAACGAGTGTGCAGTTCTGAAACACAACATAGCTACTGGTAAGACTAAAGAGAGACCACGTCCGCCTAGACAAGAACAAGTTTCACAGACTTCTCAGCCACCACAGAATGCACAACAGACAGTCACGGTACCGCAGCCTATAGCTGCAACACAACACGTTACACAGCAGATGTACCAGTACGCACAGTCAGAGTATCCAGATTATCAGCCATATTCATGAAACAGCCTAGAGAGGGAGGTGGCTTGCCTCTCATCGAGATACCTGTAGATCAAGAGGGTCCCTATGTACACAGTCAAGTATTAGGGAAAGACAGAAAGTTTTTGATTGATACAGGGGCAAGTAGGACTACCATCAGTCATGACGAGGTTCCAGGGGCTCCGCTCTCAGGCTCTAAAAATGTTTCCCTTGGTTTTTCAGGAAAGCCGATTGTTAATGAAATTTCGAAACCAGTTACTCTAGAAGTTGGTCCATTGTCCCGAACTACTGATTTGTTACTCACGAAATCATGTCCAGAAAATTTGTTAGGCATTAAGACATTAAAAGAATTAGGTGCAGTAATTTGCTGCTCCCCAGAAGGGGTCCGATTGTTTCTGAGAGACTTTAAAGGTCATTATGTATTACGTGATTTTGATCCGAGATTATTGAATGTACCACAGCATTTATGGGCGCAAGGTCCAACTGATGTAGGTTGTATGCATATCACACCCCATCGTGTGACTCTCAAACAAGGTGTAGTTTTGCCACGAATCAGACAGTACAGATTGCCACCTGAGGCTGTAGCAGCCTTATCCAAAATTATTGACGAACTTATTGCTCAAGGAGTGGTTGTAGAAACTGACTCCAATGTATGTAATTCTCCTATCATTCCAGTCCTGAAACGTACTGATCCAAATGCACCTCCAGTATATCGATTAGTGATTGACCTTCGGGAGCTTAATAAATGTATCATACCCCAGTATCCAGTAGTCCCAGATATTTCATCCCTTTTGACAGCCATTGATTCTGAAGCTACATTTTTCACAGTTATCGATCTCAAGAATGCATTTTTCAGTGTCCCCATTCATCCAGACAGCCAGTACCTTTTCGGTTTTTGTTTAAATGGAAGGAGTTATAAATTCACGCGAGCTCCTCAAGGTTTCACAGAAAGTCCTAGTATTTACAGTCAAGCACTTAAGAGACAACTAGACAATATCCGCATGCCAACTGACACTGCCCTGCTCCAGTATGTCGATGATCTACTGATCACAGCCCGTTCTGAACGTGACTGCGAGCGTGCGTCACTTACAGTTCTGTATTTTCTGGCCGAGCAGAGGCACAAGGTGTCCCCTTCCAAATTACAATTCTGTGTCCAGCAAGTGGTCTACTTGGGACACTTACTGTCCAAGTGGGGTAGGCAGTTGACACCAGACCGTATCCAGTTAATAGCGAGTCTTCCACAGCCCAAGACACAGAAGGAGGTACAAGCTTTTATTGGCCTCACTTCTTACTGCAGACAATGGATTCCTCAGTATGCATTTCTAGCCAAGCCACTGATACAGTTAACGACACAGGAGGCAGCCGTATCGACTGTCCTCCCTTGGACCCAGGTACATACACTTGTATTCAATGAATTGAAGAAAGCCTTATGTCAAGCACCTGTTCTAGCGACACCAAACTACAGTAAGCCTTTTACACTTTTTATTACAGAACGTGATGGTACTGCATTATCTGTTCTCACACAAGATCAAGCAGGACAATACAAGCCCTGTGCTTATTTTTCTAGCACATTAGATCCAGTAGCCCAGGCTCTGCCTGCGTGCCTCAAGTCAGTTGCAGCCACAGCTCTAGCTATCAGACAAAGTGATTCCATAGTGTTAGGACACTCCCTGACAGTACAAGTTCCACACTCCGTGGAAGTTCTTTTAAACCGAACACAGACTCAGCACTTGACAATTGCACGTTTAACAGGTTATGAACTGACACTGTTCCAGCCACACATAGAAATCAGACGCTGCAACATTCTAAATCCTGCTACACTGTTACCGTCAGTTACTTCAAATCCTGCCACACATGACTGTGTGGAAGTTGTTAACACTATGACAAAGCCAAGACAAGACCTGACAGATATTGCATTACCTAATCCTAACCTGACACTTTATGTGGATGGTTCATGTATGAGAACGAGTACAGGAGAACTAGTAGCCGCGTATGCAGTGACTACTGACACTGAAGTTATAGAGACACATCGTATTGACACCCTGTCTGCTCAAGCAGCAGAGGTAGTAGCTCTGACCCAAGCCTGCATACGTGCCAAGAACCTGAAAGTAAACATATATACAGATTCACGTTACGCATTCGGAGTTGTACACGACTTTGGAGTGCTCTGGCAGGAGAGAGGTTTCATGACTTCTCATGGAACCAAGATTCAGCATGGTCTCCTCATTCAAGCTCTGTTAGATGCAATACATTTACCGACAGCTATCGCTATCATGAAGTGCAAGGCACATACGAAAGTTACTGACATCATTTCCCAAGGTAACGATCTAGCAGATCGAACAGCCAAGCTTACAGCTCAGACTCCAGACATTCCAGTTAACACGACACAGACACTCACTCCAGATCAGACTACTTGTATGACAGTTAAGGACCCTACACAAGATGTCATAGACATACAGTTACATGCTACTCCTGAAGAAATAAAGAAATGGTCCGAACAAGGAGGGGTCCAGACAGATCAAGGATGGTTGACGAAGGGAAAAGCCACATGGTTTCTCCCCGACTCTATGGTTCAAGTCATTATTAATACCGCACATAGTCCAGCACATCTAGGAGAAAAAGCTATGTTAGACAGTATTCAGAACCTTTGGTTCAACAAGCATTTACGAGCTGCAGCCAAGCAGAAAGTCCGTACCTGTATGATATGTTGTCAGTTCAATCCAGGTAAAAGTGTCCCGGTGGAACAAGGTGGATTCCAACCTCCTGACCACCCTTTTGAAGTCCTCCAGATGGATTATATTCAGATGGAGCGATGTCGAGGTTTCAAGTATGTCCTCGTAGTTGTATGCGCTTTGTCCAGGTGGACAGAAGCATATCCAGTTCCAGATTACACAGCCGCGACCACTGCCAGGCAGTTGGTTCGTGAGTTCTTTCCCCGCTATGGACTCCCTAGGGTCGTGTATTCAGATAACGGCCAGCCATTCTCATCTGAGCTCATGAAACATGTTTCCCTTCTGTTAGGGTACCAGTGGAAGTTCCATTGTGTGCGCCATCCTGAAGCAGCCGGTCTCGTAGAGAGACATAATCAGACTTTGAAAATCCGCATTGCAAAAGTATGTAGAGAAAAAGGTGTAGACTGGCTAGTAGCTCTGCCAGTTGCTCTGTTCTATATGAGGATGGTTGCACATTCCAGATCAGGTCTGTCCCCGTATGAGGTCGTATTCGGCCGCCCCCCAAACATGTGGGGTACACCTAGACCCCGCAGTATTACAGATGTTTCCAGTAATATGCTGACAGATTACCTAGCTTCCTTGATGTCTGCCCTACACTCTTGTCGTTCACAGGTTACCGCCGCATTTCCAGACAACACCGAGGTGAAACCGCATGAAGTCGTTCCCGGTGATCACGTATTGGTCCGAAATTTTGATCGTTCAAGTCCGCTGGAGCCCCGTTGGAAGGAGCCTCGCATGGTGTTGCTAACAACAAGGACCGCCGTCAAACTTGAAGGCAGAAAGGGGTGGGTCCACCTGAGCCATATAAAGAAGTTCCATGGATTACGAGAAAAGACTTTTGCTAAGGACTGCCTTATTCCTAAAGACTGCCTAAAAACAGACTCTGAACTCAAAATTCCTCTATTAGAGAAAACCCCGCAGCAGGAGTATAAAGAGAAACTCCGGTCTAGTAAAATAAGTCAGCCAGTTTAATTGTCTAAGTCCCTCTCGGGTGAAACGGTTAGACAGGTTCCTGACATGTATGAGATAGACCCCCACAGTGAGAGAGTTAGTCAGAACTCTAAAAGATGTATTATCGTTCTATTTTTCTTGTTATTTTTGAGTCTTATGGTTACCTGCACAAGTTATGCTTTATATTTATGTTTTCCAATTTCACATGTACATATGTTTTCTAATGCTACAATAGAGCACATATTTAGTGATCTGCCTCCTCACGAGCTATCCTATCGTCTTGCTATGCGCAATAACACATTCATTCGAATGTTACACTATTCACACCAGACCAGCAATGCCACTAATTGTTGGGTGTGTGGTCGACTCCCCCCTTTCCAGAC
This sequence comes from Lissotriton helveticus, assembly GCF_964261635.1. Lineage (NCBI taxonomy): Eukaryota > Metazoa > Chordata > Amphibia > Caudata > Salamandridae > Lissotriton > Lissotriton helveticus. The sequence goes on from NC_136072.1 coordinate 586,461,823, forward strand.
ACCGAAGGGAGTTCTGCCACTCTTTCCTTATCCGTTTTCACATAATGGTTCGTGTGGAGCATGGTCCACGTTAACGTCATCCTCCAATGATATGTCCCTTCTGAATAGAACATGTTTTCCAGACAAGCAGGGTCTCTCCCATAGAACAGGGTTAGATCTAGAAAATGAAGTATATGATTTAGGTAATTATTCTTCGAATTTCATGGTCCTGAATGTTCAGTCTGATACTACTCCAGATTTGCCTGCTATTTCAGTACTACCAGTCAAAGGCGAATTATGTGTCAGAAAGAATGGTTCCGCACATGTAGGACATAGTGATTGTACTACTACTGTCGAGTATAGTGACAGTGGGAAATCTATCTTCAAAGCCTCACGTCATTCTTATTTTGTTTGTGGTCAGACCGCATATGTTCGTCTGCCCCTCGATTGGGATGGAACATGTTACATTGCCTTCCTACTGCCACCAGTTTTTCTAGCCCCATCCGATTGTCACAGAAACACACATCTAGTACATGTCAGACCTAGAAGGGAGATCGAGTCCCCAATTGTCGATCAAACTGAAACTACTCTAGAACAGTATCAAGACTTCAACAAAGGTTTCTTTTTCTTTATAGGACCTATCCAGAATAGTAAGTTAATACGTAGGTTAACCAGAACCCTTGAAGCTGTAGTGAATGAGACTACTTCTGCTCTAGGTAACTTAACTGAAGAGCAATCTGCTATGAGATTTGTCGTGCTCCAAAATCGTCTCGTTCTTGACGTCATCCTGGCCGATAGAGGAGGAGCATGTAGAGTCATCGGATCTAGTTGCTGCATTTTCATTCCTAATAACGCGCCGTCTGTTTATTCAGCTATAACCAGACTTCATAAAATTGCCCATCAGTTACACCAGAATCCAGGCACCTGGACATGGTCCGGTTGGCTCTGGAGTATTATATCTGCCTGGGGATGGAAAGTATTGTCATTCCTAGGTATTGCAGTAATGATCATATTCAGTTGCTGCCTCTGTATACAATGTGGCCCTGCGATTTGCGGCATGTGCGCTACCTCTTGTATTCCTAGTCCTAAATCCCGTTCCAAGACAAATCGAGACGAGCAAATGATGCTATATGAAATGATAGATGGTATCATGAATATTGATGTTTCCTGATGGAAACGTAGGGCACAAGGAGGGAATGTGGAAAAGTAAATTTTGCCATGTTGTATGTGCCTACGTGTTCCCCATATTATGCTATATGTGCATGATCGATATGCATGTATACCCCTCTGATCGATTAAAGACGCAATTACAGTTGTGTCCATCTCTAGTATGCCAGTTTCCAGTCCTCGTGAAAACAACGAATATTAGGCTTATGTAAACCTACGTTGCCACATTTTACGGTGTGCACGTTAACTCATTGAATTGTCCCCGTTTCTAGGCCTCAAAAGGGCCCGGACACCAGATTCAGCTCCTGTCTCCTAAACCCTCTCCGAGGAGCGATACAGCCCCCACCTGCATCCCTGACCCTTCGCTTACTTCATGCCTCGCAGTGCCCGGCCCGGCCTGGCTCTGCCTCCCAGTCTGCCAAGAGTATGTTATGTTTCTAGTTATCAGTCCAGCCCTCCTTCTCTGCATTCCTAAGCTACTGCATCGCATCAATAGTTTCCGTCATGGTCTAGCCTTTATGTCTCCATGTAAGAGAAATACTGTATTAATATTCATAGAATATTCCTCGTACACGCAATACATGTAGAATTATGCATGCATCAGTCCTAATGTCTAGTAGCCTTTGCCCTGATAACTTTTGGATTCTATCAATATGTACTCCAAACACCAGATACCAGATATGCCTTAGGTACATGTCGCTCTGACACTCCAGACTTTAGTCTCCTCTTCTAGCGCAGAAGTCATAGCCCCCAGTTCTCCCTGGTAACACGTCATTGCCCGTTTGCGCGCACCACTAGGTTAGAGGTCCCAGCTGCTCAGGTAGCCCCCTCCATGTTTCCGCCCCGTTTATGACACTTCTGTTACGTTTACATCACATGTCTATGTATACGCCCTGTACACGCCTTCTTGTTACATCATTTTGCCCTTATCTTTCGCGACTGCTACGAGTCACGCCTATTGCTACGCCTACTGTATTGAATGTAATGCAATTGTTTTGATATATATACTATGAACTGTTACAAAAAGTTACCCAGTTTCCCTTGTCCCTTCCCTGGCAGCTGCCATCCCGTACTATTGCAGGCTGTCCTGTTCCTGTCCTTTATGCCTGATTAAAGCCTGTAGACTCAAGATACCTCGAATCCTGACTCTTATTTATTGAGCTATCTGTTTCATTCACTGTATTAAAAAATAGAACCGGTAATTAATTATTTATTTACCACAGGCTAGAAAGTGTAGGTCACTTACACACGTCGATTTCTTCGCGACCAAGCTTTCTTTGGAGACGTCATATAAAATAAATCTTTATAAATGTTGCCGCAACTTCCAATAAAATGTCTATATTTGCCAAAAGTGCACTCTCTTTCGTAGTTTGAATTATCATTAGTATTCCAACAGTACTTTAAGTTTCACCGCAGCACTTCAAGATGCCGAGTATCCCCTCCATTCAAAGAAAGTCCCGACTTCTATGATAAGAACAAATGAAAGACTCCGTCGTCGAGCAGTCAAGAATAGTTAATCTGATAAAAATATTTTTGGCTGGTTGGGCTCAATCAGCTGTCTACTTAATCCAGAGTTAAGCTCCGTCTATGTTTTATAATTGATTCATATATTCGGAGTGATCCTGTGTATATTACGTGATACTGTGGGTTTCCCTAATTGACATGCTGTATGCACATTAAAATTTGATCTGCACTAACTTTATTTTTCTAATATCAGTTCTGCAACCTGATTGATATTTGACTGATGAATAAAGAATCAGAAAACCCTAAAACGTTAATTAGAAAATAAAACCTTTTAAAACTACTCATACCTCTCATCATTGACAGAACATAAAGCACTTGGACGTTGATGATATACGTGACCTGTACGTTCTATTTCAGCTCCGTTCAAAACACGGCGGCCAAGGTCCAATCAACCTGGAGGGAAACCATCGGGATTTGCAAATTACCAAATCTGTAAATTAGGGTGTTTAGTCCTAAATACCCATTTGACTAAATCCTCTTAGATTTCCCACTCTTTCTTGCTACAGTGTGTATGTTAATGTTAGCCGCCCGAGAGCCTGCTGCATTACTTATGGCAAGACGTAGAGCTGCTTGCTGTTGATCCTGGTAAGGCTAAGAAACCTATCATGGCCTGACATGCTTTGCTGTGGGTACCGGAGCTTGAAGAGGAAACTCAACCATCATAGGGTTTTCTGTCTTGTATTATTGTGGGCGGCCGTAGGAAGCTGGCTCTGTATATACTACACCCAAGTAAGGTATAGTGCGCACAGAGTCCAGAAGCCCCCAGAGGTATAGCACAGGCTAAATTAGATAAGTTCAAACAGGTCTATTTTAAGTATGGGCGAATTTTGCGGATCTGCAATCCGCAAATTAGCACGGAATCGGCAAAAAAATCCGCAAGTTCACGGAAAAATCTGCGAACTCGCGGATTTTTAGAGTAGAGTACTTTCTGGCTAATCAGTAAGTGCTACCTCGTTGGGTAAATGTATAGTGCTTTTCCTAACACTACAGCTGCGTAAAGTGCCAGAAGAGTTGTCTCCAGTGACCATGTGTGTATTACTATGTCATCGCGCCGAAGGGTGCAGGGGTCCCTTGAGTGAGCTGTCCATCATAGTGGGTAAATGGCGGGAAGACCGTGACACCGCGAGTGTGTGGGCGGGGCCAAACGGGCAGGCCTTCTATGCGAGTTCACATGCCTCTTGTGTGCAAAAAAGGTCAGAGACCGATCAGAGCAGAAGATGAGGAGAAAGAAACTCCTGGTCACAGGAACTGCACGGGATTGCCCTGGTGAAATTCAAGGATGCAAAGGCCTCTATCCAGCATCACAGCTAATTTTCGATGGTAGATATGGGGGGAAAGCACACCTGCCCTGCCTTGACAAAGCTCACGATTGTTTTTGGGCTGATGAATGCGTTACTGAACTTGAGCTTCAACTCGGGCACCTGCTGTAAGTGCTTCCTGTTGAGGTTTAATTTTCGTGACAGTAGCATCGTGCCAGCGTGAACCCTGCCCTTCATATTTATCCAAGAAGACGCCACCGTTTTGTGAGATACCTCTACTCACCTGGAGTACTTTCTACTGGCTAATCAGTAAGTGCTACCTCGTTGGGTAAATGTATAGTGCTTTTCCTACACTACAGCTGCGTAAAGTGCCAGAGAGTTGTCTCCAGTGACCATGTGTGTGTTACTATGCCATTGCGCCTAAGGGCGCAGGGGTCCCTTGAGTGAGCTGGCCATAAAAAAAAAAATCCACCCGCTCGCGAATTTGCGAATTTTCGGGAATTTCGCGAGATTCGCAGGTCACGAAATTGCCGAAAATCCCCAAATTTCGCGAGCGTAATGGATTTTTGGCCCATGCTTAGTCTATTTGTGGTAGTGTGGGCGAGCAGTTAGACTTATTCAGAGGGTGTGTTAGGCATTTATTCTATTCACTCAATCAAGACTGATGCACACACTCAGATACTGAATCCAGAGCAATTGGGTAAGTATAGAAAAAGGTATACTTTTATTGTATTTCTAGAATCAGGCAGGACTTGGTACAGGTAGGTACAATATACTTTGAATGCATAATTTCACAATGAAATGCAGTTATGATTGAATTTTGAAATAGTTGCAGGTTGGTATTGATTCAGAAAACAGTTTGCATTATACAATAATTACTTTTAGAATACATTTTAGTTACTTTTAGATTACTTTGAGTACTGGGGGTGGTATGCCTAGATACCACACCTAAGGATCTCACAATAAAAGATAAGTAAGACTTTTCTTGGTTTTGAGTTATAGTTTCTGTTTTCCCATACAAAACAACAGTTCAACACTTGAAATATTTTAGGTCCCAAATCTCATAACATGTGTTCCTATGGGAAAAAATGGTTATCGTTTTTGCAGGTAAGTAAACATCTCACAAGTGGGAGTTTTGGGGGAAAGAACCAAGGTTCCCCAAGGTTAGATAGGCACTCGAGTTACACCACCAGTGGCACTGGGGCCGACAGTTGAAGAGTGCAGGGGCCCAATGTTAGCCAACGGGGCTAAGGGGGCCTTCTGTTAGAGACTGCTTCCGAGTAGGCCACTCGGGTGTAGGAGCAAAGCTCCTGGGGTTAAGGTCAGCACTGCAGGAGCAAACAACCAGCACAGGAGCTGCACCACCAATGGCACTGGGGGGGGGGGTGCAGGGTGCCAAAGATGTCGAGACCCTGTGCTTTTCAATGGAGACCTTTGGTTCAGTGAAGCTGCTGCAAGCTCGGGCAGGGAGACTTCCTGAAGGCGACCACCCACCGGCTGGAGAGGTAAGTTGGGATTTCGGGGGATGCCTGGACACTGTCAGTTGGTCCACCAAAGGCCGTGGGGCGTAGGGTGCAGTGGTGTCTTATGTCGTTGGGTTTTTCTTACCAGCTCCAGTCGCGGTCGGAAGGACCCTTCAGGTTGAGGCTGCAGGCATCATCTTGAAGCTTGAAAGAAGTCGGGGATGACTAGATCCCAGGTCAGGATCTCTAGGGAGACCTCCTCATGTTGTTGGGCCACTCGGGCAGTGGGCGTCGGTTACAGAGTGGTGCAGAAACGCAGAGTGTCCTGAATCCAGATTTTGGCCCTGGAGTCTTTGCTGAGCAAATCTGGTGCTCACAGGAGACAGAGTCTGTAGGGTGAGTGCAGGACATGTCCTCCGGGCTCTGGGTGGCTGCTGGACACACTGGTTTCTTCGTTGTAGGCAGGTCGGAGTCGGGACAGGCCAGTAGGGCTGTTGCCAAAGCAGTATGTGTCCTCTTTTTCCTGGGTCTGCATGGCTCTTCGGTCCTTCTTTCTTCCTCGAATATGAGGGGGCAAGGTACAGGGTTGCCCCTAAGTACTAGATTTAGGGGCGTGTAAAGGGGTGGGCCATGTAGACTCTTCACTTTTCTCTGCATCAAAACATGCAGCCTGCAATGGCAGTGTTGTGTGGATGTTAAGGTACAGGACTTCTAAGGGTGACACAATAGGTGCAAAGCCCTTAGAGGCCTTCCCTGGTCACAGTACCCTTGGTGCTCATGGTACAGGCTTTTACCCTTTTACAAGGGGCTGCCCTGTGGCCAGGGATGTGTCAATTGTAGGTACAAAGGTACAGTTTTGGGAAAGAACACAGGCCCTGGGAATCTGTTTGGCAGGGAGCCAGGGCACATCAAGTCAGGTTGCATCAGAGGTCAGGCAAAAAGTGTGGGGTAGCCATGCAAAAAGGGGCACTTTCCTACACAGGCTAACATAACCTCGAAGGACCAGCAGGACATATGGATGTTCCTGTAACCTGCAGAGGTTTTCAAATCTGCCAATGCTTGAAGCAAATGACATTATGCGGATGGGTGTAAGGTTGCAAGCTGCAGATGGGTGTGGGGTCACTGGGAGATACAGGCTTTCATATTAAGTACTGACAATCCTGGCTGTGGTTTCAGATTTGAGAACATTTCAGTTCAGATTTGCTTGTTGTTTTAGACATGGTAGCTTGTTGTTTGTGCACATTCTGTAAGCATTTAGGATCTTATTTTAGTTTGTGGTTAGTAGGTGGGGAATATTCCCACCAGTCAAAACAGAGCAGAATAACATTGTAGCACTGTCAGTTGCTGCTTTTAGATGATGGGAACATGGCTTAGAGAGCTAATCAGCGCAGTCTGATTGTACCATGACATTATCACACATCACTGGACTTCCCAGGACCTTATTTTATATATTTATTTGTAGGCCTTTTGTGAAAATACTAATACTTACATTGGACTTTTAGTCAGCCCAGTGCTTACCATTGGTTTGCTTTCATGTCAACCTCATTTGCTTGCTAAGCCAAAAGGTCTGCGCTGGTGATGCCAATAGGTGAGACCTATTGGCTATGCCAATGCTTGTTATTGTTACTGTCCATCACAGTCAGGTATATCCTGGCTATGAGGGACCATATAATAAGAAAAATGACACACACATCATGGGAGGAAGATCCCATGGTGTGGAGGTCATTCATTTTTTTATTTTTCACAAACAAACTCCTGCTTTGAAAAGTAAAATAACTTTGTAAACGTTTGAAGGGCGGCCATCATGTTTGATAAAGCCATCCATCAAACTTTTCCTTCATTGACAGGAACCTCCTTGTTGGCGGTTCCTACCAATGTATAGAGATGTGTGCATGATGGTTGCCATCTTTACATTTGGCAGGCGATGTAAAGGCAGGGTGACCAACTTAAAGTCCATAGACACCCTGTCTGCCTTTACTCTGTATGCCAAACCATCAATTCAAGGCTCTGTCTAATGTGGCATAGTGGATGAAAAACTATGGTCTTGATGCCACTATAAGTGATTGCCAGAGGTTAGACTATTTGCAAGCATTCATCCCATCACCTGTTGGGTGTTTGTTTGCCTGCAGTGTGACTGAAAACCTGAGACTGGTGCAGATTTCCAAGCCTGCTACTGCCAATCTTTGTGAATTCCAAAAAATAGTAAAATTGCATCCATGGAGTACTTGTATGAGTGCAGATTTGCTACTTTTCTTTTGGAAAAACCAATAAGTATATATATTTAAGATCCTGCTTTAAAAAATTAACAAATTAAACCACTGAGTGAAATCAGGACAATAAGAAAAACCAACACAGATATAGCAGACCAGACTCAGGGCCTCACAAGACCTAACGACTGAGCCAAGAAAACATTTATTTGGGGTGTCACACCCCAAACACCCCGTACCTCAAAGCTATGGACATGAATGCCAGCTTAGTGAGGGACTAAAATCTGCAGATACCCAAGTTGCAAAAAAGCATGCATTCTGCTGGGTAAATTATGACGTCTCCAGGTCACTTTTTATGGTCACATGTGCTAGACCCAGTCACACAAGTGGGGCACCATTTTTATCAAGAGGCGTGTGGAAACACAATGGTAGAACAATTGTTATTACCAATTCGATTTCTTTCCATTTCTGCCTTACAAATGTATATCAGTGAGTAAGGAAGAAGACATTTTGCAAAATGCTCTCAGATTTACATGCTAGAATAGGTATACCCACAAATTCAGAGATGTGAAAATAGCCACTACTCCTAAACTCAGTATCTGTTTTACATTTCATAAATACAAAACTCCCTTCATACCCATTTTTTACTCTTTATATTTTACCTTATGAATTGCTCTATGTTTGGTACACAAAAAAGAAACATGTATGGTGCCACTCAGTTGTTGGCTCTGGGTACCTCTGCTTCTTGGAGAACCTACAAACCCTATATATCCCAATGACCATAAGAGTCTAGTGAACATACCGGTGTATTGCTTATATAAATCGGCCATCATGACAAGAAGTTAAAGATACAAATTTCACAAATGGCTGCTGTTTTCTTTTCAGTTTTCCTATATTTTATATTTCAACAGTTAGTTGAATGCACAAGTGTGTAGTTTCAGGAGGTGCCTGGCTCCCTGGTATTCATATTTTTATGGTGGACTTTCATGCTTTAAATTGTTTTCAGGAGTTAATAGTGATATCCATTGTTTCTTTTCCTTCTCCTTTGTTACCAGTAGCTGGTCCTTCACAAAACAATGTGTGAAGGTCAGCAGGGTTTGCTTGACTCTAGATAGTGGTTTTATTTTTCCTGCACATTATTTTTTAACTTAGTAGTGTTGCACTGAGTAGCGCTCCCTCACATGTCCCCAACACGCCCCCAGAGGCTGAACTACAAAGCTGGCTCTACAGTGCATTCAGGCAGTGGACGCGTGCAGCGCGTACGCTGCTGGCATGTACAAGGCGCATCTAATGCAAGCCCGTCTGCACCCATCTGCGCTCGGAATGCACTGACCTGAGCAGGCGCCCTGCCGGTTTCACTCCCCAACTGGCTGGCCTCACAGCTACTCACAAGAAGAGCTGCTTGCCCTTAATCCCCCGGGTATCCCCCAGGTAAGAACTGCCCAGGCCTCATCCTGACCCCATTAGACACCATAAATGAGAATATTTGCCCAGAATGTAACCGAAAACTGACCAACTCTGGGATCCTTGCTCTCAGCTCCACTATACCCCACATCCCTAATCCGGCCACTCTACCGAAAGCATTCAGATGCACGCTTATCAACGCAAGGTATCTTACCAAGGACTCACTCATTGATTTTGTACTGGCTGCTACCATCCCCCTGACTCAATCAGCCCAACTGAAAATACCTCTGCCCCTCATTCTATCACATTGGTAGGTTGCCCATAGGCCGGAAACACTCTCCTGTTGTCCTTTAACCCTCTATCGGAAGGTCTTGTTCAGTCCCTACTTAGCCAAATTAAATCTGGATCCCCCCTGGATCCTTTTCCTCCTGAAATTATTCATCTAGCATCTGATATTACTTCTAGGTACCTCAGAGACATCTTCCACAGTATGTTCCCTACAGATTATTTGCCAAAGGAATGGAAGAAGGCTTCCATTCTGCCTCTTATAAAAAAAAACACAATATAGATAGCAATGACCCAAATAATTACAGGCTTATCCCTCACCTCCCCTGCCAAGATTGTAGAGAAGGCTATTAATTCTAAAGTTTTCTCTCTTTATCAATAACAGTGCACTTCTAAATGCCATCCAGTTTGGCTTCAGAGGCCAACACAGCATTGAACTAGCTCGGCTCACTGCCTCCAAAGAAATAAGGCAAACCTTAGACATCGGTGGTAAGGCTGCCTTAATCTTATTAGACCTCTCTGAGGCATTCGACACAGCTGACCACAGCCTCCTTATTGACCATCTCTTCACTATAGACATCAGGAGAAAGGCCCTCAAGCTCCTAAAATCTTTTTTCTCAGACAGAGAGCAGTTTGTTGAGCTGAATGACTTCAAGTCCCCCTCCTTCTCTCTACTTTATGGCGTCCTGCAGGCCTCCTCTTTGAGCCCAACCCTTTTTAATTTGTAAGTAACCCCTCTGGCCAACCTAATAAAATATTTTGGGTACGCAGTGGTGTCATACACCGACAACACTCAGATTGTGGTGTTGTTGGCCAGTAACCAGGATGACACTGCCTCAAGATTTCATGACTGCATGCTTCAAGTCTGAAACTGGATGTCGAGCATCTGCCTAAAACTGAACTCAGGTAAAACCGAAGTTCTGTTATTTGGCCAAAACACGTCTTTTTGGTTTTCCAATTGATGGCCACAAGAGCTGGGGGAGGTCCTTACCCCTGCTACCAAAGTCAAAAACCTTGGGGTTTACTTTAATAACAAACTCTCCTTTGAAGGACACATAAACTCCATCACCTCCTCCTTTTTTTATGCTCACAACCCTCAGGAAAATCTTTCCTTTTATCTCACTTGATCTGCAGAAATCTGTGATCTCTACACTCACCCAGTCCAAAATCGACTTCTGTAGCGCGCTTTTCTCCAATATCCAGAAAAGATTCCTGAACAAATTGCAGATCCTCCAGAACTGGCCATTCCCAAACATAAATCAGTATCTCAGGTTATTCCTCGACTGCATTGGCTTCCTATTACAAAACGGATTTAGTTTAGATCCCTCTACATTGCGTTTAAAGCACTGCATAACACAGGTCCGGAATACCTTAAACAATGCTTTCACTGGTATGTTCCCAAAAGATCTCTGCGCTTTTCTTCTGCATCCAAACTTGTGGTACCCAAGGAAAGAAGAGCCAAATGGTGAGGCAGGAGTTTAATAGCTTGCACAGCCAGACTGTGAAATTCCATACCGCCAGATCGCAAGAATAAATCAGATCTGCTCTCTGTCCGTTAAGCCCTAAAAACCTGGCTTTCCAACCAGTAGTTCTCCTCATGGCATCATGCACTCTCCTTCTGAGAAACAGCGCTTAGACACCCCTGGGTAGTAGAGCGCTTCACAAATCTAAATTACATTTAATTTCTGTTACTTTAGGAAAACCTTGAGAGAGGTCTACACAAATTACCCTTTCCTAGATTCAGAATTTGTGCCACTATCCGATGGGTATGCTATGTAGTTTGACTATGCAGTGCATAAAGATTTGAGCTAAATCTGTGGATGCCAGAAGAGCCTTCCAACACCAGAGCCAACTTCCTCAGATGTATGATGAACGTCGCTGACATGATGGACAACTCTTTCAAGCTCAACATAGACAAGACAGAAGTCCTCATCTTTGGGAACAACACCTCGCCATGGAAAGACACTTGGTGGCCTGCTAAACTCGGCCCATCACCTGCTCTGACAGACCACGCTCGCAACCTCTGCATCATCTTTGACAAAAAGTTATCTATGCAGAAACGGGTAAATGCAGTCTTGTTTGCCTGCTTCCACATGCTAAGCTAGCACCATAAGATTTTCAGGTGGCTCCCAATCAACAACAGAAAGACTGTCTCTCAGGCTCTCATCACCAGCAGACTGAATTTGAGAACCCTCTCTATGTAGGAATGACTGTATGTCTCATGAAGAGACTACAGACAATATAAAACTCAGCTGCAAGAATAATCCTCAACCTCCCCCAGACACACATCTACCCACACCTCAAAAAGCGACACTGGCTCCTGATCCAGAAGAGATGCCAGTTCAAAATGCTGACCCACGCATACAAAGCCCTGCACAACGAAGGGCCAGCATATATCAACAAATGAATGACCTTCCACCAACCAACCAGACACCTGAGATCCGTCTCCTTCTACCTCACAGACACCCCCGGATCTGCCGAGCCAACAGCGGCGGACGCTTCTTTTCTCACCTGGGACGTATTTAATCCAAGACAGCTGGCAAGATATCAGCCACTCCCTTCCACAGCGAATGCTAGTATCTGCCCAGGAGGCACTAGTAAGGGTGGCAGAAGTAAATATACTTTGGCAAACGTCTCCATGTGCTGTGTTCCTCTGTCTGTGAGAGTTGTGGGGAACGCATTGGGGCTAAGCGAGTATTGGATACCTGATCCTCTAAGCTCTCTGGAGTCTGGTATAGGAGTAGAAAGTCGTGATTCCCAGGAGTGGGTCTATGCCCCCTTACCACTTGTTTAATTACAGGTGTCAAGATCTGGACTTTGTCCAGGTACTTACCAGAACATCCATAACAACCTTATTAAATGGAAGCAGAGGTTCTCTATCGTTTGGCCAGGGTTGGGGACTTCAGTCAGGACATTTGTGTTTAACTCTGTTGTGGACAGAGTAAGGTCTAAAACTTTTGCCTTCCTCCTAATCACTGTGGTAAAGGAGGCAGACTCTTCTACTGCCATAGCTGAGTCGGGCGGGGAAAGGCCAATGTCTGGAGAGGTGTCAAGCACAATGTAATTTTGTAAAACTAAACAGATGCATTCCTCATCATAGGGTTTATCATCACTGTTCTTATCAGCAGGTGGTTGGGAGATTTCAGGGACAGAATAGTAGTACATGCGTGCCGGTGAGACCTCTAGGGTGGGAAGGGAAAGAAATTGAGTTTCGGAGTCCAATAAAACAAATGGCTCTGGTTCCTACGATGGTGATTTTGAAGACGGCATCAAGACCCCGGGTGGCAGCGTTGGTCACGGCACCAGCAATGTTGCTGATGGTGGAGTCAACGGAGCTGGGGCCAGCCTCATAGTGAGGTGAATTGAAGCAGTCGACGTTGAGGAATGATACCCCGGCAATAACCCAACTGGAAGCCACCTAGGATTCTTGGGCCTCAAGGCACTCCAGAGGGACCTGGTGGAGTACTAAAATATACGTGTAGGGTCATGGCCGTTTTGAACTCATGGACTTGTTGAGGTGTCGCCGACGGTTCGAGGAAGCCGGGGCACATAGGGACCAATTGTGGAATCAGTTCCAAGTGTGGAAACAATACTGTCTTTTACAGGCACTTGAGGTGTCACACAACCTCAAATGGTGGAAGTGGTCTGACTTCTTATTTTTAATTGATTTCTTCAACTTATTTGAACTCCTAGACATTAAAGATATGGTCATGACAGCGGCCCCTGGATCAAGACAGTGATCGCACCTTTGACTTCGACCGAGACCGGGGTTTCTCTTCAACTTCCTCCAAACGTCTGTGATGGCAAGTTTGGCTATGCAGATGCCTACTTGGTCATCTTCACACAGCAGTTGGACAACGCTGAATCATGCTTGGAACCAAGACACCAGAGACAGATCTTGTGAGTGTCTGTCACCGACATTTTTCGGTTGGAGACTTGGCAAGTTTTAAACCCTACTGCTTTTGGAGGGAACGTGTCCCTTGCACACTGGAAAATAAATTGTCACTCTGACAAGAGTCAACGGAGCTCTGGATCCACATTAGAAGGCTTGGAAAGAAAATAATTGATGTCAGCGTGCAGAGTGGTACACATAGGGATGGTTCAGATCCAAACCAGTGATTCACAACACCACCTATTGACGCATGAGAGAACTGCTATTAAAAATCTTCGGCTCGAATCTGGCGCATGGGGAACTTGTCAAGGTAAGGAATCTGCAAATAGAAGTCTCTATCAAAACAATTGATTTGAAATGCTTGCGAGATTAAAGGTTTATCATTATTGTTAGAATTCTCAAACTGAAAGGGGTATGAAAAGTGCACAAATTACATGAATATACAGAAAAACAGAATATGTTCAAGTGGAAGGTCGCAGCAATGTATAAAAAACTCAGTGCACAAAACAGTTTAAAGTATTTACTAGTATAACATATACAAAGTCTCCATGGACTCAATGCAGTCTTCCTGATGGCAAATAGTCGTCCTGATGCAGATCAGGAATGTAAATATTTCTTCTTTTTGAACTTAAAAAAAGGAATGTAAATATTTCTTAACTGAGTATAACAAGAACAAATCTGCCAACAAAAACAAAACCATTTTTCAAAGCTCCACATAATGGATACGCATAAACCCCAAATCTCTAAATCAGAACACACAATTAACAAAGAATGCCTTTTTGGGTGAATTACATATTAAAATAGGAAAATACAACGTTCCTAGAAATCAAATATTCTGAATATTATCTGACCTCATATAAATCAGTGTATTATAGAGCAAGAAGGAACTAGCACCACTTCCATTGTGAATACACATAAACAGTGAAATCAGGTAAACATTTAACCCATTGTCAAAGATCTTGTTTTTCTGTATTATTGCACTTAAATCAGGGTACTGGGTAAATCTAAGAAATGGCTGAAAATGTATTTTGCATAGCGGGGTACGTAGGAGACATTACATTGCTTTTCTCATTATATTTGAATCACTCTTGGTATGTGTCTAAGGGACATTTCATGCTATGTTTAAAGAGAGGCTACTTGAGCTAGATCAAAATTGGCTCAAGATTGTGTACAAATTAAATGGCACATTTGGAAACTGTCCCTGTGTTCAAAACTCTGTAAAGAGATGGACATATTATTCTCCCCTGTATCTCAGCAGTGTGAACTTTCTTTTAGGTGAAACTTTTTAAAGGGATAACAAGGCACTCAAAGAGCATGGGAATCTTAGAGTTAAAACCTTGTATATACCTGTTTTATTGAGTGCAAATAATGGGGTCATGTGCTCATGCTCTCTACAGATTCCGCTGGAGCAAGCAGCATCATACCTACAATGTGATTGGTGCACCAGATGTGGATGAAAAAGACACTTCACGTATGTCACTTCCTGGATTGCCATTTCAGCTAAAATGTGTTATATCAGCACATCCACATTCCTGGATCACTTTTCTGTTTACCCTGATCCTGGTAAATCTCTTTTGCACTCTGCAACTCAACACTGCTTTGGATCAATGTGCACTTTGTAATATGGGGTTACACAAACCCTGATAAGTCTGGTGTGCTAACACCAGAGCCCTGACACCAGGAGCACATGGCTCCTGAAAGAGGGAAAGGACTGAAGGAACACAGAATCTATAGCCCAGCGCCAAGAGGTTAGCTCACTAGTATAAACAATCATGGAATGAGAGCGGTCACTGAAGCCATCTCTGCAATGGAGTGAAGGAGGCAGCAAGGAGCAGAGAAGCACAAGAGAGGATAGGAGGAGAAATTGAAACCAAAGACAGAGTAGGAGAGCTAATTCACAATAACTGAGGGTAGAAGAGTGAGCGAAAAACGAGTAAGATACTATACTAGAGTTAATTAACAATAACCAGAGAGGGGGAGGAGCGGCAAAGAGACAGTGGATGAGCACAAAGACGTAATGCTCCAGTAGGCTAATAGGGGATTACACTAGTTAAAGGCCAGAGACCATGGAAATGGATACTGAACTCTTCTGGCCATGCACATACCATTTCTCATCATCCTTAAATGGAGGCCTACTCATCACTATGCTTCCACAGTTACACAACAGTTATTTTTGGTACGTTCCTGCAAATCCAATAAGAAGTCAAAGGACACCAGTCAAAAGATCTGCAACCTCCTTAAAAAACGGATTACTCATATTTTTCACATCAAATTTTAAGGGGTTGAATCTCTCTCCAGTTACACCTGGGAAGATGGGGATAGGACTCTTCATGCCATTGAGGAGAGGGTGGTTAAGACAGTGACTATTTACAGTAACAAAAGTGAGAAAAAGACACGGTTTCTTTCCAAGATGGTGTTTCTGCTCTTCCTGACATACTGCCTCAGACATATAACAAAAATAAGCCCTGCAAATAGGCCCTACAGGTAGTTAATAGATGAGGTATACAAGAGGCAAACACTAATAGCCAATGCCTGACTAGTCTGCCTACTCCCTTACGCCGACCCAGCCTAAGAAAGTGGAAAGTCTACCCTGGTCTACAAGAAATTAAAGTCAAGTCAACCACACATCTGTGATGTCCTCAATAATAGAGGGGAAGCCTGTTCTTGGACAAACTACAACTGGGTGCTAGGCAACAGGGTGGAATTCCTCACCTCATGAATTCCCTGCCAGGGTCAAACTGGATCTGAAAACGTTTTCTCCAGCAATAGCTCGCCAAGTGGTGCCATCAATCCCAAGCATCAACTCTGACCACCGCGGACCACTACATACTTTGAGTCCAGCCTATAAAGTATCTCCTTGTCTTTGGTGGAGTAAGGAGGGGGAAAGAAAGATGGAAGGGTGACTGACTGACCCACATGAACATCAGATAGCACTTCTGGAATTAATTGACGGACTGGTCCCAAGAGTGAATTTATCTGGGTAGAACATTATTAATGGTGCCTGAACAGAAAGCGCCTGGAGTTTATTGACCCAATGGCCTGAAATCATTGCCACTAAGAAGGCAGTTTTCAAAGTGAGAAGTCAAGCCAGGCAACTGTACATCAGATGGGGATGCCATAAAAAAAATCAACAGAAGATTTAGATCCCACTGAGGAACAATAAACCTAATGGAAGGAAATATATCAAGCATGACCACCTCCCAAAATAGGGTCCCCCCATTTCTATTGATGAAGTGAATAGCTGTGGTGTTTTCGGACAGAAACTGAATCATGCTCTCTGAGACTGAAGGGACAAAAGCAAGGTACAAGCTCCAGCATGTTTGTATGCAGGCGGTGCTACAACGTCGACCAAAGGCCCAGTGCTTTCATGTCATCCGGGCAGGTGCCGGAGGTCAGCAAGTAGGAATACCTTACCACTGTACCTGCGAAGGGCTGAAGGAACAACCCACCAGTAGCAGTAGTACAGCTCCAGCTACGCAGACTTGAAGACTGCAACACAAGCTGAGAGGCTCACTTGGAGTTGGAGTCAGTGCCAACTCAGACACAACTGTAGGGTTCTCATCTGCCACTTGGTGTGAGGCACCAAAAGTATGTTTGTGTCCACAAGACCTAACAGTCATAAGACCTGCAGGACCTGGGTCTGAGTTTGCGTCAGACACATCCGAATGATCGCCTGAAAAGCCACAATTCTCTGACAAGTGAAGTCCTTCATGAGGTTTATGTCAACCCACTACCCAATAAGAGTCAGTTTCTGCATGGGTGAGAGGTGAGATTCATGAAAGTTGGTGGTAAAGTCCAGGCAGTGTAGGTAAGTCATCATCTGCTGGAGATGTTCTTGGACCAGCACCATAATTTTTATGTTATTTAAAGGTTTAATTGCAGTTAGAGGCAAAGGGAGATTTTAGTGTTTAGGGGCGGATAGAGGTAAAGGGAGGTTTGTGTAACTTTAACGTTCACTGGTGGGTAGAGGGAGGTAAGGGGGATTTTAGGGTTTATGGGTGGGTAAAGGGAAAGATAGTTTAAGGGTTTAAGAGTCGGTAAAGCTAAAGGGAGGTAATGGTGATTTTTGGGGTTTAGAGGTGGGTAGAGGTAAAGAGAGTGAAGGGTAATTTTAGGTTTCAGGGGTAGGTAGAGGTATGGGCCTTTACCAGCCAGTCATGCAAGTATGGGACTACATGGTCACTCGACTGCCACAGTGAAGTTGCCTCCACAGCCTGCATCTTTGTAAAAGCATGTTGAGCTGTCATCAGTCTGAAATGGAGGACCGCAAAATGTTAGTGACATCACGTCAAAGGAGAGGTCGTGACTGGAGCTGTGTGACACCACCTGGCAGAACTGGAGAATCATTGTTGAGGAAAAGAATTCTGAACCAGTTTGAAGTCAAAAAGCAGTATTTATAGGATGATGAACCTTTAGGAAAATGTATCCATCAGATATTCGTTTTGTTCATTCCTCACAATGGATTCCCTGTTTCCTTTAGAGCATTTCCTTCACAGCCTTGTAGACCTACCACATAACTTTTCAACTACCCCATCACTTTGCACAGCTCCTTCCACCTTCACCCTACGACTGTGCGAACTGAACGAGTGACCGATTGCTGTGCAATGACTCCTTTCTACCACCTGTGACCGTGCAGGGTACCACTGGATGGGCTCTCACTGTGGTCCTGAACTCTTCCATCTGCACTCAGCCAAATGGGCAGGCTAATTACAGAAGACAATCGTTATCTTAATAATAATAATTATTATATGCAGTTTTAAATTAAGCGTTTGTTTATCCGAGAATCATTTTTTTAAAGCATTTAACATGTACTAGCATTACTCAAATCAATAATTTATTTTCTTCATGGTTTCTTGAAAGCTCCGCTGTCTCTGACAGGACTATAGGTGCTGGGGAAGGGCTTTATAGGCAACAGCCTGTTGGGCAGCATCCTCTTTTCTTTATAAGCCAGTCTTCTTTGTGAATAGGAAATGCAGAAACTCTTTATCTTGAGATACGCATTCTTAGGACTTCCATGATCAGGGCTGACATTAATCTATATCCACCACCCCTTGAATGGACCCAATCCCTTCTCTGCCAACCTAATCAAAGCACCATAGCATCATGAACCTTGCAAACTCAACCAATTTGAAGAAACAAAAGATATTTCACAGTCTGTGTAACATGATATTCAGCGAGGGCCAAGCGAATGGTGCATTATAGCCCTAGATGGAAGCTGCCAGGAGTGCAGCAGAGGCCACAATACAAGTACCTACATACAACTCAGAAATTATCCTTTGCCTCATGCTGGAGAGGAAGAACTTTTCTTCTTGAAAGCCCACAGCTTCATAGGCTGCAATACATTGTGAGTACTTCATATTGGAGCTGGAGACCATATTCAGGCCAGGACAGCTGGCTTCATCTTGTCAGAGCATTTCAGTTATCTCGATGGGCTTTGGCATGAAGGTGTAGAGTTTCCAAGCTCCTCTGTAGTATCACACAGGTGGACTTGCAGTGGTCCCAGCTCTCAAATCGGTTGCCATTTCCACCACAGCCACCATACCAGAAGCGCTCACAGCGCAAGGAAGTGCTGTTGAAGAACCACTTAGCCAGGAAAGAGTGGCATGGTCCAGCATCCTTTTGCTCTTTGCACACCTCTGCTGAAGAAGATTAAAAAGAGGAGTTGGATTAGTAGTGTTGCAGCTTACAAGAGCACAAAGTTAATGACATCTTTAACTCAACACAATTAGGTTGACTGATGACATCATACATGACATGTTGAATGTCATTCCTATGAAATAAAGCATTGGTTTTTTTAAAGCAAAGAGAGATACCTATATGAGGTCTGGCCAAACAGGCAGTAGCGTCCCAGAGTATCCCACCTACCACACACACAGATTCATGCTGAGTTGGCATGGATTTTTCACCAAAAGTACTCCTGCCAACACGGACGGAGCACTTTTGTAAAAAAACAAAAAAGCTCAGTGTCCACCATCTGCCACTGCCATCTTGGGTCGTTTTTTTTTTTTTTCTTCAAAACCTACCAAAGCAGAAGTTCATTTCTGAAAAGTCTGAAGTGCCTGGGGCATTGGAGGTGCTCTCCCTGTGCATCAGGTTAATTGTTGCGTTAGTTCTTGCCCCCGACAGCCAGGCTTTGCAAGGTGGTCACAGGAAGGAAAAACATTACCTGAATTCCACTCTAAAAAGGAGAGACATTCCAACACTATTCAGTCAGAGATTCTTTGGCGCAGGCCAAATGCAAAGTGGTTTCCAATAGCAGACCAACTGAGGCTCCAACTTCAGAAAGAAAGTAATCCCCCATCTCTACGTGAGGCTAGGTACAGAAAAATTGGCATTCTAGGTACCCACAGATTGTTGGCAGATGTTCTATAATTGCCCACCTCTAAATAAGAGCCTAACGGCCACATGCATCAATGTTGCCGTTTGCGAATCCTTAATTGCGAAAACTAAGGAATCGCAATTAAGGATTCGCAAACGGCAATGCATGAATAATTCGCTATTTTTTTAGTGATTCGGTAATTTTCCTTAATTGCGATTCTCTAATTGAGAATCGCAATTAAGGAATTTCTACACATTCATTCCCATAGGAATGAATGGGAGGGCATTCTCAATTTGCAATTCATCATTGTGAATTCGCAAATTGAGAATGCAATTTCAAGGGTGCAGGGGTGTCCAAAAGACACCCTGTTGCACCCCTGAAATTAGCTTTTGGATACATCTTACACATACACATGCCCCAAGGGCACGTGTGTGTGTAACATGTAACAAAGAAAAATGCATTTAAAAGCATTTTTCTAGATTTTCGCAAATTACCATGAAGGTCTACTTCATGGTAATTTGCATTTCTAATTTCAAAATTCGCAATTTAAAAAAGTATGATGAATTGCATTTAAGGAATCTCAAATTGAGATTCCTTAAATGCATTTGCAATTTAAGAAATCGCAATTGTGCACTTTCTTAAATTGCGAATTTCTATAAAGGGTTGGTGCATCCCAAATCAGGAAATTGCATTCGCAAACGGCCGAAAAATGCGATTCGCACCGTTTACAAATGCAATTTACCTTGATGCATGTGGCCATAAATGTTAGCTGAATCAATAACTGAGTAAAAGGTTTCCAAGAGTACAGGTTCTTTCCTTGTTTGCCATATTAATTCAAGAGGTATATCAAGGGCCAGTGCAAAGTTAGTAGTAGATGGACAGATTGAGGGGATTGTAAACATCAACACAACGATTAGCCAAGTCTGTCCCATTTTGACCCGTTTATTTGCTTTGCTTATAGAACCTTTGGCTGGGGTAATACAAAACAGTCAGACAAAACAGCAGCATACAGGTGGATACAGTGTAAACTGCAGCCTACGTGATTGGCATAGTTTTGTTTCTATCAGCTGAAAGAGAGACTGTAAGAAAGTAGGATTTGCTTTCATGGTCACCCCCACTTTTTGCTGGTGTCATTATGTTTTTCTGACTAGTCTGACTGGGATCCTGCTAATCAGGCCCACAGTCTCTGTGCTTCTTTCCTAAATTGGACATGGTGAGTACTTAGGTAAACTCCAGATTGGCTAGTGGTGTACCCTGACAAGTCCCTGGTATATGGTACTAAGGTATCCAGGGCATAGGTACACCAGGGGTCTCCCATGGGCTGAAGCATTTATTATGCCACCCATGAGAGACCACTCAAATTGTGACTACAGTCCTGCCATTGCAGCCTGTGTACACCGGTGCTAGCACCACTTACGACAGATATGTTTGTTGAGGACACTATTTATTTATTTATTGAAGTTTTGTATAGCGCTAACTGGACCCGAGGGTATCAGAGCGCTTCACAGCAAATACAGATATGCACCAAAGGAAAATGTGGACGGAAAACAAGAACAAGGAATACAGGCGGGAAGTAAAGTCTGCACAACATCAACTTGAGCGCACTACGGGACGGCGATCAGGAGCGAATCATCCGGCTCTGGGATCAAAGAGATAGCGGTCTTTCACAGTCAGACGTGGGGTTCTCGTTACGATCCAGAGCACTCAAGGAAGAGGGCTTTGAGTAGCATCTTGAATTTCGGGAAGGAGGCGGTCATTCTGATATGGGCGGGGGGTGGAGTTCCAGATCCTGGGAGCATTACCTGCAAAGGATTTATTTGAGGTTTTGTGTTTCTGTGATTTCAGAGGGATGAGTAGGAGCGTGTTGGAGCATCTGAGGTTCCTGGACTGACCGGCCCTTTTGAGTTTGGTGGCCAGATATTCTGGTTTGCCTGTATGCAGGGCTTTGTGTGTGAAGCAAGCAGTACGGAAGCTGGCTCGTTGGTCTATAGGGAGCCACTTCAGTTGCTTGAGTGCCGGTGAGATGTGCTCATATTTCTTTGTTCCTGTGACCATTCTTGCTGCGGCGTTGAGGGTAGTGGTAAGAGGTCCCAGGTGAGATTTGGCTGTTCCAGTCAGTGCTGCGATGCCATAGTCAATTCTGGAGAGCACCAGTGCCTGAGTGGCCTGTTTCAGATCTTTTGGTGGGAGGAAGGGTTTTATTTTATAGAGAAGTTTAAGGTTAAGGAACGCACTTTTGGCGGTTTTGAGATGTGTTTTTTCATGTCCAGTTTGGGGTCGAGAGTGATCCCTAGGGATTTTGCAGAGTCAGTTGGCTCAAGAGAAACATTGAGGGCGTTTAAGGCTTTGAGCCATTCTACTATTTGGGGGTTTTCATCTTTATTCGAGATGAGGAGCACTTCTGTTTTCTCTTCATTAAGTTTGAGGTGGTTGGATGAGAGCCAATGTTGGACCTCCCTGAGTGTACCGTTCAGTCTGTGAATGTCTGAGATCGATGTGGTTTCCAGATAGAGTTGTGTGTCATCCGCGTAGAGGTGGAAGGGGATGTTGGAGTTCCTTAGAAGTGAGGTGAGGGGTTCCATGTAGATGTTGAAAAGTTGCGGGGAGATTACTGACCCTTGTGGAACTCCTCTACTAATGGGGAGGGGTCCGATTCGAAGCTGTTGATTTTTATTCTTTGAGTGCGGTTGTTGAGAAAAGAGGAGAACCATTTTAGAACCGTCTTTTCAATGCCCGCTCTCTCCTGGAGGACATTGAGTAGCAGGGTATGATCAACTGTATCGAACGCAGCCGAGAGGTCTAGGAGGATGAGAAGGTTACATTGGTTGGAGTCGAGTGACACGTGCAGATCATCTAGGATATTTAAGATTGCGGTTCCAGTGATGCAGCCCTTTCTGAATCCTGATTGGTGTGGGTCAAGTAGATTGGTGTTCTCTAGGTGTTGGGTTAACTGTGAAAGCACACATCTTTCAAGAATTTTGTATAAGAGCGGAAGGTTCGAAACTGGTCTGAAGTTGTTCATGTCCTTGGGGACAAGGCCAGTTTTTTTTAGAAGTGGCGTGACTTGTCCTAATTTGAGGCAGTCAGGAATGGAACCCTCGCTCAAAGAGCTGCTGATGATCTTGCCCCAGATTGGGGCTAGAGTAAGCTTCAACTCTTTGGTCAGTCTCGAGGGTAGCTGATCGAGGGAGTGTGACGAGGGTTTAGCGGAGGCGATAAGATTGCTTATCACTTCGTCCTGGAGAGGCCGGAAGGATGACCAGCGGATAGACGAGGTTGCTGGGGTGTTGCGGTTAGTTGCAGGAGTCCGTGATTCTGTGCGGTAGGAGGGCTTAGAGCTGAATGATCGATACATTTTGGCGATTTTTTCATTGAAAAAGCTTGCAAAGTTGTCACAATGGGTTTTGGACGCCACAAAGTTGGCTGTCACTGGATTGGAGGTTTGGTTCCTAATGATGTTGAAGAGTTCTTTGGGGCGGTTTTTAGCATTGTCAAAGGGAGAACAGAAGAAGGATGGATTTTTGCTCTGGATATGATTATAGTAGTTTTTACGTGCTGCCTTGAGTTGATCCCGGTGGAGGGAGGTGGGGTTGTTCCTCCAAGTTCTTTCCTCGGATCTGAGGTGTCTTCTTTCCTCATTAATGTCAGTGGAGAACCAAGACCTAGAGGGGATGCTTCTGGGTTTTTTTAGTTTTAGAGGTGCCAGCTGATCCAGGGTGAGCTCCAAGTTGGAATGGTAGAGCGAGGTGAGTTCCGTGGTTGAAAGGTGCTCCGTCGTGTTCGGGAGGAGTGAGCTAAGTCCTTCTTCTAGCTTGTCTATGGGGACTCTGGAAGTGTTCCTGACCCACTTAGGGGAGACTTGAGTGGGTGGGAGGTATCGGGCCGAATGGTTGATATGAATGAGAATGATGTGGTGGTCTGACCAGTCCACCGGGATGATGTGATCAATCGTGATTGCCTTTTTTCCCCGCAATAATTGCATCAAGGATCGCTCCTCTATGGTGCGTTTCCTCTGAACAGTGTTGGATCATATCGTTGTCTTGCAGAAGGGTGTTAAAAGATTGAATGAGCGGGTTTTTAGTTTCGTTCCATCTTAGGTTGAGGTCGCCCAGAATTATTCTGTGGTCGCTGTTGAGTGCGGATTGGGTGATCAGATCTGACAGCTGAGCTCCAAATTCGTTGGAGTTGCCTGGAGGATGGTATAGGAGATGGCATTTAAGTGAACTATGAGTGGGAGATTTGAAGTTGACCGATAGGCATTCGAAGGAGTTGTACTGGCAGGCGGGAGTTTCAGAGATGGAGAGGTCACTTTTGTGGATAATTGCTATGCCGCCACCTTTGTGTTCGGGCCTGTCTTTGCGGATAATTGAGAAACCGGTCGGCACCAGCATGTCCAGAATGGGGAGGAATAGGGTGTTTAGCCACATTTCCGTGATGAAAGCTACATCCAGGTCATGAGAGAGGATGGCCTCAGCTATTTCCGTTGCATGGTTGACTGCGGACTGACTGTTGATAAGCATACAGTTAATGGGAGGGTCTTTTTTTGATTTCAAATTGACAGGCTTGACTCTGGGTATGGAGGATAGATACGTTGGGGGTCTAGTGGCTCTTCGGGGGGGCGGGTCCCTACCCACTCCAGTGATGACTTGGATCGAGGAGATGAGAGAATAGTTTAGGGGTGGGGCCTGGTCTAGCTGGTTCGAGGGGAGTTCGTAAGATGAGACGAGTGCACTCACTTCCTGGGGGGAGAAGGTGGGTATAGTTCTTCTGGGACTGTCTGTTCGCGGCTCAGTCTTGAGTTTAGTGAGTGGAGGCCGGGAACCTGGGGGGGCAGGGACCGGTTGGGGAGCGGAGAGTCATTCCTAAAGAGAGGCGGAGGGATGCGGGGTGTTGTGGAGTGAGGGGAGGGCAGCTGGAGAGTCCCTAGGGAGGATAAGGTTTCCTTCAGGCCATGAATCAGGGTAGCTATCTGCGCTTCTAGAAGATCGAGGCGTTGCGTCAGCTTGAGTGATTGGGAGAGGAGGGGAGGGTGGGCGGAGCTAAGCCCTGAGCGTGAGGGGCTTTGGGGCGAGTCGCTACTGGGGGGTTAACAGGGGGGGAGCTGGATCAGGTTTAGAGTTCGGTTGTTGGAAGGCTAGAGAGGGAGGGATGTTGCGGTCCCTTTGGAGGTGAGAGTTTTCTTCACTGAGGGGGACGATGTGAACTAGTGGAGTGGGGGTTAGCGGGTTGGGGGGCTGTGAATCGGCGTTGTCAGGTTTAGAGTTCGAATGTGGGAAGGCTAGAGAGGGAGAGGGGTTGTGGTCCCTTTGGAGGTGAAAGTTTTCTTCACTGAGGGGGACGATGTGAACTAGTGGAGTGGGGGTTAGCGGGGGGGCTGAGAATTGGAGTTGATAGGGGGTCTGGGATCTCTAATGGTAGGAGACTGAGAACTCGGAGTGCTTCGGGAGCTAGGGAATGGGGCGTTGGGAGTCATTTGGGGATGAGAGGGGGCTGAGTTCTGGAAGGTTGAGTGAGGTGAGTGGAGGACGGGGGTTGGGAGATAGGGGGAGCTAGGGCTGAGGGAGACCTATGACTGGCGGAGTGACTAAGCACGGTAGGGTGGGGACGCTGTGATGGCGAAAGCATGCTCTGAAGACTTGGAGTTTGTAAGGTGCCACTGGGGGGGAGGGGATCGGCTGGTGTGGGTAGTGAGCTGTAGCTATCTTAAGTGTGGGGAAGAGAGAATCGAAGAACTCTAGGTTCTCGTCTTTCGCCTGAATTAGAATGGTGCCATTCACGAAAATGGTGATGGAGATGTCTCCGGTCAGGGACTGTTGGTTCAGGGGGGAGATTGTTAGTTTACGGTTGTGTTCAGTGAAGGTGGTTTTGGAGACGGGAAGGAGTGAGTTAAAGATGGTGGCCCATAGGTCAGGCCTGTTGATATGGAAAATGAAGTCCATTTTCCTCTGTCCTCTAGATAAGCAGTGGTAAGTGTCAACAACTAGGGGCAGATTTATGAAGGCCTTGCGCCGCCGGTGCGTCACTTTTAACATGGGAAAAAGTGACGCACCGGCAGCGCAAGGCCTTCATAAATCTGCCCCCTAGTGTTTCGGGGTGTTTCCTGATTAAATTCTGTATGAAGCGTTTTTTTGCTTTGAAGGAGAGACTGTGTGGGAATGTTATAGCGAAGGTGTTCTGCCCTAGTGAAGACAGGTGGTTGAGTGAAGGGCAAGGATGCGTGTCCATTTGCACGGCCGGGGGCATCCTGGCTGGACTAGGTTAGGCGTGGGACATCTGGGGCAAGGAAGGGGGGGAGTAAGACGAAGGGGGGCTGGGTTGTTGGGAACAGAAATATGAATGCATAAGGACTCCGCACCCGATGTGGTATGTACATTGCCCCCTGGATACAACATCCAGGGCAAGACCACATGGGTAACAAAGGAGGCAGCATGCCATCATTTGAAGCCAACCCTGCTCCTGACTGCGAAAGTTTATTTTTTTCCATTTCACTTTCAGCCACATTAACCTTCTTGGGAATTTTTATTTTTCTAATTCTTATTTTTCGACCTCTAGGGCCAGGTGGACAATTTCTTAATTCACTGCCTGAAGTGGCAGCCTCTTTAGCTAATTCATCCACTAACCTTACGCTTTTAGGGGATTTTAACCTACACTTCGAGGACCCTAGTAAAGGAGATGCCATGGAACCCATCCAAGATCTTGCAGCATTACAACTTATACAAAAAGTTATAGGGCCCACACATATCAAAGGTCATACCTTAGACCCCGTATTTACTTACATCATCGAGTTGGTGGTGGAATCACCTATTCCCCTGCCTTGGTCCGATAAATTAATTTATCCCATTTTCCTTGAAAGCACCTATTCAACGTGATTTCAAGGAACACAGCTCCAGGAAAGCACGTCCCTGGACTAAACTTTCTACTGATGCCTTGTCGACAGCGCTTAAAACTGCACTGTCATCTTTCCTAGAAACACACAAGCTCCTACACCACTCCCAGACGGGTTTCCGCCCCGAAACACGGTACAGAATCCGCACTGACGGCTGTGGTCGAAGAAGCTAAGAAGATAATCGATCAGGGAGGAGCAGCGGCGATAATCTTCCAAGACCTTAGTGCTGCTTTTGATAAGGTTAATTTTGATATCCTTATCGAAAGGCTTAGGAGGGTCGGGGTGTCAGGAGGAGCCATTTCTAGGATCCAATCCTTCCTCAATGGCAGAACGTTTCAGGTCTTTGCGGGTGAATCCACCTCCAGGTCTTTACCTCTTAACTATGGAGTGCTGCAGGGATCCTCTCTGAGTCCTACGCTTTTCAACGTGTACATGAGGCCACTGGCTGAGGTCATCCAGCTGTATGGGATCAAAGTTGTCACCTATGCGGATGACACTCAGCTAAGGGTATATCTAAATCACCCGCTTAGTGATCCTTTGGACCTGGAATCCTGCCTGGAGAAGGTTGCCAACTAGATGCAACATTTGTGTCTCAGATTTAACGGAGACAAAACTTTAATCATGTACCTAGGTAATACATCCAATAAAGAGCTCATACTGTCATGGCCAATTTGTCTGCCCCCCCCCCCCAGTCCCACAGCCCAAGATAAAGAGCTTGGGTGTGTGGCTTGACAAATCACTTACATTCAACCAGCAAGCAGTGTCAGGGGCTTGTCATGGCATCCTCAGAATGTTGTGGAAAGTCCTCCCCTACTTCCTATGGGGGCAAGGAGGGTCGTGGTCCAGGCCTTAATTCTCTCGCTCCTGGACTATTGCAACTCACTATACCTAGGAGCACCAAAATCCACCTTAACCCGTTCCGTGCTCTCTCTCCCTGGTGCTGCAATGACTGTTGGCCGTCGCAGCCCCGCCCACCTTTTAGAACGCCCGCACCGCGGTGGAATTGCTGCCGCGGTTAAGGCGTTAAGGAAGCTTCAGGTGGCACAAAATTGTGCCGCCCAACTTTTGACTGGTTCTTCCAGAACGCAGTCTGCCATGCCCAGTCTAAAAACCATACATTGGCTACCTATAGAGGAGAGGATTACCTTCAAGGCCCTAGGCACTGCCCACAAAACACTAATTGGTACAGACCCTCGTATCAACCAGCCCCTTATTACCGCATACCGGCCAAGGCAACCTCTCCATTCAGCGAACTTAAATTTGGCCACCATCCCAAAAATTAAAAGAATGCTTAATGGAGGTTGCTCTTTTTCATACAACATAGGTAAATTATGGAAGTCCTTCCTCCTCAATCTACTCTTAGAGACATCTCACCTCACCTTTCAGAAGTGTCTTAAAACTTAGCTTTTCCAGAGCATTAACTAATAGCTGCCTCCCTACGCCTGTTCTGCAGTCAGCGCTGGGATGCCTCAGGGTAACCATGCGATTAATAAGTGTTAATTAATAATAATAATAATATAGGTTTCCTTATAACCAAGGTCACTGCACTTAAGACTTGTAAGTCACTCCTACGGCAGGCCTTTCAATCCTGAAGGCAGACTGCTCAGTTCTAAGTGTGAGGGTGCCCCTGCATGAGCAGGACACCCCTACAACCTTCGGAGTCCATTCACCCAGGTTGTAATTACATGAGCTATTAAGATACATAGAGTCGCCATTCATCATTACGCGATGAGCATCTCTAAACTGGCTGTAACAAACCCTGTCGTGTTTGGATTCAAACATGTTGGATTCATACCCCCACAGTAAAGCTCCTCTGGGAGGCCCTCAGTGCACCCGGTACCAGTCTCCTAGACCCAGACAGCAAACTATGGCTGCTGCCGACCAGAGTAACGATTCTGCCTTCCTACTGCCGAGCCAAGCTCGAGCAGAGGAAGGCACGACAACAGGTGTCCACTCACAGGGAGGTGTGACCAACTTCCAGATAGGACGTATTGTAGTGGGAAAGGGGGGCGCTTGCCAGCACCAGTCAGACTGCTTGAAGGGCACATTTGGTGCCCTCCGTGCATACTCCATCCAAAACCAGTTCAGGGAAGTGTTGGCTCCCGCGCTGGTGCAAACTGGACAGAGGACATGGAAGTAACCTCCCCACTGTCCAGTCACTCCTCTGGGAGGGACCCCATAATCGTTCCAACCCTTTCCTTACGGTACTTAAGGGCTTACTTGTAGGTGTGTCCCTAGATTTGTCATGTGACAAGATTCAGATCACATACCACTTCAACTTCAACAGTCTGGGCGCTCTGGACCTCGCTGGACTTTGCGCGGGGAACCAAGACTGCAACTGGGAAGAATCCTGCTGCTCTCGTCATCCTGCAAGTCTGCTGCAATGTCTGTGCCTGTGCTCCATACAGGTTCTTCACATGGCGGTATGATTCCAACATGTTTAATACCAAACATGACGGGGTTCGTTACAGCCAGTTTAGAGATGGTTGTTGCGTATATGGCCACTCTATATGTTATAATGACTTATGCACTTACAACCTGGGAGAATGGACTCCGAAGGTTGTAGGGGTGCCCCGCTCATGCAGGGGTACCCTCACACTTAGGACCCAGCACCGTGCCTTAAGGATTGAAAGGCCTGCCTTAGGGGTGACTTATAGTTTTTAAGTGTAGTGACCTCCGATATAGCAAAACCCATATCTGTCGTAAGTGGTGCTAGCACCAACATACACAGGCAGCAATGGCAGGCCTGGAGTCACAATATGAGTGGTCTCTCATGGGTGGCATAATACATGCTGCAGTTCATTGAAGACCTCTTATGTACCTATGCCCTGGGTACCTTGGTACCATATACTAGGGACTTACAAGGGTACCTTAGTTACTAATCTGGAGTGTACCTAAGTACTCACCATGTCCAATCTAGAGAAGCAGCACAGAGACTGAGGTCCTTATTAGCAGGATCCCAGTCATACTAGTCAGAAAAACATAATGACACCAGCAAATAGTGGGAGTGACTATGAAAACAGATCCTACTTTCCTACACAACCCCCCCCCCCACCCAAACGTTAGGAGATGAGACTAACCTCTCTGCAATGGCAGGCCTGTAGTCACAATTTGAGTGGTCTCTCATGGGTGGCATAATAATATATGCTTCAGCCCATGGAAGATCCCTGGTGTACCTATGCCCTGGGTACCTAACCCAGTTGAGTCTTCATTTTCTAAGTGGAAATATCTGGAGATTCCATCTGTGTTGGCATGGTTACTCGCAGGCCTATGTTCAACTGAATAGTCCATCCCCTATAGGAAAACAGACCACCTCAAATTTTGAGATTTTCACCATTCATTTTGTTTGTGCCATAAGTGGGGCTTAAGATTCTGTCTGAACAATAAAGTGAGTACCAAACAGGTATGGCCTCAATGTCTTCAGGGCCCAGACCATAGCAAAGGCCTCCCTCTCTATAACTGACCAACGTTTCTCCCTGGGGGTCAACTTTCTGCTTATAAAAGCTACTGGTTGATACTTGGGCATCCAGTTGTGACAAAACAGCTCCTACCCCTATCTCAGAAGCAACTGTCTGGACAACAAAGGTTTTGAAATTGTCAGGACTTTGCAGAATGGGAGCAGTGCACATGGCCTGCTTCAGGTCATCAAATGCCCTTTGACAGCTAACTATCCACTAAACTTTATTTGGCATTCTCTTGGAGGTGAGATCATTATAGGGTGTCATAATGGACTCATATCCCTTAAAGAAACCTCCTGTAGTATCCAGTCAGGCCCAGGAAAGCTCTGACCTGAGTCTGGGTTGTGGCCCATGATGATAGTCTGGATTTTGCTCTCCAATGGCTGAACTTGGCCTCCACCTACCAGGTTACCCAAGTATACAACCGTGCTCTTCCCTATCTGGCACTTGGTGGCCTTGAACGTGAGACCTGCCTTTTGCAGGTCCGCTAGAACATTCCTAAGGTGAACTAGGTGGTCCTCCCAGGTGGAGCTAAAGACTGCAATATCATCTAGATATGCTGCATATACGCTTCTAGACCTGTGAGAACTTTGTTCAGCAACCTCTGAAATGTGGCAGGTGCATTTTTCATACCAAAGGGCATCACAACAAATTGATAATGCCCACTGTGGGTTGAAAATGCTGTTTTTGGCTTGGCATCATCAGCTAGTCTTACTTGCCAGCAGTTAGGTCAAGTGTACTGAGAAACTTGTCTGAGGCCAAAGTATCTATGAGTTCCTCTGCCCTTGGAATAGGATGGGCATCAGCCCTAGTGACTGCATTGAGGCCTCTGTAGTCCACACAAAACCTCATCTCTCTTTTTCCACCCATGGTGTGAGGTTTTGGCACAAGGATTACTGGACAAGCCCAGGGGCTATTTAAAGTCAGTCAGTACCACGGATACGGATACCATTCATAACTGGCTAACCTCGTCTGGCTAAATTACCAGCACTGAGTAATACATTAAAAAACTGGAACTTATTTTGTTCACACACTGCTCACCGGAGTTGACAACCCGCTCATCTTTGGAGTCACTTCGTCGTTGATCTGTGGACATTAGAATAACAAGAAGGATGTTCAAACATGGGAACTTCAAAATAATTGAAGATATTATTGAACAATACAAAAAAACAATGTAAATGTTAAAACAGCTTCAGGATCTGTTTTCTGAATAACACCAGGGCTAACCAATCACCGGGTACTCTGGACATTTCAAATCTATAACACATGGCATGTTTCAGAACAGTCCTTCATGTACTAATGAGGTGGTCATCCTATAGGAAACTGATTTTTTGGATGGTCAATAACTTTGGAGCTGTTTGAAGAATAAACAGGAAATTAAGGGAAAACGTTGCCATGCACCACTGGTTCATATTTTAATCAGCTGTGCAGATTGGTAACAGAGTGGGAAGCTATTTGTGTTTGGAGTAAGCCAATCATATCCATTTTAAATTATGTAGAAACGTAATCTATTTGTTGCAGTAAACACTGTTGAACATATTTACAATAAATAAGGTATGATAGGACAAATGGATGGCAGAAAACCTCACATTATGCTCAGTAAGGCCAGAAACTGCTGAAGGTTTTGCTCACTGGCCACTGGTGGCACAGATATTTGGATTAAAGAATAGTTGAAGGGTGTGTACTGAGCTCAGGGTGTACAAGGGTTGGGAAACAACACTGCTAGAACAAAGGCTACATCATTTGCCCAGGACCTACTGTGGAGCAGTTTTGAGTGCAGGGCATGGTAAAGGACACATCATATGCCCAGTACCTGATGGGCACAGTCAAAGGCTGTTCCATACAGTTAACAGTAATGAGAGGAGGAGCAAGGAGTTGCCATGCAACCAAGAGTTACTGAAGTGGTGTACTTGCTACAGGGCACACCCAAAGGGCCAGAATTCACTGAGAATTGCACTATTATGTTTCCTATGGGGAATGGAGACATTAGCTGGGAACTGGGCAGTGCTTAATGTGAGCTGGTGGGTGCAGGTGGGACCAACCGCACTCATCTTTGGGGACCGGCACTTATTTTCTCCTCATCCGACTTTGACCCAGACCAAGAGAGTGAAATAAAAGAGGAAGAGAAAGACAGAAAAGAATGTGAGAAACGTAGGGGTCAAGACACTGCAGGAGTGAGATAAAGAGACAGGGAGAGTCTGATGGTGTCTTAAAGAGGCATGTGCTTGAATCAAGACTATGTGTCTTTGGTATTGGCATGCTGACAATCAATAGAGCTGGCTGTGGGATTCTGAGCACAGCACTGATCACAATACAACTCATTTTACACATTAAGCACTGGAACTGACCCAAGCTACTTGTCAAAACTGAAGGCCATTTCCTGCAGGTTTTGGGGTGACATGGCCTGGTCACATGTTGTGGCTGAAGCCCAGAGCCTTCTTGGCATGACCATAGCCCAATCCCACTGGGATCTAGAGAGTGTAAACTGGGTTCAGGAAATGGTAAAACACCATGTCCTGAATGCAAAACCCGCTGAGAATGGCGGAAGTCCATGTCCCTGGCACTGTGGAGCCAGGTGGTGAAGGATTAAGTGCAAGACAATGATGCTGAGAATTGCTGAGCTCACATATTTGAAGATGTCCTCGTATGTGAGAATAAATAAAAAGGTGACTCTGTAAAATAAAATATTTGCCAATGATCACACAATTTTAGACCAGTTTAGAGGTCAAGTACCTTACAATTAGGTCGAGTAGATTATTGAATTTACTCGACCTGCGGGCCTAGTAACATTTTAATGATTTTCCGAGGCCTGATGCAGCAGGTTATGGAGTGAGCTGCTGGCATCTCATGTTACAGTAAACAAATGGGCAAGCTGCCCTGGTGTGCCCCTGATCATTCATAGTCTCCTACAGCAGTGAATGCGTGGTATACCATTTGGACCTCTGCTGCACCCCTTCCGCTTATCCTTTATTGAAGTTTGAAAGTGAGTGGAGCATATGCGGTGCGTACTCTTTTTTACCCTAGATGTATGGAACTCATAGGTTTAGATGCAAATATATGCTCAATGGCACATGAGGTGTATAGACATCCTGCCTGGTGGTGAACCAGCTGCTCCATCAAACTAAGTGTACCACACAACCACATTACATGTGGAGAGCACTTTGCAGGACATGGGCACAGTTCAAGGGCTTCGGGTTGGTGCCGGGAGAGAGGTGCAAGCCATGGAAAGCAGTGGCTAGAAACGACTAACTGTTTAAATGAGGTAAGAGGCAGGGTACTGGAGCAAAGGGTCTCCTAACTCTACAGGGTCTAGGACGAGGGGAATGAGACACTGTTCCCTGCTGTAGCTGGTATTTGTTAATACCAGTAAACAAAACTGATTGTCTCTATGATGTGGGGTGGTCAGTGATTCATACAAGGGCATTGTGGATGTGGCTGGCCTTGCAGCATTCACTAGACAAGGGTTCTCAAAAGTAAATTCCATCTCCACTTCTGTCTAACTGGCTAAATTGCCAGCACTGAGTAATACATTAAAAAACCGGAACTTATTTTGTTGACACACTGCTCACCGGAGTTGACAACCCGCTCATCTTTGGAGTCACTTCGTCGTCGATCTGTGGGCATTAGAATAACAAGATGGATGTTCAAACATGGGAATTTTGAAATAATTGAAGATATTATTGAACAATACAAAAAACAATGGAAGTGTTAATACAGCTTCAGGATCTGTTTTCTGAATAACACCAGGGCGAACCAATCACTGGGTACTCTGGACATTTCAAGTCTATAACACATTGCATGTTTCAGAACAGTCCTTCATGTACTAATGAGGTGGTCATCCCATAGGAAACTGATTTTTTGGATGGTCAATAACTTTGGAGCTGTTTGAAGAATATATAGGAAATTCAGGGAAAACGTTGCCATGCACCACTGGTTCATATTTTAATCAGGTGTGCAGATTGGTAACAGTGTGGGAAGCTATTTGTGTTTGCAGTGAGCCAATCATATCTATTTTAAATTATGTAGAAACGTTATCTATTTGTTGCAGTAAACACTGTTGAACAGATTTACAATAAATAAGGTATGATAGGACAAATGGATGGCAACAAACCTCACATTATGCTCAGTAAGACCAGCAAGTGCTGAAGGTTTTGCCCACTGGCCACTGGTGGCACAGATATTGGGATTAAAGAACAGTTGAAAGATACGTACTGAGCTCGGGTGTAAAAGGGTTGGGAAACCACACTGCTAGACCAAAGGCTACATGATTTGCCCTGGACCTACTGTGGAGCAGTATAGAGTGCAGGGCATGGTAAAGGACACACCATGTGCCCAGTACCTGCTGGGCACAGTCAAAGGCTGTTCTATACAAGTAACAGTAATGAGAGGAGAAGCAAGGAGTTGCCATGCAACCAAGAGTTACTGAAATGGTGTACTTGTTGCAGGGCACGCCCAAAGGGCCAGAATTCACTAAGAATTGCACAATTCCTATGGGGAATGGAGACATTAGCTGGGAACTGGGCAGTGCTTAATTTGAGCTGGTGGGTGCAGGTGGGACTAACCGGCACTCATCTTTGGGGACCGGCACTTATTTTCTCCTCATCCGACTTTGACCCCGACATAGAGAGTGAAATAAAAGAGGAAAAGAAAGACAGAAAAGAATGTGAGAAACGTAGGGAACAAGACACTGCAGAAGTGAGATTAAGGGACAGGGAGAGTCTGATGGTGGCTTAAACAGGCATGTGGTTGAATCAAGACTATGTGTCTTTGGTATTGGCATGCTGACAATGAATAGAGCTGGCTGTGGGATACTGAGCACAGCACTGACCACAATACAACTTATTTTACAAATTAAGCACTGGTCAACTGGCCTAAGCTACTTGGCAAAACTGAAGGCCATTTCCTGCAGGTTTTGGGGTGACATGGCCTGGTCACACGTTGTGGCTGAAGCCCAGAGCCTTCGTGGCATGACCATAGCCCAAGCCCACTGGGATCTAGAGAGTGTGGAACTTGGTTCAAGAAATGGTAAAACACCATGTCCTGAATGCAAAACCCTCTGAGAATGGTGGAAGTCCATGTCCCTGGCACTGTGGAGCCAGGTGATGAAGGATTAAGTGCAAGACAATGATGAAGGCCAAACATCTGTGCCAAGAAGTTACTGGACATGGCTGAAGGATGTGCCCTTTAGATTCTAACAGATGAGGAACTGGGTACATGTTTCTAAAGGAAGAGTCTGATGCCCAGCACTAGTTGCAAGCTGCCATATGCTAAAACCACTCAGCTATTTGGCACAGGACATGTCTGAAGGCCACAGCTTTTGGCCACATAACCCTTCACATGGCCATAAGCTGAGCACAGTGGGGTCTCAAGCAAGTGCACACAGCACAGCGACACTGCTTCAGCAATGTTCTGAGCTGTGAAGAAAAAGTTCCGAACTGAGCTTTCTGGTGGATACTCTATCTACCTGTAGATTCTTCAATTGTACAATATTCTCAGGCACCAGAATGGATCTTACTGTAGCACTCTGCTGGTAGGTGGCGTTAGTTACATTTCAGCACTGGAAGTGGCACAGATGTGATGCTATTAGAGTTATATACTACCACCCTTGCACAACCACAGTACTTCCACATCCATTTGCTCACATCTTTTCAGGCAGAGACAAGGATGGCATCAAATCAAGCATGGCTATAGAGTGCAACAATTAACTTGGAACCTTATTAATACCATTGGCCCCTGACTACTCATCAGAAAGGGAGGTGGATAGGATCAGTGAGTAATCCGCATGTAGTATCCATCAAAAAGATAATTACCAATGTTTAGTAACTTTTTCTTCTGATGGATACTTCTACCTGCAGATTCCTCACCTTTTGAACAGATACCATAGCTGTTCCTCTTCCCAGGTGGTGGGTATAAAGGAGTGGTTAGACAAGGAAATCCTGTGGCAAAAAAATCAAAATGCCATCTCTTAGTAATAGTGTTTTGCAAAAGTGTGAAGGAAAGCTCAAGTTGCCACACAATAGACCTCAGCAGAGGGAACCACTGTGGCAAGTGCTGAAGTTAAACACTTCACTGGAATAAGCACAGATTTCCTCTTGCATTTACTTCTTGGCAAGGGAGAGACATTTTGATGCACAGCATGATCCAGTGTGGCAAGGTTCTCTTCTGGATCACCTTGTCCCTTTTCGCGGCCTATTTACTCAATGACCAGCTGGTTGAAAGACCGGAGTTTCCTTTTCTGATCGATGTAATAACTTCAAAACCCTCCTAAGTACCGGTTGATGTAATCTCTCCTCCTTCTTGGTGGTATGGATTGGAAGAAAGAAATTAGGAAGGTAATGCATTGCCCAAGATGGAAAGGGGACACCATCTTAAGCAGGAAAGCAGCCTTAATACTCAAGCATGTGCGGGGGGAGGAGCCGCGCCAGCGACCAAGATGGCCGCTTGAGCATCTTCCCCGCCGGCCGCCACATCCTGTTCAGCTATCCGGCATACTATCCTGAACCCCGTCCCTACCATCTGGTGGGGGACCAGTGCCTGTGTCACCGGGTGAAATTCTGGTTCGATTGGATGCTTCGGCGACCGATTATCGTCGTGGGAAAAATTGGGGCCTATGATCTTGGAAGCCGGGACCTCAAGTGTGGAGCTGCCCGTGACGGAGTGCGACAACAGCGGCCTCTGGGACCGGAAGTGACCGGTCGGAGCTTCCTTTGTTGCAGTGGGGCGACTGACGAGACGTCCTGGGTCTCCCTGCCCTGGTTGGAGGCTAATTATCGAAGAACCTGCCTGGGCTCGACAGAAGAGTGGTGGGTTTCCCCTGCCTTTGCGGTGGCAATGGTGTCAAGAGGTGACCCTGAGAAGCCTCAGCTGAGAATATCGAAAGCACTAGGCAGGCCCAGTCAAATAAGATCGATAAATATGCCACCTCCAAGGGATCCCTAGTCGATGTGAAAAAGGCCCCGGCGGGGGGCAGGGATGGTGAACCACTTGAGGATGATCCCACTGTGAAGGACCTGATGATTGCTATCACTGGGGTCCAGTCTTCCTTGGGCAGGATGGACAATAAACTTGATACAGTATCCATCGAGGTGGGTCTCATACGGGCTGACCTCACTAAAACTTCTGAGAAGGTCAAGAACCTCGAAATAAAGACAAAGAGTCTCATCGAGGATGTGACTGAATTACAGAAGGAGGTATGTGATCTCAAGACGGCCCGGACTCAAACTGATCGAAAGCTCGATGAGTACGAAGGTCGGGCACGCCGCAATAACGTCCGCATCTTGGGAGTGCCGGAAAAAATCAGAGGGGATGGCTCCAGACCTTTTTGTTGAGGAACTTGTCCTACAACATCTCAAGCCCAAGGGCCTTAGTAACTTTTTCACAGTGGAAAGGGCCCACAGAGTCCCCGGCGGTCGACCGAAGGTTGCTGCTGCTCCAAGAACCATTATCGCCCGTGTTCTGAACTTTCGAGACCGAGATGCCATCCTGCAAACGGCGAGATCCACGGGCCCGTTGGCATACGAGAACGCTTCACTTTTGTTTTTCCCGGACTTCACCCAGATGGTACAGAGGCAACGGCAAGGTTTTACGGTCATCAAACGGCGGCTAAGGGACCGGGACATTAAGTATTCGATGATGTATCCGGCTCGTCTGCGGATTGAACATGGGGCTAAGACTTGGTTCTTTGACTCTCCTGAGGTTGCCGCGGACTGGCTGGACCAGATCGAGGGCTCGTATGCCGGGACTACAGCCCAAACCGATAATGAAGATCAGTGACTAGTTGACATTGTATTGTATCAATATGACTGGTGGCGAAAGGGGTCTGGTAGGGGTTGATTGTTCATTCTCCCCCCCCTCTTTAGCAGACTATTTTTCAATGATTCATGTTTGAATTTACTCTGCGGGGTGTAGTGGCTGGTTTGGGGTGGCAGGGTCGAGCGGCCTGTTGTAAGGTCCTCCTCCATTTTTCTACTTTTAGATACCTGTAGTTAGTTGGGGGTGACAGGCACACTGCGAGTTGGGGTTGAGCGTACGCTACATGCAGGGGTGCAGGGAGGGGGGTTGGGGGATGGGGTCCGAGGTGCTTATGTTTGTTGGTTTGTTTGTTTCATGTGACCAGAATTCGCTAAGGGTACTCGTGGATATCCTGTTCCTTTTTAGAGATGTGAATGGCTTCCCAAAGGTTGGGTCTGGGGTTTTCCGTCCTCTGCTGGAATGTGAATGGCCTGGGTGACAAGATAAAGCGTACCACGGTGAATCAGTTGATAAGAAGACACTCGCCAGATGTGGCGTTGCTGCAGGAAACCCATCTGATGGGTAAACGATGTATGGCACTTCACCGTGAGGGCTACAAATTTGTGGCACATGCTGGCTTCACTTCTGACTCTAGAGGAGTAGGGATCTTGGTTAAAAACTCCTTTCCCCTCACTATTCAGTCGACGTGGTCTGACAATAGAGGCCGATATGTCGGTATATCGGGACTCTGGGAGGGTAGGACTGTCACATTTTTGTCTGTCTATGTCCCCCCTGCACTGCAAGCGGATACTTTTCACGTTTTGAAAAGAGTGTTTCTCACGCTGCCTGTTGGGACTTTGGTGTTGGGCGGGGACTTTAACGCTATGATGGATGGTGAGCTGGACAGGACTCCCCCGTGTGCTTTTGCCTTCCCGCAGATAACTGGCAGATTTTGTCGCCGCGTCAGGTTTGGTGGATCGGTGGAGACTTCGACACCCTAGTGAAGTGAGTTATACCCACGCCTCTGCGGCGCACCACTCGCTCTCACGGATAGACCATGTTCTACTGCCGGCATCACAGGCGGCCTTTATTCAGGAGGTGACTCAATTGGCCCGGGGGTTGTCTGATCACTCGCTGATTTGGCTCCGATTGCGGATGGGACGTGGTGATGTTGGTAGGGTAGCACCGATTAAGGCATGGCGCCTGAAAGACCCTATGGTCAGGAAGAAGCTTGTGATTGTTACGGATCGCTATTTTTGGGAGAATGAGGGGTCGGTTACGTCGAAATGCTCCCTGTGGGAGGCTTACAAAACTGTTGCACGGGGGGAGAAACTCTGTCTAGTATCCGGGCAGAAGAAGAAGAGCGGGGCCGAGATAGATAGAGTGGAGGCGGAGCTATTGGTCTTGGAGACCGCTGTCTCCTCTGGGGGCAACTCCGGGGCGGGGCACCGTCTCGGGTTGCTCCGGGATGAGTACAGGACCCTGACACGTGATAGAGCTAAGACGCAGCACGCCAACACGCAGAGTAGATTATACGAACGCGGCGATAAGGCCGGGAAGTTGGTAGCTTGGTTGGAAAAGGGCGATTGGGGCTCCCGGCTGATACCGAACTGCGTATTGCGGGCTCGGTGTCGTCAGACCCCCAAGCGATTGCGGATGATTTTGCCAGGTATTTTGGGGAGGTTTATACTTCAGCTGGGGGCTACATGGAAGAGAAGAATGCTGACATGATTCGTGACATTCCGATGCCGGTTCTATCTATTGAGCATAAATAGTTTCTGGATTCAGCTCTCACTAATGATGAGGTGGCAATGGCCATCAGGGGTGTTCACTCAGGCAGGGCTTCTGGCCCAAATGGTCTTCCCATTGAATTATTTAAATTACACGGCGACCGCTTGGCCCCATATTTAAAAGATATGTATCTTGAAAGAGACCGTGGCGAGCTGCCGTATGATCAATGTCTCGCCAATATAGTGGTCATTTATAAGGAGGGTAAGCCACGTTTGGTCTGCTCGTCATATCGTCCAATCTCACTGTTGAATGTGGAGCCCAAGGTGTTGGCCAAATTGCTTGCCACCCGCATGGTGAAGGTCATTACGACGCTGGTACATCCTGACCAGCCCGGCTTTATGCCTCGTCGGAACACCGCCCTTAATCTCCGTCGGCTTCATGGGGTGATAGCAAGTGCGTCCCACGCCCATGAACCGGCGGTGTTGTTGTCCCTTGATGCCACTATGGCTTTTTACAGAGTGGAATGGTCATATCTTTTTGCTGTCCTGGAGAAGATGGGATTTGGCCCAGAATTTATGGGTTGGGTCTGCCTCCTTTATTCGGCCCCACTGTCTCGTGTTGTCGTGAACAATCATAAATCTAGCGATTTTTCACTTGGGAGGGGCACTCGCCAGGGTTGCCCTCTCTCACCTCTTTTGTTTGCCCTGGCTCTTGAGCCACTAGCGGCCTCGGTACGGTGGGATTGTTCGATCAGGGGATTGCGCTGGACTTCAGACTGGGATGATAAGATTTCGTTGTATGCAGATGACATTCTGTTATATTTGACCTCCCCGCGCAGTTCCCTGATGGTCTTTATGGATATTCTTGCGATTTTTGAAAGATACTCTGGTTTCGCAATCAATTGGGCGAAGTCGGTCCTCTTCGTGCTGAGTGGTGAGCCTCCCAGGGTGCCAGAGAATTGACCAGTGAAGCTGGAGCTGGTTAGTTTCCAGTATTTGGGAATCCAGATTTCGAGAGACCCCAAGGTTCGCTTCAAATTGAATTTATTGCCCCCACTGGCCAGATTGAGTGGCGATGTCAATAGGTGGAAAACACTCCCGCTCTCCTTATTGGGCCGCGCGGTCCTCTTCAAGATGATGGCCCTCCCGTGCTTCTTATATGCCTTGCAGAACTCCTGTGATCCGGTGCCCCCGTCGTATTTTCATGAAATAGA
This sequence comes from Lissotriton helveticus, assembly GCF_964261635.1. Lineage (NCBI taxonomy): Eukaryota > Metazoa > Chordata > Amphibia > Caudata > Salamandridae > Lissotriton > Lissotriton helveticus. The sequence goes on from NC_136072.1 coordinate 586,502,341, forward strand.
ATCGCTGCAGCGAGGCCTTCTGTGGGAGGGGAGGCCTCGTATTGCATTGTCGAAATTGATGTTGCCTTGGTATGACGGGGGTATAGGTCTGCCCAACATAAAAAAATACTATTGGGCGTCCCAGTTGGCGCCCATTAATCAAGTAATTTATGGCTCGCCGATGGATCCGGGTTTTGCTATGGATCGTGGCCAGGGGGAGAGTACAATAGGGTGTTATACGCGAAATATGGTTGTTTCCCCTTGGTGGGTCCTCCATCGACGGCGACGAAGATATGGCACGAGGCTTCAAGGGCTCTTAACTGTGCAGGCCATATAACGATGGCTACTCCCGTATGGAGCTCGGAGAAGTTGGGGACACTGGAATACTAAAGGATTTGAACAATGGGATTTAATTGGAATTGTGAAGGGTGCGAGATGTGTGGGGTAAAATTGGGCTGCTAACGTTTGAGGGACTGCAGGCTAAATACCAGTTGCATGACACTGAAATGTTTCGATACCTTCAGATTCGCCATGCTATATTTGCAGTGGTCCCCCATGGGGTGAAACCCCCGGTGGCCTCGCCACTTGAGGATCGCTTATTAGACGGCCATATGCCGACCAGAGCCATATCACTCACATACAATAAGTTGATTAACCATACTGAGGATCCCCTGGTGAAGCTTAGGGATCAGTGGGTTGCAGATGGCTTTGTCTTGGATGAGGAGGACTGGAGGGATGCAGTGTGATCCCCTAGAATAGTGGCGGTCCCAATGAGATTTCGTTTGGTCCAACTTAGGATTCTGCACCGTTCCTACACCACGGGTCCAGGATTGTTGAGGATGGGGTTGGCGGCGCCTGCGGATTGCCGAAGAGGGTGTGGGAGGTCGGAACGTTCCTACACATACTGTGGGAGTGTGAGAAGGTCCGTGATTTTTGGGCAAGGATACACTTGAAAATGAGTGAAGTATGGGGTGTACGGATCGAGCTGGAGGCGCGTCGCTGTTTGCTGAATGTCTGGGAGCCTTCCGACCTCTCGATTTACGGCAAGATTTGGGTCACTCTTGCTTGCGCAATTGCCAAGCGCAACATTGCTCAACTATGGGGTGCAATCCAGGCGCCTCGGATTGGGAAGTGGATGGAGGACCTAAATTGGTGTATGTTTCGGGAAAGGGCTGTGTATGTGTCAAGTTGGCGACCCCGTAAGTGGAGTAAGATCTGGGGTGTTTGGAATGCCTATCGTGGGGACATCTGCACACCGCCTGAGATTGACCCTGCCAGTGTGGATCTGGGAGATACCTAGACCTATTTATATATTCTGTCTTATTTGCATACCTTTGGAAGTCTCCAATCTCGATATGCATATGTGAATGTACTCAATGCGCTCTGGTCAGGTTTGAGTTATGTAATGTCTTTGCTTTAATAAAAAGATGTTTAAAAAAAAATACTCAAGCATGTGCAAAGGGTTAAACCGCAGTACATGCAACTCGATGACTCATCTCACTGACGTGATGGGCGCAAGAAAAAAAGGTAAAAGGTTAATAAGCATCATGGGACCGGTTTTGGGGTAACACCCCTCATCGGCCAGGCTAGCTTTAATCCAGTGGTACAACAAGCAAGGGACTGGGGGTGGCGTTGTGAGCAAAAGAACAATGGATTAAACACTGATCTTTGTGATTGGGGGTGAATGTTTGCATTGTTCAGCATTTGGTCCATCAATTGTTCCGTTTGCTTTTGTCGTCCTAAGTGGGAAGGGTATGCCCAGACGTGAACCCCATGCTCACTGCGCCACTGGATTCAAGCTAATCTGGATGATGAAGGGCGAAACCGGTCCCAGGATGCTTGTTTCTGGTCCAGGGCAAAGCTGGCTTGGCAATTCAGGCTATACTGTTCCCATGAGGAACAGGGTCAAGACCGATTTGCATATGGCAGGGTCTAAACTGGGGTGGTGTGGTGAGCAAAAGAACGATGGATTCAACCCAGAGCTTTGTGACTGGGGGGGGGGGTGTTTGCATTGTTCAGCATTCTGTCCATCAATTGTTTCATATCCTTACACTTTCAGGCTAGACACACCCCTAAGGTGGGCCACCTAACGTGGACACTCAAATAAGGGTTTCACCATCTTGGTTTTGGTGATACTAGGAATTCTGCGGCAGGTTTATGCCCACTGTAAGAAAGAAGGATCTGCTTTCATGGTCACTCCCACTTTTTGCTGGTGTCATGTTTATCTAATTAGTCTGACTGGGATACTGATAATCAGAACCCCAGTTTCAGTGCCTCTCCCCTAAATTGGACAAGGTGAGTACTTAGGTATCCCCCAGATTGGCTACTGATGTATCCTTCTAAGTCCCTAGTATATGGTTCCAAGGTACCCAGGGCATAGGTACACCAGGGGTCCCCCATGGGCTGAAGCATGTATTTTGACACCCAATGGGGTACACACATATTGTGACTACAGGCTTACCATTGGAGCCTGTGTAAGCTGGTGCTAGCACCACTTACGTCATATATACATTTCCTTACATCTGAGGTCTCTGCATTTAAAACCTATAAGTCACCCCTAAGGCAGGCCTTTCAATCCTGAAGGCAGGGAGCTTGGGTCTAAGAGTGAGGGGGCCCCTGCATGAGCAGGACATCCCTACAACCTACGGTGCCCATTCTCCCAGGTTGTAAGTGCACCAGCCATTACGATATATAGAGTGACCATGCATCATTACGTGATGGCTATCTCTAAATTGGCTGTGATGAATCCTGTCGTGTTTGGTATAAAATATCTTGGACTCATACCCCAATACCGTAAACGGTGTTGAAGGTATGATTCCATGCACTGTAAAGCTCCTTCGTGGGGCCCTCAGTGGTCCCGGTACCAGTCTTGTAGACCTGGACAGCAAACTATGGCTGCTGCCGACCTGAGACACAATTCTGCCTTCCTGCTGCTGAGTGGAGCTCGAGCAGAGGAAGGAAGGACAATAGGTTTCCTGTCACAGGGAGGTGTGACCACCTCCCCCGACAGGACTTAGTGTATTGGGACGGCGCAGACTGCTTTGAAGGACACATTTGGTGCCCTCCTTACATGCTGCAGTTGAAACTTTTTCAGGGGGTCTTCTTTGGCTCCAGTGGGCTCCCCTGCTTGCTCAGGGCCTGCTCTGACTTTCCTGCTTGTGGGGAGTCACTTGGACCTTGCGGGCTCCGACACTTTTCGACTACTATGCTGGGTGCTATTGCCAAGGCTTGTTGGTGCCCCTGCCCGACATTGACCCCCTGGCTCTTGATATCCGACGTGGGACAGCTCATGAACAGCTCCTGGTCTACCACAACATCGCCTGGTCTGCACAGCTGCAACTTCAAGGACACTGTCAACTCTTCTTCATCCCCGACATCAATGGGCTTTAGTCTTCCGTGCCTTCTGGTCACTCCTGAGTGGCACAGACTCTGTCCCCTCTTCCTGCAGGTACCTCTCATCTTGAATACACCTTTGGGTTCTACCAGACTCTTTCGCCACTTTGCCAGCGGCATCTTCACTGAAGTCCTCCATTGTGGTTTATGGCGGTTTCCAATGTCACTTCGCACCTATGCATCCGGCTTCCCTGGTGTAGGTATCCTGGTTCCTGGGGTATCCACAACTGGGGTGACTCTCCAACCTTCCATATTCCCCGGGGTTTCTTCAGGGTCCCCTTGGAAGGGTCCTTTTACGTTTAAACTGCCACAGGGTCTTACATATTGACTAACATTCAGCATGCAGTCATGTTTCTACTCTGCACACGACCTCCGTGGGGTTCCTAGATACTCACCTTAGGTGGGTCCTTGGGTCCCCTGCTTTTCTACGTCTCCTGTGTCCATTCTCGACTTGGGTCCTGGTTCGCATTCCACTATTTTTGTATATGGTTTGGTCTACCCCTGGAGACCACTGTGTATTCTGTTCTACTTACATATTCTATTGACAAAGTATTGTGTGTATTGTGTTTATATCTCCAGTAGGAGATAATGCATTGTATTAGTGAGTGTCAATAATAAATTCATATTTTTATAACTAAACTGTGTGGTTCTTTTTCACTTAACTCATACCATAGGATTAAGTACTGGTAAAACAAGCGGCTTTACACTCCTTCTGGACTAAGCCTGAAGGCTGCTCTCCACAGCTACCACTTAGAGAGCTTTTCTAAGGTTGCTAAGACCACTAAATTCACAGTAAGGGTAGTCTGGATTGGTGCAGGGTGCCACACTTACATAAGTGTGCAACATATACTCAGCCAGCCTCCTACTGGAAAGAACTGATGTCAGAACACCAGGGTTGCACCTAAAGTGGTACTGTGCACATCCTTTCCAGTGCGGACAACGATGCGCTGAACGACAAAAACCGTCACGAAGGGGTACTGCTAGAAAATCTTCCGGATCCAGCCTGATGCCTGGGGATATTTTAAGGCCAGGAATCTGCCACCTGATGTATCTATCAGATATAGGCAGTTATAACTGTCTACAAAGTCAGAAAAAAAGATCAATTTAGAGATGAGGCTATTTCGCAGGAGTAACATTTGTTAACATTGCTTTTGTTAACTAGCAGGGTTATGGGGGAAGTTGTCAAAGTTCCTATCCGGGCAGGCCTGCTCAATGGGCTTGGCGTGTTGTCAATGGACTGAAGGTTGGCCAGGCAGGAAAGAGAAAATGGAAGATAGATAAAGAAACTAGCGAAAGACTACAGGAAAAGGGAAATACAAGAAAACAAGTCTTTATGGATTGTGCATTTTGAAAGAGGAAGAAAGATCGGGGTGTCAAAGTGGTGGGTTATTTAGGGGAGGTGGGATGGATGAGATTCTGAATCAAGTAAGTGAGCTTGTTTGGGTAGGGGGTAGTCTGTATGACAAAGGAACCAGGGGCTGTAGTCTTTGTAGAGGCCTCGAGAAATATACTAGCTCACTCGCTATGGCGAGTCAGATTTTACCAGGGCAAGCTATTCTTAGGGCCTACTGGTCAAGCTGAGAAAGAACAGCTGCTCTGTTCACTCACAAAGTGAATGAGCAATAAAGAAGCCTTTAAATCTTGTTTTCATCATGTCACATTTGCTCTACATCCAGAGTCAGAGGTCAAATGTCAGCTTATGTCTTCTTACAATTTGCTGCTTATTTTATCCTGGAGGTTGGTGTTTACTTTTCTTTCTCTGACTGCAAAGTTAAAGGATTTTGTAAAGTGAATAGCTTGACTATCGTGCTGTACCAAGAGTGAAATGAAAGGCTGTATGTAGCATGTCAGGTTTCTTTTCTAACACAGCATTTAAATTGCTTCTAAATTAACTGTGCTCACATTTCAAAACGTATTTCAGTACTTACGAAAGCACAGTTTTTGTAATGTAGTGTGATGCTAAAGAATGATTTCAATAGGATGAAAACAAACCAGAACACTTTACTTGTTGATGTGTAAATCATACCTATAATCTCTGAACCCAGTTTCCACAGATTATCGTCTATATACTATACATATGAGCAGATCATTCAAGTCACTAGATCTGCAGGTCTGGTAACATTTTAATGATTTTTCAAGGCCTGTTGTAAGACCAGCTCATTTTATTTTGATTTAGCAAGTTTCTATACAGTATACGCTGTGTGTCACTGACTGGATTCGAAAGAGCAATGAGCATGAATTATAAAAATACAAAAGGGTACAGGTTTAAATTGAACCTACAGCCTGCCTCCTAGTGTAATAATCAGCGTTCCTGTAGCATGGAATTGAATGTAAATCAGTAGATCACCTGAGACATCTGGTCAGACAGGGGGTCTTGAAAATACAATAAGTTGTTGGTTGACTGAATGTCTATCAGGCAAACTGGGATATATGTCGTTACAACGCATGCTTTTACCACGCATGCCTTTACAACGCAGGTATTACAACGCAAAGTTGTTACAACGGCTTGCGTTGGGAGGCGCTGGATAGTGGATAGTTTAGTTTACTATTCCAACTCCAGTCCCCGTGGATAGTAGGGAAGGTTTTGGATTGTAAATTAAACTATTCCCTATCCTACAGCGCCCTCCAGCGCACGTCGTTGTAACGACTTGCGTTGTAATACCTGCGTTGTAAAAGTACTGCGTGGTAAAAGTTTTGTTGTAAAGGATGTTTCCAGCCAAACTGCTACTCGTCTACCAAATATGCCAATAGTTGTATTCTGGAGGTAAAAGGGATCCACTTTGGAGGCGAAAGTATCTCCCGCGATTACTGGATCTTGTCGAGAGATCTAAATTCTAAATGTGAAAGGAAAACATTTCAGAGAAGCACTTACTTGTGGTAATGCAGCCCTCGAGGCATTCCTGTTCAGTATCAAAGCGGTTGGCATTGCCCCCACAGCCTCGGTACCAAAAGCGGACGCACACTCCCTGGGTGGCCTCGTGGTACCACTTCAGGGAGTAATCAGCACAGACAGTGCCCGCATCCTTTGGCAGCAGACATGGGTCTCCCATAGCACCAGGTGCATCTGCAGGATGTCCAGGGAGGGCCAGCGAGGATGACATTGGGGGTTTGCTTGTGGTGGGCTCTGTGCTGAGGTTGGTACTGCCTTCCAATGTCACACCCCTGGGCACCACTGTGGAGGCTTCCGGTGTGACTTCAACTTGCTGGAGCAAGGCAATGTTGGGCTCGGTTTTCAAATGAATGGCATCAGAAATAGCCTCCATGCCACTACTGTCGGTGTGAGATGCCATACCATTCTCAGGCGGAGGCTCAGTCGAGCGGTGCTGCATAAAATGGGTGTCCACCTCCCTAGGAGAGAAAATAAGTGCTGTTAATATGAAATGGAAGAGACAAGTCAAGCAGAATAATGCCAGCAAATGCACAAAGGCTAACTGCAGCAACCTCTCTATGTTACAGTAAGCTTTCCTGGTACTCACTCTGCAGGTGTGGGAGTTGATGGCGCCATGGTAGAGGCAGAAAGGGGGGGTCCTGCCGTGCAGTCCTTGTTTAGCTGAGTCCGCGGCTTCCCACGAGTTTCCACTGATGTGAATAAAGAAAAAGCATTAACTCACTAAGAATGCCAGCCTGAGGTACTAAAGACTTCCCTGTGCCTTAAGCTGTTCCAGTGCGTAATTTGTAAAAAAAAGAAGTGCAGGTGTTAAAAATTTTGCCAAGGAGGCCACAGCTCACTTATTCCTCCTGTGAGCCCCACTTTCAACACTCTCACTGCCTCAGTCTATATCTTCTAACCTTGATCTGTTGTCTGTCCCCTACGACTTTGCTCTAAGAGTCTATCTTCTCACTTCTCTAATTGTTTTCTATCATCTTTGTCACACCTGGTGTGTTACCTTATTCCCTGCATTTCTGATTTGCCCTCTATTCATTCTACCCCTGCCCTTTTTCCTCTTCACTTTTATCAATGCTCTGCACTATCTCCCCTCGATCTTGGCTCTTTACGATCACTCTTCTAGCAGTGATTAGCTGTGTCTTCATTTTATCATTTGTCTGCTTTTTTTCCTCTGTCCTGTCCTCTACATCCTTTTATTCTATCTTCTCTCTTCTTAATGCTCTCTTCTTCACATCATGGCTGCTTTTTCTTTGTATCTGATTTGCTCTCCTTTTCTTCAACTTAGCTCCGTCTTATCCCTCTCCTCGCCTGTTGTTTCCTTCTCCTCTTAACTCCTGCTCTCTCTCTCATCTATAACACTGCTGCTGCCAGTGACCCCTGTCATCAGCCAGTACATGTCCCTGCTATTGTGAACTCTGCGTTTTCCTGTTGTCTTTCCTAAAGAAGAGGAAGATGACATGTGCTTTACTTTCTTACCTACACCGAGTGCAAAAACAAAATGTACACCAAATGAAAATTCTTTTTTTGCATATATTAATCAGTGCAGTATAACTGGGTTATTTGCAGAACAGGTAGCTGCTCGAGCACAGCAGGTGATGTCACTTCTAGTGCTGCCTGTAATTAGTAGGTCCAGGAATGGCGACGGCATTGGCATCCACTGCTCAGCTTGCTGTGACCCTGCCTGCAACAGCACCGGCATTGTCCCCAGCCATAATGCTGCCAATGCCGGTAAGTATGGTTGTGGTGCCTACTGGGGTGCAGCGCACAGATTCTTCAGGTGACGCCATGGCACACAAATGTTGTGTTGGGCCACAGCTGCATCGCGCACGTTGAGGATAGCAACAATGCAGGGCTGCTGGATATGCTACTCTGGCTACACAGCAAGTGGAAACTCCACACTTACTTTTGTTTATTCTTCTTCAAGAGCCCTCACTCCCAAGTTCCAAATGCGCTCTAGCAGCTTACTTGCCTCAACTCGTCTTGAGCCAGCCCCCAGCTACAATTATCCAATGGGAGGCTTAGGCTCAGGTGGTGGCATGGTGCGGCAGACTCTGGGAATAAAATGCAAGACATAGTTTGTTGATGACTTCTTGGATTTGTGATCGGCGAGATGACACCATCACTAACTTGGTGATACACAATCACGCCTGCCTGGACAGGTGTATGCTGGCCTGTATATGAACATTTACCAGCCAGAAACCATGCAATGTATGTTATTCTTTTTATTTTGAATTTGAACAATTAATATTGAGACCAACACCTGCAGGGTCAGAAATTGTAGCCCCGGCCCTGTGAAAGAAGTGCAGGTGCTGAGCACCTGAAAGTTTCTGCTCAAATTAAGCACTGCTGTTCAAGTACGGAAACATGGGTTAGATTTAATATTGCTTTTCTTACCCTCGGACTCAGGCAGAAAAAACAACAGTCTAAACACCAAAGAAAGTGACACACAATCAGAAATCATGCTTTGAAAATTTAACTGTTTGGGTAATACCTGCACATCACACTTCCTGAAAGAATTGTGGCAAAAAGTGCATTTTAAAGCAACTTTGGTCAACTAAAGGATTTTTCTGAGTATATGTGAGGCAAATACTGCATTTTAAGGCACATCACTAGTAACCTCGATCTGTAATGGGTCTGTCTGCAGTCTTAGATGCCGGCCTGCTTAGGTATTACAGCCTCAGCTTCAGCAACTACTTGGCCTTTATGCTACAGCTCTCACAGTAGTAACTTGGGTGCAAGATGTAAAAAGTCCTGTTGCAGTCGCAAACCCTGTGATTCGCAAATTCTAGGGACTGCGAATGCAAATGTGTTTTTTATATACTAAACCCATTTCGCAAGATGTAAAAGCCCTTCCCACATACAAAATGGCTGGTGTGATCTATTCCAAATCGCAATTACGAGGGTCATAAAAGGGGCAGTCTCTCCTAACTGCGAGTCGCAGTGGTATGCATCAATAGTTTGTGACCCCACTGATTAACACCGGCACCTGAAAAGATGTGATTGATTCGCAATATGGAAGATTTCCATTAGGGACACCTTCCCTTACCGGATTGGTATTCGCAACCTTAATGGGCAGTAAGCAGTGGTCGAGGGGACTACTGCCTTCCCTTGATGTTTTCCAAAATAGAAAACAGGAAAAAAGGGGAAAAAAGCAGCACTGATTCCTTTAAGGAACATGGGCTTTTGAAAAAACTTATAATTTTTTCCCCTTAGGACAGGAGTGAAAGGTGTGCTGGACGCCATATATGAGTGGTAGTGAGCTCCTTTATATTTGTTTGTTCTGTTTAAAAAACATAAAGTTTCCCGTGTGATGATGCAAACATGACGGTGGCGGTCTGCTGCTCCTTGCAGGCCACCATCCCTTTGTTTGTATTCAATCACAGGTGATCGCAAATAGTAGCATGTCTAATGAAAAAGTTAGGGCCATTCCAAGTGAAAAAGTTACTTACCTGTGGTAACGATCTTTCTGGCAGATACTCTATCTACTGATTCGTCATTTGTAGACTAATCACAGACATAAGACTGGATCAGGAAACTCCAAAGCTCTGAAGTCGCCTTTAGGGGTGCATTGGCTTCATATCGATGCCGGAAGTGACAACACGTCAACTCACCAAAGCCATATAGCCCCCCCCCACCCCACTACATCAGTTTCCATCCATTTTTTCCAAGTCATCGAGACAGGCGGATGGACTGGCATCAACAGTAAACACTGTAGTACCAAACTTACATTTCGACTTTAATAATCTTTCCCTGTAACGCATTCATCAAAAGTGGAGGTGAGCGAGATCCACCAGAAAGATCGCAAGTAAGTATGTTTTTCTTCTGATGGGTGCTTCTCCACATAGATTCCTCACCTGTGTATAGATTCCCAAGCAGTATGCTTCTTAGGAGGAGGGCTGGTGGATAATTAAATGAGTAGGGCAGAGCATAGGATGCTCATATGCAGCAATGCTTTGCAAAAGTGGGTAGGGATGCCCCTCTAGCTGGCTTGACATCTCTGCTATTGAAAACCCTCTGGAAAGAGAAGAGGTTGGAGATTCGGCTCTGATGGAATAACTAATCAAAACACCAAGACCTGGTTTCTAAGGCGCCTATTTTCAGGTTATACACTTAAAACGTGTGCGAAGTACTGTGATTTTCTAAATTCCATACACTCCTCTTTTTTCTTTTTTATGAGGTAGTCGTCAAACGTTTGCCGCCTTTCGTTAAAACCCAATTTTTACAAACAACAGTCCCCTGGATGTTAAATGCTATGTTCCTTTCAACATAACACCGTGTACATTCAGAACCAAAGCGGTTTCCTGAATCAACAGAAAAACGCGTGAAAGACAAAACGTGTGAAAGACAAAATGACCCCTCACACGCGCACCACCAACGGGTTTACTGGTTGGCACTCACCAGTTGTGCCCACTTTTATCATCATCGGTGGTCATTTTGTCCAAAAGAGAAAGGAAAGTGTCCAAAAGGAAAAAAGGAAAACTTAGGTGCAGTGAAGTGAACAGGTCACACCTCACGATGTAACCAAGTGTGATTAAAATTGACAAAAACACTCTAATAGCAATCACTTTATTATTTACCTAGTGTATTTTATCAAATTAAAATGGACAGGTTGCTATTCATGCATACCATTTCCAGCCCCAACATGTTTCTTTGCCACAATAATTTTTGGCAAATTCTTCAAGGCCAATCACTTCGCCAAAGCACCAGTATTGGACACACCGTTATGGAGGACCTCAAATAGCCACTGTCTCTCGTACCAGCTTTTACTGTTGAGCTCAACTGGAAAACTACCTATATGAGTCCTCCTGGTAGAGTGATCATTCAGCTGTAATGTCAATCACCCGGGGCCTCACGGAGCTCATTGTCTCCTCCTGTTTTATATATATATATTTATAGACAGCTAACCTCACCTCTTCTCGGCGATGCAACTAGCCCCCCTTGAGAAAGGTCTAAGATCTGACCGAAATGCATTGGGACAATTGATAGGCTAGAACTGCTTTCGAAATAAAGGATTTTCGACACCACCTAAAGGAGTGCGACTCACCTTCTTTCCTTGAAAGAAAACTGTTGTCATATACAGCGGCTGGGTCCTGCCGCCGAGCATCGCACCGCCACTAAAAAGAGCGCCCAAAACTGCCTACACCTGGACCCAAACCTTCCGACTGCGCAAGCAAACATATGGCAGGGGCAGCCGCCAGGGACCAGACCCTGGTCACAGGCCCTCATTGCCTCGAAAATAGGTAATTTGAGGCGAAGGTGAAAAGCAGCAAGAATTAAGCTTTCAAAGCATCGCTCCCCCACGGGGCTGTAATCAGAGAGGAGGGGCGGACTACGAATACCAGCGAGCCTCGGCTGACCTGCCGACTGCGGCGCCCACCAGGGGGCAATCACACCAATCAGTCTCCAGAGTGACGCCCACCGAGGGGTTAACAACAAATAAATTCACGAGGCCACAGACAGCTAACCTCACCTCTTCTCGGCGATGCAACTAGCCCCCCTTGAGAAAGGTCTAAGGTCTGACCGAAATGCATTGGGACAATTGATAGGCTAGAACTGCTTTCGAAATAAAGGATTTTCGACACCACCTAAAGGAGTGCGACTCACCTTCTTTCCTTGAAAGAAAACTGTTGTCATATATATATATATATATATATATATATATATATATATATATATATATATATATAAAGCAATTCTTCTCACACAGCAGAGGCGAGGTTGAGCAGCACTCATTCCGGTAAATTAAAACATTTATTTTTCTGTTACAGCTTGCCATTAAGTTCCCGATGCATTTCGGTCAGAACTATGACCTTCTTCGGGGGAGTAGAGCCACAGCATCCAGGCGGTTTCACAGAGCATTCGCCATTCTTGCTACTTGAAGCTTGCTGCCCTCTAATGGTCACCTCAAAGGGGCTGATAGCTGCTCCAGGTGCATGTTGGTTTACGTAGTGCTGTGTGTGCCTCAGGTGTCGTTACCCTCAGTGGGTATATATATATATATATATCTGATGGAATAACCTCAGATTTCTTCTGTGATTCTTCTTGGCCGATGTAGAGAATGATCCATCTGAACAGCGTCCGCTTCTGGTCCGATTTGCCTTTCTGCGAACCACAGTAACTAATGAAGAGCTGGTCATCCAGTGGTGTATCTTTGATGCAGTCTAGATAGAAGCTGACCAAATCCCTACGATCTAGCCTATGAAGCCACTCCTTCATGGTATGAGATGGGGGTAAGCAGGTTGGAAGGGTGAAGGACTGGCCTAAGTGAAAGGGAGTCACCACTATACAAAGAAGGCAGCCTTAGTTCACAACACGAATTTGACATGGAAAAAATAAGTGAGCGGCATACAGGAACATAGTGCCTTCAACTCACTGACCCATCTCGCATAGGTGATTGCCACAAAAACAATGTTTTGAAAGTTAGCAACCATAACTGGCAACTGTGTAGGGACTCAAATAGAGACCCAATCGGTTGATTCCCATCATTGATATTTTGGGGAATGCGGACCAATCTGGTTATAATCCAGGCCGAAACACCACCCTAAATATTTGCCGGCTAGTATGTATGATGGATGTTACCCTACCCTCCTCCTTGATGACACGAGACATAGCACAGTGTCATTGGATACAGAAAAGGCTTTTGACACTCTGAGCTGAGACTACTTGTTGTCCTCCTTCGAGCAAATGGGTTTTGGCCCCACATATATGAGTTGGATCCATGCCTTATGTAGGGGACCGACTGCTCAAGTGCTCACAGGTGCCACATTTTCCAACTGTTTTGGGGCACCAGGCAGGGTTGCCCACTGTCTCCTTTAATATTTGCATGGCCATGGGGCCTTTGGCCTCTACCCTACAACTGCAGGCACGACAGTGGGGGATTCCGGCGCACGGCAAACACCATATCACCTCCTTATATGCTGACGATGCATTGGTGTACTTGTATGATACTTCCTCTACACTTCCAGCTCTGATGACTCTGTTAGATGACTTTGGTAAAATATCTGACCTCAAAGTGAATTGTGCCAAATCATGCATCTACCTGTTAGCAACGGAACTGGAGCGATGACTCACCTCACAATGCGGCTACAGCGGTGTTATACCACGTTCAAATATTAGTTCAGATGCTCCGTCCATCACCACCCCCTTTTGTACCGCTTTGTTCGCCATAAGTTGACTGGGTATGTTCAGACGTGAGTCCCTTGCTCACTTGCCACTGGATTCAAGCAAACCTGGCTGAAGACGGCTGAAATGACAGAAACCGGTCCTAGGAAGCTTGTTTCTGGTCCAGGGAAGACATGGCTTGGCAATTCGGCCTGGGCTGTTCCCATGAGGCACAGGGTCAGACTGATTTGCATATGGCCATGTCTGAACTGGGTTGGCAGAGTGGGCTAAAGAACGGTGATGGATTAAACCCAGATCTGTTGACTGGGTGTGAGTGTTTGATTGGTTCAGATGCTCCGTCCATCACCACCCCCTTTTGTACCACTTTGTTCACCACCCCTCCATGTGCTTATATGTCGTTTTGACCTGACTGCATGGACGGAGGCTGATATATTGGTTCTAGGTAATCTACATCATGAAGAGCACCGAATGTCATTCCAGGATGCCAAGGACAGGTATTGGATATCAACTGGACAATTTCTAGCACATCCTGCAATCCAGCATTCGCCCGGCAATGGTCATAGGTGGACTAAAGGCCATCCCACTTTGCAGGTTCACCTTCTTACCCTGCCAAAACACACCCACTGCAGCGCTCCGGGAGATTACAACAGAGTCCAACAGACCTGCCCCATGCTGGAACTACTTCCGGCAGAAGCACCACTGCAGAGCCCTCATATGCCACCATGCATGCTTGACAAGGCGAATGCGGAAGACAGCAGACCTAGCAGGCATAATACCATCAGGACTGAGATGCATACACCCTCCAGAATGGATCAGACCATTTCCTACATGCCAATAATTCTCTGAGGAGGAATGAAGGCACAGAGAAGGGTAGTGTCCAGCACCGACCCTATGAACAGTAGACACCGGGAGTGCTCCAGGTGAGATATGGGCGCATTGATTGAAAAGTCAAAGTCAAACAGTAGCAAGACTGTTAACTGCAGGTGATGCGCCACCCCCTTTGATCAGCCAGTCTTCTAGGTACGGTATGATAGGAAAGCCTAAGCTCCTGAGATAGACAGCAAATACAGTCATCAACTTGATAAAGACCTGAGGTGCAGATGCCAATCCAAATGGGAGTACTGCCAACTGGCAGTGCATAGAACTCATCAAAAACACAAGTACTTCTGATGGGACTTCAGGACCAGAATCTGGAAACACACATCTTGCAGGTCTAGTAACATCATCCAGTCTCCCGCTCCCAATGGCAATGAGACCTGGGTTAGGGTCAGCATCCAGAATGTCTCCTTCCTGATGAAGAAATTTAAGCCCCTGAGGTCTAGGATCAGATGTAGATAGCGATCCTTTTTGGGAAGAAGGAAATATTGGCAGTAACATGCTTACCCAATCTCCTGCTCTGGCACTAACTCCACAGATCCTTTCAGGAGGACTGCTGCTACGTCTTGCTGCAGGATAGAAAGACTGTCTGGGGAGGGGGAGGAGGCAAGGAAGGGGTGGAAGTGGAGCCTTACGGAAGGGTAGTGTGTAACCTCTTTCTATGATCTCAAGAACCCACTGCTCCAAAGTAATGGCCTTCCCACAGGTCCATTTGGGATAAGAGAAGCAAACTAGATCAGCCGTCCAGGTATGGGGAAGGCGGAGGAAGAGGCTTGCTCGAGCGATCCATGAACTTCACCGCTTGCCCTTGTATTGCGGGAACAGCTGATTTTGGGGCTGCTGAGTTAGTGGCTAAATGGACTGGCACTAGCAGCAGGAAAATCCTCACGAGAACCTCAGAGAGTGCACAAACTGATGGTAGTCCTTTGTAAGCAGAGGTTGTTGGAGTCCTAAGAACCAGGCTGGGGCCTTGGTTGTCCTGAAACGCTCCAAATCATCGTCTGGTTTATGCCCAAACAGGTGTGCTCCATCAAAGGAGTGGTCCATCAAGCTGGCCTGTATGTCAGAGTAGAACCGTGAAGTTCGAATGCAGGCGTGTCCTCATAGTGAGACAGAAGTCCCATGGCATGCGCCAGAGAGTCTGCTGTGTTCAGATCAGATTTAATGATATGATGTGAGTCGGTCTGTCAGACCCTGATGACCTCCTAGCAAAGTGTGACCTCAAGTCCTCTGGGACGCGAGGAGTGACCAGCTGGGCATGTCGCCTAATGCATGAGTATATCATGCCAAAAGGAAGGTGGAATTTAGTGATTTCAAGTGCTATACCGCCCCCAAAAAATTCAATGCTTCAAGCTGTTTGGACTCTCAATCCAAAGACGCAAAAGGCAAGGTTCCTGCCAACTGTCCTAAAGAGCATGATGCCTAGCTAAGCTCTCTGGCAGCAGGTGTGCCAAGAGGAAGGAGGGATCCCCTGTTGTTGGGCAGCAGCGCCTTACCATTAGACTGTTAACTGTGGTGCTGAGGTGGGCTTCTTCCATTCTGCCATGACCCACTCCACCAAGGCATCAATAGAGGCCAACAGAATTTCCATATTAGGTGCAGGTGAAAGGAGGGCCTCACTAAGTACATGTCTTTTTGTCTACAGCTGGGAGCTGTAACTCTAGTACCTCTCCTGCTTTATTGACTACCGCATGGGAGGACAACATTTCTGGTATGATGGGCCCAGAGGGGGATTCAATTTCCAATTCAGGAGAGGTGTCCAGTTCACTAGCCAAAGACAGGCCTGTCAATTCATGTAGTGCTCTCCGAGCTTCATCCCCCTAAGCACACATGTTTAGAGGATCATACATTGATCCAAAGAGGTAATGGATCCTCTTTCTGAGGTCCTCCTCTTCTAAGAGTGTCTGGGCCTCCCTCCTAGACCTGTTCAGATGCAAAGGCTCTGTGAGCAGTGGAGGCGGTGCTGAGTCTGTGTCTCGTATCGGCAGAGGTGGTAGCAGCAGAGGCTTCTGTGGCAGGACTGGCCTGACGTAAATCGCTGTGGCATTGTGCATTGGAGTACTGGAGTAATGGAGGCATGAGCCAGCATCGGTCCCACTCGTGCTGTAGTCAGAGGCATCAACATGGGCAGTCTATAGGGCCCAGTGGGCCTTGTGAGTGTGCTGGATGGCGTCCTGTTCTTGCAAAGAAACTGAACATAGCGGTGAGAGATGGAGCCGGGTCTGCGCCTGGCACTGGGAATTCTGGGTATGATGGAGTCTGCACTGGGAGTTCTTGCAGCTGGCGCTGGAGGATCTGGGAATGCCAGAGATGGCGTTGGAGAAGACCTACATAGGCCCATGGCTCGGCGATGTAGGTGTACTGGCACATGGCCACTCGGAGGAGAATCTGCTGGCTCCAAGACAACCAACTCTAGTTCCAAGGAGCTTCTTCCTTTTGCTGGTGGAATCAAAGGACCTTCATCTGGAGTATGGGCTCAAACAACTACAGCACTGCCTGTCATTGAGGGCCCATGTCATGAACAACTTGGCCCCCCACTACTTGATGGCCTTCGGGTGCATGCTGAGGGAGGAGTCACAAGATCTGGCCTGATCTTAAGCACCAAAGCACGATGGAATGAGGGTCAGTAATTGGCATCTGTCCCTCGCAGTACCTAGATGGCTTTAACCCTGAACGCTTCAGAGAAGACCTAGAACTGCACTGAAGAATTGTTTTTTCTGTGAGGAAATCTCATAACTCTCAAGAGAGAGAGCACTCTGGATTAGCATTGACTGTGCGGACCAAAGGGAACTGATGTTGTTGTGCTGGGGTGGCCATTATATGGCATTGGTGATATTACCCAAAGTCACTTCCAGTGTTGAAATACAGCCAGCGTCACTACCAGCAAGTTGAGAGTTTTGAAGTTTTCATATCCAGCCTGACACCTGGGATTATTCTACTGTGAGGAGTTTGCAGTTTAAAGTATCCATAAGAATAGTAATTATTAGGCAGGTCATTCTGCGACCACCTGCAACTGGATATTTCGCAATGTGACCTACTAGTACAAAGTTGCATTGCAAAATTCAAGAATGATGGCTAAAAGTTGGTGCATGATTTGAGACCACTTTTTGCAAGCAGTGTTTTTTCATACATTTAACTCTTGGTAGTCATTAAGAAACCAATCTGCCCTGGCCACTAAACCAGCCTAAAATGGCGAAAACAGTCCACACTAGCCTTTCGACCCAACCCATCTGAAATTGCCCAATAGCTAGTTAGTTAAATCCTAGCTTGGTTTTTACCTTGATTAAGACAGTCCTAAGACTCGGGATGGAGAAAGAAATTGCCAAAAAGGTAATAGAACAGAAGTCAAACTTTAAAGCCCTTCATTTGATGAGAGGTCACTTAAAAATCAAGCATTTATCAACAGTTACCATAAAGCACAAGAGAGGAACAGACAATTAGTAGAAAACCATCCATAAGTATGTGACCCTGAGGAAGTGAGTTACAAGATCCATGTGGTCCTAGAAACAGGGCCATTAGCAGATAAGGTGTCATATAGCTAGCTTTTGGGGCCCAGTCAGGGCACCAAGTTCAGCAAGAATTGCTTCTGTTTTCTCTGACTTCTTGGAGTGCCCAGAAGATGTGATGCCCAACACTGGCACCACTGGATTGTTTGAGGGCGTTGATTAGGTTGTATGTAAAAATGAACAAGTTACTTAACTTTGTTAATGCTTTTTTTGGTGGACACTCTATCCAACTGCATAGTCCTCACCTTGTAAATATTCAGAGGTATCAGGCTGGATCCGGAAACTTCAAGCAGTACTCCTATGTGCCAAAAGGTGGGGTTGTGTGAATCCACATCAATGTTGTTCCACTCCAGAAGTAACAAAGAGAGCCACATATTGGGTGGTCTTTGAATTGGCTCAGAACAAAAGGTCCTACTGCACCTAGGGAGCAAAAAAGCCCTTCTCGGTGGACCTGACTGTCAAGGCAGTAATGCTTCTTGAACATGTGTACTGAGGCCCACACATGAGAAATATACAGGAAAGACACTTTGCATGCCAGGGCAGTGGTTGCAGCTTTGGATCTGGTGAAATCAGCCAGTAAAACTTTCTGGAGGCTACTTCTTAGCCAATGTGCAGCAAAACCTAATGCAGAAAACAATGCATTGAGAGACGTTAAGTCTTACCCTTCATTACACCAGAGAACCCCACAAAAAGCTGATTGACAATGCAATATTTCTTGGTGCAATCTTTATAAAAGTTGAGCGCTCTTTTAGGATCAAAACAATTGAGCTCCTTTTCCTCATTTGAGAGATGAAGTGGAGCACAGAGCAAAGAATGCTGGAAGAGTGATAACCTGCCCGACATGAATAGGCGTGATCACTTTCAGCAGAAATGCAAAAAGATCAGATGATGGACGGAATGCAGAACCAATCAAACATTTACCCCCAGTCACAGATCTGGGATAAATCCATCGTTTTTTTTGCATGCCAAACCATTCCAGTTTAGATCCAGTCATATGCAAATCAGTCTTGACCCTGCCCCCCATGGGACTGGTTTTGGGATTTCACCTTTCATCAGCCAGGCTAGCTTGAATCTGGTGGCATAGCGAGCACCGGCCCATGTCTGGGCATACCCTTCCCACTTTGGCAGACAAATGCAAAAAGAACAGATGATAATCGGAATGTAGAACCAAACGTTCACGCCAAGTCACAGACCTGGGTTAAATCCATTGTTATTTTGCACGCCACGCCATTCAAGTTTAGACCCAGTCATATGCAAATCAGTCTTGACCCTGCCCCCATGGGAACAGTTCACCTGAACTGCCAGGCCAGGTCCTCCCTGTACCAGAAACAAGCATCCTTGGACTGGTTTCGGAGTTCGACCCCTCATCAGACAGGCTAGCTTGAATCTGGTGGCGTTGTTAGCACAGGACCCACGTCTGGGCATACCATTCCCAGTTAGGTCAACAAATGAAAAAAGAACAGATGATGGACTGGGGTGGCATACTGAGCAAAAGAACAATGGATTACACCCAGATCTGTGACTGGGGGTGAGTGGTTGAAAAGTTTCAGCACTCCGTCCATCGTCTTGTTGTGTTTGCCACTTTCAGTAGAAAGGCAGCTTGAGTCCTCAAAACCATCTTGTCTGGGAAGAATGTTGTATAAGGAGGCTGGACAGAAAGAACCTGAAGCTTTCTCACACATTGATCTGATGTTATGGCAACCAGAAAGATCATTTCTAAGTTAGAAGACAGGATGGACAACTGTGCATCAGCTCAAAGGGGCGCACATCAAAAAAGTAAGAACTAAATTGAGGTCCCACTGTGGCATGACAAAGGGCCTTCGTGAAAACAAGTGTTGTAAATCTTTCAAAAATCTCACACCAAAGGGTGGTTTAAACAAAAAAATCTCATGCTGCAACCCCAAAAAAGCCAAAAGGCCCAACAAACAGCCTTTAGCAAATCCTTGGGGAGCCATGAACAAACCAAACAATACTTCAGACAGTTGGCTTTTAGCAGGTCACTCTGGTGGGTGACACACCAAACCACAAATTTGATCCAACAGCTGGTGTACACTAATGCTTTTTTTCTTTTATAGTCCTCATTTATCAAATTATGCTTTAGCTTTGAAGAAGTATGGCCCTTGCCATGCCAGGGGTAGGAGTTGTCTAGATGCCCGGCCACTCCACAAAAAGGAGGAAAAAGATATTACCCTTCGGGTCACCCAGACATTTTATACCTCCTGAATGGACAGTGGTACCATCCCTTCTATACGCGAGTACTAACACAATAGTGGCCCTGCCACTAAAGCACCTTGCATAGCATGTTGTTAATCATTGGACCATACAACAACATAAATTGTATAGTAACATAAAATATAAAAGAAAAAAGAAGGGAGAAAACATAATAGAGTTTGTAATCAGTGCGATGTATTAGGTGCATATGCCTTAAACCAAAAGTCCCAAAGTTCCCAAAACCTTGTTTTCTTATTGAGCTTGGTAGCACAATCAAGGTGCGCAACCCTCTGTGTGGAGTGAATCCATTCACCTTCAGTGAGGAGACAAGAAAGGATCCACTTAACACATAATTCCCTCCATGCCAAAAGAATTAGGACAAAAAAGAGGGCTTTCTGGTTTTTAAGAAGGCCTGAATTTACCGCCCCACCTGGGATCACTCCAAAAATCACTGAGGATACATTCAATTTAACCTCTTGGCCCATAATATCCAGCAAGTTAAATAGATATATACTCAGAAGCAGACCTCTATCTGAGGCCATTTCCCGGGAGGTATGGGAGATTACCCCACAGGCCGCACAAACAATTTCAGAATCTGCTGACTGCTCTTTCTCCTCACAAAATAAAAAAACAGCAGCAGGAAAAAAAAAATAAGTATAGGTAAAAGACCATCTAAAAACAAACCAACCAGAATTCGAATTACACCCTCACTCCGTTCATACTTTAGGGTTCAATCACAGTTCCCACAGCCTACTCTACCCTCCCACCCTATCCAGGACCCACTTTCTACCCCTACCTCTGTAGTAATGGTGGCTAGGGGTCCAGGAGCTGGTTCTACACCTACTAAGATTAACAAGCAACTCTGGATAGTAAAGGCAGCAGGGATGGAAGGGGAAAATCATATTTTATCACTTGAAAACAGGTTCTCCCCTTTGGCAGTGCTAGAAGAGGACAGCACCCACAATTATACTCAGCCCATCCTTAGTCCTGAGTCTCCCTCAGATTAGTCTTCTCGTCAGGTGGATGGATTGAGAGAGCCAGGGATTAATTTAGAGGAGAAACTGTCCACAAAGATCTGTTAGCTACCTTGTTAATGGAAGTTAGAGAAAAATGTGCTGTCTCCGAAAGCAACCAGCGAAGTATACAAACAATGTGTGAGACTTTGGAGGAAAAAATTAACGATATTATGGAAAGAGTCGGCGCAATGGAGACTGCTTTCGAAGACCTCTCAAATCAAGTGAACAAAAATACATCAGAGATTAACTCGCTTAAATGATAAGGACAGGTAATTGAGGAATAAGCTGGAAAGTTTAGAAAACAGCGCAAGAAGAAATATTAGGATTTTGAACGTTCCAGAGGACCTTGAGGGAGGAGATATAAGGTCTTTTGTTATTTCTCTTCTTTGAGAGCCGCATCCAGATATTGTGAGACGGACTCTGGAAGAGGACATTCAAAGAGTCCACCGAGATACTTTTTCTAAGAGACCAGGAGAAAGACCCCGAGAAAGATCTTAGTTAACTTTAAGTCATATCTAGTTCAAGAAAAGATTCTTGCTGGAGGGCTTAAAGCAGGTATATACAAAAAGGGAGACTACTCCTTTCGTATCAGGTCGGACATTTCGGGCATCACACATGATAGGCAGTGGGAAGTAGGGAAATATCTACAAGAGTTGAGAAGCCTGGGCTCTACGGCGAACCTGCGATTCCCTGCCTCTTTAAGGGTTATGTGGAATAATAAAATGCATAACTTTAGGGAACTCCTTGAAGTTCTCTGATTGATCAGATATGTACATCCAAATGAAATGATGCAATTTTGCCCAGATAGTGGGCGAGTCCAAATTGGAGGCATCTTCGTATGCCTCTAGTATTGTGGGAGGGTTCCCCTGGGTGAGGGGTGTGGAAGGGAAGGCACTTGCCTAAAGTTTCTATTTGTTTATATTCAGGTGGGGTTGGAGGGAATGCATTAGGATTCACTTTACAGATGGATGCCTGAACCAGCAACGTTTCTGGAGTGGGATGTTGTGTGAGAAAATCAGGATCATCAGGTGAGGGTCTACGGCAAAGAACAACCTGCTTGTTGACTGAAGGTCCAGAGCCTCGTTTAGCCCAAGAGGATATCCGTGAGGTCTTCGTTGAAGTTCTATAGGTGCCAGGCCAGGCTGGAGAACCTCAGTAAGTTAAGTCTTCACCTTCATAGTAGGAAGTATGTCTTCTGTCCTCGGCATAACAACAGTGAAGGAGGTGCCTTCTTATGTTGCAGGGCCGGGAAGAGAAAAAAGGCCAGAGTCTGGGGAAGTATCATAAACACATGCATCCTTTAGTTCCTCATGTCAGTTGTCCTCATCATATTGTGGAACAAATTCATACCCTTCATCCAAATTATCATTACTGTCTGAGTTGGAGCCAAAAATATCGTATAAGGCCTGAGCTCTGCTTTATGGTAAGGGTAATTTGTTTAACCCCTTCGGTGCTGTGGACAGCTCCCGGCCATCCCACGTGACGGTGGGCGTGTGCGGAGGTCGGCCCCGCCCACTGATCAAATCGCCCGCGCCGCGGTGGAATTCACGCCGCTGTCAATGGGTTAAATCATAGGGGCTGCTGAGAGGCATCCAGTGGAATCAGGATGCTGCCTCAGAAGGGATTGAGACAGTTTCAGCTTGGAGTTGGAAAGCACAATGGGTTGTGGACTGTCTTACGGCACTGGCGACATCGGCACCAGCTTCGATGCAGAAGTAACCCGTGCAGGGAGTGGTGCTGAAACTGAGGTCAGCACTGAAGCAAGTTTGAGGGGCACAGACGGCACCAAGAGAGAAACGGCTGGAGGAAATTTGACTGGAGGGTGTGGGTGTTATAGATCCTTGGCGCCCGAAGATGTGTCAGAAGGTGCTGATGATGCACAGCATGACCTCCCTAAAGTCCTCAAATTGGTGTAACGCTGCTGTCAGACCCAGAAATTTAGTTTCCACTGGGATCGGGCTTGGAATTACCTCCTAAAGAGATCGGGAGGCATGTTGAAGTCCTTGCACCTTCTCAGGAGTTTAAGAGTGGTGGGAAGGAGCCTATTTCTGCTTCGATTTATTGTGTTTCTTCTTGGACTTTCTTAAAGACTTTGACCATCATAATAACCTGCAGCAGGAACTACTTTGACAGAGGTAACAGGACCTTCCTTCTGACTTCAACTGGTAACGCCATGAAGTCTTCTAATGCTTGGTGACGTAGAGTTTTGCCTTGTGGTCCATATGGTCTTTTGATTCATCTGGAATCAGTTGTTGCTTTACCGGGAGTCATGTTCTGACCCCAAGCACCACAGGCATACCTTGTGAGGGTCTGTCACAGACATCTGCTGGTGAAAGTTGCTACATGGTTTAAAACCTGTTGTCTTGGCAGGTAACATTTCCCTTGCACACTGGGACAAAAATCTCAAAAAAGAGAAAAGAGCAGCGTCAGATCCGCGTCTGAAGGCGTGGAAAGAAAGGAACTGACAGCGCATATGGGAGGCACTTATTCAGTCCTGTTTGTCACTTCCACAGCCGCACAATGACACCTACTGGTGTGCAGGAGTACTACTTTAAAGTTTCCGGATCCAGTTTGATACCTAGGGAATATTCATAAGGAAAAGGAGAGGAATCTATGGTTTGAGGTTTCTATGTACCAATATCACCCTGTAGCAGTATTGTATTGATAAGAATATATAAGTAATCATAGGTTTATATTTCTGAATGTCCACATCTACATATTGTGAAGATGCATGTGTCTTTAAGGTTCACAAATGTGGATTTAAAATAATAAATCTATACGTACCTATATATATGCTTACCTTGATGCCATAGTCGTAGTTGATATACTGCACTTGATATTGTGGTAGACAACACCCTATTATAGCTGCTGCTGTGTGTCAAAAAGCAGAGTAGCAAAACCCAGTGTGTTCTAAATGCCTCTGCAGTATTTAAGTCTGGCCTTAAACCCACTGAGAGAGCAGTCCTTGCTAGATCTATGCATGGAGTGCTATCCTGCCTTTATCCTTACTAACGCACCTGGCAACCAGTGTATTAAAACTAGACACTAAAAAACATGACTGCAGATTATTTTAGTCTCAAACTGCATCATCATGCGCAAGGCTGACAGATAAATATGGGATCTTCAAAAGTTGAGTTGATTTTACACATAAACACTTTGAATTAAAATGCTGTTTTTTAAATATGGGCACATAAGCAGCAGTCTTGCATAATTAAAAAAACAACAACGCGTAGGCGGCTATGAATGAATGGAGTCCCCTATATACATCCACCACCTCCTGTTTCTACTAGAGCAGTTGGGGACGCTTCGATTAAATAATGATGATGTTCCTGAAGAAAAAGTTACTTACCTTCAGTAACGCCATATCTGGTAAAGAATCTATCTAGCCACAGACGCCTTACTTTTTAAATGATCTCAAGGCATCAGACTGGATCCAAAAATATTTCTATAGCAGTACCTCTGTGCACCAGTAGGTGGCATCATTTAACTCGGCGTGGCATCATCGCCAAACACTGGAAGTGATGTGTGTAGTGCCTATACCGGCACCACTACAGCTGCCCTGATGTCTGTTTCTTTTCATGACTTTCCACGCTAGGAGCACGGAACCACGTACAACACTGACTACTGGTGTGGAAAACTATGGCCCTGAAAGGGGGAAAGCCATGTCCCTAGAAATCCGATTGCAGACAGAGCGGGGAGAATTGGTAGGTCCATAAGGAATCTGCGGCTAGATAGAATCTCTACCAGATAAGGCATTACCAATGGTAAGTAACTTGTTCATCTGATAGAGACTTCTAGCCGCAGATTCTTTACCTTTTGAATAGATACACAAGCAATAACTTCCTGGATGTGGGTCTGCAGACCAATTTCATATGAGGAAGTCCTGTAGGACTGAATTAGGTAAGTTCCCATCCCGATGAACATGACTGTCCAGGTAGTAGTGTTTAACGAACTGTGCAAGGAAGTCCGTGTTGCAGCCTGGCAGAGATCCAGGACCGGTACAATACATGGACCTCAATAGTCATAGCTTTTGATCTGGTGGAATGAACAGACAAACCCTCAAGAGGTTGCTTTTTGATCAAAGCATAGCAGAATGTTATACAGAGTACGATCCATGGGGAGATGGTCAGCTTATGCACGGCCCATCCTTTCTTCGCTCGAAAATACCGCGCCAAGAGTTGGTCATCCACCCCGAGCTCTTGTGTGCTGTCAAGGTAGAATGACAATGCTCTTTTTGGGTCCAGCCGGTGAAGTCGCTGGAAGGGTGTGGCGGACCGTAAAAGTAGGCAGAATATTGGACTGTACTACATGAAAGGGAGTGATGAATTTTGGCAGAAAGTAGGCTCTAGTCCGTAGAACCAGCTTGTCTGGGTAGATGTTCAGGTATGGTGGCATGGATGACAAAGCCTGAAGCTCACTGACTCTCCAGACAGATGTAATTGCCATCAAGAAGGCCATCCAGGTGGTAGGGAGCCTGAGGGGACAATTATGTAAAGGCTTAAAGGGAGCGCACATCAGAAAAGTGAGGCCAAGAATAAGGTCTAAGCATGAGCGCAAAATCCGCTCCGATCGCGGATTTTGCGGATTTTCGGTAAATCCGCGATCCGCGAACTCTCGCGAATTTACCGAAAATTCGCAATTCGCGAGCGGCGGATTCCTCGGTCAAAAGTTCAAGCCTTGCTGGTCTGTAACTAATTTACGATGGCGCCGGCAAGCTGCCAGCGCCATCCTAAAGTTACTTAATTAGCTTCAGCAGGAAGCTCTAATAGATAAGATAAAGCAGGGGCTCGAGCGCCTGCTTTATTTTACCAATTAGAGCTTCCTGTTGAAGCTAATTTAGTAACTATTTTAGGATGGCGCTGGCAGCTTGCCGGCGCCATCGTAAATTAGTTACAACAGGCACAAAACGGTGGTGTCTTCTTGAATAAATATGAAGGGCAGGGTTCATTCTGGCACGACGGTCCTGGCACAAAAATTAAACCTCTTCCGCAAGCACTTACAGAAATAAGCATGTGCCCTAGTTGAAGCTTAAATTCAGTGACTCATTCATCGGCCTCAAAAACAATCGTGAGCGTTGTCAAGGCTGGGCAGATGTGCCTTCTTCCCAGATATACCATCGAAAATCAGCTGTGATGCTGGACATAGGCCTTTGCATCCTTGACTTTCACGAGCGCAATCCTCGTGCTGTTCCTGTGGCCAGGAGCTTCTGTATCTGTATCTGTATCTGCTGCTCTGATCGGTCTCTGACCTTTTATACACACAAGAGGCATGTGCACTCGCATGGAAGCCCCGTCCGTTTGGCCCCGCCCACACACTCGAGGTGTGCACCGTCTTCCCGCCATTTACCCACTATGATAGGTCACTCAAGGGACCCCTGCGCCCTTCGGCGCGATTGCATAGTAACACACACCTGGTCGCTGTTGACAACTCTCTGGCACTTTAGGTAGCTGTAGTGTAGTAAAAGCACTATACATTTACCCAACGAGGTAGCACTTACTGATTATCCAGTAGAAAGTACTCCAGTTCAGTAGAGGTATGGCACAAAACGGTGGCGTCTTCTTGAATCAATATGAAGGGCAGGGTTCAATCTGGCACGATGGTCCTGGCATGGAAGCCCCGCCCCCAAATCCGCCGATCCGCAAAATCCGCGGATTTTGCGGATCCACGATCCGTAAATACGCAAATTCGTGAATCGTGGATCCGCAAAATCCGCCCATGCTTAATAAGGTCCCATGATGAAGGGCGAAGGTGGAAACGTGTTGCAACCCTTTGAAGAATATATTTACAATAGGAGCTTTCAAGAGGGATGGCTGTCTGGCAACCGTAGATGGCAGAAAAATAGCCCTTTAGGGTCCCCGGAGCAGAGCACGGCTGGTCGAGACAAAGAATAAAGAGAAGGACCTGAGAGAGGGGAGCAGGAAGAGGGTCAACCTCTTTCTCTGTACACTGTGCCACAAACTTACCCCAATGGGAAGGCATACACAGTCTTAGCAGAGGGAAGCCTGGCTGCCAAGAAAACATTGAAGATTTCAGGGGGAAGGTTGAAAACTGTCTACTGTTGCTGCTCAATCTCCATGCATGAAGGCGGAACGTTGACAGGTTCCGGTGGAGAAACCTCTCCTGCTGCTGCAGCAGAAGATCCTGCCGAAAGGGCACCCTGATTAGAGGACCGATGGCCATGCTCAACCATTCGGGATACCAGAGAGCTTACCCTGAGGAGGCTGTAACCAGCAGAACTTCAGGTCCCACTGTAGATCCTGCATATACCAGTGGGCATGTGTTACAAGCAGGATGCAGGAGGCCAAGAGGCCCAGCAACCTCAGAGTCAGTGTCACCGAAACCCAGAATAGAGGCTGAAACATCGGTGTTAAAGCCTGAATATCCTGGACTCGCAGTTCGGGAGGAGAGCCCCACAACTGCATCATGTCCAGAACAGCTCCGATGAAAGAGAGCGTCTGAGAAGGAGTCTGTGACTGTGACTTCGGCATGTTGATGAACAAGTTACTTACCTTCTGTAATGCCTTATCTGGTAGAGACACTATCTATCCGCAGATGCCTTAACTTACTTCTTTTCTTTCAGCGCCAGCCAGCACGGATCTGGGAAGAGCTACCACTTAGTCTCTTTTTAGTGGCTAATATTTTTTGGGAATTTTGTCAAAGTCTTTTTTTGGTCTTATCTCCTGGTGTGGCAGGGATGTCATCCAAGAAATCCGGCTTCAAGCCCTGTGGCACCTGTCACCGGAAGATGTTGGTGGCGACCCGCACTTTGTTTGTCAATGGTGCCTCAAATGGGATTATGACCCGAGGGCCTGCCTGAACTGCCGTGCCATGCAACTGAAGGCCTTGAGAGAGCTGTCCCTCAAGGTCCTGGCAGCTCGACGTGCGACGCCACAACGCTAGAGGTCCCATATGAGAAGAAAGTCCTGGGAGCGGTCACAGAGTCTGCAGTCATCCCCCCACTCCAAGTCGTTGAGCCGTGTGGGTAATTCCATCAGATGACGAGATAAGGAAGCGCTCCTCGAGGCCTGGCTCAGCGGTTGAGCCAGTGTCTGGCCAACACTATGCCTTCCTGCATTTCCAGAGCTGGAGTTGCCCTCACTCAAATTCAAGAGTGTTATGCGCCTCATATATGAGCGGCCAGTTCTCTCTGGTGCGCCTTCAGGCCCTCTGGTTTGGGGGTGGCCCCTACTGGATCCACACTGGCGGCTCCAGTCGGGCCCTAAGGATCCACAGTTGGATCCAGATCTGCGTCAGTCATGATATCTCAAACTTCCCCGGTGCCATCCCCATTCTGATCCCCGACCCTACATGGAATCAGAGGGGCGGCATCTGATGCCTGCTCTAACACTGAATGGAGCCATGTCTTCCAGGCCAGAGCCTGAGCACTATTCCTATGGGCTAGGACTCAGGGAGGAATGGGAGGGGTGACTGGACCCTGAAGAATACCAGCAGAGTGGACACTTCTCCAGATAATGGCATGATTTCCCCCCCTACCATGGCAAAGGAGGAGTGAGCGTCATTAACAATGGGGGTGCAGAGGGCGGTTGAGGCCTTGAACCTCAGCTTGCCCTCTGTGACAGTCAAGACTTATGTCTTGATGGCAGTGCTTCAGTCAGGAGCGTCCCCTTCCTAACCATTTCTTCCATTTAATGAGGCACTTGCTGATGTCCTGCTTGGGACCTGGCCCAAGCCCAGCACAGGGACTCCTGTGAACAGTACAACAGGACAGGCCGCCGCCACCGTCCTGCTCCAGGGTACCCAAAATTCCTCACTGAACATACTACCCCGGAGAGCTTGGTGGTCTAATCCTCCACTTCATATGTAAATCCTGGAGCATTCCCAACCGCCCTGGTGAATCAGGAATCTAAGACGCTGGACAATTTAGGCAAGAAGATGTTTTTGCCCACCAGACTGGCATTGCGGACAGTGAATACCGCTTGCCTTTTGGGCTGCTATTCGCATGCTCTGTGGGATGTGATTGCGCAGGTACTGCCTATTGTCCCGGGGGAGGCCCGGGCTGTGCTCTACCATGGTCTTGCTCACAGGAGGGATGCAGCTAAGTTCACCATTAGATGTGGACTAGACACAACGACTCACTAGGCAGAGCGGTTTTGTTGCCAGTAGCCCTGGGACGCCATACCTGGTTGAGGACTTCTAGCTTGTCTCGAGATGTCCGGTCATCATTCATGGACATGCACATTGTTGGCTCACGTTTCTTTGAAGACAAGGCGGATTAGGTGCAGGAGCGGTTTAAGGACAGCAGTGCTACCAACAGATACTTGGACCTTTCTATGGTCCCTCGTCTCCAACAATCTGCCCTTTGCTCCTTTCATGGCCAAAGAAGGGGTGTGCAGCCACTGCAGCACACAAGCTTTCCGTCCTCTGCATTGCAGTGGATGTGGTTCCTATCAGCAGTTTGGGCTGGGAAGCTAGTGGTCGGGTCAGTCTACCACCCCCCCCCCCATTGCAGCTACAGCCTTCAAACCCTCCTAGTCTACCTGTTTATCATCATGAATACTCAGTGAGCGGAAGGATTCTCCACCACCTGCCTCGTTGGTAGTCCATAACATTGGACAGGTGAGTTTTGAATATTGTTCGAAGGGGCTAATCTCTCCTCTTAAAGACTACCTCCCCAATGCCACCTACCTACGACAGGCTGACGGAGGGCCACTTATTCCTTCTCCACCAGGAAGTGACAGTTCTTTTGGCCAAAGGAGCCACAGAGAGAGTGTCATAGTAGGTCATAGGTTGCTATTCCTGCTTCTTTATGGTATCCAAGTAGGATGGAGGCCTTTGTCCTATTCTCAATCTGCTCTCTCCCAATTTCTTCCTCAAGAAAGACAAATTAAAAATGCTTACTTTTGCTCAGGTGCTGTCTGCCCTGGATCCGATAGACTGGATGGTAGTGTTGGACTTGCGAAACTCATATTTCCACATTCTTGTCCTGCCTACAGGCAGTACCTGCAGTTCACTGTGGGCCACAAGCACTTTCAGTTTGCTGTGCTCTCTTTTGGCCTCACCAGTGCCCCTCGGGTCTTCACCAAGGTGATGGAGGTGGTTGCAGCTCATCTGTGGAGATCTAGGGTGCCTGTGCTCTCATCTGGATGATGGGCTGTTGAAGGTGGGCTCGCCCCAGGCTGTCCCATCTCCAGACTATGGTGGTCCTCGTGCATTCACTGGGGTTCACGATCAGTGTGCCGAAGTTGAGAGGGCCCGAGTCTAGGATAGGATGAAGGCCTATGGCATTTTTTAATACCAGAAAGTAGCGGGAATAACAACCAGGACCTGCTTCTGGCATCTGCACCCTCACTACGGCTCTATCAGTCAAGAGAACTGTCACTTCCTGGCAGAGCACAGTGAGAGTGTCCTCCGCCAGCCAGTTGCCATTGGGCAGTATGGGTGGAGAAGCGGTCACTAAGGGGATGGCGTAGCCTCTCCAGACAATTTGAAGAACCCATTGGTCTGATGTTATAGAGTTCCAGTGAGACAGGGGATCACTTATCCTTCTTCCCACTGGGTGCCCATGATAGCAAGAGGACAAACTAATGGGGTTTCGAGGCTGGGGCTGCCGGAGGGGGGTGGATGGCCCAACCTCTGGCTGCATGAC
The DNA here is from genome assembly GCF_964261635.1 of Lissotriton helveticus. Lineage (NCBI taxonomy): Eukaryota > Metazoa > Chordata > Amphibia > Caudata > Salamandridae > Lissotriton > Lissotriton helveticus. The sequence goes on from NC_136072.1 coordinate 586,532,938, forward strand.
CGATGGGGTCACCGTCGACAAAACTTCTCTGTCTCGTGAATCGGCGGTATCCAGTCCACACCTGATCGTGAACTTAGCTGCATCTCTTCTGTTAGCAACGGCTTGGGAAAGTATGGCCCGAACCTCCTTCAGAACTCTGGGCTGCACCTAGACCACCATATCCCATAGAGCAAGGGAGTAACAGCCCAAAAGGCATGCAGTGTTCACGGACCACAGTGCCGAACTTGTAGAAAAAAACATATTTTTGCCTAAGGTGTCCAGCCTCTTGGATTCCCTACACAGTGGGGCGGTAGGGAATACACCAGGATGTACACAGGAAGTGGAGGCTTGGATGACCAATCTCTCTGGGGTAGGGTGTTGCCTGAGAAACTGGGGTTACCCTGCAGTGGGGCGGTGGTGGCGGGCAACTGTCCTGTTCCAAGGAGCCCCTGTGCTGGGCTTGGACCAGGTCCCAAGCAGGACGTCTGTAAGGGCTTCATTAAAAGGAAGAAGCAGTCACTCCCGGCTGAAGCGCCTCTGTCAAGACGTTGATTTTGACTGCCCACATGGTTTACTGAAGGTCCAGGACCTCAGCTGCCCTTCTCACCACTATAGTAAATGACGCTCCCTCCTCCATAGCCACGGTAGGAGGAGAAAGCATGCCAATATCTGGGGAGGTGTTCAGTCCACTGGCATTCATCAAATCCTCACACCAGTCCGCATTTGGGTCTAGGGGCTGGTATTCTTCAGGGTCCAGCGACCACTCTCAATCCTCCCCAAGTCCTACCCCGATGGAATACGTCTCAGACTCCGGCTGGAAAGCATGGTTCTAGTTGGCACCAGAGTTGGCGTCGGAAGACACTTCTCTGGTTCCATGTCGTAGTCAGGGATGAGAATGGGGCTGGTGCCGCCGGAGAGCGTCAGTGGCACCAGAAGCATCTGTGTATCCAACGGGCTTGACAAGTGCTGGGGCGGACTCACCAGTGGGGAACCAGCAGATGCACCTCCCAAACCACGCAAAGTAGCACCAGCAGGGATAGGCCTCCCAATTATGAGATGCATGGCCTCATAAATCTCACACATTTGGGAGTAGGTTACTGGGCTCTCTCAAACTCAGGGAGGCATGGATCCGGCTGAGGCACAGCTCAACCGTGGAGTCAGACCTCAAATTACGATGCTCCCTCATTTTGTCTGAAGACTGTGACGAACGGGGCAAAGCTGAACACCTATATGACTTCTTGTTCTTTTCTTTCTTGTGGGACTTACCCGAATGCACTGACAACTTTGAGTGCGGCAATGATCTTGGTCTTCGCGACCTATCTCGGGAACCTACTCAAGACCATTCTGGAGTCGCATGTCGAGCAGTAAAGAACTTGATGGACTACTTCTTCAAGGCCTTGGGGTATATTGAGTGGCAGTTGGTCCAGGTCTTTGCCAGAGGTAAACAAGATACAGGTCCATCGCCAACATCTGTCGATAACATGAGCCAAAGGGCTAGAAACCGGCCTTCCTAGTGGACATCCCTGCCACACCAGGAGAAGATTCTTAAAAAAGAATTTGACAAAAGTCATAAAAAGGTCAGCCAAATACTGACTTGTGGTAGCTCTCTCTGGATCTGCGCTGACTGGCGCAGAAAGAAAAGAACTGACGTCAGCGTGCTGGGATTGCGCCTATGTAGGCACCACGCACATAACCTCTGGCGAAGGGAAAGCTGACAACCCCAGGCGGAGCCCAAGGAAGCCACCTTCGGGCACGCAGGGGTACTGCTCACAAAAGTTTTCTGGATCCAGTCTGACACCTGGGGATATTTCTAAGGTGAGGAATCTGCAGCTACACGTCTCTATCAGATTTTACATTTGGGTGTTATGAAATCTTTTGCTTTACAAATTAATTTTTAGCTGTACAGTATTATGTGGGACAGTAAACAAATTATTTTTCTACCTCAAAATTGTTTGATAAAAACAATTAACGATAGTTTGGATAATGTTCTAAAATAAAACTGTCTGATGACAATGCATTTTAATTTGAATAAAACTAGTCACTACAATTGTGCATTGTCTTGGGGACAAAAGAAAGGCAATGCTAGCTTCGATATCAGACTATGATCTGTCCATTTTACATGCTTCACTACAATAGTAATGTTATGTTCACTTTTTTTAACTGTCAGCCAGGGCCCTCTTTTTAATTTAGCCGTGTCTGCTCTTGTTGATAGAGGATTAACTCCTCAGTATTGTTTTTGCTTTCTATTGTTAGCTTTGTAAATATTCTTTATGCTATATATTCTACTGAACATCCATTGTGTTTATTCTCTAATACTTCCCTCATAAATAGTTTTGTTTTGTACTCATTTTCTACCTAGTAAAGCACTCTGAAACTCATGTGGTTCTGGTTTGTGCTACATAAAAATGCATCAATAAAAAAAAATACTGACTATGAAACAAAGTGGCACAAACCGTATAGTGATTAATGGAGGAAGTGTGGGTAGCTTACCTCAAAAATTATAGCTGAAGAAATACGATCAGTGTTACTTTATAAAGATCTGATATCACCTATTTATCTGAGAAGATGGGTCCCGCTCCATCATGATTTGGAACACTCCCCTAATCTCAGGGCAGAACCATCTCCTAGTCCGAAAGTTTGGTCTAATTTTCAAAGGACAATTACCCCTCTGAAGTAACAGTGCTCGGCAATAAATACCACTATGTTATGTATTGCGGGTTCTATGCTCTTCAAGGTCTTTTGGTTCTAGCAGCACCATAAAATACTCACCTAAGACTCGCCGGAAAAACGCCAGAACTGTCCTCCTTGCATACTCTATCTCTGGCTCCAGTGTCAGCGGCAACTGCAGCATGTGGTACTTCCATGGGGCAATGCCCATTCCAGCGAGGGTTGCCTCCATGTCCTCAGCTACTGCTCTCTCTCCAAGCAGTAAAATGAACAAGATGACATCCTTGCAGTCAGCAAGCTTAGCAAGAGCCATATGCTTCTCCTGCTCCCAATGGCTGGTGCCTCCCGTAAGTACTACCAAAAGGCCCCTCAATCTTCCAGGATAGTCATGCGGGAAGCCAATCTCTACTGCCCATTCCAAGGCACCTGTCAGAGGGAGTATGTTGGGCCAAGGTTTTAGAGTCTTATGCATGTGATGCTTCATATCCTCTCGTGTTATGTGTTGGGTAAAGCCAAACTCTAAAGAGTCATTTTCCGAAAGGTCCTCTTCGGAAACACCCTTTTCCAATGGTTTTTCTCCTGAAAGTGTACGGAGTCTCATGGCCCACCTCTGAGATCCAGTTTGGAGAAATGAAATTCTGGTGGTGTTTCCAGGGTACTTGGGGTGAGGGGAGATCCTTAGACTATCCAGAACAGTGCCAAGGAAGCGAGACACCATTTCTGCACTGACAGAGGGTGAGTTGAAGGAGGTATCCACCAAAAGACGCAAGTCCATGGGCAAACGCAGCGGGTTTGGTACTGTCCTATTCAAGCAGTCTCCGGGTTGACAAATATCTGAGTGACAAAATGAGATTACAGATTAATCAATACGAAGATGTTCAGAAGCAAACCCCAGAATCACACAAGAAAAGTAAACAGAGCATCAACCCATCAAAAGCCACTTGCTCAAGATACAGCACTTGGGTAATAGGAAGCAACCAGAACAAGAGACTCTGCAAAATGTTCCATAGTAGTTAGCTCTCAGAGAGAGTTATATCTTTATGTAGAACTTTACAGTTTTGTGGTATCCAAGCACTGGCAGAAACACAGGTGATGAGGTTAAGACAGTACAGCGTACAAACAAATTACAAATTTCATGTTTGTTATTGTGTAACAACATGCAGTACTGTATTAACAATGCAATGCACAAGCAAACCCATTCTGCATGTGTTCATTATTATTTGATACCATGCACTAATCTCAGTATAATGTCCAGACACACTCATTCTACACTTCTGATGATCATTATTGTAATACAATAAGCATTACGAACAGTTGTATGCACAAGTACCCAAATGGCAGTTTTTGGGGCTCTTACAGACCTGAAACTATGCACTAAAAACCCATTCAGCCACTATCTTCCAATAAATAATAAACAAAAACAAATTCACATTGTCAGGGGGATGGTAAAGGGCTTTTGGAGAATGTCTCACAAGACCCTACAACTAAGTTACTTATCTTCGGCAACGGTCTGGTAGATACTGTATCTGCTGATTCCTCACCCTAAAATACACCCAGGGGCCAGTCTGGATTGAAAACATCTCTAGCTCCACACTGGCTCTGTAGTGCCCCAGAATTGGAGCTGCATATAAGCGCTACTTCTGTGCCTTGGTGTCAGTGTAAGAATGTGGCATGGTCACCCCCACTTTGGCCCTAGTACTGATGCTCTTCGACTGAGGGTACTGGGTCGCTGCTAACCAGACCCTCAGTGCCTGTGCTCTTTCCCTAAAATAAGGTAAATGTCAAGTGTAACTCAATTGGCAAGGACTTTAGAACCTCTGTAAGTCCCTAGTAAATGGTACCTCTGGTACCCAGGGCATGGGTACTAAAGAGGGTCACTGTGGGCTGCAGCATGTATTATGCCACCCAAGGGGACCCACACAAAAACTGCATGCAGCCTGCCATAGCAGGATACATGAAATGGTGCAAACCATTTTGAAAACACAACATGGCACACTCCCTGTGTCCTATGCCCATGTACACTGCATATACTATTGGTAAGTCGCCCTTACAGCAGGCCTTAGAGCCCTAAGGCAATGTGCATTCTATTTGATCTGAGGGCACATTTGCATGAGCATATGCCCCTCTGATGTCTGGTTCCATTACCAGATATGGCAAGTGAGCAGGCAACCTTCTTAAAGACATGCACTGGGCACTGGCCATTATGAGTTACCCAGCAACATGATGGCTGCAATGAAACTAATGGTGTCTGGTATCAAACATCTTGTTTTAATAAATCCACACTAATGCCAGGGATGGACTTATTATGACATGACCTTAGAGGTACCCCATGAAACCTACCAGTGACATGGTGTAATGGCTCACTGAACTCTTCCAGCCTGCCACCACAGACGAGTTTCTGACCCTCTGCTTAGGAGAACCAACACTCTCAGATGTCAGGAGCAATGCCTGCTCCGGAGGAAGGTGATCACACCTCCTCCAGCAGGATGAAAGCGCATTAGTACACCAAGGCTAGAGACTTCAAAGCCTCCACTGCCTTTAATATGTGCCCCAAGCTTCCTCCGGACCTGGAGAATGCCACCCCCTGCCCTGGGCCCAATTTGGCACCAGAGCAGATGGAAAAATTAGCTAGTCAGTAGACGTGTTGCACTATCAGGCTAGGCACACCCCCTAAGTAGGGCCATCTGAAGTGGACACTCGAAGATGGGTTTCACCATCTTGTTTTTGGTGCAACTAGGCACTCTAGTTCAGGTTTATGCCCACTCTCCATAGGAAGTGACCATATAGGGGGTGTAGTCACCCCAGGGGTAGGCAGCCCATTGGCTACTACTTTACACTCCCCTTAAAGCTCCTAAATTCAGTATTTATGTCACCCCATGACATTAGAAACACAGATGTGTCTACCAGGGAACAAAAGAAGGACAAAGAAGAGCCAACAATGCAAGAATTGTGGACCGGCACCGAAATCGGCGCCAAACCCTGCCTGGCAGCTGCTCTCCCAACAGTTGCATGAACTAGCTTGTCCTGCCACTGAGCAACCTCCCTAAACCCGTGGAAGAGTGTTCAGTACTTTGCTGACCAAGGAGGGTCTACCTTGAGGTGGAGAAGCCATCTCCCTACATCTGCAGGCACCAACCGCATCTGCCCGGTTCACCGTTTTGCTGACTATTGGGTTCATTAAGGGAGCAACTCACCAGGAGGAAGTCGTCGAGAGTCCAGAAGGTCAGCCCCCTCGCTTCACCACCTCATGAGATGCTAAGCCTTCCTGGAGTCTCCCTGCACCAATACCTGGAATACTGAGCCCTTGCAAGCATCAAGAATTGTTGTGTGTCCAGCCATGGGCACCACCAACCTGCCAATGAGGGACATCAGGATCTCCAAGGTCATCACCAAGAATGGCCCTGCAGCCTTGTTTTCTCCCTCTCTCCAGGTCACCAAAACTAAGTGAGAGCTTCTGACTCAAGCAGCCCACTGCACAAACCACCTCTGCACCCAAGCCACCAAGCCAGGGTCCACGTAAATCAAATGTGTGTTTGTGCTCCAGAGACCCTCAAGAGCCAAGCCCTGCTTTGGGTTCTGCCGGATTGGTCCCCCAGTCCCCAGTAGCCTTTCTTTTTGCAGGTACTTCTCCATTGACTTTACAGCGCAGCGCTCAAGGCTACTATGTGACCAGCACCTCTGTACCCAGACACACCAGGGCAGGTAAAACCGAACTACTGGTGGTTTCTTGGACCTTGGCCCCTAAGCCCCTTAAGTTCAGGAGAAAAACCCTGAAGGCCATTTGCAAGGATTTCTACATCCTTAGGATAACATTACGCATTCGAGGCTCATACCTCAAAAACCATTATTCAACTGTATTTTCTACTTCTATAAAAATCCCTATCTCCAAAAGTAATTATCTTATCCTGATGAGCTTGGTGACTTCATTAAAATAAAAATCTGTGTTACTTTATTCCAGTGTGTGTCTCATTTAATGACGAACATGTTACTTATCTTTGTTAACGATGATTGTCTAAGAGACATATGTTAGTTCCTCAAGGGCATTACTGATCTCTTTCCTCCTTGCCAGACGAATCGTCCCAAGCTCCAGCAGGTTAATATGGAGCCTGGACTCCGCCGGAGACCAGACGCCTCTGATCTCTGCCTCTGCCAAATGGCCGCTCCATCCAGGAGTGACGCATCTGTCACCACTTGAGGTATGGTTGGGGGAGGTTGAGGGATCTGCGTCTGACCCAAGCTTGGTTTGTTAGCCACCACTGCAGTTGTTGCGCAGTCCCCTCCGAGATCTGAACATAGTTGGAAAGATTGTCCTGATGATGCACCCACTGGAACTTCAGATCTCACTGTATAGCCCGCATATGCCATCTGGCATGATCCACCAGCAGGATGCAGGAGGCCATGAGGCCCAGCAGCCTCAGGGTCATTCTCACTGGAATCCGGGATAGAGGCTGAAACATCGGTATCATAGCCTGAATATCCCTGACTCACTGCTCTAGGGAAAAGGCCAGAAACTGCACTGTGTCCAGATCAGCTCAGATGAAAAGGAGCATCTGAGAGGGAGTCAGGTGTGACTTCGGCACGTTGGTAGTGAACCCCAGGAATGGCAACCATGACCTACTTCTAGCGTAGGAACCCTCCCGTTGGCTTCATCGGTCAAGAGAGCCGCAACTTCCTGGTGGAGAAGTGCCCAATGATCCACCAACATGCGATCGAGAGATGGTGGCATGGAGGAAGGGGTAGTTTCTAAGGGGAGGGAGTAGCCCCTTCGGACCATTTGCAAAACCCACCTGACTGACATGATGATTTGAGAGTGGGGGAAGTGATGGGGAATCCTACCATCCACTGGCTTCTGATGGCCCTGGAAGGCCAGACTAGGAAGGTTTGGAGACGGCTGCAGGGGTGGGAAGGGTGGACTGGCCCGCCCGCTGTCCCCCAGACTCATGTCGCTGGGTCCCACGTCCGCAGCCACGCTGAGACTGAGTAGCTTGCGTGAACCGGTGGCTGATCTGGGCTGGGATGTTGGAGTGCCCCTCCCGTAGCACCAAAAGGGTCGAAAAACAGACTGTGGTGGACGGGTTGTCACTGTGAGGCCCAAGGACCTGGCTGTAGCTCGAGAATCGTTAAAGCGCTCCAGCGCCAAGTCTGCCTTATCACGAAAAAGGAGACGGACATCAAAGGGCATGTCCTGTAGAGTTGCCTGGACATCACCCAAAAAGCCAGGGACATCAGTGAGGGTTTCATTGAACGGCAAAAGCGGCTCCGATGAAGTCGCCACCGGTTGAAGCACCTCCATAAGTAGATTACTCCTTACTGCCACTGAAGGGAGCTCTAGGCCTAGGGCCTCAGTTGCCCTTCTGACCACCACAGCATAGGATGCTCCCTCCTCCGTAGCCACGGTAGGGGGAGAAAGCTTGCCAAGGTCAGGAGAAGTGTCAAGACCACTAACGTCACCCAGGTTCTCTCTCCAGTCCGGCCTGTCTAGCTGGTCTGCTAAAGGGTCAGAAGACCCCTCCCAATCTTCATCACCACCTTCAGGGCGATAGGAGACACTAGGGATGAACAGGGGAACAAAAGTACCCTCAGGCGTCGGATTAGACGTCAGCAGATGACGATCTGGCTCAGTGCCACCTCGGGGTGAGAATGGGAACGGCATCACTGGGGGCACGGCCGGCGCCGAGGGCGTCATCTCCGGGACCTGCACCGGGGAAGGTCGAGTAAGTTCGACCAGTGTTGACCGAATCCAGGCCTGGATCCACGGGGGCCCCCCAGGGCCGGAGCTGCCAGCATCGAAGGCCCAGGAGCCCCGACCGGATCTGCTGGGCATGAAGGCGCGCTGGTGGAGTCGGGCTGCCCAAAGATGGAGTGGAGGGCTTCGTATAAAGCACCAAGCTGGGCAGGGGATGCTCCGGCTCCCGGAAAAGGAGGGAGGTGAGGAATTGTCCCAGACGGAGGCACCGAAGACAGAGCCGTTGAGCGACAATGCTCTGAGTCCCGAGTCAGCCGACCGACGGGGAGAAGGCGAAGAGCGACAATGCTTCTTCGCCTTCTTCTTGTGCTTGGACTTACCCAATGACTTGAAGTGCAGTGAGGTGTGGGGGCTCCGCGACCAGTCTGGAGACCTTCCTCTTGAGTGAGACCGGGAACAACGCAGAGCTGACTGCCAGGCATCCAAGAGCTATCGGGACCGCTCCCGCAAAGACTTGGGATTCATGCCCCGACAGTCAGAGCACGACTTTGGGTCGTGGTCACTCTCCAGGCACCAGAGGGACACGAGGTGCAGGTCCATCACAGACATCAGTTTGTGACAGGCCTCGCAGGGCTTAAAGACGGTTCATCGATGGGACATCCCTCGCGCACCAGGAGTTGAAGACTCAAAAAAAGAAGTTGACAAAAGTAAAAAAAAGCTTAGTCAAAAAGTGACTAAAGGGGTAGTTCTCCATGGACCTGTGCTAGGCTGGCACGGAAACGTCAGCGTGCAGGGGTGGCGTCTATATAGACACTGCAACGCCATTCTGGTGAACACGATGCAGACGACAGACGCGTAGTTGACCAACGTCACCTACCGATGCACACGGGTACTGCTGAGAAGAAATTCTGCGGATCTAGTCTGACGCCTGGGGGTAATTCTAAGGTAAGGAATCTATAACCAATAGTCTCTTTCAGATTGTATGTATAACAAATGCTCAACCCTCGCCCTCTGATAAGCCGAAACTGCTCGCCCACACTACCACTAGAAGAGCACTTTGGATTATTAAAGTAAGCCACTGTAAACCAATAAGGGTCATCTGGACTATTTGCATGGTGGCCCCTACATTTGGTACACTATATAAATACCCAGCTTCTTACAGTCAGTTCCTAATTTTTTCCCTTTCCACACCATCAGACTGGGAGCATGAACAGCTAGCTGTTGATACCAGGGTGCTGATTCCTAATTTGGATGTTTTTCAAGATATTAAAAAGAGGCCACTCCACCGAATTGGAAGGTGGATGGACAGTGAGGAATCTGCGGTTAGAGCATCCACCTGAAAGTGCGTTATTGAAGGTATGTAACTTGTTTTTCTAACTTCTAACAGCAGATACCTCACCTTATAATGGATACCGAAGCAATACCTCCACCAGTGGAGTTTCTGTGGAGTGGACTCATACCAAAACGTCTTGTAGGACCGAGTGGTTGAAATGGTCTTCCCTGTGTCAAAGCAGTAGTGCTTCATTAATGTATGCACTGATACCTATGTCACAGGCTGGCAGATGTCAAGAACAGGCACTCCGAATGCCAATGTAGTGGTAGCAGCCTTGGCACTGGTGGAATCTTCTTTTTGGCAATGAATAGCAGTTATTAATGCAGAGAACTATGCACCCTTTGGTACAATTAGTATAAAAGCCTAAAGGCCTTTTGGGGTCCAGCCAAAAAAGCCTTTCCTCCTCTTTTGAGAGGTGATGGGTATGAAGCAGGCTGGTAGTGTGACTAATGTTGAAGGGAGTCACAACTTTTGGCAAGAATGCAGTCTAAGCCCCAACTTGTCTGGGGAAAAGGTGCTGCAGGCGGTTGCACAGATAGTGGCAGAAGTTCACTCACACGACAAGCTGAAATAATAGCAATGAGGAAGACACTTTTTAAATCAGGAGATGCAGCTAGCAGCTAGGCATTAGCTCAAAGGGCACATACATGACAAAATGAAAACCAAGTAACGGTCTCACTATGGCAACGCAAACAGTTTGGGAGGAAACATGTGCCAAACCATTTAATACGTTTCAATACAACATGTTATTTAAACAAGGTTAGTTGGTCTGGTGAACAGAGAAAAAATTATAGGGTCAAAAAATAATCTTTGATAGTGCTAATTGCAAGGCCTTGCTGGGCCAAAGACAAAACGCTTGTAAAGGGTGTAAAGGGTCAATCTTGTGGATGTCACACAAGGCTTTAAACTTGTCCCAGCACCCAGCATAAATGGACTTCGTTTATCAGCAAGGTTCAGAGAAGTGGCCTAATGGCCAGCACTGTCAACTTTGGAACTGAGGAATCAGTTTCGAGTCACAGCGTCGGCTCACCAGCTTTTTTATTCTGGGCAAATCACTTAATCTCTCTGTATCTAAAAAACAAACAAAAAAATCTGATCCTGAGTAATGTAATCTGGTGCTCATGTAAAGTGCTCTAATGCCATATTTGCGCTATATAAACCTGTAAAAGAATAATTACATCCAGCACTTCAGGCGGCAGATCAAATGCAGTCAACTACCCCCGCTCTATCTCCATGCATGGAGGAGTAGATTGCGTAAATTTGGGTGAAGGACCCAGCCCTGCTGGTGTGACAGTAGATAGACTCTCCCCAAGTGGTAGCAAAATCAGGTGGCAGTTGCTCCAGCTCAGACGTTCCAGGTACCATACTCTCCTGGACCAATCTGGAGCCACTAGGATGACTCAGACCTGGTTTTTCCTGAACTTTTTCAGAACTTGCGGCAGGAGAGGCAGGGATGGTAAGGCGTACAGGCGTTCCATGTCCCATTTCAGCCAGAATGCATCTCCTAGCAAGTTTTCTTGGAGAAACTCCAATACACAAAAGTTTGGCACTGCATGTTCTCAATGATGACAAAAAGATCCTACTAGGGTTCTCCCCATTGTCAGAAGATACCCAGTGCCTCCTCGGGACGTAGACACTGTCTATTGAGTTTGCCCACTCAGTCATTCAAAGACCTTGCCAGGTGTGACACAAGCAGGAAAATGCCCAGACGCTTTAACCAACTCCAGAGTATCCCATATGAAAGCAACATAAGTTACTTGAGCTCAGGGTGAGTGTTGTAAAAAAAGGATTGCAATTTGTACAGCATACAAGGCGCCATCATATGTGCTAATGACGTCACTAGCACATATGGGAGTGCCTTAAAGTACGTCAGCTCAGGATTTGCTAATGACATAGGTCAACAATGATTTGAAAGTCTGAGATCTAGTGTGGAGAGTTGTCACCATCACTCAGCAATACCTTAGGAACCCTTTTACTGTAAAAAAGTAACTATTTATTAAATTACATAGCTTTCTGTAGTGTGGAGCTGACTTCAAGGGTGATGGAGGCATGGTGTGCATCTAGGGACATCAATCCCCATTCTCTACACCTTTCTCATGTTCATTTGTTTACTTTATCATTGGCCCAGCAGGGCTCTGTTCTGGGCATGGTTAAAAGTTACTTATCGGTCATTTCAGAGATTTTGCAGCTGCCAGACCAACCTTCTTTGTTCAAGTCACCTGTTGTGGCCAGGTATCTCAAACGTTTGCCATATGTTTCCTCCCAGACCATTCTTCAGGGACTTAAACCATGTCCTAAATCTTTTTAAGTGTTCACACTTTGAGCCTCTGCATAATTGCCTCCTGCTGTATTTGACCATCAAGGCTGCTTTTAGAGTTGCCATCACATCGACCAGGAGGAACTGCAAAATGCAAGTACTCTTGGCACACACTCCCTACACCACTTTCTATCCAGACAAGCTGGTACTCCGGACACTTGCCTACTTCCTTCCGAAGGTTGTGATTTCTTTCAGTGTAGGCTAGAACATCAACCCTCCTTACTTTCTTTTCTCCACCTCACATTTCCATAGAGGAGGAGAGACTCGACCCTTGTGGACTCAAAAAGAGCGTTGGCATCCTACATTGATTGCACAAAAGAGTTCTGGGTGGACGATCAACTCTTCATAGGGTATGTAGAGGCCAAGAAAGGGCAGGCTGTGAAGAAGCGGACCATCTCAAGTTGGATAGTTCGCTGCATAAAGATGTGCTACGCATTGGCCAAGAAGCAACCCCCTGAGGGCTTGCGTGCTCATTCTACCAGAGCCAAGAATATGACCTCTTTAGTCCGTGGAGACCCTGAACTGGACATTTGTCAGGCAGCAACACAGGCATTTTTGCAAACGTTTACCAAGCACTACTGCCTGGACAGTCAGGTCCGATGTGATGGGCTTTTTTTTTATTCAGTCCTGCAGGACTTTCTGGTTTAAATCGGTTTTGCCGATCAACGTCTGAGAAGGCATTGCTTGGGTATCTATTCTAAGGCAATGAATCTGTGGATAGAAACCTCTATATGATGAACAAGATACTTTACTTTGATAACGCCTTACCTAGTAGTGGCTTTATTTGGTCGCAGATTCGTTACCATCCCTCCCATCCTCCATGCTTTGCAACCTTGTTAGAATGTAAGGGTCACCCTTCTTATGGGCCTTAGAATTTCACACCAGTGTTAGTCTTCATTGTAGCTCTGCACTCCTGGGGTGGAAGATGTCAGTGAGCAAGAGTGACACCTACATAGGCACTGCGCACGTCATTTCTGGTGCAGATTCCGCTGAAACGAAGCCGAATCACGTCACCCAGCCGCACTCAGGGGTACTGCTTGAAATCTTCCGGATCAAGTCTGACGCCTGGGGAATATTGTATGGTACAGAATCTGCAGCTTGAAAGTCTCTACCAGATAAGGTAAATAAGTGTTCATTATGCATAAAGATCTGCCATAAATTCTAGCCAAGAAGCGGATTGTGGAATGCTTGTGCCCTCATTCCACCAGGGCAAAGGCTGCTAAGCCTGCTCTTAGGGTGCTGTGTGCCCATCGTAGACATCTGCCAGGCTGCTAACTAGGTGTTCTTAAACACGTTCACAAAGCACTAATCCTGGGCAGCCAGGTCCAGCGGGATGGACATTTCACCTGATCTGTTATGCAGGATTCCTGGTCTAAGTCATTCACAGACCCACCAACTGGAGAGGTACTGCTTTAGTATCTCTTCACAAGGTGAAGAATCTGCAGTTAGAAGTCTAACAGAAGGACAAGTTACTTACCTTTCGTAATGTCTTTCCTGGTAGAGACTCTAACCGCAGATTCCTCACTGACCCGTCCTCCTCCCTGTTCTGCGTAATAGACTCATACAGTCTATTAATAGGATTCCAAACTTAAAGATCTTCACAATGGCATAGTCTGATTTCTGTGGACTCCGCATCCAATGACCCAGACACAGATCAGAAAGACACTGATGTCAGTATGTGGAGATGGTATATATATAGTGGCCTCAACATCACATCTTGGTTGGAACGGACACGATGTGGAGTAGCACAACGCCAACTACCAGAGTGAAAGGGGTTTGCTTTGAAAATCTTTCTGATCTAGTCTGGTACCTGTGGAAATTCAAAAGCTGAGAAATCTGCTGTTAGACAGATTCTCTACCAGAAGAGGTGTTACCAAAGGTATGTAACGCTACACTCTTTGTCATACATATATGTATATATAAAAGATTAGTAATGTAGTAAATACATATATATGACTATGCTTTCAAAGTCCTACTGAAATTTGCAGCCTGGGTCAGTTACACCTGTATACTTGATCCCCTGTAATGAGGCCCACACCGATAACTTGAAGGGCATTTGTTTTAAGCCTTATTCCTGCCAAATAGTGAATAGGCAGGTGGCTCCTTGTGACAGGGAGTTTCTTACAGAACATCCTACTCCAGAGAGCCTTGTGGTTTAGGTTTACAGCAGTGAGGTGTACCCCAATTGATTGCCCACAGCTCCACTGGATAAGGAATGCAACAGGATTGAGTTGTTTGGCAAATGTATGTTCTCCTCTGCAGCCTGGCATTATGATAGGTAAATGCTGCATGTTTGTTGGGTCACTACACCAAGGGTGACTTCTGTATCTGGGTGTTGAGGCAATGTCCTTCTAATTTTGTAAGCCAGACAGTTTCCAGAGAGCATGTGCCAGCTAACACTTCTTTTGCTCACGGGCATGACGGGGAGAGCGGTCCTCTAATTTAAGCAGGTTAAGAAGGGCTGAACTGGTGCCAGCACTAGCCTGCAATTCTCAGGGTCTTGAGCAACTACGCACTGGACTGATTACATTTTAGAACAGCCCAGACACTAAGGACATCATCCCTGTTCTTCCCAGGGCTGTATGTCACTAATTCCTGGCAATGACCCTCATCCTCACCTGCCTCACCACGCCCCACCCATTCCCAAGTCATCACAGGTTGGGGTGGGGTCAACAAGCATTACTGACCCCATCCTATAAGAAGTTGGGAAAGAGTGGGGTTACACAACAACATGCAGGAGGAAGGAAAACTTTTCCCTTCCAATGTATGCCAACAAGGACTCTACCTGTCTGCTGCTGCTTGGTGAATAAGCCTTCATGCCTTCCACAACCTGCCAACCTCTGTTTGCTTCCTGCGTTACTCAAGGATGGGGAAGAAGGTGCTGGAAGCTTCCTTGTTCCTGTAAAACACATGGGTTCTGGATGTGCGCTGTACACAAAGATATGCTATTTGTACAGCAAACATCCTGAGCGCGCAAATTTAAAGACAGTCCCATATGTGCTAATGAATTATGATAAGTCATGTCATAAGTGAGAGCAACAAGGCCAGTGATCATAGTATTTGCGATGAAGGCTGTGACGTGCAGGCATTTTGGGCAGTGGGGACAAACATCATCAGTTTCTAGAATTTCTTTCATGGCTCTCAGGCTGCATGGTCTTGGTTTCTGATTGGCCAAAGCTGCCTGATGCATCCATGTATAGCATGCTTGAAAGTAAATTGCTTTTTCATTGAAATGTACTAGCTTGTTCTTGGCTCTGTGTATCAAGGCCATTGTTTCTACTTCCTAAATATTTCTAGTCATTCCTGTTCTTCTTGAGGACTCTGAGCAGGAGTGGTATAATGGTGGAAAGGCATAAAGGAGGCCGATCCTCCACTTAAAACAAAAAGCTTCTCCGAGCGATAGCCGCCTTGGAACCCCCAATGTGCATGATTGGGGACCCTGTGTGTTCTCGAAAGAAGCAAACAGATCTAACCAAAGCTATCTCCACTATTAAAAGAGACCTTTCACCACCTCTAGATGAAGACTCAATTCATGATCTGGTAGGCATCGTCAGCTGAGTTCATCCACCATATCATTCAGAGAGCCTGCCAGATGTTACACCACAAGGGAAAGGCCCTGACATTCCAGCTATGTCCAGAGATGCAGAGGCTCTTGACCAAGGGTCCACAATACTTTCTCGCCCTGTTTGTTGCAGTACAACATGGTGGTGGCATTGTCTTTCCCTTGATTGGAGGAAGAAAGGAAATCAATCCCAAGTGGATTGCCCGAAGCTCCAACATGATGATGTAAAGCTCATACTTCGCTGGAGACCGGAGTCCTCTAATCACCTCTCCCAGATGGCAGCTCCATCCAAAAAGTGACGCTTCTGTCAATACAGTGAGCTCTGAATGGAGAAGGCAGAGGGGTTTGCCACTGACCCAATCGCGGTTCATCAGCCACCACTTCTGTAATTCTCTCCGAGATCTGCACCATGTCGGAGAGATGTCCCTAATGCTGTGCCCGCTGGGACTTCAGGTCCCACTGCATAGTCTGCATATGCCAAGGGACAAGTGTTACAAGCAGAATGCAGGAGAAGGCCCAACAACCTCAGGGTCATTCTCACTGAAATCTACGACAGAGGCTGAAACATTGGAATCATAGTCTGAATATCCTGGACTAACTGCTTGGATGGATATGCCCGAAACTGCACAGTGTCCAGAACAGCTTCGATGAAAGGGAGCATCTGAGAGGGCGTCAGGTGTGACTTTGACACTTTCGTAGTGAACCCACTAGTGGAAGAGGTTTGCCATATGCTGGAGGTGGGAGACGACTGCCAGTGTCGAGCCTGCCTTCAACAGGCAATCATTGAGGTAAGGGAAGACTAAAACACCTGACCTCCAAAGATGAGCTGCAACCACCACCATCACTTTTGTGAACACCCAAGGGGCGCTGGTAAGGCCAAAAAGGAGCACCCCAAACTGAAACTGGCCCACTGTGAACTGCAGGTAACGTCTGTGGGCAGGCAGGACGGGATGTTGAAAAATGTGTCCTACAAGTCCAATGCTACCATCCAATCTCCCAGGCTTAGGGCAAACAGAACTTGAGCGAGCGTGAGCATTTTGAGCTTCTCCTTTTTTCAAAAAGAGGTTGAGAAGGCACAGGTCTCGGATAGGACAGAGTCCTCTCTCTTTTTTTTGGCACCAGAACATAGTGGGAATAGCAACCACAATCTACGTCTGATGCAAGCACTCCCTCAATGGCTACCTTGGCCAAGAGAGCCTGCACTTCTTGATGGAGGAAGGAGAGATGGTCCTCCTTTAGCCAATCGTAAGTGAGTGGTGGAGTAGTAACAAAGGGGAGGGAGTAGCCCCTTTGGGCAATCCGGAGGACCCAGTGGTCTGATTTCACTGACCGCCAATGGGGTAGGTGGTGACGTATCCTGCCTCCTACTACAGCCCATGATGCCGGAGTGCAAACTAAGGAGGATTGGAGGCAGGGGCTGCTGGGGTGGGGGAGGTGGACAGACTCGACCAATGGGCGCCTGTCCCAAGTTGTCTGTGGGACCTGCACCCTTGACCACAAAGCCGTGGTGGCTGGTAAGGTATGGGCGTAGCTGGAGACCCCTTCCGCGGCCATGAAAGTGGCAGAAGGTGGCATGGGGTTGGCGAGGGGCCATTGACAAGTCCAAGGGCCTGGACATAGCTCTGATGATCTTAAAGCATTCCAGTGGTGAATCTGCCTTCTCTCCACAGAGGCCTGAACCATCGAATGGCATGTCCAATCAAGGTACTTAATAACGGACTGGGATTTGTCCCTAATCCTCAGGAAGCTGAATTTAAACTTAACTGTAAATTCAAAATGTTTTTCGGGAAATTCTGAAGCAAGGTCTTATTTTTTAATAAAGCTGAACCAAAGGTAAGAGGTGATTCTGGTTTAAGAAACCCCTCTGCTTTCACTAAATCCAATGAAATTATTACTTTTGAACAGGCAGTACTGAATGACATGAAAAACAGGAGGGAAATGAGACCATTCTCTAATCTATCAAGAGTAGAAAGGAAAGCTTTAGTTCTCTTTCTAATGATGACTATATCACCATATAGTCTGCTGACAAGGGCGGAGCTATAGCGGTCCCCTCCACCACAGATTACAGAAACTAATGCTAGAGACAACTTTCGAATACAAGGTATTACATGATAATCACTGAGGACCCTACAAAAAAACTGACTTGAGAAATTCGTACTATACTGAATGAAGCCAAAGTCATGAGATGGATTACGAAATGAGAAGCAGATTTCCTCATAAATGAACGTCAGAAAATTACATACTTTTACACCCTACCTAAAATACACAAAGATCTAGACCCTCCCCCAGGCCGCCTGCTTCTTTCTGGTATTGCCTCCGTATTGGAGCCCCTCTCCAAATGTTGTGACCATTTAATTCGACCATTGGTGGGAAAAACTCATTTATTTCTGTAAAACACAAAGGATCTTCTCAACCTTATCAAATACATTAATCAAAGTGAAACTTTTAAGCTACTAATTTCATTGGATGTTGAAACATTATATACTAATAGCTCTAAAGATGCAAACCTTGAAGTGATTGCGGAAATAGTGAGAGCTAGTAATTAGACTACACCCTACACCAGTACGCTTCATC
Organism: Lissotriton helveticus; assembly: GCF_964261635.1. Classification (NCBI taxonomy): domain Eukaryota; kingdom Metazoa; phylum Chordata; class Amphibia; order Caudata; family Salamandridae; genus Lissotriton; species Lissotriton helveticus. Next base: position 586,551,056 of record NC_136072.1, read on the forward strand.
ATTGACTGTACATCAATAGTACAAAACTGTACTTAAATGTCAAAAAACCCAATCACGCGCATTCTCTGGTAATGCTCCTACCATTTGGAACTCTCTCCCCAAGGACCTTCGCTGCATCCCCTCTTACTCCCTTTTCAAAAGTGAACTCAAAGCACTTCTCCGCAACAAATATTGGGGTATATAACAATACTGTCACTGAGCTTGTCCACTCTTCTCTCCTCTCTTATCCCCCCTTCCATTCTGAATGCAACTTTTGATCACTTTTAACTGTTTTCGCCTTTTTGTAAGTTTACCTTCCTTTTATTCCCCCCTTTTAAATGACGTATTGCAATACTGTATCACGTTGCTAATTGTGCACCTATTGTTATCCTATATTTTGTTGTTCTACCTTGTTGTAAAGCGCTCTGATACTCCAGGGTCCAGCAGCGCTATATAAAACCCTCGAAATAAATAAATAAATAAAATAAATAAATAGTATTGAAAAATAATTTCTTTCAATTCGAAGAAAAACTACATTTACAAATACAGGGGACATTGATGGGGAGCACATTTGCCCCCAGCCTGGCCTGCCTGTACATGTCCAATTTTGAAAAAAAATATATTCTTTGTGACAGCAACCCTTACAGAAGCAACATCCAGTTGTGGCGGAGGTCCATTGAGGATATCCTCACAGTGTGGAGAGGCGAACGGAAATTAAGTGAACTCTTTAGACCCATGCTTGAAAATGTTCAAAGAATGTTTCCGACAAGGAATTATCTTTTTGGGATTTAACCATTACCATTACGTAAATGGCTTGTTGACAACCAAGCCCTTCAGAAAACCTACAGACCGTAACAGCCTGTTATTCATTGACAGACATCATCCCAGCCCACTAAGAAATAACTTGCCATTTGGCCAATTTCCGAGGATCAGAAGAAACTGTAGCGACTTAAAAGATTTTGATCACCAGTCTAGTAGATTAAACAAAGAACTGATGAAGAGAAATTAACCCCGCAACACCATCAACAAAGCATGTTAAAGAGCAAGGAACACTTTGCTACAACAAAGACCACGAGAACCATCTAAAATACTTACTTGAGTTACTACTTTTACTCCAAATTCAAATAGGATCAAAAAGATTATTAACAAACGGTGGAACATTGTTAACTGGAGTTCACTTAATTTTGACCGTTATGCATTCAAATGCACCAAAAACCTAAGAGACATGCTGGTTCACACAACACCACTAACAAAAGCACAAAAAATCTAAATATTGTGGATTATCACCTGTAATTGGCCATTTTCCGTGAAGGAAATGTAATGTTTGTAGATTGAGAAAACAAACTAGAGAGACTGAACTGGATGATGGAAAGCGTTGGTTCCTCAACAAACACACAAATTGCAATGCGAAAAAGTGTTTGTACATGATCACATATCCTTGTAAATTAAGATGTGTAGGGATGGCGGTCAGAGCATAAAAAATATGCATTAACGAACACAGGAGCGGGCTCAGATGCAAATAAATCACTACAAAAATAAATGCACGCTTCCTGGAGATGAACCACCCTGCTGATGATATGGAGTGAACCATCTTGGAAGTTGTGACTGTGATGAAATGGGGTCTATTATATGGTGTGGTTGTGTGACCTCACTATGAAGGAAAAGTTACTTACCTTTAGTAACGATGTATCTGGTAGAGACATAGTCTAGCTGCAGATTCCTTAACTTAGAAATTCCCTCAGGCGCCAGTCTGGATCCGGAGATTTTTCAGGAGTAACTGTGCGCGCCGTGGGACAGAGTCGCATGGCTCTGTCATGACATCATCCACGGATATGACATCAGTGGAGCCATATAAGTCCCTCCTGGTGCACTGACATCAGTTTTCTACTGTGAAACTTTTCCGAGCCAGAATGCGAGCCACCACTAAAAATGGATATGGGAACAGTGTGCCAAAGAAGATCAAAAAATCTTTGAAACAATAAAGATAAGAAGCAACAAATGATGAGAAAATTCAGAAATGGATTTTGGAAGTAAATACCCAAGATATTATATTGAAACAAGGGTGAGAAGAGAGTTATCGCCCTAGAAAGAAACCCCACATAAGGGAAGAACCATACCCTCTTATGAATTAAACAGGAATGGAAATGAATGTTATGATATATCTCAACAATCCTGCAACAACAGGGTTATGACAACCCCCTACACTGGAGTATAACCAGGGTGCAAGAGTGTACATGCATATTTGCACCCACCACCCAAAGTCGGGGAAGGGTGGTTAAGGCAAGAGTTAACACAGAATAAGGATTACTGACTTGGTCAAGGAGTTTGTGAAGACCAAACACTAAGTGAGACAGAGATCACTGGCATAAAGGCAAGGTTTTTAAGAACCTACCCTGAAAAGGCACTGGCAGAGTGGGGAGGATGGGTGGGCATTAAGGAATCTGCGGCTAGACTATGTCTATCCCAGATACATCATTACCAAAGGTAACTCATTTTTCCATCTGATAGAGACATCTAGTCGCAGATTCCTTAACTTAGAATTTGATACCATAGCTATACCCCATTGGAGGAGAGTCTGCGAACGAGTCCTACCAAGTTCTACAACAGATCTAGTCCGTCATAATACTTGACCAAAACAGGTATCAGCATTACCACTTCTTCTTTCTGTGGCAATACTCTCTTCATCCTCTGGGAACCCTGGGCTGGCATATATTAAAATAGGACCCCCTGCGTCCCAGAGCAGCACCACTACATACACACGGTGCCCTACCTGCCTGTTACCCCCCTTCCTTGCAGGCACAATAGGTCGTGGTGACCCTAAACTATGCAAGCTGACCTTCGATAAGCCTGGCGCGTCGCACCGCCCTGGACAAAACCAGCAAGCGGAGGGCGAAGAGGACTCTGATGCATTACTCCCTACATTAGACAGCACTGCGGCCATCATGTCAGAGCTCCGCGCTGGGTTTTGCGCCATAGACAACCGGTTAGACTCACTCACCACCATGCTCGAAAGGATGGGTGAACGCCTTGATATTTGCAATACTCACCTGGACTCAGTGGGGGTACGCATCCCACGCACGAGACAACGCCAAAGACACAACTCGCAAACTGGATGAGATGGAACGACTACTAAAAACCATGACAATCAAAAACAAAGATTTAGAGGCTAGGTCCCGGAGAAATAATATACAAATTCTTGCCCTGGTGGAGTCTACAAATATCAGACACACTGAACTATTCGCAGAGATACTGCTTACTGAGCTTTTTGGTGTTCAGCACTTCTCCAAAGTTTTACTCGTAGAAAGGGCGCACAGATCGCTGGGCCCTCACCTGCCTCCAGAAGTTCCTCCACGGCCTGTGATTGCCTGCCTGCTCAACTACAGAGACCACGACACTGCCCTGCGATGGGTCCGGGTGAATTACCAAGTCTCCATGCTCTTCTTTTATCCAGACACACTGCTATTGTGCAGAAGGCCTGATGTAAATTCGCAGAGGCTAAAGTACAGGTCCGCTAACTGGGCCTGAACTATGCAATGCTCTACTCAGCAAGATTGCGCGTTTCAGTGGGCGACAAACTCCGCTTCTTTGACACCCTGGCAGATGCCCTGGCCTTCTGCAAACTGCATAAAGACAACAATCGCAAATGCCTGCCCCATTCCTCTGGACACTCGTCTCAGGATCGACAGCTTGTGGCCAGTGCAGAACTTTTCCCATCCGAATAACGGCAGTCTCGTCTCCGTCCTGCCAGTGACAGCCTTCTGTGGTGTTGCACTTCACTGTTCTCATTTTCGCTTTTAGCACGGAAAGACCTCTTCCACTGCGTTATGGCGCCAGGCAACTACAAACTACTTCAAGAACTAGGCGAAGACAATTATGTTTTCTCCCTATTACTAATGTTACATGTTATTAACTTCTTCAGGCAACACCTGATAAAGTCTGGGCATCGAGTTCCCAAAGCGTTGCCCGCCGCCTGCAGATGAATCAGTTTGGTTTGATTTTGGGATGTCCTTTTTATAATTCAGGTTATTGGGTATTTGTCAGGTTGTTCAATCCTGGTGTGGGTGGGATCTTGAGTATGTCTCTCTTTTAAGGTCTCGCCTACACTGCGCACATGCGCGGCATAGGAGACCTTTAGCCGTCGTACAGCTCTTTTTTAGAAGCACATACTCGTGCTTGTGGCGGAATACACCTTATAGGAGCACGCAGGGGCGAGCCAAAAGCACGAGTATGTCCTTCGGAAAAAGAGCAGACTGCTCTCCCCAGCTCGCGCGCACACCACTCAGGGGCTCACCTCCTGCTCCCCCTCTCAATTAACTTTCACGCATGTCTTGGCCCCCACTCTGCTCCTCTCTCCTTTTGGCTTCCCTCTGCCAGCCCTACCTCCCTCGGCATCCTTCCTCCCAATCTCTTGCTCCCTCCTTCCTCTCACCTCACTGTACCCTTTCTCTCCCCAGCCCCTCCTCTCTGCCCACACTCCTCTCAGCTCTACTTCCTACGCTCGCGGGGCGCAAAGGCTTCCATCTCCCCCTTTCCTACCCCACTTCCCCCGCCCCTTCCCTTATGTGTTCCCCTTGCCCTTACTCACTCCTCAGTGTCTGTCATTGCCTGCCTAATGCCTCGGTGCTCTCTATTTCCTATTTGTCCTCCTCATGCTTCACCCGCCTCTCCCACGCTTCATGCCTCTCCCCTCCCCGGTTTCTGTAGTGCTGTGTGTCACTGCCTTTCCACTGGTCTCTCTCTGTATTTTTCACCCTTGGCTTCCTCCCTACTCACAATTCCCCATCAGTTCCCTCCCACCATCTTTTCCCTGCAAAGACAATGGGCAGAAAACAATGTTTAATACACTTTTTCAGACGTGTGGTTAACCCAAAATGTTAAGCAGTTTACAAGAATCTTCTTGTTAGTGTATAATCACACTCTAACAGTAGTCAACTGCACATTATTTTAATTTTAAAGAACAGGGAATCTATTTGTACATCTCAGTAGATATTTCAAAACCTCCTCCTCAGCATAGGTTATATGATGATTCACAAAATGTGACAACCTTTTTTCTGTTTTGCGTGACATTTCCAAATGTTTCAGTGCTCTTTCGACTTATGGAAAGTTGCCAACTAGATTTAAATAAAGAGGATTATAAAAAAGGAACACTGATAACTGCTGTCAGGTGATTGTAAACATTACTACTAAAATAACGTGAAAATTGTAAGATGTCAAATGCCTGCCTGGGTGTTAAAGATGCTTAGATAGTGCAATGCAACACTTCCGAAGGCTCTTCAAACACTTTACAGTTATTCTCATCACATGCTTCCAAAGTCATGTGCTCGCCCAGTAGCACATTTCCAATTATCAGTTTTCATTTTCCTTTGCTCAATCTGTCTCATTTCTAATAAGCCATAGGCTCAGTTTTTATCTTTTCAAACCTTCGCTCTGAAGTATATAACAAGCATTTGCAATGCAATAGGTCTCGCATTTACGCGAGTTTGAGCTATTGCCATTATAAATGACAATGCCTTTTATTTATGTTTTAAAAACCAAAACATAAATAAAAGGCATTGTCATTTACAATGTCAATAGCTCAAACTCGTGTAAATGTGAGACCTATTGCATTTCAAATGCTTGTTTTTGTGTTTTTTGTTCTCTTTCCTATCTCTTTTCCCTGCCCTGTACCACCCCCTCCGGCCACACGCAAAACCTCACAGAACCACATTATGTATCCATGCACCGTTGTGCTCTCATGAAATTAATTCATGATGTAAATGTCGAAGCAAAATTAATATCCTGGAGTGAACGGGGGTTTAATAATCCCCAAAAATGCAAGCTAGTACTAGCGGCTAGCTGTCTTTCCATATGGGTGCTCACCCTTTGTAGGTATGCGCTTGTACCCCCCTCTCCCTCGCTCTCCTTTACCCCTTACCCACCTTTTTTTCTCTCTATTCAATTTGATATACACTATATGAACAAGTTGTCTTCTTTGTGGTAGTGCGATGTCAAACAAGGCAAATGTATATGTTATAATATAAGACGGCAACACTTTGTATCATTATGGCCTTCATCGACTTCATCGTGCAGGTCTCTTAGACTTTTTATTATTAGTATCCAAATTCCAAACACCTCAAAGATGCTGATACTGTATTATCTCTCTGATTTTGTATTTCTATTTTTCTGTTCCTGTATTATATACTGTATGGTAAAAAAATCAATAAAAATACAAAAATACTCCTAATGTTCAAATAAAAAAAACAAATAAACTGAAAAAAAGAATGGGATGAAGGAAAACCAATATCCAAGAAAGACCATTGTACAATGGGGACATAATCCATAAAATGTATGCCAGTAGGAGCAATAAGAAGAACTGTGCACTGAATCCCAGGGATCTGCAAAAAACATTTCCAGAAGGAAAGAAGAAAAACATCATTATATATTCAGTGTGGACAAAATGAGCATCCACAACAGTGGATGCCATAAGAGAGACATATATAGACACAGAGGTGCATACCCCCATGTATACATATACAAAACTATATATACACACATATATATATATATATATATATATATATATATATATATATATATAATATATAATATATATACATATATGCATACTGTGTTGACTCTTGGTTCCACACCACACACAGGAGTATGCCATAAATAGCATCAACAGCACACATGCGTCAACTTAAAGATACAGAAACGTATCACCAGATAGTCATACTGACCAAACCATTCACAGAATCCTTCTGGCCAAAGAATACCGGCAGAAGCCGGACATATAAAACAGAGTTCGCTTTCATTATGAAAGAGAGAGAAAGAGAGAGGAAACAGAACTTGGAGCTAAAGAAACGCAAGATACTAGAACAAGAAAGACATAGTGTCCCCCCCCCTCGCCTCCCCTTTTTTTCTTTTTTTAAAACATAGAGAGAGTAAGGGACGCACAAAGTGTAGTCCCAATACAAGCACAGCTTTGCTTACAACAGGTACCAACGGTACCTCTGAGGGAGGACAACATGATAACCACAGCAGCACATGTATATGTAAAAAAACAGAGATATATATAGATATATATGTATAAATTGACAATTATCGTCTCTGAAGAGAGACTGCTAAGGACAACGTCTGGCCAGAAGTCACCAGCAGAGGAATCTTAGACCCTGCATGGGAAACGCTATGAAAGGCGGAGCACACGACATTGGGCTAGGTCTAAGTGGCAACCAGGGAAACCAGGCATAAGTCTGTACTAAGAAAGGAAGGAGAAACAAATAAGCACTCCCTCGCCCAAGAGACTGTAGATTAGACAGACTACAAAAACCAAGCACAGCCAAACGGTTTGGGTGCAAGTTGGACCAGTAGGAATCCTGTGTCTGCATATACCGTGGATTGTTATCCCTTGAGGGAAGCACCCGCACTCGTGGTTCTGTCAACTGGTGTGCACAGTGTTAATGGTAGGTAGGTGCTGTTTGGTAACTCCTCCTAAGTAAGAGGATATGGAAATCAATTATTAAGCGTTATGCCAAACATGGACAACGTCCCCAAACGCACTCAAAATGAAACTTTTTCAAATGATTCGTAATCGTTTGTTTGTAAGTTCATCAAAGAAATTTATTTCCGGGTGTGGGACACACCCGGAAATACGGAAGACACGGCAGACGCCAAACGCTCTCTCCTATCCTGGGAGTATGTTAATCGGCACGTTCCAATTTAACATCGCGCTTTACCGCATACCACGGGGCGGACGCGCCCATGTAACTATTATCTCAACGGGCCATCACGCGCTGTTTAATAACCCGTAATACGGAACTTCTAAAGATTGTAAAGCCCCTGAAGAAGGGCTTAGGGCCCGAAATGCATTGGGCAATGAATTGAATATGAGATAAAATAATGATGTGAAAATAACATCACAAGAAAAAAAAGGATTCAAATTGAGCTGAAACTCAACAAATAAATTTCTTTGATGAACTTACAAACAAACGATTACGAATCATTTGAAAAAGTTTCATTTTGAGTGCGTTTGGGGACGTTGTCCACATTTGGTATAACGCTTAATAATTGATCTGCATATACTGTGCCAGAACTGAAGCAGGAGCAGATATTGTTTGTGAAATAGAAGAAAACAAACATGCTCCCAAGAGGCACTGGCTTTATGGCCAAGGGAGAAATTACAGCTAAAATGCTTGAATGGTATCCATATGGTAATATGCCTCAAAGAAGCCAGCCGTGGCGGGATTCAAACAATGCTCTGGAGGAGTTTGCAGTATCAGAGGCAGGAACCATTACTACTGAGCTACTGTACCTTGTACACCAAAACGCATTCCACAAATTCAAAAAATGTAAACTCTAAAATAGAGAAACACTACGCTCTGTGGACTTGTCCAGTTGCAAAGTTCCACAAACAACACTTTGAGCGACAAATAAGCGTAAGCATATCAACAGAAGCCTGCATTGTGAAAATGCAACGGGACCCTCAAGAGGGTATTGCTGGAAGACAATAATCCAAGGAGGACATTGCTGGATGCTCAGCAAGGAAATATACGACCCAGGAAGAATTCCTGATGTGGCATTAGAGAATAGCTATACAATAACCAACTAATACCACACATAGGGTATGTCACATGCCCATAAAAAGTAGGAAAGAGGATCATCTCCTGAGACTAGCTCTTAGGGAGAGAACATTTAATACAAAGGCAAAACAGCTGTCCAGCTGAACAAACTATCTGGGACCTGGGCCTTAAACCCAGAGACTGAAGATGGTATATAAAAGAAGAGTAGTGTAAACACTGCAACTACAATTCACTCAATAAGGTCCGTAACAAAACGACCACTGGAAAAAAAATGAATCAGAGTAATGAACAAGTTACTTACCTTCGGTAACGCTTTTTCTGGTGGATACAGTATCTGCCTGTGGATTCCTCACCTTTTTCATGGAAATTCCACGGAAAATCTTTTCTTATCTTTCCCATGTTGACGAGGACGTCACAATAGCATGGGTCTACTAGCAACTCCGTATGACATCACAGGAGCCATAAGAAGACCTCATCGGCATGCTGATGTCAGTTCCACCCATTTTTTTCCATGCCCTCAAGGCGAACGAGTGGACCGACAACAACACAAGAATATGCAGTATACAAAATATATAAACAAATACATACAGTATATATTTAGGTAAAAAGGATAAACCAAAGCATTTTATAGCAACAAACTGTATGGCATATAAATGACATGAAAAATAACAATGTCAAACAGTCAGAAGTCTTTCGGTATAAGCTGGTGGACAACAGGGAGGCCATGTGGGTCAGTGAGGAATCCAAAGGCAGATACTGTATCCACCAGAAAAAGCATTACCGAAGGTAAGTAACATGTTCTTCTGATGGATACATCTGGCTGTGGATTCCTCACCTTTTGAATTGAACCCTGAAGCTGTTCCTCTCCCGGAGGAGGGTGTCCACTTGCCTATACCAAAAACACTTGCAGCACAGAGAGAGCAAAATAGCTGTCCCTTGTAACTTACAAATCCAAGCAGTAATACTTCGCCAAGGGTCGGAGAGAGGCCCAAGTTGCCGCCTTGCAGATGTTCACAACAGGAACACCTATATATAATGAACTCTAATACCTTCAGGTGGCTCCTTCTTGCCAAGACTTAGTATATCTTGATGCACAAGATTATCCACCTGGAGAGTATTCGTTTGTGGACAACTTTGCCCTTCATCCTTCCAATACAGCCCACAAACAGCTGGTCATCCAGTCTTAGGTCCCTGGTTCTGTCCAGTTAGAAGATGACAGCCCTCCTAGGGTCCAGGCGGTGAAGACTCTCCTCCTCCTTGGAAGGGTGAGAATAGAAGGTAGGTACAGTAATAGACTGCCTGAGATGGAAAGGAGTGACCACCTTAGGCAGTAAAGCATGTAACCATCTTTTCTGCATGAATGATTAAAAACTGAGGTTTAGAACTAAGAGCCTGAAGCTCACTTACCCTTCTGGCTTTGGTAATAGCAATCAGAAACCGTCTTGAAAGTAAGAAGCCTCAACTGGTAACAATGAAGAGACTCAAAAGGAGAACCCATCAGGAAAGTAAGTACTACATTCAAATCCCACTGAGGCATAATGAAGGGAGTGAGAGGAAACCTATTTGTGAGGCCCTTAATGAACCTCATTATAATGGGGAACTTAAAGAAAGATGGCTGGTCTGGGAAACATAGGAAAGCCGACAAGGCCCGACAAGTAACCCTTTACTATAGCCACAGCACAACTTTGCTGAGCCAAGAAAGTGAAAAGCCAAGTACATCAGATAAATGGGCCTTCAACGGATCAATGGACCTCTCTACACACCATTTCACAAACTTGGACCACCTAGAGAAATAAATAGATTTGGCGGGGTGTCTCCTGGATGATAAAATAACATCCACCACATCCGGTGGGAGACAGAAAGAACTCAGGTTGCCCCGTTCAATCTCCAGGCATGCAGGTGCAAGCTCTGGAGGTGGGAGTATAGAACCTGCCCCAGCGAATGCAGGAGGAGGTGTGCCCTGAAAGGGAGACTGAGGGGGGATATGAAGAGAGGTGAAGTAGATCTGTGTACCACAACCTTCTTTGCCAATCCAGAGCAATCAAAATGACTTGGGCCCGGTCTTGGCGAATCTTCCTCAGAACTCGAGGAATCAAGGGTATGTAAGGAAAAGCCTAAAGGAATTGCATGCTCCGAACCAATTGAAACGCATCCCCCAATGCTCCCTGCATTGGATACTGAAGACTGCAGAACAACGGGCAGTGTGCATTCTCCTGAGTGGCAAAAAGGTTTAACCGAGGAAACCCCCACATCCGAAAGATGTGATGGACCACCTCAGGATGAAGTTGCCACTCCTGATCGGCCGAGTATTGCTGACTGAGACTGTCTGCACGCACATTAAGCACCCCGGCCAGATGATTTGCAGACACACAAATCTGAAGGCCCTGAGCCCAGGACCAGAGTCGCAGAGCCTCTCTGCATACACGATACAACCCTACCCCTTCATGTTTGTTTATGTACCACATCACAGTAGTGTTGTCCGTCAGGACTTGAATCGACTGACCACAAAGGGAGGGAAGAAAGGCCTTGAGAACATATTTCCCTTGATGTGAAGCAACCTTTCCTCTGGAGACCAAACACCCTTGATCTCCAGATCCCCCATATGAGCATCCCACCCTAGAGTGAAGGCATCAGTGATTACTATGGCCACTGGTGGAGGAGGTTGAAAAGGCTTTCCTTGAGACAGGTTGCCCGGCCCACTCCACCAGGACATCTCCGCTGCAGTGTCTCTGGAGATTCTGACCTTCTTCCTGAGATCTCCATTGTGCTGATACCACTACGTGCGGAGGCACCACTGGAGTGCCCTCATGTCCCAGCATGCATGGTCGACCAACAGTATGCAGGAAGCGAACAAAATGAGCAGGTGTGGAACCTTCGTGAAACCAAAGTTGTACAACAGGCGTGTTGTTACTTTCAAGTGATGCAGCACCATCTCTGGCGATTTTGCTTTGAGCAGCCAGCCGTCAAGATAGGGGAAAACCAGAGTCCCAGACCTTCTGAGATGTGCTGCCACCACCACTATCACCTTTGTGAAGACCTGTGTGTACGAAAGTGAGAACGAACAGGAGGACCGCAAACTGGTAATGTTGAGACCCTACCATAAACTGGAGATACTTCCGATGCAACTTCAGAATAGGGATGTGGAAATACGCATCCTTCAAGTCGATCAACACCATCCAGTCTTCCCGCTGCAACGCCTGAAGAACCTGAGTTAAGGTCAACATCTTGAACTTTTCCTACCTGAGGTAATAATTTAAAACCCTGAGGTCCAGGATCGGTTCCAACCGGCTGTCCTTCTTGGGGATCAGGATATAACGGGAGTAGCATCCGTGACCCCTTTCCTGCTCTGGAACCACCTCTTCGCACCTTTCTGCAGCAAGGCAAGAACCTCCTGCTGAAAGAGCAGCAAATGGTCCTCTGAACACTAGCCCTGGTGAGGAGAGTAAGGAGGTAGAAACTCTTGAAAAGGTATGGCGTACCCATTTTCTACGAGATTCAAACCCAACGGTCTGAAGTAACCGATTTCCAATCGTGCTAAAAATGGGACACCCGGCCTCCTACAGGTCCAGCATGCTCCAAGATGGGGGACCGAGAGCTGCTTTACCGTGGTACCGGTGGTGAGGACAGGGGAGGAGTAGGAGACTATTGTCGAGAGGCTCCCCGCAGAAGGCCTCTACATTTTCCTCTGTATGACTTGCACAGAGGGTTCTGCTGCTGCTGTGGCTGCTGACAGCCTCGAAAAGAAGCCACCTTCCCAAAGCCTCAATACCTTTTGTATCCATAGCCCATGGGCTTGGACTGCAGGCCCAAGGATCTTGCAGTAGCCCTACTGTCTTTGAAGCGCTACAGCGCAGAATCCGCCTTCGTTCCAAACAATCTAGATCCATCAAAAGGTAGATCGAGCAAAGTAGCCTGTACATCTGGTGAGAAACCTGAAGCCCTAAGCCAGTCATGCCTCCTGGTACCCACCAAGGTGCCCATCACCCTGGTGACGGAGTCCGCCGTGTCCAGACCCGACTGAATGACCTGTCAGGTTACTGCTTGTGCGTCTGATAGCGCTTCCAAAAAATTAACACGGTCATCTTCAGGTAACTTAGGAGCCACTTGCTTGACAGGGTCCATCAGTGCATGAATGTACCTTCCCTGCAAATACGTGGCTTTTGTTGACTTCAGAGCCATACTTGCAGAGGAGAACACCTTTTTGGCAGACTGCTCCAGCTTTTTTGAGTCTCTATCCCCCAGGGTGGTGGGGAAGGATCCAGTCGACTGCTTGGAACAAGAAGCCTGAACCACCAAGCTTTCTAGCGAAGGATGGGCAGAAAGGAAAGCTGGCTCACCAGGAGCAGTCTTATACCATCTTGCCACTGACCTAGATACTGCAGGGGCAGACAAGGGCTTCTGCCACACCTCCATTATCAGCTCTATCAACGCCTCGTTGAGAGGCAGGGAGGTTTACCAGAAGAGGAAATAGAGAATGCAACACTTCAGTCAAGATATTCAACTTCACCTCATTCGAGGGCAACTGAAGGTCCAACAGGTCAGTGGCCTTCCTGATGACTGAGTGAAAAAGGGCAATGTCCTGTGAAGGCAAGTCATTTGGAGGAGAAAGCTTCCACTCCGGGTAAGTATATAGGCCACTGGCCTCCCGTAGGCCCCCAAAGTTGTCAACAGAGTTGAGGATCTCCCCTTCCTCGCTTTCTCTCTGGTACTCCTCTTCCTCCTGCAGCATTTGCGCTTTCATCCTGGAACGCGGCTTCGGGATCACGGGGCGGGGCCAGCCGCTGCACCGGTGACTATGGTGCGGCGTCAAAGGAGGACCTTCCGAAGTGGGCAACGGCGCCGCCCTAATCCAGGAAGACATCAGCCCAACACCAGACGGTGCAGGAGATTGAGGTATCAGAGTCAAAAACCTTGGCGCCGGAAACAGCCATGATGGAGTCGTTGGCATGAAAGGCAAAAAAGGTGCCTGGGAATACTTTTAGGGGATGCCCAAATTAAAGGCAAGTGGACCCTCAGGGCCAGAGGGTGCACAAGTAGGGTAAGATGCCTTGGCAAACATGCCAAACATCGCATTTAGGAAATGCTATGGATCTGCTCCTGGTCCTGAAAAGGAGGATAAACATCCGAACCCCCCTCGTCTGGTTCCATCCAAGGTCGTGCGGGGGGCTGAGGCTCCGGCGCCGGAAACAACGGAGCTTGTACAGGCGAAGCTGCAGGGGCAGGAGAAGACTCCCTGGGAGCCGCAGAACCCCTTGGTGCTGGAGAGTGGGTTTAGCCTGAAATCACTGAATAATGCTATGTAGATAATTTATCACAATTAGACAGCATGAACCCACGCATACTGGAAAGCAGGATTGATAGAAAAGTGGCCTTGTTTTATGATGTATTATCTCCCCCCTTGTTACAGGAAGCCTCAACCTTGGGCCTCCGGCAACCTTGTTTTTCTTTTTTCTTTAGGCGATTAAGGCTATCGTTAGGCTCAAATTCTAGTCCTGATGATGATTCGCATGATTTAAGAAGCGAATCGAAACGCCGTCAACACTAATGAACACCTTATACTAAATAGACATTTGAAATAATTGTAAAGGTGTCATGGTTTATTCCTTTGCGGTACTTTGCCATGATTAGATTGGAAGTACTGCGAACCTGCTTTTTTGCCTATAAAAGCCCCCTTGTTATGTATGTTCCTTGTGTATCTCACTGTGTGTACTGTGGGCCACAGGCTTGTGTCCCACCTTGTATAATTGTTATAATTGTTGAATATTTTCTATATATAAACATCTAAGCCTTGCCCAGCTGGGCAAGACTTTTTCAAAATGGAGTACGATTGTGTCTATTTTTCATCAATTTTCCTTTACTTTACCTTTCTATGGACCACTGTTGTTTATAGAGTACTTATTCCAAGGTCCATAGTTGACTTAATTGGGTTCCCTTGTTGTTGTAATACTCAGGTCCCTACAGCACCTTCGGGTTCATCTTCCGACAGCACAAACACCCTTTGATGACGTGGTGCAAAGAAGGACAGCAGAGACAGTCGTAGTGGGGATCCGTGATGGACATATGGCCCCCACACTCTCTGCAGGGCTTGAAACTCGACTTCTTCGATGTAGCCATTCTCACTGCAACACAAAGTAGAAGATAAAACCATTGTTATCACATGTAAATGAAGAGTCCCAGAATATTTTTTTTAGCGTCGACGGTGTGGAAAACATGGAACTGACGTCAGAATATCAACACGGTCTTCTTATGGCTCCGATGATGTCATATGGAGTCGTGAGCAGAACCGTGCTATTGTGGCGTCCTCATTGACATGGGAGAGCTAAGGAAAGAATTTCCATGGAATGCTGGCGCAGGGGTAATTCAAAGGTGAGGAATCCAGAGGCAGATGTATCCATCAGAAGTCCAATTAGAGATTGCTAGCCATGAGGCGCTGGACTGCAGAATCAGCATGGCTGTCAAAAAGGTTGATCCCGTCGACGGGTAAGTCTTTAAGACTCTACTGAACATTGTCAGGAAACTGCCATCATGCAACCAAGTATGTCGTCTCAGAGCAACTAATCTAGCCATAGCTACCCACGGAATCTACTGAGTTTATGGCCGACCAAATTAAAAATGTGGCCAGTTCAAGACCGTCCTGAATTAGCTGAGCGAGGTCAACTCTAGGTCCTTCAGGAAGAGAAGGAAGGAGACAGTGAACAGAATCCCAGGAGGCAAAAGAACACGCAGGACGTGTTTAAAGATCTGAGGGCTGAGTTAGTGGATGCAAATAAATTATGGCCACATGTCTCCAACCACCGGGACTCCCCAGTCGGTGGAAGCAATGGAGGAGTATGCAAATGCAGCAAAGCTGAAGCTGCTTGTACAACCAGCCCTTGACCCCTAGGGTGTAGGGACAGACGGACAGGATCTTCTGGAGCAGGTCGTTGACGGTGTGCAATGGCACGCTCCACAGAGTCTCCAGATGAGGGTCTTGCCCAAGTCCCCAGAAGGACGTCATATAACAACTCACCGAAGGGCAGTAAAGGCTCAACATTAGTGCTGTCTTGATGGAGCAGCTCCAACAAGGGATCTGAAGGCAGTGACACAACAGGAGGCTGGAATTTTAAAATGTCAGCAGCTAATAACCTTAGGAAAAGCCACACTAGCTTCTGTTGCCATTCTGGGGGTGACAGTAAATCACTGGTAGGGGACGGCTGTAGACGAAGGTACCCCCAAAGAACCTCCTGCCCGAGGCTGGCCATGAGCATCCAAATGCTCAACTCCACCAGTAGGTGCAGAATCCACCTGCAACACTGGGGAATTGGAAACAGCAGTGGCCTCATCCTCCATTTGTAGAGAAAATGGAAAAGATGTCTCCGGTGCCAAACAACATCGAGACGGCACAGTATCGACATCCACCACCAAGGGTGTCTCTGACGAACGGCGTCAGGATGGCATTGTATCGACGTCGGCCGCTATGGGGGATGGCGGTGTGGAACGGCGTTGAGGCAGAGACAAGTCCTCCGCTGCAGATCTTCACTGACGTCATAAGAGGAAGCCCCACTGGACTGTTCCCTGACGTCATAAACAGGCTGCGTCCTAACGTCTCAACAGGAAGCCCCACTGAACTGTTTCCAGACATCGCAGCGACTCAAGACACGGAGCCAGGGCACTTGATCGGCACAGAGGGCAAATCTGCTGGCGAGCTCCAGATCAGAGTCCCTTCCACCTCTATGGGGCCCGAAGGCATGCCAGGGAGAGGGGTTGACCCAAAGATGGTGGGTAAAGCCTGATAGTAAGCCTCCATGTGAGCCCCAGTTGCACCTTCACCAGGAAATGGTGGATTGGGGGGGTTGACTTCTGTGGAGCTGTCTCCAGTAAAGACCCGGAGAAACAGGAACCAGCGTCATGGCTAGGGGAGGCTGACCCCCTTCGTGACTTTGACTTCTTACGCTTACCTGTTGAGGGTGAACAGCATCCATGGGAACTGCTTCGCGATCTGCCTTGAGCAGGAGCCGCAGCACGGAAAGGGGGGAGACACCGCTTGGATTCCGAACGGGACATCCGGGCTAACAGCAACTTCCTCCGGCATTCCCACAAGGACTTGGGCTTCAGCTGTTAACAGGTGTCACACTCCTTGGAGTGGTGGTACTCGCCCAAGCACCACATGCAAATGGCATGCGGCTCCGTCGCCGACATCTGTTGCGCACAGGTCTCGCAGGCCTTGAAGCCCAAAGGAATTTGCACACTGTTCCGGACGGGAAAGGCGTCAAGTAGGCCAAAAAACAAAAACAGGCATGAGGAACCATTTCTCTTGGATCCCCGTTGCAGCGTGGAAAAGAAGAAAACGGATGTCATTGCACTGGGAGGGACTTATATGGCTTCACAGACATCATATCCGTGGACGACGTCAGGGTGGACTGGCGCGATTGGGAAAATCTAAGTTAAGGAATCTGTGGCTAGATGTCTCTATCAGATATACACTTACCAATCCCTTTAAGTCCAGTAGGTTTTGTATGTAAAACCCTCAGCTCAACCCTGGGTAGCTGTGGCACTGAGCTGCAAGGCTTACATAGAGAAACACGCGTTAAGCATTTAATCAGCACTAAAACAAGAAGAAATTAGCATGACACTCAAGAAATCAGACACCAATTTATAAAAATAGTGCAATTTCACTCAACTGAGAACAAGTCTTGGCAAAGTCAATGAATTGGACACTTAGGGCCAAATTTACAAAAAGCCTCCGCATTGTTGGCGGGGGCCCGCAGTAATGGATATCCCCATACTGGGGTTATCTCATAGAAGAAATACCATTGATTGGTTTCACGATCCTGCGTGTCCTAAGGGGCCTGATTCTGGTAGGGATTGGGTAAGGGAATTATGTTTGAACCTTTATTTGGATTTTACACCAGAAAAAGGAACATTTACCTTTGAGAATAATGCATATGTGATTTGGGCACATGTTAACAGGTGTGGATGTCAGTTCTGTGATGGGCAATATACTAGTATAGCACTTATTGTGGGATATTTTTGACTGAAGACTGGTAAACCTTATCCAAATGTGAAAAGATGATATAGGTCTTTGGTCTGTGATATCCATCCCCCACAATTGTATGGTTATATGTTTATTTTAGTCTTTATTTTTGAGGTTGCTTGTAATGTTCTGGATTATCTCTTCGAATCCGAAGAGTTAGAAAATATTGTGAACACACACTTGGAGAATCATTATTGTGGGTACACACTTGGAAGTGACTTTTGGTCCCACTCTATGTAAATTAGGTAATTGTTTTTATTCATTAACAGGGACCCCAGAATAAAAGCAGTTTTAAGGGGGGACATTAGTTCATTTTAATTCAACTTTGAATTCTTCACCAATCTACACTTTCAAAACAGTTCTTAACCTACATAGAGCTTCATGTACACACAATTGAGCAAAAGAACTTCGGCATAGAGCCACTTCTTAAAGGCCCATTGGGCATTGCAGCGCCGGCCCAATGAGGAGATGCCTTAAGATGAAGCATGCCACCTCTTAGTGTGAGTGAAGGCCTGTGCTCCAAATTTCTTACCACCGGTTGTTTTTCTAGATGCACCAATAGTGTCTCCCTTGGTTAGGATAGGAACAGCATATTCTATTCGTTTTGATGTCCATGATGGAAGCCTGGACATCCACTGAAAAGCCAGTCATTTTCTGCCAGGTGTGGTGCTGCAGGGCCACCAACAATAAAATTGTTCTGCTCAGCAAGTCAGCCATATTGAGCTCACAACCTATTGTGAACTTTGCTGCATCTCACCCATCAGCAATAGCCTGAGTGAGTATGGCTTGGGCTTCCTCCGAGACTATACGCAGCACTTGCACATCCAAGTCCCATATCATATGGAAATTACGGCCTAAGAGGCATGTGGTGTTCACCAACCACAGTGCTAGAGAGAACATTTTCTTTCCAAAGTTATCCAGCATTTTTGATTCCCTATCCGGTGGAGTGGTAGGGAATATGCCAGGGTTAATTCTGGATGTGGAAGCTTGGACCACCAAGCTCTCTGGAGTGGGGTGCTGGGTAAGGAAACTGGAGTCCCCAGCGTCAGGGCGATGGCGGCAAGCAATCATCTTATGCACATGAGTCCTTGTGCAGAGCTTGGACCAAGGACTTCATTGAAGGGGAGTAGGGGTTCAGAAGAAATGCGTTACTTACCTGTAACTGCAGTTATCCAGTATTGGTACCTTTCATAGAGTCACATGCCTGAATCATTCCCCGTCGTCGGGATGGGAGTCCCCATTACATAAATAAAGTAATGTCCCGTTAGACAAAAAGAGTAATAGGTCCAAGGGCCTCACATTAGTAACATATCCATGTCCTTTTGTAAAAAAGACCAAACTCTAGAGAAGAGCCAATCAGCTATCCCCTCCCTCTAGAACCCTCCTGGAAGGAGCTCCTGTCCCTCAGATTTTCGTAAGCACCGTGATAAGTAGGCGTACTACTGAGAGAATTAGATGAGCCCTTCCAGGGGAGGTGGGAGGGTTGCATGTGAATCTATGAAAGATTCACACGCCTCCACTTTCACCCCTCACAGCGGTGTGACACCAAGTGAAGTTCTCACTTTTGAACAAGCTGTTCTAAGAGATATTAAGGTCCTACCCAACCCCTCGACATACAGCAATATGTCCAAGGAAGAAAAAAACATTTTAGACACACTAGCCAACAACCCCTCTCTAACTATCAAACAAGCTGACAAAGGGGGAGCCACTGTAATAATGGACACAGTGGATTACGAGACAGAGTGTCTAAGACAACTTGATAACACAAGATATTACAAGGCGGTCACACAGAATCCAACAGAACGTCTTACTTATGGACACTCCATCAAAAGTATGGTTGAGTCAGCAGAATGTCAAGGCTGGTTAAGTAAAAAAGAGGCAGATTTCCTAGTGAACAAAAACCCTAGGGTTCCGTATTTCTATACGTTGCCTAAAATACACAAAGGGATAACCCCAGTCCCGGGCCGCCCTATTGTCTCCGTAATAGACTCAGTGCTAGAACCTCTGTCCAAATTTTGCGACCATTTCCTACAGCCTCTGGTAAAGCAAATACCCTCTTATATCCAGGACACAACAGACCTGCTGCGCCTGTTGGAAGACTATGATGAGGCACAATCCATAGATTTCCTAATAACCCTAGATGTTGAGGCCCTCTATACTAACATCCCACAGAGGGCCTCCCTAGGTGTTATGGAGGCAGCACTCGAAAAAACTGAATGGACGTCTGCAACACCCATCTCTTTTATCATGGAGTGTGCCGAAAAAGTCCTCACTGAGAACTTTTTTGAATTTAAAGGTACATATTACCATCAGATACAGGATACCTGTATGGGAAGCACGGTAGCCCCTAGTATAGCATGCCTGTACATGGCTAGTTTCGAAGAGAGCCACATATCCTCATCGACAAACCCTTTCTATGAGAATATTAAACTATGGAGACGTTACATAGACGATATCCTGATTTTTTGGACAGGAAACAAAGACTCGTACACAGAGTTCTTTGGGTGGATTAACAACATCAATCCTTACCTAACCTTTACTATCACGGCCTCTAACAGTCAGATAGCATTCCTTGACTTGAATATTAGTATCGAAGGGGGATCCCTGAGTACTACCCTGTATAAAAAAAGCACAGACCGGAACAGCCTGTTACACTTCTCCAGTCACCACCCTAAAGCCCTTCGATCAAACCTACCGTTTGGGCAATTCCTTAGAATACGACGCAATTGTAGCACTATGACTAATTACAAAACGGAGTCTGCTATATTGTCTAGGAATCTAAGAGAAAGAGGATATCCAACCAGAGACATAAAAAGAAGTATGAAGAGAGCGCAGAACAATAATAGGGAGAGTCTGATAGAACCAAGAGAAAAGAATCCCCTAGCTGCCCAACCAATGACATGTGTGACGACATTCACACCAAAGTCTAACCAGATAAGAAAAATAGTGAAACGCCACTGGTCCATACTTAACACTGGCACCTTAAATATGGATCAACCAAGGTTTGCCTTCAAAAGGTCAAAAAATATAAAAGACATCTTGATCCAGACTAGACCCAAGACCAGATATGAACCTACTCGACAAGTTACTCTATGGAACTTGCCACCTGTGACTGGGCACTACCCTTGTGGCAATTGTGCGGCATGCCCATTCACTAAGAAATACAAAAGTATCACCCTATCGGAATCTTTTAAGTGGGAAATGAGAGGCCATACAAACTGCAACAGCACAAATTGTATCTATTTGATAATATGCCCGTGCAATCTATATTACATAGGCAAGACAACACGCAGTATAAAGACCAGAATATCCGAACACTGCAGTAACTTCAGATGCAAGAAAAACAATACTAAGATGTGCAAGCACTTCCTGGAAACAAACCATACTCCAGACTCCCTGCAATGGCTTATCTTAGAAGCATGTCAACATACATCCAAAGAAGGGCTGTTCTATAAAGAACAGCGTTGGATCCATAGACTTTCTTGTGACAGTAACGGTCTTAATGAAGACATACCTTGGACCAGCCTCTAACCATAACCATTACTCTGGTTACATACTGAAGAGAAAGCATGTGGATTACCACTACCTCCGTGACAGGGCACGTCTATGATTATCACTACATGAATACACCCTTCCAATATGGCCGAAACAATACTGCAGATTACTATCTGGTACACAACGTCTCTATAGGTGGTAACCATACTCCAAAAAAAGAGCTTGAACATACAACCCTTCCCGCTTGGGAATATTATTATGGGATTACTAGATATCCAAAATCGATATCCCCCCCCCCCCCCTTTAAAAAAAAAAACATTATTATGATTCATTCATTCTCCAGCGTCGTCATTAAATTGGTCACGGATAATTAAGGGGATTCTTACTAAAACAACTGAATCAGAACCACCTTTGATTATATTCTATCTAACTTGTGTGAATATAACTTACAAGGTGTAATAACTTTTGCATTTCACGCCGGTTTAGACACTACAAGATGGCCCCCATCGCAGCTAACCAATCAGAGGGTTGTTGTAAAATCCATAAAACCGGAACTCGTAGCACCCTTCCTCCCACCCGGTTCCAGCGGCGATGGGTAGGTGATATAAGCGAAGCTCAGGAAATACCAAGTAAGTTACGTTTGGCCACCACCTAAAGGAGGGTTACACTCAGCGCCCTTTTTTAATACAGCTTAATAATGTTACGGATGTCAATAACCTTGAATTTGTTATCTAGCAGGGACGCGAAGGGTTTTCTAAATGCAATAAGCGCGTAGAGCTTGTGGACACGATTTCATTAAACTTCCGCGATACACTCAGATAAGTTGAATGTACCACAACATGCTGACCACCGCTACGTAATCGGACGGACGAGCTAACAACTAATCAGCTCACCCGAGGTTCCCCACTCGCAATACCCCGCTCGAGCCTGTAGAATACTTAATGTAAGGCCAGTGACCTTTACCGCCTGACCTGCACACATACTTATTAAAATACAAGTCTTTCCCATAGCGGGCTCCCTCGAAGGTGTCCAGTATCGCTTCACACTGCCTGCAAGTGACTCGCATATGCTGAGAAAGCAGAACAGACACGGAGCCTCCATCCCCCATCCCCAGTCCCACAATACTTGTATTTCACATGAGAGGCCAACATATATTATGAGAACCAAGGGCATATTCACTGCCAACTTTTGAGTTTTAAAATGTTAAAATGTTGAAACAACTCTCATGCTCTAATCATTAGTTATGGTCAATTATGAAAGCCTTTTGTCTAACTCTGCCACAGATCAGATGATTATCCTCTCGAATTCAGATTACTATCATTACCCAATCTATGTGTGTAATTAGAAGCCCAGTACCGCTTCATACTACTTGCAAGTGACATGCCTATGTTGAAAAAACAGAACAGACACGGGCCATCCGTCCCCAGTCCTAATTCCACATGAGAGGCTAACATACAGCATGAGAACCAAGGGCATATTAACTACCAACTGTCCAGTTTTTAAATTGCTAAAATGTTAAAATGTTGTAACAACTATTATGCCTTAATCCTTAGTTATGTTCAATCATGTAAGCCTTATGTCTAACACTGCCACAGATCCGATGATTATCCTTGCAAATCCAGATTGCAATCAATACCCAATCAATGTGTAAATTAGAAGCCATTAAGATGTTTCCCCTAGATATAGCCTCATGGTGGAAGATCTCCCTGAAGCTTTACCCGCTGGACACTGTCGTTGTCTGATTGTCTTTAACGTTAGGTGAGTTTTGAATAACAGCAGATGAGGAATACCAGAATGGTATAAAAAGTTTTTTAACCTAATGTTTTTATAATTTTTATATTTTCACATGTCACTCTCACTGAATGTCCACATCTGAGAGTGCCTGATACACTTGTGCAATGGTCTTGTGCAATGGTGCTGTGACACGCCTGACTCCCACTGGCATGCAAAGAGCCCAAGTATTACAGTCAATGATGCATTTTTCTATAAACGTGTTTGTGATATGCTCTTGCCTCTTCTCCTGACAGGTACTGACAATCACAACTTGAAGAAGGGTAATATAATATTGTTATCCCCCCGCACCCATGAGTGTGGTAGCCACATGAGTATACACACACCACACTCTAGATAATGTAGTGTAGACAGTTCCTTTCACCATTAGATACCCGCTAGTTAGTCATTTTTGGTCCTGAAGAATCGCTAGATAAATTCACTACAGCGAGAAACATGTTGACCGGACTTCAATAATCCTTGGATAAGAGTTGGAAACATTATTTTCCATTTTTCTCTTCCAGGTTCATTATTTTAACTAAGGCAGTGGCCCTCTCAAATAAAGTTCCTGGTACCACTAGCCTTTTTTAATCCACTACACCCCCGTCTACCACTCAGTTCTGGCCCCATACCCGCACTTCATCTATACGGCAGTTGGAAAAAGATCTCCGCCAAAGAGCCCCTCTTTGAGGTGTTGCCCGTTGGGTATTGCACCGCCGACCCAACGAGGAGCAGGCCCAGATGATGAAGCATGACACCTGAAAGGGTGTGTGAGGGCATTAAATCCAACAAAATGGATTCCCAGGGTGATCTTTTGACTACCCTGCCATAACACATCTGCATCACTGACTGTACCGACCCCTTTCTCTCATTAGGAACAGCACGATAAATTTTGTAAAGACATACCGTTTTGGGCACGTCGTGACTGGACCTACTGCTCTATCTAGAACAGTAATAGCCTGTTACTCCTCTTCCTTGATACCATAATCCTCTGCACGGCTAACACCCGTAGGAGTTTATCTATTGGTGGGTAAGATTTGTTCTGTCCCCCACTATTGTCCCCACGGCCTAGCCCAGTTGTGGCCAGGCTTGGTTTTCTAAACCACATCCCCGCGCTGTCCCTCACTGCTTGACATGGAAGGGCAGGGATTAAGCTTCGGTGAGGATGATGCTGCAGCTATCCTCAGAACTCCCTCTATTTTAAACATGGATAACGACAACGCAACGGGCAGCAGTACGGCCGACTGGAAGACACTATCTGATCTTAAAAGAGAGTGGATTAGAGTCAGTTTGCATGGCGCCCTAATGGCAGAATATTTCAAGGCCAAAATTGCACCTAATGGATTGATCGTCAAAAACTTTCCTAGGATATTCTGGGAAGACGGTCAATTCAAGGTTGAGTGGTCCCAGATATCCTGGAAGTGTACACATGATTTATTGATCTTGATCGTTAATACATCCAAGCGCCTAGCTGATGCCTTGTTAGAAAAGATACAGGCACTAGAAGCAACCCTTAAGAGCGCGGTCACTAACCCAGGCTTCAAAACAAAGCTGGCAGAAATTAATAAAGAGATCAGTGAACATAAGGATTACCTGATGAAACAAAAAGTTGATAAATTACAAAAGGACATTGATCGCTTTGATAAGGAGAAAGTGTACCCATACCTCAAAAAGGATTATACCCCGTCGGGTACAGGGTACCTCTCCGACTCCAGCAACAATTCCTCGAGAAGAGGGTCCAATAGTGGAAGCAATTCTAGTGGGGACGAATGGCAACCCCGCCAACGACGTGGTGGAAGAGGTGGGAGACGGAGACAATATCAATACCCGGCACCCCAGTTACCTTTACCTTTTCCTGGACACCCGTTGTGGCAGTATCCACAATATCCACACCCGTGCCACAATTTGGACCTCAGTACCCCCCTGAATTTGCCCCCCAAGGTAACCAGCCTTTTTTAGACAGAGGTTGGGGCAGAGGGCGAGGGCGAAAGAGAGGGAACGCAACCGACAAACGGGTCCAATGGGAGGACACTACACCCCAAGGAATGGATACCCGGAGCAAAACGACCAAGAAATGAGTCTTGTAATCAACCTCTCCTCGCACCAACTAACCAATGAACAAGAGAAGGTTCTACAGAGAGGGCTTGGTTTCGTCCCAACTCCTATAACCGATAACTTTCTTCAAACTGTTGAATTGCAAAAATTCTTCAGGAAGATAAGATTGCATGCTTTCTTTGATGGGAAACCACACGAACCCCAGGATGACTCTGGCTTACACAACGCCTCCACTTTCACCCCTCACAGCGGTGTGACACCAAGTGAAGTTCTCGCTTTTGAACAAGCTGTTCTAAGAGATATTAAGGTCCTACCGAACCCCTCGACATACAGCAATATGTCCAAGGAAGAAAAAAACATTTTAGACACACTAGCCAACAACCCCTCTTTAACTATCAAACAAGCTGACAAAGGGGGAGCCACTGTAATAATGGACACAGTGGATTACGAGACAGAGTGTCTAAGACAACTTGATAACACAAGATATTACAAGGCGGTCACACAGAATCCAACAGAACGTCTTACAGTGTCCATCAAAAGTATGGTTGAGTCAGCAGAATGTCAAGGCTGGTTAAGTAAAAAAGAGGCAGATTTCCTAGTGAACAAAAACCCTAGGGTTCCGTATTTCTATACGTTGCCTAAAATACACAAAGGGATAACCCCAGTCCCGGGCCGTCCTATTGTCTCCGGAATAGACTCAGTGCTAGAACCTCTGTCCAAATTTTGCGACCATTTCCTACAGCCTCTGGTAAAGCAAATACCCTCTTATATCCAGAACACAACAGACCTGCTGCGCCTGTTGGAAGACTATGATGAGGCACAATCCATAGATTTCCTAATAACCCTAGATGTTGAGGCCCTCTATACTAACATCCCACAGAGGGCTTCCCTAGGTGTTATGGAGGCAGCACTCGAAAAAACTGAATGGACGTCTGAAACACCCATCTCTTTTATCATGGAGTGTGCCGAAAAAGTCCTCACTGAGAACTTTTTTTAATTCAAAGGTACATATTACCATCAGATACAGGGTACCTGTGTGGGAAGCACGGTAGCCCCTAGTATAGCATGCCTGTACATGGCTAGTTTCGAAGAGAGCCACATATCCTCATCGACAAACCCTTTCTATGAGAATATTAAACTATGGAGATGTTACATAGACGATATCCTGATTTTTTGGACAGGAAACAAAGACTCGTACACAGAGTTCTTTGGGTGGATTAACAACATCAATCCTTACCTAACCTTTACTATCACGGCCTCTAACAGTCAGATAGCATTCCTTGACTTGAATATTAGTATCGAAGGGGGATCCCTGAGTACTACCCTGTATAAAAAAAGCACAGACCGGAACAGCCTGTTACACTTCTCCAGTCACCACCCTAAAGCCCTTCGATCAAACCTACCGTTTGGGCAATTCCTTAGAATACGACGCAATTGTAGCACTATGACTAATTACAAAACGGAGTCTGCTATATTGTCTAGGAATCTAAGAGAAAGAGGATATCCAACCAGAGACATAAAAAGAAGTATGAAGAGAGCGCAGAACAATAATAGGGAGAGTCTGATAGAACCAAGAGAAAAGAATCCCCTAGCTGCCCAACCAATGACATGTGTGACGACATTCACACCAAAGTCTAACCAGATAAGAAAAATAGTGAAACGCCACTGGTCCATACTTAACACTGTCACCTTAAATATGGATCAACCAAGGTTTGCCTTCAAAAGGTCAAAAAATATAAAAGACATCTTGATCCAGACTAGACCCAAGACCAGATATGAACCTACCCGACAAGTTACTCTATGGAACTTGCCACCTGTGACTGGGCACTACCCTTGTGGCAATTGTGCGGCATGCCCATTCACTAAGAAATATAAAAGTATCACCCTATCGGAATCTTTTAAGTGGGAAATGAGAGGCCATACAAACTGCAACAGCACAAATTGTATCTATTTGATAATATGCCCGTGCAATCTATATTACATAGGCATGACAACACGCAGTATAAAGACCAGAATATCCGAACACCGCAGTAACTTCAGATGCAAGAAAAACAATACTAAGATGTGCAAGCACTTCCTGGAAACAAACCATACTCCAGACTCCCTGCTATGGCTTATCTTAGAAGCATGTCAACATACATCCAAAGAAGGGCTGTTCTATAAAGAACAGCGTTGGATCAATAGACTTTCTTGTGACAGTAACGGTCTTAATGAAGACATACCTTGGACCAGCCTCTAACCATAACCATTACTCTGGTTAGATACTGAAGAGAAAGCATGTGGATTACCACTACCTCCGTGACAGGGCACGTCTATGATTATCACTACATGAATACACCCTTCCAATATGGCCGAAACAATACTGCAGATTACTATCTGGTACACAACGTCTCTATAGGTGGTAACCATACTCCAAAAAAGAGCTCGAACATACAACCCTTCCTGCTTGGGAATATTATTATGGGATTACTAGATATCCAAAATCGATACCCCCCCCCCCCTTTTTAAAAAAAAAGCATTATTATGATTCATTCATTCGCCAGCGTCGTCATTAAATTGGTCACGGATAATTAAGGGGATTCTTACTAAAACAACTGAATCAGAACCACCTTTGATTATATTCTATCTAACTTGTGTGAATATAACTTACAAGGTGTAATAACTTTTGCATTTCACGCCGGTTTAGACACTACAAGATGGCCCCCATCGCAGCTAACCAATCAGAGGGTTGTTGTAAAATCCATAAAACCGGAACTCGTAGCACCCTTCCTCCCACCCGGTTCCAGCGGCGATGGGTAGGTGATATAAGCGAAGCTCAGGAAATACCAAGTAAGTTACGTTTGGCCACCACCTAAAGGAGGGTTACACTCAGCGCCCTTTTTTAATACAGCTTAATAATGTTACGGATGTCAATAACCTTGGATTTGGTATCTAGCAGGGACGCGAAGGGTTTTCTAAATGCAATAAGCGCGTAGAGCTTGTGGACACGATTTCATTAAACTTCCGCGATACACTCAGATAAGTTGAATGTACCACAACATGCTGCCCACCGCTACGTAATCGGACGGACGAGCTAACAACTAATCAGCTCACCCGAGGTTCCCCACTCGCAATACCCCGCTGGAGCCTGTAGAATACTTAACGTAAGGCCAGTGACCTTTACCGCCTGACCTGCACACATACTTATTAAAATACAAGTCTTTCCCATAGCGGGCTCCCTCGAAGGTGTCCAGTATCGCTTCACACTGCCTGCAAGTGACTTGCATATGCTGAGAAAGCAGAACAGACACGGAGCCTCCATCCCCTATCCCCAGTCCCACAATACTTGTATTTCACACGAGAGGCCAACATATATTATGAGAACCAAGGGCATATTCACTACCAACTTTTGAGTTTTAAAATGTTAAAATGTTGAAACAACTCTCATGCTCTAATCATTAGTTATGGTCAATTATGAAAGCCTTTTGTCTAACTCTGCCACAGATCAGATGATTATCCTCTCGAATTCAGATTACTATCATTACCCAATCTATGTGTGTAATTAGAAGCCCAGTACCGCTTCATACTACTTGCAAGTGACATGCCTATGTTGAAAAAACAGAACAGACACGGACCATCCGTCCCCAGTCCTAATTCCACATGAGAGGCTAACATACAGCATGAGAACCAAGGGCATATTAACTACCAACTGTCCAGTTTTTAAATTGCTAAAATGTTAAAATGTTGTAACAACTATTATGCCTTAATCCTTAGTTATGTTCAATCATGTAAGCCTTATGTCTAACACTGCCACAGATCCGATGATTATCCTTGCAAATCCAGATTGCAATCAATACCCAATCAATGTGTAAATTAGAAGCCATTAAGATGTTTCCCCTATATATAGCCTCATGGTGGAAGATCTCCCTGAAGCTTTACCCGCTGGACACTGGCGTTGTCTGATTGTCTTTAACGTTAGGTGAGTTTTGAATAACAGCAGATGAGGAATACCAGAATGGTATAAAAAGTTTTTTAACCTAATGTTTTTATAATTTTTATATTTTCACATGTCACTCTCACTGAATGTCCACATCTGAGAGTGCCTGATACACTTGTGCAATGGTCTTGTGCAATGGTGCTGTGACACGCCTGACTCCCACTGGCATGCAAAGAGCACAAGTATTACAGTCAATGATGCATTTTTCTATAAACGTGTTTGTGATATGCTCTTGCCTCTTCTCCTGACAGGTAATATAATATTGTTATCCCCCCGCACCCACGAGTGTGGTAGCCACATGAGTATACACACACCACACCCTAGATAATGTAGTGTAGACAGTTCCTTTCACCATTAGATACCCGCTAGTTAGTCATTTTTGGTCTTGAAGAATCGCTAGATAAATTCACTACAGCGAGAAACATGTTGACCGGACTTCAATAATCCTTGGATAAGAGTTGGAAACATTATTTTCCATTTTTCTCTTCCAGGTTCATTATTTTAACTAAGGCAGTGGCCCTCTCAAATAAAGTTCCTGGTACCACTAGCCTTTTTTAATCCACTACACCCACGTCTACCACTCAGTTCTGGCCCCATACCCGCACTTCATCTATACGGCAGTTGGAAAAAGATCTCTGCCAAAGAGCCCCTCTTTGAGGTGTTGCCCGTTGGGTATTGCACCGCCGACCCAACGAGGAGCAGGCCCAGATGATGAAGCATGACACCTGAAAGGGTGTGTGAGGGCATTAAATCCAACAAAATGGATTCCCAGGGTGATCTTTTGACTACCCTGCCATAACACATCTGCATCACTGACTGTACCGACCCCTTTCTCTCATTAGGAACAGCACGATAAATTTTGTAAAGACATACCGTTTTGGGCATGTCGTGACTGGACCTTCTGCTCTATCTAGAACAGTAATAGCCCGTTACTCCTCTTTCTTGATACCATAATCTATTAAAGATACCAATACTGGATAACTGCAGTTACAAGTAAGTAACGCATTTCTGATCCAGTATTAGGGTATCTTTCATAGATTCACATGCCTGAATCAGAGTAGCAAGCAATGATAAGCACATTTCGGATGGTACAGTAGATACACATTCACCAGATAATAACATATCAAAGTGACAAATAGAAAACATCAGAATGTAAGCAAAGATAAAATCAAGAAATACAATAGAGAAATGTGCGTATACGAAAAAAGGATGGTTGGATGAAAAGAAGGCTCACCTCTATTGAAATAGATGACGAAGTACAGCTTGTCCCACTGCAGCATCCTTCATAAGTTCTGCATCCAGGCAGTAATGCTTAGTGCATGTATGCGGCGTCTTCCACCTTGCCGCTCTGCAAATGTCTATTATAGGGACTCCTGTGAAGAGCACCATGGATGTAGACATCGCCCTAGTGGAATGTGTCATTACTTTAGATTGCAGGGGTTGCCCCGCCTGCTCGTGACAGAATGACATAGCTGCAGAGATCCAGCGAGAAATACTTTGTTTAGTGAGTGGAAGGCCTTTCCTAGGTCTACTGTAGGCCACAAAGAGCTGGTTGAATTTACGGAAGGTTTTCGTCTTCTCAATATAAAACTTTAGGCAGTGTTTGAGATCCAGAGAATGCAGAGTCTTCTCTCCGCGGTGTGGGGGTTTGGAAAGGAAGAGCGCAAGACTACAGGTTCGTTGCGATGGAAGTCCGACGGAACCTTTGGTACGAATTTTGGGTTTGTTCATAATATAACTTTGTCCTGTTTGAACTGCAGAAAAGGTTCCTGAATTGAAAAAGCCTGGAGCTCACTTATTCGTCTTGTTGAAGTAAGTGCAAGAAGGAGTGCCGTTTTCCCAGAGAGGTACTTAAGATCAGTCCTGTGTATTGGCTTAAAGGAATGTTTCATGAGTTGATTAAGGACTGTGTTGAGCTGCCAAGTAGGAGGTAAAGTCTTCACAGGAGCAAATGTCCTGAAGAGGCCTTTAAGAAATTGCTTGATCAATCTGTGAGACCAGAGAGAAGGTCCAGAAGAAGATCTTCTGTAGCAGGACATTGCCGCCAGGTGAACTCTGATGGAGGCATGAGAGAGGCCTGAGTTTGCCAAATGGAGAAGGTAAGGCAATATTTGTACTGGAGAAGAAGAAAAGGATGTATTTTCTGAGTTTTACACCAAATTCAAAACCTCTTCCATTTTAAAGAGTATGTCTTGTTGGTACTGTCTGCTCGAGCCTGAGCCAGAATGGCCCTACAATCCGGCTGAATATTTAGATTCTGAAATTCTTTGAACTCAGGAGCCAGGCGGATAACCTGAGAGATGCCATATTCGGATGCTGGACTTGCTGGTTGTTCATAGTGAGGAGAGAAGGGAACTGGCTCAACCGTATTGGCGGTTCCAGAGAAAGAAGGTGAAACTCTGTGAACCAATGTTGGCGTGGCCAAGCTGGGGCTATGAGAATGAGCATGCAAGGTTCCGCTTTCAATTTCCTGAGGATTCTGGGAATCATCGGAAATGGTGGAAAAGCGTATGCAAAGACTTTGCACCATGCGATCGAAAATGCATTCCCTAGAGATCCTTTCTGGGGATGCCAGCTTGCGAAGTGTTGACATTTGGCGTTGTGTTTTGTAGCGAACAGATAAATTAGAGGAGTGCCCCATTGTGAGAATATCTGGTCGAGGATCCGCTGATCCAATTCACACTCGTGAGACATTGTGTGTTGTCTGCTTAGTGAATCGTCTAGAACATTGTCCATGCCTGGGACATACTCCGCGCGAAGGGAGATATTGTGCAGGACCAACCAGTCCAGATTTTTTGCGACTCACGAGAGATTGTTAGACAGCGAGTTCCTCCTTGCTTGTTGAGATAGTGCATTGTCGTGGTATTGTCTGTACGTACAAGCACCAGAGAATGTTTGATTCTTGGGAGAAAAGCTTGAAGGGCGAGGAAGACCACCCGTAGTTCGAGGAGATTTATATGAAATCCTTTTTCGAAGGGAGACCACTTTCCGCTTATTTGCAGTTCTTGAAGGAAAGCTCCCCAGCCTCCCAGCGAGCCGTCTGTTGGGATGATATGCGGTGAAGCTGGAAGCAAGAAGGGCGAGCAAGGTTCTGAGGAGCAATCCACCATTGCAGAGCCTTGACCATCCGAGGGGTCATTCTTATGAGATCGTCGAAAGAACCTGTGCATTGGACCCATTGTTCTGAGAGCACCTCCTGGAGAGGGCGCATTCGAAGGCGGCAGTGTGGAACCAGCAAGATACATGATGACATCATTCCGCGAAGGGATTTGAAGAGGTGAACCGTCAAGGTTCTCGTGGAGCTACGAAAATGGCCAGTGCCAAGAGCTTGTCCTTTCTTTCCTGTGATGGGAAAGCTTTCTTTAGTTTTGTGTCGATGGCAGCACCTAGGAAATTTATACGTTGCGAAGGTATAAGGACTGATTTGTCCTGATTGAGTGTGAGTCCTAAACTTTTGAAAAGTTGTAGACAAGCGTTGGAAGACCTGGACGCGTCTTCTAAGCATGGTACCTTGATCAGCCAATCGTCCAGATATGGAAAAACTTGATGTTGATGCTGTCTGAGATTTGCAGCCACTGGAGAGAGGCACTTCGTAAAAATGCGAGGTGCAGACTTGCGCCAGAAAGGCAGGACGCAAGACTGAAAGTGTCTGCCCGCTACAGCAAACCTTAAGAACTTCTTGTGATTCCTGTGAATAGGGATATGAAAGTAAACATCCTGAAGATCCAGAGATACCATGTAATCTTCCACATCTAGAAGTTGTAAAACATCCTGGATTGTCACCATGCGAAACGACTGCTTTTTTAGGAATTTGTTGAGGGCTCTGAGGTCTAAAATTGGTCTCCATTTCTTTTCCTTTTTCTGTATCAGGATGAAGCGGGAGTAAAATCCTTTCCCCCGTTGAGACAGAGGAACTCTTTCTATCGCCCCCTTCTGGAGCATAAAAGAAATCTCCCGGAGAAGTATACGTAGATTTTTGTGAAGCATAGGTCGGGGAGGTGTTCGTGGAGGGATGTGAAGAAATTCTAGTGAATGGCCGAATTAAACTAATTGTAGAACCCAACAGTCCATCGTAATTTGCTTCCAATTTGTCAGAAAATGGGAAATTCTTCCTCCAATTTTGAGGGTGGAGATAAACTGGAGACTGGCTGAAGTGAAGGGTCATTGCCGACGATTGTTACCTTTTTGTTGACCTTTACCACGAAAGGATGATTTTCCATAAGACGATTGCTGCTGCTGCTGCTGGTGCTGTTGATATTGTGGTCGATGATGCTGACCAGAAGAGTATGACGACCGATATTGGTAATCCCATCAAAAGGAGGACTGCCCTCTCCCCCTTGATCCACGAAAGGACGGACTTTTGAATTGCCTAGTTCCCAATGCTCTGGCTGTGTCCGTATCTTTCTTTATACTTTGTAGAGCCTCATCAATTTGTGGTCCAAAGAGAAACTGGCTATCATAGGGCATATCCAAGATCTTCGTCTGTATTTCAGGACGAAAAGAAGTTGCCTTTAACCAACCTTGTCTTCTTAATACAGCTGCGCCAGCCAGCTGACGAAATCCTGTTGACGCGATATCCATTGTGCAGTCTATTATTTCCGACGCTGAGCGTTCACTTTCAAGTAATATTTTCTTCACCTCTTCTTTTGAGTCTTCAGGTAAGGCCACCAGATATGGAGCTATGTCTGCCCATAACTGTCTATTGTATCACCCCAATAGCGCTAAGGCATTGGACGCTTTTACTGTCAACGCAGACATTGAGGAAAAACGCTTTCCGATGTTGTCCAACCTTCGGCCTTCTTTATCCGGCAGAGCTGTTAACAGGGCAGAAGGATTCGTGGACTTTTTCTGAGCCGCCTGTGTTATAACCGAGTCCGGCTTGGGATGTCCTATTAAACAAGCTGGAGCAGTATCAGGTGCCCTATATTTTTTATCCAAACGAGGTAACACTGGAGGCACTGAGGAAGGATTTTGCATAATTTTCACCCCTTGACCCCTCAAGTATTCTATTATGGGTATCGATCTTACTGCTTTCTTGAAAGGCTCCTTAAAATCATAGAAGAAGCAGTCCTGCTGGTGAGAAGTCATGGGAATTTGAAAACGTTGAGCTGCTCTCTCAACGACATTATGGAACCCCCTGATGTCTTCAGGAGGTGAATCAGCCTGTGCAGGCACTAGAGAAGCAGGACAGGGAATGACGTAGTCGTCCCATTCATCATGGTTAGACTGGGTATCCTGAAGTTCCCCCTTATCATGCTGATCTTCCTCCTCATGATCAGTAGATGGAGGATGCGGTAAAATGGCAGGTTCTGGCTGTAAATTTAAAGGTGGAGGCCGTGGTCTTGGTGATGGAGACACCGCCGGGGTTGAGGTTTAGGAGATGTTGTAAACCTCTGTTTGTAGTCCGTAATGAGGTACTGCAAGTCCGAGACCAAAGAGGCTGGAAGACAAACCATTGGTGGAGGAGGAGGTTGATATTCTTCCCCCTGTTCCTGGTCTTCCTCATCTGAACT
The DNA here is from genome assembly GCF_964261635.1 of Lissotriton helveticus. Lineage (NCBI taxonomy): Eukaryota > Metazoa > Chordata > Amphibia > Caudata > Salamandridae > Lissotriton > Lissotriton helveticus. Next base: position 586,585,415 of record NC_136072.1, read on the forward strand.
GTCTTGATATTTTACATTAAGTTCTGAGGGGCTTGTTGCAGTTTGAAACATGTCCCCCTCATCTGAATCCTCCTCTTCCAGAAGACATTCTGGAGGTAGTGGTTGGACCCTTCATGGCGATGTTAGGGCCGGCGTCAATGTCTTCTTTGTAATCTTTAGATGCACGTATGTGCTTTTCAGATTTGGATCTGTCACCGTCGACTGGTGAAACATCGACGGTTGTCGTAGTCGATGGTGTTATCGTCGACGGAGCCGTCGTCGACACTGTTGTCATCACCGGTGGAGATCTCGTCTAGGGTATAGACTTCGTCGACAGAGCTTTTGTCGACGATGGCTTGGACATCAACAGGGCTGTCTTCGTCGTCGAGCTCGTCGACGACCCAGTCGTCGGCGATCGCAGCGTCGACGGTTGCTTCGACGTCGACGATGTCTTCTTGATCTTTATCGTCAACGACACGGTCTTACCTGCCATCGACGATGGAGTCGTTGTCGTCGACGAGGTGAATAACGACATTGCCATCGATGTGTTGACTGTCGTCGTCGACGAAGTCACACAAAAGGCTGTAGACACAGCTCTCCTCATCGCTGAAGTCGTAGACGATGTCGTCGACGGAGTAGAAGTAGGCTTTTTGAAGGTGGGAACTTCTTGAGAGGACACCTTCGATGGTAGAACCTGGGAATGGACCTCTGAAGACTTCTTAAGTGTCTTCTTTTGAGGAGGCTGTGACAATGGGCCTGGAGAAGCCACCCTCGGTCTTTTTTTAGAGGACTTAGAGGATACTGAAGAACCCTCACTCTCCTCAGAAGACTCCAGTTGGTACCTCTATTTCAGCCTTTGTAGCCAAATTAAAAGGCGTCCCTCCCGATCTTTGAGGGTTTTTGTGGAGAAGGTACGACATACCTTGCAATCTTTAGAAGAATGGTCTGGATAAAGGCAATACAGACAATCTTGATGCTGGTCATCTATATGCAGTCTCTTCTTTCCACAGGAACCACAGGGCCTAAAATGACCCTTTTTATGTGTCTCAGCCATTAAGAAATCAGGAAACTCAGTCCGGAATATGAAGCAAATCACCAGAAAACACTGGAAAACCAGTAGAGAAGAAAACTGAGCAGAGCTCAGAGGAGACTCCCTTAGCACGACGTGCGGTAGAAAATCTGAGGGAGAGGAGCTCCTTACAGAAGGGTTCTAGAGGGAGGTGATAGCTGATTGGCTCTTCTCTAGAGTTTGGTCCTTTCTACAAAAGGACATGTATATGTTCCTAATGTGAGGCCCTTGGGCCTATTATTCTTTATGTCTAATGGGACATTAATTTATTTATGTACCGGGGACTCCCATCCCGCCGACGGGGAATGATTCAGGCATGTGAATCTATGACAGATACCCTAATACTGGATAAGGGGAAGCTCCTGGCTGAAGCACATCTGTCAAGACTTTCATCTTGACTGGCACTGTGGGTAACTGAAGGTCCAACACCTCAGCCACCCTACGCACCACCATTGCAAAACAGGATCCTCCTTTGTAGCCACGGTAGGAAGAGAGACCAGGCGAGTGTCGGGTGAGGTGTCTAACACTCTGGTATCCACCAGTTCCCCATACCAGTTGTCCTGTTCCCCTTCTGGGAGCTGGTAACTATAAGGGTCCTTTGATACCTCCCTTTTGTCTCCCTCTCTAGGGCTATCAAATAAAAAGGCAATGACTCCACTTTGGACGACACCCATCCTGCTCTGTGTTGGATACGGCAATGGAGATGGGGGTGGCGGCATTGGACTGGGCACCAAGGAAAGTCTAAGTCTTGACCAGCATCTCTGCTCTAGATCCAGCAGGGGTTCATGGGGCCCAACCTACTAGCATGGGTCCAGTAGGAACAGGGCCCGAAGGCACTCCAGAGGGGCGGCCAAATATGAGGTATACAGACTCATAAAACTTCTTCAATTGGGTGGAGGTCACTCTGACAAAATCGGGGAAGCACGGAGCGAGACCGGGTTCCCGGCTCCGGCGACTCGCATGGCTTAGAGTGCTAATGCTCCTGCGTCCATTGGAAGACTTTGGTGAGCACAGAAAAGTCGAAGACTTCTTGCGTTGTGGGACTTACCTGACTTTCCTGTGACCTGGAGTGCGATGACGACCATTGTGAAGGGCACCACGAATGTTACCAGGAACTTTCGCACGAACGGGACCTTGAACGTTGCGGAGTAGACTAACATCAGGCAGCGAGGAGCTTGAGGGAGCACCCTTTCAGCACCTTGCGATGCATGGCACGGTATTGGAGCATGGTCCTACTTGTGGGACCCCCCTCGCTCAAGGTGGTGACATTTATTTGATTGTGGATGGTGCATGGCACTTCCCCTCTCTAAGTCTCCTTGAGGTCTCATGGAACTAATCCACTGGAGGCGGTAGGTTAATTAAAGGGGAACCATACTTCAGACCCCGGGACCCCACCCGGAGGGACCAAATTTATAATTGGGGGAAATGAACATGCGGTCCCCCTCCACAAGCCTCCTTAAGGGCCCCTGGGATCCCATCTCCTGGGGCAGATACGTTAATCAAAGGGGAAGAGGTCTGGGGCCTCCTTCCTCGAGCCTTCAGGCCCTGGGGGATCCCATCCCCCATGGCCAATTTTATAATTGGGGGAGTGTGGCAAACACCCCTTTCCTGAGCCTCCTTGGGGCCACGGGGACTCCATCACCTGCAGCTATTTCAACTTTTATGAGGAGGGGGTGTGCACCCCCCTCACCTTCCTGACCCATACTATAGCCCCGGAGACACCATCTCCCGGGGCCAGCTCTGTGGTAGTGATTGTATTCTTTAGATTTAGAGCAAGTTGGATGCGATTTAGCAGATGTCTTGTGGGGGCTAATACTGGGTATTGGGCTATGGAGCATCCTCGGGTGAATAAAAATCAACTGGAAATTCTTGCAGAAGACACTGGAAATGAAACCCCCGAAGACTGCTGTAGAGTCAATTTCCCCTAAGAATGTTTCATGGAGGCACACTACCAAATGTTGTTCCATTACTTAAGAAATCATATTTTAAAAAGGGACACTGATACTTTAGGGCTGCTACAGTACTGAAGTAAGGTCAAGCAGTATATACTGTGGTGAACAAAGATCTGAGAAGGAATTAAGTGTCCCAGGAGATCAGGAAAATAAGAAGTTCTTACCAAAGCAAATCGTGCACCTGGAAACTGGGCCATGAAGCTTTTCCACATCCTGATAGTCATCACTGACAGACAGCTGAATGTACTGGGATTGTCCGTTCGCCTAGAGGGAAACACTCAAGCCATTGAGAAGATTTAACATACTAACTTAATCATTAATGTCACAAGATAATTTCCTATATCTCACCCGCAGTATATGACTTACTTACTATTGCCCTCATAGCCCTCCAAATATGTCTTATACACAACTCTCACAACCAGTATTCCTGTACCATAATCTACAGTTCATGGATATCCAGCATTCAAATGCCAAGAAGTAAATCTTCACAACTAGTGCTCTGTCATCACTCCATGAATTACTCATATGAATAGCTCCTAGCAAATTCCTTACAATTTTACCAATGGTAATAATGTGACATCACTTTCTATAGCTCTGCCACAGGCAGCAACACCTTAATTTTTTCATGATATGTTATGTTATGTTGTCTTGTAAAGCGCATGGCTACCCCAGCAATGGGGTGTCCCAGCGCTGTAGACCACTGGGGAACCCGTCCTGGCTTTCCCTGTGAGATGATCCCTGCTGGGTATCTCCAAGGTGAAACCAGGCATCCCCGGTGTATGTGGGGGGCCGTTGTGGAGATGAGGCAAGCTAATGCCCAGAGTTGCCGAGTGTGATCCCTGGTTAGAGTAGGCACCGAAGCGAGAATTATCAAGTCCCTGGTCCACGACCCTGCCGCGTCGGGAATTGAACCCTGGTCCCGGGCCTTCCTCTGCTTCAGGGTCCGCCGCCTCTAACCAGTGAGCCACACCACTCCACTTGAAAACCAGCAATTCAACACAATTATCTAAACCTTACTGCTTTCTGTCCTCTCCATAGCATTTGCTCCACATTTGTGACTCCTACCCTATCTTCATCAGGTCACACCTCTTTAAGCCCATTTACATCATTCAGTACAGCTCTTATACCAGATACCTCATCCAGGTACCAGTGTAGTGTGTCTACACCATTCCTCACAACCTCATCACAGCTGCCCACGCCTGATATGTTCCAATAATCTCTGACACACTCAGACACTGGTCATAAACAGATTCTCCACAACCAAAGCGCTTGCAACACCCCAACAGCCTGCCTAGAAAATCGTCTAGCTTAGCACAACAATGTTCTTATATGCCTCATTAGCTCTCTCACCTGTAATGCATTTTCTACCTCAGGCAACCGCTGGAAGGTGACTACAACTGGAATGATGCCAAGGGCCTCCATCTGAAGCAGTGCCTTGTCTACGCCCTCCACAGCCTGCGAGTCTCCACTGGAGAAGAAGATGGCCACCTTTCTGCCCAACAGTGTGGACCGTGCTCGCTTGAAGACGTTCCTGGACACAAACCTAATAGCGGCAGCAAGGCGACCACGCTGTGATGAACGTGCCTGAACAAGATTGTGCACTGCCTGCAGTAACTGCCGTCTGCTGTGGTGGTCCTGGAAGCGCACATGGTAGCTGGAGGAATGTGCATAAGCAAGCAGGGCCACACGGGCCCCTACTGGACAGTTACTGTTGCTGATGCGGAGGTCCTGCAGGAGAGCAGCCACCATGGCCTTCATACGGGCAAAGAGCTCTGGTGTTACCGTGGCTGACATCTCTAAGACAAACACAAGTTCTGTAGGATAAATTGGGCAGAGAGGACTGCCATCTGCATCTGTGAGAGACAGAAGGGTGTTCAACACATCAGACCCAGAAAGTTGGAAACATGCGTAACAACCCAAGCAGAACTGCAACACATCATTCTGACCCCAAACAGCAATAAGATCTTTTACGCACACCATACACAAGTATGCATAAAATTTGTCCAAATATTATGCGTAACACTGGTTGGCTCTGATCTGAACCTCATACACAATGCTGCCTGTGACAGGTCCAAATCCTATGCAGAGTCAATGAGTGCCATCTACAGGCTGCTGGAACCTGCCCAAAACAGACATTGTATCCAGTAACTCGATGGAACCATGTACAAACCAAAGCTGAGAACTGGTCAGAATCCCATGCACAGTACTGGCTGGCACCAGTCATAATTCCATGCACACTCCAGCCCAGAAAGGTCAGTAATACATGCACATTACTCGTCAACACTGAGCAGAACCCCAGTACTGATGTGAACGCAATTCATAGCATTGCCTTGTCAGTACTCCATGTAGAGCAATGTTCAATATTGAGTCTAACCCAGTGATACTGAAAGTATGGCCCTTTCATGCTGCTGATTACTTGACTTGTCACTAATATTAAAAAGAAGTTAAATAAACAAGTAAGCATTTATTTAAAAGTTATTTGCAGTTAAAGAAAGGACGTAACTAGGGAGTCCTGCATGCTTAACTTTATGAACACCTTAATTTTTAAAGAAATCTTTCAGTAAACATCAAAAATATGATGAAGTCTCTTCAAAATTCAAAAAGTGTATCTTGTTAACATGCGGAAGTGTTTTGCCTTCATAAAGTGTTTTACCTTCATACACCAGATTATATCACTGCATTGAGAAATATTATTTTAAGTGGGATAAATCTCAAAAAGGAATTTAGAAACATTCATGGTTCTCCCTATCCTGACAACAACACCATGAGTGAACCAAGATGCAGTCAGTTGTTATGTGTAGCCTCTGGGTGGCCTGGATTGAGATTAAACTTGGACAACATTATAGTTTATCAAATTGAACACAAGAGAAGGTTTTGAATTATTATACATGGACCACATTATAGTGTATTAAATCGAAAACAAGAAAAGGTTTTCTACAGCACTCATTCTGAAGTCATGTATTTTGAGGTACTTCTATATGTAATAATGAAAAAAGGGGGGAAAGGTAAATGAAACAATTGCCTAGGATCTCATAATTTGGTCAAGTGGGAAGCCTGGATTGATCCCAGGTTTACTGGTTTCCCATTGTGTAATTCAGCCACTAGATGCACATGCTTCCCTTACCCTACACCCACTTTACCCCTCACCTCCAAACCGCCACTCTGCTGGCATCAATGCCACAGACAAAACGTTTTTACCCCTAGGAAACTGTTTGTAAGAACCCATGATGCAACCCAAAATAAAAACAAAAGACACACTAAGCTGGGTCTAAACTGGGGTGGCATGGTTAGCAAACGAATTATGGATTTAATGCAAATCTATTGACTGGGGGTGAATGTTTGATTTGCTCTGCACTCGGTCCATCATCTGTGTGTCTTTCTTGCACTAAGAGCCTGTACTTCTTGGAGCAAGATGGAGAAGTACTTCTCTGAAAGATGGTCGGATGTGAGTGGGAGGTGCGGTGGATCGAAAAGGAATGGTAGGGCATTGATTTGTTGGGCGATCTGGAGAACCCACCTGTTTGACGTGATATTTTGCCATCCCTGGGGAAAGTATCTGATACTGCCTCCCACAGGATGGTCAAGTATTGCTAAGAGCAAACTAACTCAGCTAAGCGTGGATGCTGGAGGTGCAGGGGACGGAGAAAGTTGCTGCTCTTAATGGCATGGGCATTGTCTGCTTGATCCACGCCCGACCCCGAAATTTATGAGTTGCTTGTTGCGGGCGGTGGGCCTTGGCGAGTGCAGTACTCCAGTCCTCTGGAGTAGCCTACAAAGAGATGAGGAGTGCCCTGTGGCCAGCTCTCCTTAACCCCTTCAGTGCTAATGACAAGGGTAACTCGTCATGTAGGGCCCATTGATTTCAATGGAAAGTCAATGGACCTACATGCACACCCCTTAGCAGCCAAGTGGTTAAAGTGTCCCAATACGGAATTAGCATTCTCGGAAAGCAGACGAGACCCATCAAATGGCATGTCAATAAAGAGTCTTGAACATCTCCAGAGTAGCCCGTTGAACGCATCCATGGGTGCTGCCAAACACCATGCTAGTGCCAACTGCTCTCCCGAAGCAGTCAGTGGTGCCCAACCCAGAGCGAATAATATATTTTGGGGCATTCTGATCATCCTGGATCATTTGAGTCAAACTGGCCTGATATTCCTCAGGAACTGCTGACATGATCTTGTCAACCATGTCCCATAAAGCATGGGTATATCTTTCCACCATGTAGCTGGCATTGACTGACTGAAGGGCAAGACTGGTAGTATGATAGGAATGGAGTTGCCTTACGGCCCGGTGTCGATGTCTCAAGGACCGGCATGGATTTCGGTATGGACTGGAAGTCAGCTCTGGTGTTGGAGCCAAACTTAGAAGCTGGTTCCGGATGCACAGACGGTGCAGAGGAGTGATCTGCCAGCAGCATCCCGACTGAACACCTCCTTAAATCCTCAGGTTCAAAAGGTGATCCCAGATGGATGCAGAAAATTCACAACATGGCCACTCTGAAGTCCTCAATGTGTTCCAGCATTACCAACGGCTCTGGAAACTCGAGGTGAATCAGGATCTGTTTCGGGATTGGCTCTTCAGCAGTGGACTGGGAGTGGGACCCCATGGCACCCGCACGTACATGCAAATTTCCCAGTTGAGAGGGGTGGACAGGGACGAATCCCACTTGGAGGTTTTGTGCTTCCACATTGATTTTGACTTACCGGAAGACTTGGATCTCAACAACGGCCTGTTGTGGTGACATCCTCGAGAGAGAGGTAACAGGTCACCATCCTCAACTTCAAGTGGGAACAGGACTTCTGAGTCTTTTGGCAACATACAGCTTCACTTCAAGGTCTGAAATCACCTTCAGGTTAATAAGGGCCACTCCTAACTGGACTTGGAGTCATGGTGCACTGAACCCAAATAGCAGAGGCAGACCTCTGGGTATCTGTCACAGACATTTGTTTGCAGCAGCCCCTACAAGCCTGAAACCCTGCCGTTTTAGCCCTTGCATCCTAGTAAAAGCTATAGAGGAAAAAAACTCATCAAAGGCGAGAAAAAAGTAGAGAGCAAACTCCGTATCCGAGTTCGAAGGCAGGGAAAAAAGGACTTCAGATAATAGGGGTAGGACTTATATGCATCTCTGTTTGTAATTTCCGTGGCAGAACAAAGTCACAAAGAGCCACACAACTCCACCTAATGGCGCTCAGGATGTTGCAGAGCTTACATTTATGCTCTATTTTGGCTTTCCTTTTTAACTTCGTATCTTTTTCTAAAGGTGGTTTGCACATGTTTTCCCCTAATATGAAAAAGTGCCATGCACCCATTTATTCCTGGTAGATATTGTCACCCGGTAGGCTGCACAATTAGTCCCAGGGTTGTAGGAGACGTCCCTTTCTCCCCAGACTAACTAAAGTCATTGTTCTGTAAGGAAGATAAGGATGGTGTGTTATTATTTAAACAGCATCCATGCTGAATTCCATGAGAGGCACTTCGCACCGAAGTTATTACGGAAACTGCGGTGAGCTGTGACTGAGATGCAGCCCTGCTGGCCTGACCTTCATCCTAAGAAGGAAGATAGCTGTGCAAGAGAAGGGTGCAGGCCTGCACACTTAGACAGGTGCATTTATTTATGCACTGAGGCTTGCTTCCTGACACAGAATACCAAGGTATGGGGTTAAATAATTCCAACAGGTCTGGCAGAAGGGTACTCCCACTATGCTCTCACTCCTCTAGTGTAAAGGTACTAGTGACAGATAGGAGTAACAGTAGGAACAATTAACATGGTTGAATTGTTTGTGTTTTGTATCATTCTAATAATACTTATCACAATGATGTGTTTCTTCTGCTTAATAACCGCAGCTTATGTCTTATTTACAAGGATAAGATATTTTCAATAAATATTTGAAAATGTATTCTTGTATTTTTTTTGTGACTCCTTTGGCATGCAAAAGCGACAAACGAAAGGGTTAGATCTGTTTCCACAAATCCCTTAGGGATTAGAGTGGTCATGTTTGAGGTTACCAGTAGTATCTATAACTCTGATACTTTAGGAGTTTAGATGTGGTACTGTGAGCTAGCCAGAAATCAGAAATAATGATGATATTAGTATAGTCAGTCTTTATATTGTGAAATTTGGTTGAACTAATTTAATACACAGTCCTACTAAATTCACAAGAACCGTACAACAACATGCAATGCTGTAAAATCTTCCTGATCCACTTGGGCGTCTGAGGATATTCTACAGGTGAGGAATTTGCAGTTAAAAGTACCCATTAAAAGTCAGACACATCAAAGAATTCCTGAAAAACGTAGGATTGAAGAACAAGTTACTTACCTTCGATAATGCCTTCACTGGTAGGCACTCTATGTAACTGAAGATTCCTCATCTTGTGAAAATACCCAGGGTCAGAATGGATCAGGAAACCTTCATAGGAATTGCCTTGCACTTCGATAGGTGCAGTTGTACTGCCCCACATAGGATCCATCCCGCCTCGGACATGAAATCAGGGATGCTATAAATGGGCTATAATATGTTCTGATTTATGTCTGTGCCAACAGTTGTGTTGCACATAGAAATCAACATGTTACAATGAGCAGATGTTTTCAACAGCTGAAACCTTATCAATGGACAATCAGTGTCCATTTGATAGGTCATGGAGGAGGGTGGGTAGGTGAGCAATCTGCTGTTAGATAGTCTCTACCAGAAAAGCTGTTACTGAACATACTTAACTAGTTCCTTTGATAAAGACTTATAACTGGAGATTCCTCACCTTGTGAATGATACCTGTTGGACTTGGCCCATTTCCCCCCAAAATGTTTAGCCTTTCACCCCCCTGTGTTAGGATGTCTCCCCCATGGTAAAGACATATGTAGGCTATGTGTGGTATGAGATGCCCTGTTTAATGTGAAAATGTAACGCAATGGTGTGTGCACTTATTAACCCCCATTGTAAATAAAATAAATAAATAATAGAAATGTACCCTGGTAGCATACCGCATTTAAAATGGATGCCATGGCTGTGTGTAGTGCCACCTGACTGCAGTAGGTTATCGGTCTAGATGTTCGGTACCCAGCCACCCAAGCATTTGGAGGGAAAGCCTGGCACCCAAGGTGCTCTACTCCTCCCCCTGAGCCAGTTTGAACCAGTTCCCCAGAGGCTTCTAGAAGCTGCTGGCACTGCCTGGTAGGTGGGGTGAGGGGCGTATAAATAGGGGGGCTGTGCCACCATGTGCTGAGACAGAGCAGGGACATGAACTTGAGGGGACCTGCTGCCAGGGGATACCGCCACTTGTGCCTGTGGGCTGGACCCTGCACGAACCAAAACCTCTCTGCTGTCCCCTAGGGCTAGTGGAAGCCCCACTGCAGGAGTTCAGGCTGCTGTATGGGTGGAGGGACACGCTACAGTGGAGGATGGTGGAAGCCTACCGCCCTGTCTTGATGAGTACTACCCACTGACTGCTGACCTTGCCCAGTAGTGCCTGCTGCTCTGCTGCATGGCCCCTGAAGAAGGAGCACCATCCCAGGTCCCTGAGGCTGGTGGGACCTTGCTCCACGCGAGCGCCACACCTGAAAGCGCCTGTGGGAGAAGAGCGCTATATCTGTGCTGGCCAGAAGAAGAGGACCGTGGGCACCCTTCCCTACATGGCCAGGAGGTGAGGAGCCGGCCACGGCAGCAATGTGAGAGCGCTACATTCCCCTAGTTGTAGTGCCTGTGCTCCTTCCTGCACCCCTGCCTAAGGAAAGTGCTTTAGGGGTATTGCCCTGGAGAAGGGAGGAGAGTCTGGCCCCTGCGGTGCTGGAAATTCTTGAGCGCTGCTACTTAGGAACTGCAAGTAAAGCGCTGAGCCTCCTAAGCGCTATAGTATGAGAACTGTTGCCTCCCAAAGTGCTGTGCTGCTAAGAGCGCTGTGTGGCCTCTGAGCGCTTTGCTTGCCTCGGGAGCAGAGCAGTTGCCTATCACCGCTGCAGCCCAGATGCCGAGGAGAGCGAGCACTGGGGACCAGGAGCACTGCGGCCAGGGAAACATGAGGGGAGCGGCGCGGACTTCGCCGCACGGAGAGAGGAAGAGGCCCCGCTGAAAAATCCCCACCGCGGCCCCCGAAGCCTGGGGAGGGCCGCTGCGGGATACCAAAGGCCGCGCTGGGCCTTGGAAGTTGACGCCGCCCCCGTCACGTGACAGGGGCGCCGGCCGTGGCATCGGCCGCACCCCCTTTAAGCTGTGCAGCCATTGGCAGAGGCTGCCGTGCCCCCGGAGACCCGCGCTGTGTGTGGCGGGTGCGGGCGCGCCCCCGTAGAGCCATGCACCGGTTGGCTCCGAGGCCGGGAAAAGAGCTGGGGGATCGGGGCCCATCCAGGAGTCGGCACGGGAGTCCCCTGCCCTTTCTGGCCGGCTCAAAGGTGTGTGAAGGCCCGAAGGTGGCGGAGAGGAGCTGCTGGGAGCCCGCATAGCCTGCGCGGACTCCCGCTGGAAATAGAAGGCCCGACTGCGACGGAAGCCAAGGACTGAGGTAACACTCTGGAGGAGGGCGGAGGAGATAGGTGAGGCAGTCCTGCAGCCGCCCCCCACCCTTCAGGAGACCGTAGTTGTGTCCTGTTGGCCCGGTTAACCCAGTAAGGGCCAGGAGTGAGGAGGCCAGGGGCTAGGGCCCAGGAACCAGACTCCCCGCATGGTAAATGGCACTGCCTCAGCTCACCCTTTGTTCGGGGATTGTTCTTTTAGCTGGCCCCTGAGTCGGAAATGCTGATTGGGATACTGGAGCTCAAGTTGGGCCTCTAGTGAGTTGCTTTAGAGGACCCCCTCCCCTTTCACCAGAAATAGTCTATACTGGAAGTAGTTTATGAGCTGTTCTTAATGGAAAATAGGAAATGTGTTGAAGGGTGCTACGTAATGTTGCACCTGTACTAATGTGCCTAATGTTTTCCCCCTAAGGGTGATGCCCTCTGTCAATGTAGCTTAAGTTTTTGCACGGCCTAGTAGGTTGCTCTAGGTTAGGCCGATGCTCTTGGGCCTCAATATCATTTATGTCTAAGGCCTCATGATTTATATCTACTGATGTTCTTTTACCCATTGCAATGCTTTATGTTTTTTTTACCTACCTCCTTGGAACTTATGGACTTACCTCCCTTTTCTTCATTTACCCTGTAAATAATCCCCCCTGTATATGCTGCCCTTGCGCCAGTTGGCTCAGCACAGTGACTGCTGTGATTTCTGTTGCAGATTTGAGACAATACAAAAGTTATTCTTTTCCATCTGGACTGGTGTTGTGTCTCTTTTTGTGGTGTGTGCGTACTGCGTGGATACTTCACACATGTCCTCAGGAGTTTGGCCTGCCCGCTCTGCACCATACTCCCCCCGTAGAATTGGCTACCCCATTTCTAACAATACCATAGCAGTATATCTCCTGTGGTGTGCCTGGGGTGTCGTCTGGGCGTACTGCATGGATGCTTCACACATGTCCTCAGGAGTTTGGCCTGCCCGCTCTGCACCATGCTACCCCCGTAGAATTGGCTACCCCATTTCTAACAATACCATAGCAGTATATCTCCTCAAGTGTTGGGTCTGTGAAATGGCTCAGATCTGAAAATCCTGCATGACAGATCAGAGAAAGTGACCATCCTGCCTGCCTATTCAGGCAGTAATGCTTAGTGAACATATAGAGGGACGCCCACATAGCAGTCTGGCAGATGTCCAAGGCTGGTAGCCTTTGATCTGGTGGGATGAGTCTGCAAACCTTTGGGGGGGGGTTGCTTTTTAGTAAGCCCATAGAAGATCTTGATGCACAGCACAATCCATCAGGAGATGGTCTTCTCGTGCACTGCTTTTCCTTTCTTAGCTTAAGAGAAACCGATGTAAAATTGGTCACCCTGATGGTATTCCTGTGAACAATGAATTTAAAAGCTAAGACTCTTTTTGCGTCAAGACAGTGGACCCATTTTTTCTCCTTGGAGAACAAGGTGGCACATAGAAAGCCAGCAAGATGATTGGCTGTCCTATGTGAACAGGTGTGGCTACTTTGAGCAGGAATGCAGCTTTTGTCTTAAGGACCAGTTTCTCTAGGAAGAACAGTGCATAGTGGCACCACAGACAATGCTCCTGCTGTTCACTCAGTTGCCTGGCTGATGTCATGGTGATGAGGAAAACTGTCTTGATAGTTATAAGACAAAGGGAACAAATGTGAATGACCTTCAAAGGAGGACACATGAAATAGGTAAGAACCAAATTGAGGTCCCATTCCGGTATCAGAAATGGATGTGGCTGGAACATGAGGGTTAACACTTTCAAAGAACACATCACAACATGTGATTTGAAGAAAGATGGCTGATCCTGTAAATATAGAAAGAGCCAATAAATTACCTTTAACTGTGGTCACAGCAAAGTCTTCCTGGGTCCGTCAAAAACAAAACAGAAGAATATCAGACAAACGTGCTTGCAAGGGTTCAACATGACAAGAGGAACACCAAGCAAAACACTTCACCCAGTGTCCTGCTTTAACAGTTTTGATAAAAAGACACCTGGCTGACATAATTACGATTGCTTTGGGAGGAAGTTCGAAAGCTATTAACTGTCGATGGTCATTCTTCACGCAAGGAGCTGTAGGCTGTGCAAGCTCACATGCTGACTCGGTCCTCCTGCAGCAACAGGACGGCCACTAGGATGACTTTGGTCTGGTCTTGCCTGATCTTTTTCAGTACTCTGAACAGGAGAGGAAGGGGCAGAAAGGCGTACACGAGTCCCGAGCCCAGTGTAGGCATCTCTTAAAGAGGACTGCTTCGGGAACTCCAATGCCCAAAAGCTTTGACATTGCGCTCTCTCTGTGGCGGCAAATAGATTCATCCAGGATTCTCCCCATTGCTGGAAGACAGCCTTTGCCACTTCCGGGTTTACCTGCTATATGTAATCTGAAGGCAGTGGCGGCTGAGTTTCTCTGCCCTTGCATTCAAGGATCCCGCCAGGATCAAATGCTCAGAGCATTCAGCCTTTTCCAGAGATACAGAGCCTCCTGGCACAGGACCCACAACCCTATACCTCCCTGTTTCTTGCAGTACCACATGGTGGTCATGTTGTCTGCGAGCACCTGTACTCATCCCCCCTTGATGGTTGGGAAGAACACTTGCAGTGCCAAGGCAATCACTTGCAACTCCAGCAAGATGATGTGGAGGTGTGCTTCTGCTGGAAACCAGGAATCCTCTGATCTCCACTTTTCCCAGATGGACTCCGCAACCCAGTGATGATGCAGCCATCACAACTGTTAGCTCTGGGTGGGGTAGAGAGAGGGGCCTGCTGCAGGTTAAATTGGAGTAGAGTAGCCACCAGTGCAGGCCTCCTGCAGTCTCATTCTACATCTGGATTGAATCTAGTACATTGTTTTGTTGCTGAGTCCACTGAGACTTCAGATCCTGCTGCAGAGTTTGGCTGTGCCACCTGGTGTGATCCATGAGCTGGACGCAGGGGGGCAAGAGGCCCAAGAAGTCTCAAAACCGAACCCACTGAGCAGCCGCGGCCTGTGCAGGTAAGAGCGGTGGGGCCGGGTGTGGGGGATTTCGACAGACGACGATGAGGGAAAATTAGTTATTTAATTTGACCTCGTGGGCGTCGGCCAAAACCCCCACCTGGCGCCATTGCCCAACTGCTCTTACCTGCACAGGCTGCGGCTGTCACTGAGACCAAGGCTGCAGGTTAAAATATCAGGAACATAACCTGAATGCCCTAGACTTGTTGAGGCCGAGGAATGCTGCGGAAAAGCACTGTATCCACGATGGCTCAGATAAAGGGGAGACACTTAGAATAAGTCAGGTGTAACTTTGGCACCTTGATGGAAAAGCTCAACAATGTCAAGAGGTCGGCCATTGCCGGGAGCTGGTTTACGACTGTTTGAGGAGAGCCCGTTTTCAGCAACCAGTCGCCAAGGTATGGGAAGACTCGTATTCCCAACCTCGGCAGATAAGCTGCAACTACCACCATCACTTTCGTGAACATCTGAGGTTCAATGGTCAGACCAAAAGGTAGCACCGAAAATTGGAAGTGCTCCTGGCCTACCTGAATACACAGACAGAGTCTACGGGACTGTCAGAGGAGGATGTGAAGATAGGCGCCCTTCTAGTCAAGCACAATTATCCTGTATCCTGAATCCAGGGCAGACAGAATTTGAGCAAGGGTGAGCATATTGAACTTGTCCTTTCGAGGAAATTCAGTGGGTGGAATTCTAGGATGGGATGGGGGTCTCTGTCCTTTTTCGGCACCAGAAAATAATGGAAGTAGCAACCAGTCTCAAACTCTGATGCGGGCTCCCTGTCTACTCCTCCCTTAACTAAGAGAGCTAAAACTTCTCCTGGGAGTATGAAAAAGTGGTCCCCTGTGAGATGTTGCAGTGTGGGAGGCCTGTCCAGCCGGGAAAATATAAAGGGTAGGGAGTAGTCATGTTCTAAGATCTGGAGCACTATTGGTCAGTAGTGATGCTCCTCAAATCATGAAGGTGAAAGGTGACTCGGCCTTCTATCAGGCAATCTTATGCCACCAATTAAAGCAGTTTTGTGGAAGTTGAGGAAGGGGTGAGGGGGGCTGGTAGAGTGTTGTTCCTGAAGGCTTGAGCTTTCGTGGGCTGTTCTCCTGCTTCTACCTCGAAAGGATTAGGAATCTTGCTGTTGCTGCTAAGGCCTGTATTGGTGCCTCTGCTACACACCTTGTCCAAAGCCTCTAAGGGGGCCAGTGAACTGGGAAAACTGGTGAACAGGCGGAGCTAGGCCTAGAGAGTGAGCTGTGGCCTTGTACTCTTTAAAACGTTCTACGACTGACTTCGCCTTCTGTCCAAACAGACGAGAACGGCCAAATGGCATGTCCATTAGGGGCTACTGGATGTTTGAAGAAAAGTCTGTGGAGCACATCTTGTGCCAACTGCCCTACCCAGACATTTGGTTGTATCCAGGATAAATCTGATTAAATATTCAGCCACATCCTGAGCATCCATGTTTAGTCGCTGTAATGTGGCTCAGATATCCTCTGAGACAGCTGGCAAAACCTCTGCCACTCTGACCCACAGTGCGTGTGAATACCTGCCCAGGCCAGGGGACAAGAAGTATTTGCGGATGTCAGGGCAGGGCCAGAGTTCAAAAACATGCATTTTTCTATTGTTTTCATTCGCTTAGACTCTCTGTCCGGGGAAGTAGTTGGGAAGACATTTGGTTTCAGTCAGTTGGCGCATGCAGGCACTACTAAACTCTCTTTGGTGGGATTGAGAATAAGAAGATCTGGATCCCTGGGAGTAGGCCTGTGCTGCCTTGTCACGTGCAGACTGAATGGTGGCATGGTCCTGATTTTGCCCAGGGGCCTACCAGCACATCTGTGAATGCCTCATTGAAGGACAGAAGAGGTTCCTGGCTTGCTTGAGCGGAGCCGAGGACTTCAGTAAGCGCATGAGTTTGGACCTCTGCAGTTGGCAAGATGAGGTCTAAGAATCCCACAACTCTCCTGATCACTGTAAATAATGAGGCAGAATACTCTGTTGTTATAGCCGGGTTTGTTGCAGACAGTCCAATTTCTGGGGAAGTATACAGACCACTGGCATCCTGTAGGTCTTCAGAAATGTATCCATCATCATAAATAACTTCAATCTTAAAATCACACTCATAATCAGGATGTGGAGTATAGTCCAGTTCTGAGTGGAAACAGTGCTGGGGTCTAGGTAGTGGATCAATTTCAGAGTCTGATAAAACTATTAGATCCTTGTCTAGTGTCAGTGACATCGGGACCAGCTTCCGGATATTGACCACTGGCGTTTTTCTCTGCACCACAGTTGGCGTCTCACATGACTTCTGCTTCAGAACCAGTGGAGTAACGCCAAAGGAGGGTTGGAGTCTGACATGGGGCCAGATGGGAATGAGGGACTAGCATTGGGTCGATGTTGAGTGGAGCGGTTGGTGCGGGGGAAAAGATCCGCCTGCTGGAACCTGATTGACATCCTTCAAGGATCCTTGGTGCCCGAAAGTGCTCCAAAGGAACACGGTGAAGCTCCAAAAATGTTATCCATGTACAGGCAAAGCACATAGACCAGGTTTGCCATCGTTATTGATTGTGCAATGGGCTGGTTTGGGACCGGCGAAAGTGTTGGTTCCAGGCGCGGAGACTGACTTTGTGACTTGGAGGTGTCTGGAGCTTTGCACCCCTCCGAATACTGGGAGTGGCAAGACAAAGAATTCCTGTGCTTAGATTTTTTATGGTTTTTTTTACTTACCTGCGCCCTGTGACCTCAAAGCCAATCATCATGGGAGAGACCTTGGGAGCGAGAGCGAGTCCTCACTCGCGACTCTGATCGAGACTGCGTCAGCGACTCTAAGCTTGGCCTCTCTAATGGCCTTTCCATTCATTTGGCACAGAGGTTGTGCAACTTTGAGTCGTACTTGGTGTGGAGGCACTAGAGGCAGTTGTTGACGGTGTCAGTAACAGACATCTGTTTATTACAGGCATAACACAGTTTAAACCCAGTTGTTTTAGGGAGTGTCATGCTGCATAATGTAGATTTCTTTCGAGGGAAAAGAGTCTTTGTCAGGTATGACAGGATTTAAAGACTCCGGATTTGCGCTGGCATGTGCTGAAAGAAAGGAACTGATGTCCTCTCGCGTAGATGGCACATATACAGCTGCCCGAATACCATATCCTGGTTGCCAAGGATCCATTGCCACCTACTGATGTGTGAGGGAAAAGCTACGAAAGTTTCTGGATGCAGTCTGAAGCCTAGGGACACTCACAAAGCGGGAATTTGGAGTTAGAAGTCTCCAACAGAGATTAAAGTTCACTTCTTTGTACCTCGTAGGAGACAGTGACATGGCTGAGTGGTTCAAGCAAGTAGTTAAAGGAGCCACAGGTGCTCACAGCGGAGTGAGCTGAAGGGTGGTGGTTATGAGAACATTAGGAGTGTATTGTACAACTACAAATTCAACTACAGATTTTTATCCATTTGTTTTAATGATTAAAAGATAAAGATTGTTTGATGTTGTACAAAGGGGTGAATGGTCCACTGTGGAAGTCAGACGGAGAATTTGTTTGCTGAAGGACAGTACAAGATTAGGAGAATGCTCCGAATAGTATGTGCAAATGCAATGTGAGTGAGACATTGGGTGATAATTTAAATATCTGTCAAGGTTACCAAAAGGGAACCTTGTTTAGGGACCCCATGAGCCATGAATGAAGGGGAGGATATTGCACTTGAGGACAACATTGTGCAAAAAGTGCCATTTTAAAGTTGGTCGGAGACTATGTTGGCTGTAGTGGTTTCAAAAGGAGAATGTAACAGTAAAGAAATGCTGGTGAAGTGGCAAATGTGAGCATAGTGCAAAGAGTACAGGTGTGGTGGTACTAAATAAGGGATCTGAGCAGCGAGTGGAGGAGGTTGTTGGTGATGAAGTGCATGTCAGCAGTAACTATTAATATGGTGAGAGTTACTAAAGTCAGTTTCCAATGTATGTTCAGAAGGACAGATATCCTAAAACAGCACGAATACCTTAAGACACCTAGCTAGCGGTACCTATCAACTCCCTTTTGACAAAGTCTACAACCACTGATTGGGATCATGAAAACAGCTTATATGGCATTGAATTCTAAATGTTAGGGTCAGATATTATGTTTGCCCCGAACAATTATTAATGCCTTCAACTTGTGAAAAGCTGCGGCTTGCCTTACCTTTTCCACAACAAGCTGCAAAAGAAAAAAAATATTTACTGATTATAAAGATAACAATACAGAAAAGCACACAAGCCATTGACATAGGATAACTTTTGACACCTGACTGGGTTTCTCTCCAACCCTTTAATTAGGGTGTTAGCTCAATTCCATTTAAAGGAGTGTATGGTGTACCACTGAACGATAGAAATTACAAAAGCAGAAATTCAACCTACAACATAGTAGAATTCCGAGGGACAAACTTATTGAAAAGAAATGTGAAAAAAGTTCATCTTCAAATTCAGCATTAGGAAATTCCAGATCTTCACTAACAGGGTGTCATGATTTAGAGGCAATCACGATGTTGCGCTCTGCCATTTATCAACAGAGAGCTGTTCCTAAGAGAATACTACATCGAAGGCTGGGGCAGTGACAGCTGTGGAGACCAGACACATTGGCTGCTGGCGTGGTCTGCAGGAAGCAGGTATACTGGAAAAGACACTGGGCTAGAAGTACTAAGCCATTTTGCAGTTGCAAACCCTGAACAAAAACACAATTAGAGAGTGGTGACCACAAAATAGTTTTTTTTATATATTGACTTAACTCCTTTTGTGAGTTTGTGAGTTTTGTAACTTCTGATTGGATGGAAACTTGTTACCATCCAAATCAGATTTTCCAAGAATCTGGGGGCGAGAGCCTGAATCGCAGACACTAAAAGAGCAGTAGCATAACACATGAAGAGCAAAAATATAGGAAAGAGTTAACATCATACATATATATCAATGGTATGTAGTCAAAAAGTCACATTGAATTACATAGTTGTTTCTGTTAGTAAAAGTGATTTTTTAGGTGTATGTCACACTTGGGTCCATACACAGAAAAAAATAACTTTATGCATCAGGCCCACAAACTCTATGAATGATTTATTGTATTATTAGAGAGTGAACCAAGCAGCAAAGCAAGCGGGTTCTGAACTAAGGAGGGTTACAATATAGGAGGCCGTAATATGAGGGGGCACACAGGAGAAGGGCATTCAGTAGTTTTGAGAATAGAGGGGCGGTCAGTGGGGAGGAAATATGGTGTGGCTAGATTATGTGTGAAAAATGACTTGATCGGCTTGTGAAAGAGAAAAGGGGAGGGTGCTTGCTGGATATAGGGTTGCCACCTGGTGTCTTTTTACTGACCTGGCCTGTATTTTTAAATCCAGGCCGATTAAAATATTGGGGAAAGCAGTGAAATCTTGTATTTTTTCCATCTAAAATAGCACACACATAAAGAAATCAGTTAAAACGTTTTTCTAGACTGGACTGCATTCTCGTTCTAGATTCAAGAAAGATCAACACTCACAGGTCTAGACTATGCAGAGTAAGCCTGCTGACTCTTCCAATATATAGAAGGCAACTTTGATAAAGGTGTGGCTAGTAATATCTCCAAAGACCATGTTCATTGTGAAGATTTAAGGTATTGCAAATAGAAATATAAGTTTTTACTTGGCTTGCTGCAGAATGTGGGTGACAGTGCTTGACCCCAGACCTAGATTTAAATAACTTACCTGGAATGCTTACTAAGAGATGATGGCC
Organism: Lissotriton helveticus; assembly: GCF_964261635.1. NCBI lineage: Eukaryota > Metazoa > Chordata > Amphibia > Caudata > Salamandridae > Lissotriton > Lissotriton helveticus. The sequence goes on from NC_136072.1 coordinate 586,605,635, forward strand.
TCATTGGAGTGCGGGTTAGCTAAAAGTAAATTATAATACTGATTGCATGTCAGAAGACCTGACACTGTCTCTCTTCAAGACGTGTAATAAGTCTCTCTTAACCCCGAGGCATCAACATGCCAAATGGTATCTATCATAATCCTAAACAACAGATCCAACACCGAGAGTAGTTTATATTGCAGTACCGCTGGCATGGCAGCCTATCTTGGGAAAGAACCTTCCTCCTAGGTCAGGGTTAAAGGCCACTTTTCCTCCAAATTCCTAACTTGAGTATGGGTTTCTTGTTGAGCAGCAGCAGAGGCCACTGAATCTGCTTTTATCTGGTTTAAGATGCATGCAGACGATTCTGTTGCCTGGTATTTCTTCTATGTTCTCAACAGATTCACTTGCAGTAACTTGGTTCTTCATAACTAAGTGGCCTTCCTCCCAGATGTGGTCTAGAATTTCGAATACTCTAGTCGATCTATGTGATTTTGCCTCGAAATCAAAATTGGAGACTGAATTTTTGTGACGCTTTCTCAATAACGGCATGGAATCTGGCAGTAAAACTCTGGAAACAAGGTCTGGGCTTGCATCGTCCAGCCCTACGAAATAACCCCACTCTATATCTTTTCCTGCAATGTTAGCATTGAGCCCATAATTGTACCTCATGTCATCATTGTTGGCGTATCCATCAGAGGATTCATAATCCCATGGTTGCTCCTCTAAACTTTCACGTATCCTGAAGATATATCGTCATCACTTTGAGCGACAACACTCTGCGTCTTTATGGTGTATGCAAGCACCCGCTCGACAAGCTTGGAACACTGGGTGTAAGAGCCTCCTTAAGTATAGACTGATGCGCAACTGGATGCAAAACTGGAGTTTGAGGCATCGATACAGCTTCATGTTATGAGATTTGCTGAGAAAGGCCTAGCAATTTATGGTAAATATCATGTACCATTGTTTGTAGTGTCAAAAAAGAGGGGTGAGAATTGGGATCTCTGCTAGACTATTCAAACCCCAAGGTGTATTGCCTGTCCCCTTATTCCAGAGGCATTTAAACTAGGGGGACGGTCCCCCCTGGGGGGCCTTAATTGATTTCAGGGGGGCGCCAGGCTCTGCTAAAGATAAGCATCATGCTTTGTTTTAAGTGATAAAAACATGAGTGGCAGTAAGCGGCATTAAGAAGTTTGAAGACCACTGCCTTATTGTATCTAAATAAGTACAAGGTTTGAGGTCTTCAGTTATATAATGAATCATCATGTGAGAATCAATTCAGGTTTCAGAGACCAATGTCATTGACCATTTATTTGGATTCCAAATTTTATGTTCCTTTCACGAAGAAAGAATTCAGTCTTCTTGGATTCCAGCCTCTCGATGCAGAGGACTGCTGTGTTTCGTGGTCTCCTCTGGATGACATGTTGACTGTCGCAGTCTCAGGACAGCATACCACGTGTCTGACATCTCTTCCATAGCTTCCACAGCTCCTTGGTATCTAGGTCATGTCCCTCTTGGTTGATCCTTCGGCAGGCATTCTCTTGGTACGATGTTTGAGGTTGACGCCTTAAAAATCATGTTGGCCCAAACTGGCATGCGGGGATCGCCAACTTACACCAGAAAGGGCGAAGGCCCTAAACTTCACGGTGGCCCCATATGGGGATTGCTGACTTTGCATGAGAGGGATGGATAGCCCGCACTCTTGCAACGGTCTCAAACAAATGCCTCACACTTCGCTCACAGGGATCCACTCAACAGGATCCCCCAGGCCTTACTCTCTCTAGGTGGTCTCTTCCTCCCAGGGTCCGCTGGTCTTGGCAGCCAGGCAGAAGGCTGTTGCTCCAATCTCGGGCAAATAGTCTTGATTTCCTGGGTGATGGCCCTTCATCCAGCAGGAAGACTATCAGACATTGGTCCCTAGTCCTGTTTGCAGCAGCTCAAAATCTTGATTAATAGCTTGTGACACTCAAGCTCCCAGTTTTATAGACCGTATTCACACGCGGATTTGGTTTAGTGTTGGGTCCTCAGAAATGTTGGTGTCGACTACTTTAAAATGCCTTTTCCTCTGTCCTTTGCCTTTTCCTCTGTCCTTTCCTTTGCCAAAGGAGCAGTCTGCGACAGCAGGAGCATCTGCAATTTTGAATGACCACCAACACAGGACGAGGGAGTAACCGTGGATCACACCTGGCTCATAGTCTTCATTAAAATATACCTCACATAGGTTCAACAGCCGAACCCTTCCCCTCTATTATGATTCCCTGGTTCTACAGTGCCAACCTTATCAGACCCACCATCTTGCCTGACAATAAGCCCAGGCTCCAATAACCAATAACTCTTCCTTGAATTAAGAAGGCCTTTGATTTGGACTAAGGAAGCTCTTCGCCCCTTCCTCCAGTGCGGGTGCTCCCAACCTAGCCCTCAAAAATGTCAGCAATACAAATCTCCTGTTTGGGGTTGCAGCCCTCATCTCCTAATAGCCTTTACGAGCCATGGGCTTTTAAAATGGAACCCTCAGGTGTCCATGTTATGTACCACCTACAGACACACATACCGCACAGCACGCACATGCAATAAAATGCATTGCCCGGCACTATATACAGTCATTATGTAGATTAAAGTGTTTGTTATGAACACAGCAGCAGAACTTTACATGAGTGGAGCACTCCAATGACACAAGTAAAAAGGCATGTTCACGCTACTTATTCTTATGAAACATAAAACAGGTATGCTGCCACCACCATGCTTGTGTCTCTTAACTCCTGGTATGGGCAGTAGCCGTCTCTCACTAGTAGGTTAAAGCTTGGTGCACCCATCCTGGTCTAATAAGATCGCATCACCCTGAGACAGGCCTAGGTCATGGCGCTCAGGCGTGATCCGTGTTTGTCCATGGCCAAAAATCAGTCCCAGAGGTCCAGATATCCATGCACCTGGGACACTCGCGGTAGGGGTGCACATCCATCAGCATTCAGGGGACCTTTCCGTCCAAAAAGAGTGCTTCCTTTTCGGCATCTTATTAATTTTTCTTATGTAAATCAACATGTGGGCTCATGTTACATTTATAATCAGCTATGTTGATGACTTAAATAAAAGAAGTTGTATTTTTGTTGTTGATGGTCTCTCGTCATACTGCCTGCCTCTTTTCGTCATATCTGAATTGAAGGGGCTGAATTCAGATCTTCCTTCAAAGTCAATCTTTGTTTGTTGCTGAAGATTTTGAAGTTGAAACTTTACTGTTGATATTTCTGTTCCCCTTCTTGAACGTGACATTGGGCTGTGGCTGATGCATTTATGCAATGTGGAATTGGCTTTAACTTCAGCTTGTGCCACTGCAGCTTTTCCAGTCTGACTTTTTTTTATCTGGAGCATGTCTATCCTCATTTTTTAAACTTTTTTTTGATGGAATGAGATTTAGTCACATAAAAGGTGTTTTGTCGAGTTGCCAATCGTGGATTTTAGGAGGCACATTGAAGATCTCCCTCAACAAATCGAGCGTTTTAACCCCCTTGCTGCCATACTATCGTTCATATACATCATGAGAGGGAGTCTTTAGGGCACACTTTTGATTTATTTATAGGTCATTACAACCAAGAGGTTGAAAGTATCCTGCGAACATTTCTATTTTTTTATGCCCCCCCCCCCCCCCCACTGATGTGGACAAGCTCCTCTGCACCGTGGGGGTGAGATGAGGGGGCTTACCAGTGCCCATTCCCTTCCAAACTGCGTATTAAGGCTGCCCAGTGCTCATTTGCAGCCTGCCTTATCAATATGCATGTGACATCACTAATAACACACACAGAGTGGACACATTTGGGAGGGATTTGTTGTGGGGCTGCTGAAGGTCAAGGGCAGCTATTACTGCCCCCACCTCCTTCCTAGCCATGTCCATCAGCATAGCAGACTTCCTTCTATTAGTGGGATGGAGGAAGGTGGGAAAAGTACAAGAGAAGCAAGACTGCTCCTCCTATTGCTCACACCTCACCAAAAGAAAAAGTTTAACCAGGAAGTGGGGACTGGAAGGGGAGGGGCTGGAATTGCTCATAGTCCCTCCGCCTCCAATCCCCACTCCCTGATTAAGTTTTATACAGCTCCTTCATCTAACAATGCTGCTTTATCTAAGCAATGCATGGGGAGAGGACTTACCAAAAATCTATACCCCACAAAGGAGTCAGATACTGGTTGGATTTTCTTTTAGACTACAAAAAAATCCAGAGTCTGACTCCTGCCTGGAGCACTCACACACATTTATGTGCACTATTAAGGAACAAGAAGCTGTCTGGACTTTTTGTTAGCCTTAGAAGAAACCCAAACAGCACCTGGCACCATCCTGAGGCACAAACACACACGCCTGTGCCTCAGCAAAGAGCGATGAACATCTTCTGTGACTGAAAGTTGTGGAATTTGCAAGAAACACCAAAACGGACAGCAGTCAGTGATCCCACACCTTTATCATTACAAACAGTGCCTGAGATGTATGTGTGGGACTACTCAGTCAAGAAAACGTTATTATTGGCCTTACGACCATAAAAGCAATACAAAAACTTCAATAAAAGACAAAATTCTAGATATTCCATGACCAACAGGGATACAAAGCGACATTAAATACCAAAAATATCACAATTAAATCTCGAACAAATTAATTGTAAAATTAAAACCGTCTGATAAAATATGCTAAAATGAAGGGAAAACCTACAAGCAGTACATATAAATAGTCAGGTGATTACAATATTATAGGCTTAGACTTTAACCAACAGGTAGAACCGATAGACATCCCATGTTTCAGGTCTGTAAGGGGGAGGCAGATTCAACGCATCTCCCTTTTCCTGTTGATTTGATCTTTGCACTCCTAGTACACCACATAGAATATAGAAACCTGGAAGTGACAAATGGCATCAAAAAGGATGTATCATATTTTAAAAGTATAAACACCTCGAGATAGTTCCTAAGGCCCAAGTTCTTACATAATTGGACAATCCATTTAACTCTGGCCTTTTTATATAAAGGGCAGAATAACAAAACATGCAAAGTGACACCCTGTCCCCCCTGGCAGGATTCGGTATTTACCGATTCGGTAATTACCGAATCGGTATTTGCCATTGATTCCTATGGGCTTCAAGGCCCATAGGAATCAATGGCAAATACTGATTCGGTATTTACCGAATCGGTAAATACCGAATCTTACAGATTCGGTAATTGAAAAAGAAAAATTACCTACATCTGCCTACTTCAAATTTACCTACTCTTAAATACCGAATCGGTATGATTCAGCATTTAAGAGTAGGTAAATCGAGATTACCTACATCGGGCCCTTAATGTGCTGTTTCGTGATAGGCAAGCCAAGCAATATTCCTTAAGGGCAGATGCAAGGGATTTTTTGGAGATACAGGGGCATGTCTGTTCTGGTAGAAGCCAGATATCAGACCTCCCTATTGCATAGCAAATGTTACTGACATGCGTGATCCAAGCGATCTTCCCCACCCCCAGAATAGGTAACAGGTCCGTGAGTTCCTCTCTATAGCTGGAGAGCTCGGGCGTGCTCCAAAGCCGTCTCCAGAAAAAAGGGGGGATTAGCAGATGTGTCCAAAATAGGGACCCTGCCCAGGTCAAGTCGCAAAGGGAGGATAGGGGTGCTCTGGGGGAGTCTTAAAAGGCATCTGAAGAAATCGTTCTCAGTCAAAGCGAGAGGATTAGCGCTGGCATGCCCCCAGAGTTCCACCCCATAAAGTGCTCCTCCCCTGGCTTGGGTCTTATACATTTCTAACTGGGGACCTAGGGTTTTCTGGGAGCAATCGTTGTAAACCTTAAGAATACCCCCCGATGCTTGGGCCAGCTTCAGGTTGGATTTGGCCACGTGTGTCCCCCAATCCATCCGGTCATTCAGGGTCACCCCTAGATAGTCAATTGTTGGAGTTCTCTCGAGGGCCATACCATCTATATGGGGGTGAGGGCAGTTTACTGTGCTGGCTCCAAAAACCATGTACTTAGTTTTGGAACGATTAATCTCCAAATTTCTATTTTTGCAAAATTGACAGAATGCTTCCAATGTTCGCTGAATGCCCATTGGTGATTTTGACAAAAGAATCGTGTCATCCGCGAACATGAGAGCAGGTATTTTACGATCTGCCACTCGAGGAGAATTTAAATCTTTCTTGCCCAGAAGGTCAGCAATCAGGCCATTCAAAAAAAGAGAAAAGAGTTTAGGGGCCAGGACACACTAACAGAAGTGACAACCAGTTCCAACCTCTGATGCCAGAACCCTCTCTAACCTCGCTTGCCCAAGGGAGCTAGAAAGTCTCTGCGGAGTATGATCAAGCTGTCATCCAGAGGTGTTGCAGTATTGCTTGCATATCCTTTGCCTCAAAATGTTTCGAGACATCAAACGGCATATCCTTAAGGGATTGCTGGACAGCAAAAGAGAAGCCCATGGAGAGAATCCAGGTATGGAGCCTAAGCACCACACTAATGCTGACTGCCCTATCCAGGCAGTTGGTTGTGTCCAGGCCAGAATAGATTGTATATTTTGCAGCATCTTGGCCATCGGGGATCAAATGCTTTAGGGTGTGTCTGACATCCTCAGGGAGAGCTGGCAACACATCTGCCATCCTGTGCCACAAGGTGGGTGAATACTGTCCCCAGGAAGCAAGAGGTGTTGACGGATCGAAGGGCAAGATTGGCACTGTGAAGAAACACATTTTGCAAAATGTTCCATCCCTCTGGATGATGACTGTACCACCAAGCTCTCTGGGGTAGGCTGTGGAAGCAAGAAATTGGGGTCTCCAGAGACAGGCCTCTGCCATCTTGCCTCTTGTGTGTTGAGTGGTGGGCAAGATCCTGGTTTAGCTGAGGTGCCCAATAGTATATCTGTTAGGGCCTCATTAAAGGATAATAAAAAGGGGGTTCTTGGGTGGGCGCTGCAGGGTTAAGAACCTCTGTCAAAACTTTGGTGCTGACCTCCTGCATAAGTAAAGTTAAGTCAAGCACATCCGCTGCCCTCCTGATAACAGCTGTGAAGCAGGCAGATTCTTCTGAGGCAAAAAGATTAGGGGAAGAGAGGCCAGTGTCAGGAGAGGTGTCAAGTCTATTGCCATCCTGCAGATCATCAAAAATGTCACCCCTTCATTAAAATAATTGCCATCTTCATCTTCATCTGGATCATAGTCATGGAATTCTAGGTCGGGATGATGTGGTGGGGTGAGCTTCGGAATCCAATAGAAGTATCAGGTCCGAATCCGGCGTCAGTGATATTGGAACCAGTGTCAAGCCTTCCATCAGTGATGCCACTCTTGGCGCCGAAGGAAATATCTTACATTACACCAAGACTGGAGCCGGCAGTCTGTGCTAGTTGATGGAGCTGACCTCTGATTTAGTGGTCAGGGATGGATCTACCGACAGGCTTCAGAAAGGCTACCACCTCGAATCTGTGGGCTGATGATGCTCCAGTGGAATTCAGTGGGGTACCAAAATTGGAGACTGCAGTCTTTTTCAGGCACTGTATTTCATCTGCCGTGACTGTCTACTAAAGAGGAAGGAAGTCAGGTGACAGCTTTTCTGGAGCACACTCCATGAAGCGGCTCCAAGGCATAGAGGTACCCAGGGCATCACGTGACTCTGAGTGATACGAGTGGTGGGATGTCGCTGAACCATGCTTAGGTTTTTTGGGGGAATGTTTAGTCCAAACTGAACTCCTTGAGGTCGAACAGCCTCAAGATCAGTCACGGGAGGGTGAGCACATCTACACCTTCAACTGAGACTGTTTCCTTGACTTCTTTTGGAGCTCTGCAATCTTGAGCCTGGCCTTACAGGTTTGAATCACTTTCTGGTTTATCTTGGAACAACACAAACACGAGTGTGTTGTGAATCCGGGAGGAGCCACAATATGCAAATGTCAAGGGTGTCCGTCACGGATATTTATCAGGTGACAGTCATGACAAGGTCTGATACCTGTCATTTTAAAGCCATAGCTGATCACCTTTAGACACATTATAGGGTGGAAGAAAGGATTTTCCAGAGGGAAAGTTCTGTCAAAGAGACAGCACTGCTAGCTCTGGATCATATTGGAAGGCACAGAGGAACAAGCTACTTTCCTTTGGTAATGCTCTTTCTTGTAACATGCTTATCTATCCACAGATTCCTCACCATTTGAATATTCTCCAGGTATCGGACTATGCCCAGAAACGTTTGCAGTAACTCTGCATGCTATTAGGTAGTGCCTTGCAGCTCCGCACAGATGCCGTTCCGCTCCAGAAATGACATGTGGAGCCTATACAGGCGGCACTCCAATCACCCCAGACACAGAGACCCACTAGCAAACTGGTTATGACCAGTGTGCAGATTCCTAGACTTGGGATCTTATAAATTGACACTGTCCAATTACAGAATGGGAGGGTAAATAAGAAATCTTTGACAAGATTAAGTCTCTTTCAGAAAGATCTTTATAGAAGGTAAGCAACTTCTGAATCAATACCAAAGCAGTACCTATTCGAGGGTTGGTCTGTTAATGGCCTCAAACCAGAAAGTCCTGCAGGCCTGTTCGGGCAAAAGGCTCTTCTCGGGGAACCTGACTGTCCTGACAACACTGGTTTGTGAATGTATGGAGTGATGCATAGATAGCTGAGTGGCAAATGTCCAAGACAAGTACTCCATGTGTCAAAGCAGTGGCAGCAGCTTTGACCCTGGTAGAATTAGCATGTTGTCCTTCCGGAGGCTGCGTTTTGGACAATGCAGAGCAGATATTAAGGCAAAGCAGGAACCAGCAGGAGATGGTTCTCATCTGTACAGCCTTAGCACATTTTCCTCCAGAGAACTCCACAAAGAGTTGATTGTGCACACGGTCTTCTTTAGTATGATCAATGTAAAAACTTAGAGCTCTGCTAGGGTCCAAACAGTGAAGTTTCTCTTACTTAGAGGCATGAGGTAGAGCATATAAAGGTGGCAAACTGTTTTATTAACCGACGTGGAATGGTGTCACCACTTTAGGCAAGAAGGATGCCAGGATCCGCAAAACCAGCTTGTCTGGGAAGAAGGTAGTGTACTGCAGGTTAACATAGAGAGCCTGACGCTCATTCACACACCGGGCCAATGTTATAGCAATGAAGAACACTATCTTGAGGGTGAGAAGCCTCAAGGGACAGCTGTGAAGCGGTCCAAAGGGAGAGCACATCAGATGTGTGAGGACCAGGTTAAGGCACCACTGTGGCATGATAGAGGGAGAGGGGAGAAACAAATGCTGTGAACCTTGAAAAAAGCTCATGACAACTGCAAACTTAAACAATGAGGACTGATCTGGCAAGCGTGAAAAGTCCGAAAGGTATGCTTTAATTGTGCCCAGAGCAAAACCTTGCCAGGTTAGGGACAAAACAAAAAACAAAATGTAAGGTAACTTTGCCTGGATTGGGGTCTATCTGCCGAGTACCGCACCAAAGCACAAATGTGTCCCAATGACAGGTAGGTTGAAGATGTTCAGCTGTCGCTGCTCAATATCCAAGCATGAAAGTGGAGACGGCCCGGGTGCAAGATCCTCCTGGAGGGGTAGCCTGGGAAGAGGCTAGATGCTCATGCCCAGGAGTGCTAGATACCATACCATGTGTGCCCAATCCAGAGTCACTACAATGACTTGGACTCTGCCGGTCCTGATCTTGAGAATTCGGGGCAGGAGTGGTATTGGTGTAAAAGTATTCAGGACTGCTGAGTTCCACTCGAAACAGAATGTGTCTCAGAGCGGAAAATGCCTTGAAAACTCTAGCATGCAGAAGTGCTGACACTGGATATTCTCGGTGGTGGTAAACAGATCGAGCCAAGGTTTTCCCTATTCGCGGATGAGACTTTACACCACCACTGGGTGTTACCACCACTCATGATCTGCTAGGCACTGATGACTGAGCTAGTCCGCTCTGGCACTCAATGATCCTGCTAGGTGTTTCACCACCAGGAAAATTCCCAGTTGGTCCAGCCATTTCCAGAGGCACAGGTCCTACTGGGACAAACTCCATGACCCCACCTGCTCTGCTTGCTGCAGTATAACAAGGTCTTTGGTGTTGTCCATGAGCACCAGTCTCTCCTTGAAGGATGGAAAGAAAGCTTTCAGGGCCGAGCGGATAGCCCTCAGCTCCAGAAGGTTGCTGTGGAGTTGGACTCTGCCAGAGAGCAGAGGCCTCTGATCCTCTCCGCGCCCAGAGGCCGCCCCCACCCAGAAGTGATACATTGGTCATTACTGTCAGTTTTGGGTAGGGAAAGGAGAAGTGTCTAGCTGTCATGGTCCAGCAACCACCACTGCAGATCTTTTGCAATCTCCTTCGAAATCTCAACATGGTCAAAGAGGTCCCCTTGATGTTGGGCCAGATCCCACTGCAAAAACTGCATTGCATGCTTAACCGACAGGATGCAGAAGGCCATCATTCCCAGCAGCCTCAAGTTCGATCTCATTAAAAACCAGGATAGAAGCTAAAAGGTCTGGATCTAAGCCCAAATGTCTTGGACTCTCCTTTCCCAGGGGAAAGCCATGAAACTGAACTCTCTCCGGAATGGCTCCAAAGAAGGGGAGCGTCTGAGAAGGAGTCAGGAGTGACTTTGGCATGTTGATAATGAAACCCAAAAATGATAGGAGGTTTATAGAGCCTGGAGGTGGATGATGAATACCAGGGCAAGCCCGCCTTCAACAGCCAGTAGATGTTGGGGAAAACTGGGACCCCGAAGGCGTGCAGCCACCCGAATGTGTGCTGCCATCATGCTATCACTTTTGAGGACACCAAAGGTGCACTGGTGAGATCAAAGGGGAGCACTGCAAACTGGAAATGTTCCTTTCTCACCACGACCTGTAAATAGCACCCATGGGTCTGCAGGATAGGTATATGTAAATAGGCAACCTGCAGGTTCAATGCCGCCATCCAGTCTCCATGGCTGAGGGCAGGCAAGACCTTGGCCAGTTTGAGCATCTTGAATTTTTCCATTCAGAGGAAGGTTTTGAGAGGGTGAAGGTCTAAAATAGAGCCAATCCCTCTGTTCTTTTTTAGAACCAGAAAATAACAGAAATAACAAACACAACCTATTTCTGGCTCAGGTGCTCCCTTGATAGTTGCTTTGGCCAAAAGGGCCTGCACTTCCTGCCTCGAAATGGATAGGCAGTCTTCAGTCTGTCATTAGGGGACAGTGAAAGATGCAGTGATGTGGAAAGGATGGGTAGAGCATACAGGACCCACCTGGCCATTGTTATGGCCTACCAACCCGGCAAGAATCACCAGATTCTGTCTTCCATCAGTTGGTTGTGCTCCACTAAGGGCATGCTAAAGGGGTTTGGTAGGTGCGGCTGCAGGGGACAGTAGACTGGGCAGTCCGTTAAACTTGACCAGGGGGAAAGGAGCCCCAGTGCCTTGACGGCATAACTGCAGGGCACCTTGTTGGGGTTGGATTGGCTGATAGTACGGGTGCTTCTGCCAAAGCGCAAAAGGAGCAATAGGACATATGCGGTTGACAAGATGAGACAGATAAGCCAAGGAGCATGCTGTGGCCCTACTCTCCTTCACCCACTCTAGAGCAGAATCTGCCTTGTCTCCAAATAGGCAAGTCCCGTCAAAAGGCATGTCCATGAAGGACGACTGGACATCACCTGAAAAACCGGTTGACCTCAGACACGCATGTCGGCGAATGGCAACATTAGTGTCAATATCCCATCTGATGATATTGATGGTGTCGAAGCCACAATGAATTGTGAACTTGGCTGCATCACAACCGTCCTGTAGAGCATGGATGAGGAGAGGTCGGAGACCTTCAGGGACACCTGTGAGAACTTTAGCCACCAAATCACAGAGGGCGTGGGAATAGCCCCCAAGAGGCTAAGCTGGTGGATGAAAACACTCTTTTCAAAAGTCTCCACCTGATTGACTCCCAATCAGCAGGAGTAGTTGCAAATGTGGTTGAGGTTGTCCTGCTTAAAGATGCGTGCACAACCAAAGCTTTCAGGAGGGGGGTGTTAATGGGTGCTGAGATAAAACTGGAGGGTCGCCTGGGGTAGGGCAGTGGTTGTTGTGGTTGACTGGGTTGCCAGAGCAAGGCTTAGCCCCTGCCACCAAAAAGGTATCTGTAAGTGCCGCATTGTAAGGCAAGATAGGTTTCATGGATGTTTGCCCCCGCTGGAGAACCTCTGTAAAGGCATTGGTCTTGACCTGCAAGGCGGGAGCTTGAAGTCTAGATCTTTGCCTGCCCTACACATCACCATGGCGTAAGAAGCGCTTTCTTCAGTGACAGGACCAGGGAGTGAGAGTAGCCCCAACTCAGAAGAGGTATCAAGGTCACTATCCTTTTGTAGGTTGTCATAACAATTTTCTTTGTGGTACGACTGTCCAATCTCATCACCCGTGCAATATTCATTGTCTGAATCCATGCCAAAAAGAGAATTCAGTGCATGCATTTTCCCTAGTGGAAGCAGCAGGTTGAGTGAAGGAAGTGATGCCTCGAAAGAGGCTGACGCGGCTTCGGTTGATGTTGAATAAGTGCCAACTCGGGGTCAGAGAGTGAAATAGATACCTCGCCTTCCACAAGATGGAGTTGGCATCGGTGTCAAAGTTCAGGCATGGACTGTGTCGCTGGAAATGGAGTCGAAACTGGAGACAAAGGTGTCCCTGTGTTGGGTCTCAGAGGGTCCAACAGGTGCCACGGGCAAACTAGTCTGAAATATCCCAGCTGGCGAGCCTCTCAGCTCCATTAGGCCAGAAGGCGAGCAAGAGGGAGTTTGCAAGGATTCAAAGAATTGTAGCATAGCTTTATGGAACTCTTCAATATGTTTCAGAGTGGTGGTTGGCCCTGGAAACTCAGGTTGAGCTGGAACAAGTTGTGGGAAAGGCTCCGACATCAAACAACTTCGGAGCAAGATCAAGAGATATAATGCTGCCCCTGCATTTTCTCATTAGAATGTGAGTGGTGGGAATGGCTGAGTCTCACTTAGATTTCTAGAGTTTCTTCCTTGACATACCCGACAACTTTGAACAAGACAAAACATACCTCTAGAACAACCCCTTTGACTTCTGAAATGGGGCTGAACGTTCAAACTGGATCAGTCTCTTCGCAGAGTCTTCTCATGCTTGCTGAAGTTTCACCTCTCGGTCTCACGTGTCCTTTGGGTTTACCGACGCGCAATCACTGCAGGCCTTAGAGTTGTGGCTCAACCCCAGGCAGATCTGATAAGGATGTATCACAGACATTTGTTTGCGACAGTCCTTAAAGGGTTTCAAACCTGTCATTTACACATTGGACATTTTGGAAGAGGTAAAGGTCTCACAGAGACACGAGGTAGCTTTGGATCCGCGGCTGGTGGAACTGAAAGAAAGGAACTGACAGCATGTGGGAGTTGCGCCTGAGGGACTCTGTACAGCATATCCAGAGTAGAACAGTGTCAGTGCAGAGCCATGTGATGCCACCACCAGGGCATACAGGTACTGTTGAAAGGTTTCCGGATCAGTGTAATGCCTGAGGACTATTCAAAAGGTTAGTTTTCTGGGGCGAGAAGTCTCAATAAGAAAGAAAATAACTCATGTCAGCATGCGGAGGAGGTGGTCTTATAGTGGCCACAACAACACATTCAGAATGTATGGACCTGATGTGGAGCTGCACAACACCACTTGTCCATGCACAAGGGAATTAGAATTAAAGTGTCCAGATCCGGTCTGGCACCTGGTGAAATTCACAAGGGGAGGAATCAGAAATGTATTTATTTATTCATTATGTATTTATTTATTTATAGCATGCACTTACAGGCATGATGGTACAAGGACAACTAGAGATGGAAAAAAGGGGGCAAGCAGATTAGCAGAAAAGATAAGTTTTCAGACGTTTACAGAATCTTGCACAAATTCAAGGGCAGGTTGTGCCGAGGAATAAGATAGATGGAAGGGATGGATGGACGGACAGACGGACGAACGGACAGACAGACAGACAGACAGACAGACAGATAGATATGTTGAACCCACTATGGGAAACCGATAATAGAGAGTACACGAAAGGTGATGGAATGCAAAGTCTGGAGGACCAGCTGAGCAGATAGTGATGTTATGTATGGCAGGTCTGGACAAATCCTAATGTGAGTGAACGACTCATGACTCACTTCTGGACTGAAATTCTGACTGACAGATGGATAGCATGTAGATGGGCTGGTCGATATAGATAGATAGACTTGAAGACAGACAGTGACATACATAGAGAGAGAAAGATAGACAGGGATTGATAGCATAGAGAGAGGCTGCTAGATATAGACAAATATAGAGAAAGCTAGGGATAGTTAGAGATGCATTTAGATAGAAAGGTATGATGATGGATTCCACTAGTGAGACATAGTTCATAAGATCTAACATAATGGCCTGCCTTTTCTGCTGGCATCTTGAAAAGCCATTTTCCACCACCAACCCGTTCAAAATGTTTGACAAGAGATCACAAAAGTAATCCGCATGCCTAAGCAGAATTGTATCACTCAGTCAGATGACCTAAGGCTCTGGTCCAGGCTTTCTTGAATCAACTTGGGAAGTAGCTTTTTGCCAATTCATTTTTAAGATAAACGTTCTGCAGCCATGGAATTGCGCATTTCCAGTGGGCCTGACTAAGCCTTTTAAGTAATAAGACACTTGAGTCACTGTTAGGTATTTGTGACCTCAAAAAGTTTTTTTTACATATGACCCTTAGATCCTTCATTTCCCCAGTCAGAGTGTGCCATGGCTCTATCCTCTACACCATAATGACTCTGGCTTCCTAGTGTCCAGAGCCACATAGACACAGGGAGATAGGGAAAGAAGAGACATTTAGTGATAGCACGATCATTAGTTCCACATGTGCAGTAGCATCAGGACTCTGTATTGTGAGGGACCCACTGTGCCCTAAATGTGACTGCCTTTTGCTACCCTACCAGAGGACAGGGGATCCATTATTCTTGATTTCTAAGGGCCAGTGGCACCTTGCCAAACCACTGAATACACATATATACCAGACCTGTTCCATAGCACCCAGCCTATTCTAGTACTCTGGCATTTTCCATCTGGGACTGAATTCAGAGTTAGATACGCTGCCATGACCCAAACTTGCACCAACAGCCCATTATAGTGGTGGCCTCTTGCAGTGTGGATTTAGTTTAAGATTTTTTGCCAGGGCTGATTTTGGTGTCCAGTCCAGTTCTGGTCAAGCTCCCCTACTCCCTTACCCCTTCCACCCCGCACCTCAAAGCCTCAATGAAACACATCTGTGCATTCCCAGCGAGGCACCAGCTGGGAGAGCAGAATACATCAGTCCCCTGAATATGGAACCTCAGGCTATTTACACACACAAACCTATCCCCAGCCTCCAAAGGGCCTCAACCCAAACAATTCACAGAGATCAGTGTACTCTCTCCTTCCGAGGCAGCCATCAGCACCAAGAGGCCTGGTCGATTTCAGACACTGCACCCGCCACACTGCTCTTGCTTGTCTCTCTTCCTCCCTCCTGCTCACTCCTAACACCCATTGCCCTTCTGCCTTCTACTCTCTTTTATTTCTCTGGGTATCTCTTCTCCCCTCCCTCAAACCTTTTTGGCACTTCAAAGTACAGTTAATAAATACATGGTGTAGGAAAGTAGGATCTGCTTTTATGGTTACCCCCATTTGCCTGGTGCTATGCTGTTTCTGACTAGTTTGACTGGGATCCTGTTAATCAGGACCCCAGTCTATGTGCTTTCTCCCCTAAATCGGTATGGTATGTACTTAGGTACATCCCAGATTGGACACAGGTGTAACCTTATCAGTCCCTAGTATATGGCACTAAGGTACCCAGGACATAGGTGCATCAGGGGTCCCCCATGGTCTGAAGTATGAATTATGCCACCCCTGGGGGATCACTCAAACTGTAACTACAGGCCTGACATTGCAGCCTGCGCAAGCTGGTGCTAGCACCACTTAAAAAAGATATAGGTTTCCCTGTATCTGAGGTCAGTGCACTTAAAACCTATTAGTCACCCCTAAAGCAGGCCTTTGAATCCAGAAGGCAGGGTGCTTGGTTCTAAATGTGAGGATGTCCCTGCATGAGCAGGTCACCCCTACAACCTTTGGAGCCCATTCTCCCGGTTGTATGTGCATCAGCCAATACAATACATAGAGTGGCCATGCGTCATTACGCGATGACCATATCTAAACTGGGTGTAACGAACCCTGTCATGTTTGGTATCAAACATGTTGGAATCATACCCGCACACCATAAAGGGTGTGGGAGGTACGATTCCATGCACTGTAAAGCTCCTCCGGGAGGCCCTCAGTGCTCCCGGTACCAGTCTTATAGACCCGGAAGCACAACATGGCTGCTGCCGACCAGAGACACGATTCTGCCCTACTGCTGCTGAGCCAGTCTGCTTGGGGGGCACATGTGGTGTCCTCCTTGCATAGTCCAGTTCAAAGCAGCTCAGGGAGCCGTTGGCTCCTGTTCTGCCGCAAAACTGGACAAAGGACATGGGAGTATCCTCCCTACTGTCTGACCCCCTCACCTGGGAGGAAACCCTAAATCATTCCAACCCTCTCCTTAGGGTACTTAAGGGCTTACCTGAGAGTAGTTCCCTAGATTTGTGGGACAAGATTCATTTCAAGACTCCACTTCTTTTTCGACCTTCTGGGCACCCTGGTCTTCGCGCTGGGCATTAAGGCTGCAACTGGCAAGACTCCTGCTGCTCCTGATCTCGTCGCCCGGCTCGTCTGCTGCAATGTCTGTGCCTGTGCTCCATACAGGAACCTTCCAAGGCCTGTGGGCATCCAAGACACCTGAAAGAATCTATCTTGTATTGAAGGAGTTACTTCCCTGCATCTGCAGGCACTGCAACTAAGCTGACCGGCCTGCTGATCCTGGGCTCTCACGAACTCCGAAAGGCTCAGCAAGACAGGTGGTATTTCTTCACATTTCTCGGGGCATGCCCTGTCTTCTCACTAATTTCAAGGCCAGTATCCCTCATCGGAGCTGTAGGAACTGAACCCCTGTGCACCGCGTCGCCTTGCTGTTGCAAAGGTTTGCTGACTTCCTTCCATCAAGATCTTCAGGCTCCAAGTAGCTCCCACCTCAAGCATCTCCTGTGACCAAGATCTTCATCTTCACCACACCACTTGCACCGTGGGTATACATCGTTGGTGAGCGACTTAAGGTCCTCTTGCGACTCCAGTGCCTCCGGCCTCTGCGTCTTCTTGAGGGTCTTCATTAATTTCTGTGGGCTCCCCTGATTGCTCGGGCCTGTCCTGACTCCCATGCTTGTGGTGAGTCACCTGGACCTTGCTGGTCCCGACACTGCACTTTCTTTGCTTTCCATGTTGGTTGCCTTTGCCAAGGGTTGAGGGTGCTCCCGGCAGACACCGACCCCTCAACTCTCGACATCTGACGTGGAACAGCTCGTGAATGGCTCCTGGTCTTCCACAGCATCGCCTGGTCCTCACAGCGGCAGCTCCAAGGTCGTTGTCATCTCTCCTGCAGCACCCGACATTGGTGGGCATCAGTCTTCTGTGCCTCCTGGTCACTCCTGAGTGGCACAGACTCTGTCCCCTCTGCTTGCAGGTTCTTCACATCTCGAATCCACCTTTGCGTTCCAATAGACACTTTTACCTTCTCCAGCAGCGGCATCTTCTTGAAGTCTCTCATTAAGTTCAACAGCGGTTTCCAATGCCACTTTGCACCAATTCACCTGCTTCCTTGGTGTAAATATCATAGTTCCTAGGATATCCACAGGTAGGGTGGCTCTCCAACCTTCTGTCTTCCACTGGGTTGCTTCAGGGTCCACTGGGAAGGGTCCTTCTTCTTTAAAATTGCAACCGTGACTTATCCGTTGACTTGTATTGAGAACGTGGTCTTGTTACCACACTGCAAGTGACCTTCTTGGTGTTCCTAGATACTCACCTTGGGTGATTCTTTGTGTCCCCGGCACTTCTACGTCTTCTGGGTATGATATTGACTCAAGTCATGGTTCGCATACCACTATTTTAGTATATGGTTTGGTCTCCTCCTGGTGATCACTGTGTATTTCATGCTACTTACCTGTTTCTATTGAAAAGTATTGTGTGCGTTGCGTATATATCCGACTAGGAGAAATCTGTACATGTTAATGAGTGTCTTATAATAAAAACATATTTTTATAAATACACTGTGTAGTTCATTTTCACTTAATCTACACCTATAAGATTATATTCTGGTAACACAAGCTGCTTTACACTACTTCTGAACTAAGCCTGAAGGCTGCTCTCCACAGCTACCACTTAGGGAGCTTTCTAAAGTTGTCTAAGACCACTAAAATCACCACAAGGGTTGTCTGGATTAGTGCAGAGTGCCCACTTACATAAGTGTGCACCATATAGTAAGCCAGCTTCTCACAAATGGCAATTATTTCCAAATGTGTACAGTTCCCAGGGTGTCTGTTCTCCCCATCCCCAAACCTTATCGGCGTTTCTCATTACACTGTGTCATTTTGCACTGCATCCGACGATCTAAAAAGGTTCGGGAGCCATTACATGAGAAGAGAACTGAAAACCTTTATCTCTGAAATGCTGTCAGTGTCTTGCAGAGATTTAAATACCCAGACTTAAACACTCTGTGCCTTATTTTAACATTGCATGTAAAGTGAAGAAATTGTGTGCAGAAATGCTGTGAATGCCAAGTCTGCGGTTTCAAGCGATCCTGCCGGAGCAGGGGTATGTTTGGTCACTTTCTATCTGTGGGGACAGTAGAGGATTTGTTTTATTGACACATACTTGTTTCTTTATTGCAGTCAGTTTTCTTTAAAGAAAACTGAGCTGCGTTAAAAAAAGGATATCTATTTTCTTACGACTTTTATTTACATTCACAAAGGGGAGGGGGTCCCAAGGAGGCTCTTTGCCTTTTGCAAAGCATTACCACTTCTTTTGAGGTGTCAGTACATTTTCACAGTTTTGTGACCGCATTTCGGTCGCCAAATACTGATACATAAATAAGACACCAATTCGGTAGCCTGAAGCGACGCCTAGAACATACCCCTTCCTGATACTGAATTGATATCCATTTGGAATGACATTTTAGTAGTCGGAAACACGCCATGTTTACTCCATGTGTGAATCTGGATAGGTTGAGCTTAAAGTCATTTTCTTCACACATTTAAGGAACACCTAGGTGCATATTGTGAGAAATTGGCTCTGGTAAGCAGTGACAGAAGCTGGCAACGTTAGGCACCATGACATGTTCACACAAGTATGCGGCGTGACAAATGGCACTTGTGGGATAGGGAACATATGACAAAGTTGACCAGAGTAAGAAGCTTGCGGTGGCAGGCAATGTGAGAAGTTAACACTGGTGCAGAGGGTGAAAAGATGGCATTGGTGGCCAGTGTGAAAAGCTCACACTTCTAGACAAGGTAAGAAGTAGGCACTGTGAGAAGCTTGGCATAGAACATTCTGAGACATGTAGAAAGTGCGAGCCAGTGCTTGCAAAACGTTTGGAGAGATACCACTATTTTGAAAGACTTTATGTTCCAGTGTGCTTAATCCAATTCTTTTCACTATTACTATCACCATTACCACGCAGCAAGCTATCTAAGCGTCTGAAACCAATTGTAAGTACACACTGCAATAAAATCAATGAAATCATAAGAGGCATGTACTTACCGCAGCGCTTTCGAACGAGAGCTGCTACTTCACATGGCTGGAAAGAGAGAAATCATCAGGTTACGCTAATGTTTCTGATAGGTCTGCTCTTTCGTAGTATCGCCCCTTTCCCTCTATTTGTGTAATATTTACTTCTACTGTGTTTAGTGGGAGTTTTACATGCCATTATCATGAAGTAATCGGGCCCTCTTATTCTCCAACATCTAGGAGCGAGCTATCTGAAACTACTAAAGACACTTTTAGTACCAGGCCCTAGGAAGCTGCTCCTTCTCTCGTGGAATCTGGCTGGTCTATGGTCCAAAATAGCCATGCCCGACTGGTCATCTTTCATAGAAGAGCATGACATATGTCTCTTCCAGTAAACATGGGCCCTTGACTTGATCCATCGACCTGGCTATCTGAATTTTTTTGTTCCAGCAATTCCAAGCAAAAGAGGCAGGGTGTTAAGTATGAAGGGTCGCAGCATAGTTGAATAAAAGTACTTTATTCCTAGAAAGGAAAACACCACCTGTTACACGTCTTCCTGCTCCGGTACTCTTTCACCAACTGCCTGCACCAAGCCACGGCACAGACCAGATGTCCTAGAATGGAGCGTCCTGGTTGTGCCATGATGCGGTGCATTCAAACATAAATACACAACACATCTTCCCCCTTTCATAAAGAAAAACAATTTAAAAAAACTAAAATATTAACAATACTTGCAAGCAATAAGTAAAACGAGGCACAAAACAATTACAGCAAATTAGTAGTAGTTAGGGATGCCTCTCATCAAACTCTGGCCGCAAAAGTGTCAGGTCTGGCAGAAAACTCTGGCCTTAAATTTGACAGGTCTGGCCTTAAATTTGACAGGTCTGGCAGCAAACTCTGGCCTTAAATTTGACAGGTCTGGCAGCAACTTGCTGGCCTTAAATTTGACAGGTCTGGCGTTAAATTTGACAGGTCTGGCAGCAAACTCTGGCCTTAAATTTGACAGGTCTGGCAGCAACTTGCTGGCCTTAAATTTGACAGGCCTTAAAAAATGATAGGGCCAGGTCGCAGACAGCTGGCCGCAAACACTCTGGTTTTAAAATGGGTGACATGTAGGGTTAGTCCCAAAAGTGACAGGTTTGGCTGCAAAACATGGGGTAATTGTGTATGTGTTTAAAAGGTGCATAGAAAAAGTGGGTGCATGTAGTAGGGAAATGCCTGGGCATGTTTAAAACTGGGGGGTTGCAGACAGTTGTTGGCTGAACAGCTGCGGAGCAGTCCCGAGTCCCCCAGCCCAGGGCCTGGGAGGAAGACTATGGCATGTAGGTGTCAAAGTGGTAAAGGGTCCTCACAAACCTGCCTATGGTAATTCTCAAAAAAATAGGTTAATACAAACCCCTATAAAATAATAAACCACAGCCACCCCTGAGCTTTGAGATGCGAAAAAAAAGGCAGGTGGCATGTAGAGCCAAAGCTTCCCATGAAACTCTGAAACAGGGTGGCAGCTGTTAGGATTTAATTCACACACACCCAAAGCCCCTGGTCCCAAATTTGACAGGCCTGGCAGGAAAATTGACAGGCTGGTCCCAAACTGCTGGCCTTAAATTTGACAGGTCTGGCCTTAAATTTGACAGGTCTAGCCTTAAACTGCTGGCCTTAAATTTGACAGGTCTGGCACTAAATTTGACAGGTTTGGCCTTAAACTGCTGGCCTTAAATTTGACAGGTCTGGCCTTAAATATGACAGGTCTGGCCTTAAACTGCTGGCCTTAAATTTGACCATGCTGGTTTTAAATTTGACAGGTCTGGCAGCAAACTGCTGGTCTTAAATTTGACAGGTCTGGCAGCAAACTGCTGGTCTTAAATTTGACAGGTCTGGCCTTAAACTGCTGGCCTTAAATTTGACAGGTCTGGCCTTAAATTTGACAGGTCTGGCCTTAAACTGCTGGCCTTAAATTTGACAGGTCTGGTTTTAAATTTGACAGGTCTGGCCTTAAACTGCTGGCCTTAAATTTGACAGGTCTGGTTTTAAATTTGACAGGTCTGGCCTTAAACTGCTGGCCTTAAATTTGACAGGTCTGCTTTTAAATTTGACAGGTCTGGCCTTAAACTGCTGGCCTTAAATTTGACAGGTCTGGTTTTAAATTTGACAGGTCTGGCCTTAAACTGCTGGCCTTAAATTTGACAGGTCTGGTTTTAAATTTGACAGGTCTGGCCTTAAACTGCTGGCCTTAAATTTGACAGGTCTGGTTTTAAATTTGACAGGTTTGGCCTTAAACTGCTGGCCTTTAAATTTGACAGGTCTGGTTTTAAATTTGACAGGTCTGGCAGCAAACTGCTGGTCTTAAATTTGACAGGTCTGGCCTTAAACTGCTGGCCTTAAATTTGACAGGTCTGGCCTTAAATTTGACAGGTCTGGCCTTAAACTGCTGGCCTTAAATTTGACAGGTCTGCTTTTAAATTTGACAGGTCTGGCCTTAAACTGCTGGCCTTAAATTTGACAGGTCTGGTTTTAAATTTGACAGGTCTGGCCTTAAACTGCTGGCCTTAAATTTGACAGGTCTGCTTTTAAAATTGACAGGTCTGGCCTTAAACTGCTGGCCTTAAATTTGACAGGTCTGGTTTTAAATTTGACAGGTCTGGCCTTAAACTGCTGGCCTTAAATTTGACAGGTCTGGTTTTAAATTTGACAGGTCTGGCCTTAAACTGCTGGCCTTAAATTTGACAGGTCTGGTTTTAAATTTGACAGGTTTGGCCTTAAACTGCTGGCCTTTAAATTTGACAGGTCTGGTTTTAAATTTGACAGGTCTGGCAGCAAACTGCTGGTCTTAAATTTGACAGGTCTGGCAGCAAACTGCTGGTCTTAAATTTGACAGGTCTGGCAGCAAACTGCTGGTCTTAAATTTGGCAGGTCTGGCAGCAAACTGTTGGTCTTAAATTTGACAGGTCTGGCTGCAAAACATGGGTAATTGTATATGTGTTTAAAAGTGCAAAGAAAAGTGAGTGCATGTAGGAGGGAAATGTCTGGGCATGTTTAAAACTGGGGGTTGCAGACAGCTGTTGTCTGAACAGCTGCGGAGCAGTCCTGAGTCCTCAGCCCAGGGCCTGGGAGGTGTTTTTATGTTTGAAAAAAGTGTCTTTCTTCAGAGGCAGCTGATCGTAAATGGGGAACTTTAAAATGTAGATGGGAGGAAACCCATAGGATGTTTTAAAAGCACAACCAGGGCCAGTTTCCCAGGAAGGCTTGGGCATGTAGGTGTCGAAGTGGTAAAGGGTAACAGGTGTGAGCTGAGGGATGACAAGTGAATTAAAAAAAAACAGCCAAGGGCCCTCACAAACCCGCCTGTGGCAATTCTCCAAAATATGCTAATACAAGCCCATTATAAAATAATAAACCACAGCCACCCAGGAACTTAGAGATGCGAAAAAAGACAGGTGCCATGTAGAGCCAAAGCTTCCCATGAGACCTTGAAACAGGGGTGACAGCTGGTAGGATGTAATTCACACACACCACAAAGCCCAGCGTTCCCAAAAGTGACATGCCTGGCAGGAAAAGTGACAGGCTGGTTCCAAGCATGACAGGTCCGGCAGGAAAAACTCAGTCAGTATTCCGTTTTACTGACGAGATTCAAATGACCTAATGTTGATGGCTCAAGATGTGGTGACTGCTTCGTAAAGTCGTCTTTCTTGAATACCTAAAGCAAATACCTGGAGGATTGGGGGATGGGAATGCTTGGCTCTCGCTATACATATGTTAATTTGATCTTCTTTCCCTGGTGTAGCTGTTCTGCTGCTGAAGAAAGGCTTTCTAATGCAGCGCCAGCCAGGTAAAGAGACAAAAAGACATGACAATAGCTGGATGTTATGGGTCACGCCTTCCTCTTCAGGCTGACGGTCGGATCGTAGGATGCAGAACATTTGGAATCCTGCAAACTCCGAAAAGGCTTTTGTGCGTGACGGGCCGCACCTGCACAGTGTAAAATGAGTTCTTCTGCGAGAAACGATCCTTTCATTATTGTGGCCCCTCAACAGAAACCTACGACTTGTTTGCATTTTGTAGTTTATTGTAAACCGGATACAGATTTCCCCCACTGATTTAACAATTCTTCATATTATGTCTGTTTTCATAATCTGCTTCAATATACTAGAAGGCTCTAATAGCTTTCTCCAAACTACCGCGGTGCCTGCATATTTTGTGTAAACGGGAAAAACATTATTTTTCTTTGCTATTCTGGCCATATATCTCCCCAACCTTAGAAGATGTTCAGTGCAAGTAAAAAAACAGCTAAAACTGTTGAAATGGTTTTCAGCCCAAAAATTCAAAGCGGTTTGACAGAGAAATAGTCCTTTATTTGCTTTAATTTGAACTGAAAGGCACATCTTTTTTGGGGGAAATGAATAAAGTACTGAACCATCAGAACCACTTTAAAGTTCTAGTGTCTAAATACATTTACTTGGCTATTCACTTACAAATAACATTGGCACCCCAAAGACTAATGTGCTACCTGACTGAAAAAGCTTTGGTATTATGTTTGGAATTCTTTCACTGAATGTACAAAACAGCGCTATTTTAGGCACGCTTTGCATTCTAAGGAACACATTTGGTTCTGTATTTATCCAGAAGAGCCATCAGAAAAAGATTTCCCAGTAAGGGCTGGTGTGTTTTAAGAACTAGATTCTCGAAAATTAATACTGAAAATACATAATGTGCATCAATGTTAAGGAAATTATCCAAGAAAGGCGTTAGTTATTTACCAAAGTGCCCTGCATAGCCAGATTTAGTCAACCATGGTAATTCCAGTTAAAATCCTCCAGAGGGAAATATGTTTCATTTAGCATTTAGCAATAAATTAAAAGGCATGGAACATTGTAAGATCATTACTACACTGTGTTGCATATTTCTTTCCCACTCAGTTAAAAGTAGTATTTTGCTGGCTGCAAATACAAATTCAATTTGCTCTGTGTTAGGTATTTTTTGCAACACTAATGCATAAAACAACATAACACACAGTCCTTCATTCTGGATACTGTGGTTCGCGCAGGTGCATAATTTTTTCATGAAGAGGTATGGTTACCGCACATTTGATGTTTTACCCCAGTTGGTTTTCCACTCAAATGGAGTTTAAAAGTGTGACATGGTCAGATGCTTATGAATAGCTTTCCAGGTTAGGATCATTGGTCATAAGAGTGGGTTGTCCATTGCTTTCATGAATGGGAAATCATGGTACATGTGTGGTATACCTTTGGGGTAGAATGTGTAGCCTCTATCTAGTTGGGCCGTTATTGATTAGGTCTAAGAGTTTGGTAGCAAGATAGCAATCTGTGACAGTTGAAACATATGATACAGCAATATTTTCAGAATATCATGTAATTATTATTGTGTCACAAACATTTTCAAAAAGTATTGCCCCAATGGAGTTAAAAATAGTAAATCTACATCCAATGGGACTATACTTCGGTGAACAATATTAAGGAGACAATAAATAGGTCAGGTAATATTTTTGTAGATGATATCGTAACATCCAATTGTGTTGACTTGCTTAATCACAGGATGATATACCGCATGACTGCATATCGGCCCTTAGTTTAGAAGAGTTTGGTGTGTTTATGTACCCTCAAAGAAGAGTATATTTTTGTCTACCTGGTGAAGTAGAAATATTAGGATGAGCAGGGGGATCAATCCTAACAAGCCGGTAAAATGTGGACCACCCACCATATTCACTGTTTAGGCCTTCCTCTAAAGAGTCAACTGTAAGATGGATCTTCGTATAAAGACATTGGTCTTCTCAGAGATTAAGGATGCCTGATTATTATCAATCTTGTGTTTGAACCCTCAATTAACAAGTATTCCTAAAAACTCAAGATTATTCTGTCTCCACTCCAATTCAAAACCTATTGGGCACTCTTGACATGGTTAATGTTATACTACCGTTCGAGGTAGCCTTAAAACGTCCAAAAAAGAAAATTATGAATAGAGGGGAAGTAGGGAGGGCTGTGAACTAAACTGCTGAGCCAAAGCAGAATAATAACAGCATGGGGCAGTGGTATAATTGTTGATCCTCGAGTGTTTGCTCCTTATGACATCTGTCAGACAGTTGCCTGTTTCTAGAGGTTCTGGAACTAACAGGAAGAGAGCAGGCAATAACGAGCATCCCTGTCTCATGCCCCTGTGAACTACAAAAGTATTGAATAGCTGCCCCACATATTTCCTGTGCCACAAGGATAACACATGGCTGACACAATTTTTTATACATACTCTGTCCTATCCATGTCTTTTTCAAGTGTTAGGAACAGATACCCCATATAACAAACAAATTCCTCTTCGGCATCCAGTGAGATAAATATAGCTTCTTCCAAGGTGTCTATGCTGAGCCATAACAGAAGACACAATGTCCCATGATGTTTTTGGAATGAGAAGTCAAGGACAAATAATTTAAAATGTGCATTTTAAAATGCACTTGTACCCTTAGGTCTCTTGGTGCCAAAATAATGTGTTTATTGTAACCCACCAATAGTACAATAGTAGTCTTTCTATTGACTTCGGAATTATGAAGATCTGACTGGACCCACTGGGATCGAAACCTGTTCCCATGAGATAAAACAAAGATTCCTGAAGTGGATACATTTGTCCACGGAACCACCTGGGCCGCCATCTAGTAACAAATGTCACTTGTGACTGAGTTTATGATGGGCGACCATATGCCTGTTAGAATTTTAACCAGAGTCTTCAACAATACATTGATTAAAAATATTTGGAGATAGCTGACACTTTATAAGGTGCACCTGACGGGTTAGAGACGAACACAACTAAAGCCTTGTACAACAACAATCCAAATACCAGTGGATTCATCTTCCTTGTGTGAGTGAATCATGAATGTCAGTCAGTTGTGCTTTGCACAGTTTATAGAATCTTTCTCCAACAATTGGGTTAATGGCAATTAAGTGATGGGTAAGTAATTTCATCCTCTGATATTTTCTTTCTAGTAGTGCTTTCTTCTCTGTTTCCACTTGAGGTATGTCTTGCCAGGAAAATAAATCTTCCTCTGCAGATGTGGTTTCCCCACTCCTCTGTAGGTTTGGTTTCCCCAATCCCTGTAATATATAACTCTATATAGTGACTATCTAATGTATTTAGTATGTGTTGAGTAAGGCCACTGGGTTTATTCAATTGTGCAGCTGCACATCATTATAGATTTGTCACATTTGACACAAAAGCCATCATCTACCACATGATCTGCAGATATTAACAAAAAGTAGTTTCTAGCTCAAACTGTTCAAAAGTTATAAAAAATGAAGCGACACGTGTTGCTGCTCGGTGGAAGGCCCTTTGCAAAGCTGGAATGGTCACATTTCTGTTGCTTATTGCTATATTTGGGTGTTAAACAGGTTCTAATGAGATGCAACCGATACCCAGACAGTGTTTCCAAGTTTTACAAATTACTAAATAATGATGTAATACTATTACAAAATGTGCTGCTTTATGCTGCATAATTAGATTTTTCTTGCCATATCATTTACTCAAATTTGCTGCATAATTTACTTAACTCTGCTGTATAATTTGGCACTCTCAAGCTGCATAATTCTGGTGTCCCTGGTATTGGGGATGCTTTTTTACCATGCCCTGGCTATATTAGATGATAGGTATCGCAGAGAGTGCAAGGTTGAGTTGCTAAGTGCATATAGAATTTTCCCCTTCTTAACAAATTTGCCATTGTAGATGAGTAAGGGAATGACCAGCTCTGGGGTTGAAAGAAGATTCAAGTCACTTCTGTTCCCATTTAATCTTCTTCTTGTGTAAGGCAATCTCTCTCATCATTCCCACTTGTAGAGAAGTCCTATACGCTTCCTATGAGGTTACGCTGTTTTCCAACGGATATGTCTTGCTATGGTTTGTAGCTCATTCATTTCAGCAGTAAGTTTACGCTTGGTTAATTTTCCATGATTTGAGTAGAAGAGCAGCCTGCATACACTCAAGGATTGAGGTCTGTGGAGAGTGATCTGATAGTGTGCCCACATGGATGTATCAATGCAAAACATTTGGCAGCAGTGAGCCAGTGATAAAGACGCATTTTCTTCCCTTGGTGCAATTGGCATACAATAGAAAGGAGTGATCAATCTTGGGTGTATGTACCGGTCTGCAGACATCCAGCAGGCAGTCTCAGTTGCACAATTCTAGTTGCCCAGGTTATAAGACATATTTATGCTTAGATGTTTGGTTGTGCCTCGTGGTGCCATTTCCAATCGTTCCAATCCCATGAAAGGGGCAGCTGTCCTGAAGCGATTGTAAAGTCTGAATAAAGGCAAGAAAATCTTGTTCATAAACATATCACCCATCATGAGACGTACTACTGTCTTTCTGCCTCTTCCTGGCATTCTCTATCTCGGTCTTTCCATGTCTGCAAATGTATTTCTCTCTGTCTTTTCCCATGTCTCTCTCCCCTGTGTCTCTCTCCTTTTGTCTTTCTCTGTACCATTCTTTTTATCCTGTTCTCTCACTCTGACTCCCCCTGACTTATCTTTGCAGCGTGCTGTCTCTCGCACATCCCTTCTTCTCTTTCTCTGACTTTGTATGTATCTCTCTGTCTTTTCCTCTTTCAGTTTCCCTCTATCCATGTCTCTTTCTTTCTCCTCATCTCTCCCTGTCCTAGGACGTTCCTATTATCTTGGACACATGTTTTCAAACTCTGCACTTAATCTTTGCAGCATGCTTTGCAAACTGGAAAGTTTCAGAAGCGAAATTGTTTGAATGTGCTTGTCAGTGCTCAATGTAGTCCGCTGTGCATTTTTATTACTGCCATCTGACCCTGCATCGACGGGGTCAGTGGACACTCCATCTTCTTAAATCTCAACTATTCTTTTCTCTATTTATAAATGTTGGATGTAAGTCATCCTCTTCCCTCCCATATCACACTAGATCTTACCATTTGCACCTACTCACATATTCCACATACCAGACCTTCAATTAACTTCAACGTGAGAACCTTATGAAAAAGCTACAAATATGTATTCAGCTTTTGAAGGGATCTGAGAAATATTTGTCCCTTTACTAAGTAAAAATGCCTCAGACATTTGTAGACGTAGAAGGACTAATTTGTGAATTTATAACTGTAACTAGAAAACATTTTTTTTTTTTTTATATAAACTTTTATTGTTAAGTGAGGCTACATACACAGCAGTGTGCCTACAACCATGTCAGGCCGGCAGCGATACACATGCATTTCAAAGGTGGTACCTGTGGTAACAATGAGTACAATGGGAACATTATGGCCTCGTGCAGCAGCACAGCAGTAATTCAGGAGTCAGCTTGTGATAGGGTCAACGCAAGTTCGTGAATAGTCAGGAACCAATATACGGGGACATATCATCTTAGGCGGTGGATGTGTAGATAGAGCTGTTATAACAGTCATTATAAACACACAGCACAGAACTGTCACAAGGCACATATATATATATATTTTTTTAAATATGTTTATTGTGGCAAAGGCAGTGGTAGAAAGGCACAAATTGTACAGTCATCAAGCTAGTTGATATGTAAAAACAGGGAGGTTAGCCCCAATGTAGATACACAGCCAAGTACGGCCCACATCCCGGAGGCAGGACGGCGTCAGAGCAAACCCATGTACAAGTAGAAAAAATTGCATTTGTGCTTTAAATATCAGAAGAACAGTATCAACGTCTACGCCAATTTTCTTAGGTTACATTTCCACACTTCATAACGGTATAACAATAACGTGAAACCCCGTAAATGGCATTTCTAGTGCTGATCCGAATACAGAAGGGGTCGAATGCAAGGGCCAGTTAGGGCGCAGTCATCACAAGGTAGGGTGGTCAAATGGGAATCACCGCGAAATACATACATAGCTAGCAAGGAATACCAGCGTGGCACAGGGGACCTCTACACTGTCTCCCAACACCCCACCTCAGACCCCCCCCTCCCCATCCCCCAACTCCGAGGAAGCGGAGGAAAACAACTCAGCGCTAGTGGCATCCGAATCATCCTCCTCTAGCCCCTCCAGACACATAGTTCTCCAGGCGAGTAAATCATCCTGAAGCTTCTCATCCCTACGAGTGCGCTGCATGTGCGTCTCCTCCGCCAAGGTCCATTCCTTAGCGTCTCGTAACCAGTGAGAGAGTTCAGGCGCCCTCTGGCCCATCCATGTAATGGCCACCCGTCTCCTCGCCAGGACCAACAGCAGTTGCAACAATTTGTAAGACAGACCTTTTTTCTTAGGCTTAGGTACTAACGCCAGCAGACAGTGAAGCGGGTCCAGTTGCAATTGAAGATGCGTGGTCTGGGCAATATGTAGCACCACCCTGCGCCAAAAATCATGTTCCAAGGGACATTCCCATGCCAAGTGCAGAAATCCCGCCCTCTCCATCCCACATCTGGGGCAGTTATGGCTTCTGTCTGATGAAATGCGGTGGAGGGAGACGGGTGTCATGTAGGTGCAATGAACAAAATTGAAATGAATAAGCTTGAAACGAGCATTACAGGACACTTTGCAAGTCAACAGTCCGATCC
This sequence comes from Lissotriton helveticus, assembly GCF_964261635.1. Taxonomy (NCBI): domain Eukaryota; kingdom Metazoa; phylum Chordata; class Amphibia; order Caudata; family Salamandridae; genus Lissotriton; species Lissotriton helveticus. The sequence continues at coordinate 586,635,703 of NC_136072.1, forward strand.
GCGTTCTCTGGGCAGGATCTAATTCTATCCCCAGGTCTGCCTCCCAAGCCGCCCAGGCCGGCGCTAATGGGGGAGTCGAGTCTTTTCGCATGGCAGAGTAAAGGAGAGAGACCAGGCGTCTGCCCCTTCCACAGGATAAAATAATGTCCAGGGTATTAGTGAGCTGGGGTGCCTCTGGGAACTGGGGCCATGTCGTCCTGGCCACGTCCCTGAGACTCCCGTAATGCAGGTATTGGCCCTCACCAAGTCCGAAAGAGTCCACTGCTCTCTCAAAGGACAAGAAAGAGTCGTCTGGGTAGAGATCCGCGAGGGTCTCGCAACCGCCCAGGTGCCACTCTCGGAAGGACATATTTGCCTCCAGTGTGAGTATCGGGGCCAAAATCCAAATTGGGAGCTCTCTATGAAACGGCGCGCGACGCAATACCTTCTCGACGAACCGCTGCCAAATGGTAGCCGTATGCCGTACTACATAGGGCAGAGTGTCATCCGCGCCCCGACCTTGCATGAAAGCCTCCTGCAGGTCCTTGTTCGTAGCCACACCAGCCAACAATGCCAGCTCCCAGTTCCCATCCTCAGCAAACCACCTGGCTGCTGGGAGAAGCTGCGCCGCATAGTAATACAGATCAAATCGCGGGGCCTCGAGGCCTCCTTCGTCCCAACACCTTGTTACCGTGTGCAACGCGACCCTACTGCGACCACCTGCCCAAAGTAGGGAGGTGAGGAGGGAGTTCAGCGTGCGAAACACCCGGGGTGGCAAAGGGCACAGCGTATTCTGCAGCGCATAGAGGACTCTAGGGAGCATCACCATTTTGGCAACTGCCAGCCGCCCCATGAGAGAGAGAGGTAGTGTGTTCCAAAAGGCAACAGATTTACTGAGGGCTACGAGAATTTTGTCAATATTGAGAGCCAGGAGAGCCTCGTCAGAGGCAGCCACCTGAATGCCCAGGTACCGGAACGCCAGCCGTTCACATCGGAGGCCGAAATAGGGGGGTTCCGCCTCCGGGTCAGGGACAGCAGCATTCAGCGGGAACACCAGAGATTTGAAGACATTCATGCGCAGTCCAGAGGCTGCGCCAAAGTGGTCCAAAAGCCGCAACAGAGCGGGGAGGGCCTCCAACGGGGAGGTCAAATAAAAGAGCGCATCGTCAGCGTAGAGGGAGATGACATTGGTAGTGTCCCCCACTACTATGCCCCAGTCGTGCAATTCCTTGCGGGCAGAGACGGCCAGAGGTTCAATCGCGAGCGCAAACAGGAGGGGGGAGAGGGGACAACCCTGACGGGTGCCCCTCCCCAGCGACCATTCGTCGGAGCGGGCCGCTCCCAGGCGCACCCTGGCCCGGGGCACTCCGTAGAGCACCCGGACCCAGTCGCAAAAACCAGGGCCAAATCCCATTTTCAGTAGCACATGCATCAGATAGCCCCAGTGCACCGTATCAAAGGCTTTAGCCAAGTCCACGGAGACCAACACGTGAGGGACCTCATGTCCCCGGACTTCATGTAATATGTGATTCAGGCGACGCAAATTCATCGCAGTATTGCGACCAGGGACAAAGCCACACTGGTCTAGATGGACGAGCCGGGGCACGTGTGGGGCAAGGCGAGTGGCCAGCAGTTTAGTGAGGATTTTTGCATCGTAGTTTATCAATGTGATAGGGCGATAAGCTGCGGGGTCCGTTTTGTCTCCGCCCGGTTTCAAAATCATACAGACCTCGCCCTGATTCAAAGTGGGCGGAAGGGTGCCCGTACGTAAAGCTTCATCATAAACTTGTAGGAGGAGGGGGGCAAGGGTATGTCCGAAAGCTTGATAAAACTCCGCTGGAAAGCCATCCCCGCCAGGGGTCCTGGCCCGGGGGAGGGCAGCTATCGCCGCGGTAATCTCACCCAGCGTCAGCTTGACATCAAGTTCCTTCGCCGCTGCCTCCGGCAGGGTCTGTAGGCAGAGGTCCGCAAGATATAAGCGACAGACATCCTCCGATATAGACGGGTCAGCCTCATACACGAGTCGCAAATGGTCTCGCAGAACTGCAAGGACGTCAGCCTCCGAGTGGACCATATCACCACTGGGGTTCCGTAGGGCTACGATTCGTTCGGGCGTAAACTCACGGCGAAGTATCCAGGCCAACAAGCGGCCAGACTTATCTCCTTCTCGATGTAATCTCTGCCTGTATTGGCCCAGTGTAAATTTATCTAGCCTCGTAAGTATGTCGTGGATCGACACCAGGGCGAGGCCCTCCGCCTGTCGATCCGATGCGTCCGGATCAGACTAGGATTGAGCTCGCAGGAGCGCAGCCTCCGCAGTCTGCAAGTCCGAGAGCAGTTGTTTCCTAACACCGTACGATAGGCCCATACACGCTCCACGCACGACAGCCTTCAGTGCCTCCCATTTGGTAGAGTAGGACAGATCATTCCCCGCCCAATTGAGGTCCAGGTAGCTGGAGAGCGACGACGCCACATGGTCCCGGGCCACCGGGTCCTGTAGCAGGTCAGTCGGCAATCTCCACGTGCGCGGACGCTCCGTACGATCAGGCCACTGCGCCACGCACGTGACCGGAGTATGATCCGACAGGTAGCGGGCCTGGTGCGTACCCGACCCGTCAATGTAAGGGAGGAGGGAAGATTGGCCGCGAGCACTCGGTCCAGCCTACTATGTGTGCCATGCGTGGGGGTATAACACGTGTAAAGCTTCAACACGGGGTGGCAGGTACGCCAGACATCCACTGCCCCAATATTATGCATCACTTCCCGTAAGCGCGCCGTCATACGGGGCTTAGTGCCCGCCCTGGGTGGATGACGGTCCAGCTCATGATGCAGTACGCAATTGAAATCCCCGAACCAGAGGAGGGGTACGTCTAGGCTTGGAGCCACCAGATCCTGTATCTGGGAAAAGAAAGCCGGGTCATCAATGTTCGGGGCATACGTGTTAAGAAACAAGAGTTCCTTGTCATTCAATCTGAGTCTCACTAGTATGTACTTGCCTTCCACATCCGCATCTATAGATTGGACAGCACAGGGGATCCCCGGGGCCACCCAAATTAGAACCCCCCTAGCATATGTAGAATAGGAGGAGTGGAAAAGCTGACCTCTCCACTTCTTGGCCAGCCGTTGTACTCCGTCATCATCTAAATGGGTCTCCTGTAAACAAGCAATTGAAACCCCATGGCGCTTAAGGAAGGTAAGGACCCTATGTCTCTTAGTACATGTGCCCAAGCCACGCACATTCCACGTTAAAAACTTAAATCCCATGACCAACAATCACGCCCAAACGGGCTGCAGTGTAAGCGCATCCTGAACCGTCTCCGCTTGGCCGCTGCAACATACGAATATTGGGATGCAGCACATAGGACATGCTCCCCACAAATCGGAATCAATACACACACAATGCCAGTGTCGTCTGAAACAAATACCCAATCCCCCCCCCCAACAACCCCAACATACGAAACTTTTGTATGAACACCCCCATCCCCACCACCCACGAGCAATAGGATAGCAACAACCAAAACCGCCACCCCGCCCTTCCCCTGCCAGTGCCAGGACGTGCACAGCCACCCCATACAACACACTCCACACACACTCACACACACACAGCAAAACAACCCCCCCCAACCCACCCTCCCAGCTCCCCGGAAGACCTCGCGATTCTGGTAAAAGAACCCGGGTACATCTCCCTCGCTAAGTCAGCAACGTGGGAATGACATAGATCACCCCCACCTCCTACCCCCCGCAGCACACATGACCCAGTCGCCAATCACAAGGTACCAACCAGTGTTCAAGAAGGGTCCCAGCGATAACGATGAATACGGTAGATCAAGGAGTTGTAGGGCCATGGAAAACTTCAGAACAAGGGCAGGTGTACAGAGGAGGCGGAGGAGGTAGAGCAAAGTTCATTCCAACTCCGGCGCCGGTAAGGCAGTCTCCGGGACCACCGGAGCCGTAGACTCCGCGAGTAGTAGCGTTTTCTGCAAAGTGTCCGGTACCAATATATCATTAGGGGCCGCCGCCCCAGTCGAGCTCGGGCCAGATCGCGTAGGCGAGTCGTCCCTAAGGATGGCCCCGTCCGGTCCAACCGTGGGTCGAGCTTCAGGAGATCCACGGGACCCAGAACGGCGGTTTCTCCTGCCACGCCGCCTCTTCTGAGGCCTGGTCCCCCAAGTGTCGCGCGAGCCCCCTCTCTCACCTGGGGGCAGATCGTCCCCTCTGATCTCAAGCCACTCCCACACCTCCGCCGGTGTTTCAAAGAAGTGCGCCCGGCCCTGGGAGAGCACTTTGAGCTTGGCAGGATATAGAAGCATGTACTGAAGCTGCATTGAACGTAGTTTCTGCTTAACTCCCAGGTAGGATTTCCTTCGTTCCTGCACCTGCTGGGTATAGTCAGGATAAATTGATATGCGACTGTTCTCAATCGTGTGAAGCCCCGACTCCCTCGCCGCCTTGAGAATGCAGTCCCGGTCTTTGTAGTTCAGGATTTTCGCGATGAGGGCTCTAGGGGCCTCCCCCGGTCGCGGAGGGGGTACCATGGCCCTGTGCGCCCGTTCCACTATGAAGACGCTGGACAACCCATTCGGACATAGGTGCTCTCGGATCCAAGTCTCTAGGAAGCGCTCAGGGTTCCCCGCCTCCAGCCGCTCCGGCACTCCCAGGACCCTTATGTTGCTCCGACGCGCCCTCCCTTCCGCATCCTCCGCGCGCCTCTCCAACGCACGGGTAGTAGAGGTGAGTTGGGCTAGCGACTTTTGCAGGGAAGCGACCTCCCCCTGTAGTTGAGTGATGTTGCCCTCCGCATCAGAAACCTTGTCCGCCACCTTGCGGAGGTCTGTCCGCAATAGGTTGACATCGATGGAGACTGTCTCTATCTGGCGTTCCAGGGCAGTGTGTGAACCCTGAATAGCCTTAAGGAGTTCCGCTCTGGACGGTTCCGATGGGTCCTCACCCCCGTCTTCAGCGCCCTTCTGGCGTGTGATCCTCTGTGTCTGCGGGCGAGGGGTAGTATACTGCACGATGGTATTAGGCTGGGAGGTCTTAGTGCCCCGACCTGAACGGCCCGCCATAATGAGTGGTGCAAATGCGTGCGTCGCAAACTGCGCCCCTCAGGTCCAGCTGGCCAAGGGGGGTCCCCCGAGAGCAATCACAGCGCACAGAGGATGTAGTGCAAGTGGCGCCCAGGCAGTCCAAGCAGACCAAGCGGTAAGACAGCGTAGGAGCAACTCACGTTCACCCACCTCCACTGGGTGACCAGGTGTCAGGGCCTCGTTGAGACACAAATGGGCAGTACAGGATGGAGCGCGGAGTCCAGCACCTCTTCTCGTCGCGCTTCTCGTGTCCCCCAGGGCATCAGCCACAGATCACCCAGCAATGGGCAGGGCAGGATACTGGCGCACCCCGCATGTAAAGCATGTAAAGACTGCTCATTCTGCTTGATTTAGCAACAATGATATTTTAACATGGCTTCAGCACCAAATTATTTCAGGTCTTCTGATGAGGTCAATTTAAAGCTGCTGTTAGCGCTAATCTCTCATTGAAGGCTCATTGTTAGAAATTCGTTTCTTTTACAGTGTCAAAGTTGCAGAAGGCTTACATGAAAGTTAAAAAAATTATTAACATGACGCATTTTTACAAATGCCTGATGATTAGGGGTCTGTGCAATTCTCATTATTTGCTTTTAAAACACAAAAGCCTTTAGTTTTTGCTCCATAGCGTGTAGACAATGCCCTTTCCTCAGTCTACCCTCGAAGATGTTAAAATATGTGCCTTGAGAGGAAGCTCATGGCAGGACTTCGATATGGGCAGCTATCAACGTGCAAATAGGCACCTGTGCATTACAAGGGCCATTAGAAGATCAAGAGGCCCGTGTTCCGGGATCTCATGAAGTCAGTTTACTCTGCAGACTGGGGGATGGGCCCTGTTGCAAGGAAAACACTTTCGAAGAATAAGAAGCATCAGGTGCTTCTGATCTGAGACCCTGACTGCAGCAAGGAAGGGGCTATAGTGTTCAAAAAGAGGCTGACTGATCGTAGCCTCCTGCTCAGCGCGAGTTTACATTAAAAACAATAAAACAACATGTGCAATTTTAAAGCGCATAGTATATTTAAATGTATCCATGTTTTCTAGTTACAGTTGGAGTGCTAGGTGGCGCACTAGTGTATGGACGCCTTTCTGTGAGGCTCCCACATCCTGGCGAAATGTATCCTCAAATTCTCCTAATTTTGGCAACCTACCGGGCTGAAGCTTGTCCCATCTGTGCAGGGAGCCCCCTGGCAGCTCCGGTTTGTTTTTTGATCCGAGGGCTAACCGACTTCGGCTGGGAGAGGCGATCTCGTCCCCAACGATCCTGACTGGCGGAGGTGACTGCTCGGCCGTGCGGCTGGCCTGACAGCGCGAGCCCGGGGACGCAGTGGTGGAGGCTAGGCCCCCTTTGGCGCGAAATCGCTGGCGGCTACAGCGGCGGCGGCGGAGCGGAACAGACGCTGATCCCCTGACTGGTAACAGACACCTGCACCGTGAGTGGTTTGCTGTCCGGCTCTGCTGCGCCCTTCCTCGCTGGCGCTTCACCGCCCCGCGGCCCCTGAGCCCCCTGCTGCAGCGTACCCCTTGAGGAACATAGCCGATGCCCTGTCGTTACTCGGACAACATGGCGGCCTCCTCCTGCGCGAAGATAGCGCTGTGACCGGAGCGACTCTGAACTTGCCTGCCGGTCTCGCCTTTGTGGTGCGGGGTGCGGCGGAGGCTCGCTGGGCTGCGTACCGGGACTGACCACTAGTAGGGGCTGGCGTTGGCTGGAGGGATCGGCCCGCAAATCATATGCCGCGAGGCGCTCAATCCCCCTTATCCTTGCTGTTGGCACTGATCTCCGCTAACTGGAGTTAGGACATTCTATAGTGGGGAAGGACGCTATCCTGTATCAGGCGCGTGTGCGCTGGAAGGGCCTCATCACCGCTATTCTTTTGGATTACTATCTCGGCACTGGCCTGGATGTTTGCACCTCAGCTGCGCTCCCCGTGGCCAGGGTGCTGTGCTGACGCCTGAAAGCAGTTTTGCCACTGAAATACGTGTGCTCACCCTTTAATTGGCTGCCTGCTTGCGTTATCTTCGCCATCCGCAGTGTGAGCGCTTCTGACCAGCCCGCTCGACCTTGTGAGCCTCACTGTTTCAGTGAGGCGACTACTGGAGGGTGCACGGTGAGCCTAATGGGCCATACGACCTCTAGGGCGCTGTTGGGCCTAGATTGCTGACTGCACGCGCGCAACTTTTAAGGGTTCCTATCCAGGCTGGCGTGTGTTTCCACAGAATACGGCGATTGAGCTCGCTCTTGCCCCCTGCAAGTGCGGAACGATCCAAACGACTAGGCCCATTGCTCACAGGGGTCTGCAGTTCTGACTAGTGGCAAAGATGGGGAGACCAGACGCACGCCAACCGAAACTCACCTTCGATGCTGCCAAAAAAACGACTCGCACCAGCCCTGAACAGCAGAAACAGACTGAGGCCAGTAGCTCTGGTGACGGCCAGCCGACCACTTCCACAGATGTCCAGGACATTCTCCGGGAAATGCGCCAAGGATTTGCGACCATAGCGGACAAGGTTGACAGGATATCTTCGCGTATGGATGCTGTTGTCCACAAGCTGGATGTCCATGAGGGGAGGCTGAAAGAGGCGGAACAGCGAATCTCGGACGTCGAAGAAACCTCCATCCAACACACAACGCGGCTTACTCGGATGGATGATATCCTACGCACTATAGCAGCCAAGAACGAGGATTTAGAAGCGAGAAGTCGGCGCAATAATGTACGCCTGGTGGGTATACCGGAATCCACCAATGTGGGAAAAATGGAGGACTATGTGGAAAAACTCCTGCTGGCGGCGGTTGGTCCGGAGGCATTCTCACCCCATTTCATAGTGGAGAGAGCGCATAGATCCCTCGGTCCTGTACCCAAACCGGGCATGAAACCGAGACCTATCATCGCCCGGTTGCTGAATTACAGGGATAGGGACGCTGCCTTGCGGGCAGCTCGTACCTCCAAAACACTCTCCTTTGAAGGCAACAATTTCACGATATATCCAGACTTCACGCCTATGGTGCAGGAGGAACGCCGTAAGTTCTTGGATGTCAAGGCGAAGCTTCGCAATCTCCAGGTGGATTACGCTCTACTCTACCCGGCTCGACTACGTATTACCTTTCAGGGGCGCCAGAGGTTCTTCACGAAACCACAACAAGTGGAGGACTTCATCAAACACTACAGACGTACGGCGCATCAACATGGAGATGGAGAGGATGAGCCTGACCGGAGACGCGACCAGGTGGACCGGAGACGCGACCAGGTGGAAGAGGATGAACAATGACCTCGCACCCTCCTCTTTTGAGACTATCTTGTATTGAACGGCCAGCTGTGCGTGAGTACTGGCCACTGGGTCACATATAGCAATACCATTGCCTGCTGTGTTGTTTTGTTTTTTCCTCCTTCAGTTGTGATGGGACTGGCTGTTGGTCCGGGGGAAGCAGAAGTGGTATATCGCTCGCCGGGTACCCCCTCCTCGCTCCCACTGGCTGGTTGGATCCGGTCTGGGGGAGCTAGTGGAGTAGTGGGGGAACTGTGTTGCCACCTGGAATGCTACCTAGAGGGTATGACCCACTTAGTTTTTGTTGGTGTGGGGTACGTTTTCACCCTGTGCTGTTGAGAGGGGAGGGGTGGGATGGGAGGGAAGATGAACCTGGCATGTTGGGGTTGCTTCAGTGGGAGGTTGGGGGGGGCGAAGGGGAATGTTAGAGGGTCGTATGTGTTAATTGGGTGCTGGCTACACAAACTCACAGCTGACATGGTCTGCAGATTGATCAGTACAGGCAGTAGCGTTCGCATCTTGTGGTTAATTGGTCTTTTGCAGGGTACCTTCGTAAAACTGTGCACAGCGTACGTCTCTGGGACCAGGGGTAGTTAACAAATGTACTTTTTTGTCATGGAATGTGCGGGGGCTTAAGGACACACGTAAATGCAGACAATTGGTGGCATATTGGGATAGACATGATGTACAGATAGTTATGCTACAGGAAACTCACAACCCACCCGCTGTTGCATCCGCTTTCGGTAAGAGGTGGGCGGGCATAAGGATCTTCTCGAACTACTCCTCGTATGCCAGAGGTACTGCTATCCTTATTCACCGCGCCCTCCCGTTCACGCTCCAGGGTCAATGTATCGATAAGGAAGGGAGGTATGTGGTTTTGTGGGGGAGAATGGGGGGGGAGACACTCACTATTGCCAACTGTTATGCTCCCAATGTTGATGACCCACATTTTTTCACTGCGCTCTGGGGGATAGTGATGGATGTGGGTTCCACTCATTTAATATGGGGTGGTGACTTCAATGTGGCTTTACTACCGAGGATGGACAGGGCAGATGGATGTTCGTCGTATCACCCTGGGGCGAGGAGGGTCCTTCGTGGGCTCATAGATGAGGAGGGGCTGGTTGATGCATGGAGACACTTACATCCGGACATGCTTGATGGCACACACTTCACCTCATACACTGGTACCTGGGCTAGAATAGATTATATATATTCTTGTGTCAAGGGATTTAGCACCACATGTCCTGACTGTACAACATCTACCTAGGACACACTCAGACCACTGCCCAGTCCTACTGACTATTGATATGCCCGGATTTCATAAGCCACGCCCGCCTTGGCATTTGTACCCTAACATTCTAGTGGACACGGTATTCCGGGAAGAGCTCAGGGAGGATATAGTAGAATTCTTTCCTCGTAATAAGGATACTGTGGATAGTGTGGAAACGGTTTGGGAGGCCTTCAAAGTCACGGTTAGGGGGTGGTGCATCGCCAAAAGCTCTGGGGTACTGAGAGACATACAGCGTACACTCCAGAGGTTGGAGGACAGCCTGCGGACACTAGAGAGAGATATGGTGAGAGGGGGTCCAGGAGCGGTGCTGACAGAATTTAGGGAGAAATTATCAGAATATGAAGCGGAGGCGCACAGAGAGGTGCAGTTTAAGGGTAAATACTGGAAGGCCCGCGCTTACAATGAGGGAGGTAGACCAGGTAGAGCACTGGCCACGGCCGTTCGCGTGGCGCTTGGCTCGAACACCATCTTGGAATTACACACAGCTGACGGTGGGGTATGTAAAGACTCAGCTGGCATACTGACCACACTCCAGGCACACTATGAACGACTTTATACGTCTCGGACGTCTGGGACCTCTGGCCTGGATGATTTTTTGGGGGACGTTGCACTTTGTTGGCTCAGCGATACCCATCGACAGTTCTTGGGTGCCCCAATTGAGATAGACGAAGTGAGAGACGCCATAATGTCCTTGGGCAATGGGAAGGCACCTGGGCACGATGGGCTTCCCGCGGAATTTTACAAATGTTATGTTGACATCATGGCGCCTGTCTTGCGGGAGGTGTTCGACGACGCCTTGGAAGTGGATGTCCTGCCGAGATCCATGAGGGAGGTTATAATCACATCATTACTTAAGCCGGGGAAAGACGACACACAGTGCGACTCGTATCGCCCTTTATCACTGTTAAATTGCGATGCCAAAATTTTAGCCAAGGTGCTCGCTACGAGGCTCTCGCTACTCGTGACCACGCTCATATTGCCTGATCAATCAGGATTTGTCCCTACGAGATCTACCTCACACAACCTCCGCACTGTTTTCTCCCTGATCCAGACGGTTAGCCCTGAGATACCGCTCGCTGCTGTCTTTTTAGACGCATCGAAAGCCTTCGATTCCGTAGAATGGGGGTTCTTATTTACGGTATTGCAGAAGATGGGCTTTCCCCCGATCTTTGTGAATTGGGTGCGCCTACTATACACGGCTCCGAGGGCGAGAGTATTGGCGAATGGACTCCTAACTGACACTTTCGCAATAACGAGGGGCACCCGACAGGGATGCCCCCTCTCCCCTCTGCTCTTCGCCATTGCGATTGAACCACTGGCCTGTCGCATTCGGCAACTGCATAAAGCCAGCGCCTTTAACTGCTTTCAACGACAACTCTCTATTTCGTTATATGCTGACGATGTCACGTTATACGTCAAAGAGCCCCAAATCACCTTGAATACTTTGCTGCGGGAATTTGTCGCCTTCGGAGGCCTGTCTGGTGTATCTATCAACTGGAGTAAGTCCCAATTTTTTCCCCTAACGCCTGCGGTATCGGAATTCCCACTCGATTATCCTCTTGAATGGTGCTCCTCGGAGCTGCGCTACTTAGGGATACAACTCTCGAGAGACAAGGGAAACACAATGCGGCTGAATTATGGCGTGGCTATAACTAAACTAGCTGACTCGGTGACCCGATGGATCAAACTACCTTTATCCTTGGCGTCTAGAGTTTCCCTCATAAAGATGGTAGTTCTGCCGCGTTTTTTATATATGTTCCTCAATATACCATACCACCCTGGTGCTTTTTTCTTCAAAACGCTGCGCTCCGAACTTATAAGACTGGTATGGGGGGGCAAACAGGCGCGTCTCCGGTGGGCAGTTATGACACAACCTTATCATATGGGAGGGTTCGATATCCCTGATTTTGAACTATATTACCTGAGTGCGCAGGCACACTACCTATACTATTGGGTGAAACCTGTTGCCTTTATGCCACAGATTGCGGCGGAGGACTGGATTGCCCACCCATTGCCACTCTCTGGGGTGATTCATGCCCCCAGCTCTGTGTTGGAAATGCAGGCAAATACGGTCACTTGTACAATGGATGCATGGCATGGGATTGGGAAGCGTTTACAGGCCCCGTTGCTTTATACTGCACGCCTGCCGTTGACTTATCACCCACATATGGCGCTTTATCAGGAACTGGGTTTTCGGAACATGTGTCGTCGGTTGAGAATCCAGACATGGGGTGATCTATTCCAGGACGGGATCTTTCGCTCTCGGGAACACTTCTTTGGTGACAAAGAGCCTACACCCCTGGAGTTGTTTTATTTCCTGCGATTGCGAGAGGGCCTGAAGACCATCCTGCCGGAATACCCTCGGGAACCCCCCAGTGTAGCTCCGCTTACAGTTGTGCTGGGTAGCACAGATGGTGCACATCTAGTATCCAATATATATAAAACCCTTCGGACGGAACTGCCGGTCGTGGAGAGCACGGCTAGAATGCACTGGTCCCAAGACCTTGGCAGAGAAGTCACAAATGACCAATGGGAATACTGCTGTAAATTATCTGGGGAGGTGATGTCTAGCTGTCGTTTTAAAATTATACACTACAAGTTCCTCCATCGGCTGTATTACACGCCCGCAAGGAAAGTCAGATTCGGCTTGGCTAACTCAGATAGATGTGAGAGATGTGGACAAGATGGGGCGGACTTCCTCCATTTGGCATGGACTTGCATGCAGGTGCAGGAATATTGGTCGCGAGTTTGCGAGGGCCTCTCCCTTATGCTAGGCACTACACTGGAATTGGATCCACTACTGTTCCTACTGGGCTATACGGCGCACATAGTGAGGAATGTCAGAAAATACGCTAATGTTGCACTGTTGCTGGCGAGACGACACCTGGCCTGTAGATGGGGGCGGGGTTGGGCCCCTAAATTCAAAGACTGGTTGTGAGATATGTTATATTGCCAGGAACAGTATTGAATTTTCTCTGAATTGCTGCCTCTGACGTCTAGACCGGCTGACATTTGGGGTCCTCTGCAGACATACCTTCTCCTAACTGCTTCACAAGGGACAGAAGGTACTGAGGTGGTTGATGAGATCCCGCCACCGGATTCGGATTAGATAATGGGGCTGTACGTGGGAGTGAAGCAGGGAATGGTGAGGAGCCTATTAACCCTACCACTGTTATCCACTCGGACGTATGGGTATCCACTCGATCTTCGTTGCAGAGCATCTGGTGGATTCTGTAAGGTTGACAAATCAGCCTTATTGTACTTGCTTGATGTTGTGGAAATATGTCACTGATTTACACTGTCTCTTACCTAAGCTACCATGGATTAGGACTGTGTTACCACCCCTCTTAGAGGGTGCGGCTTTATATTGTGACAGTTCTGTGCTGTGTGTTTATAATGACTGTTATAACAGCTCTATCTACACATCCACCGCCTAAGATGATATGTCCCTGTATATTGGTTCCTGACTATTCACGAACTTGCGTTGACCCTATCACAAGCTGACTCCTGAATTACTGCTGTGCTGCTGCACGAGGCCATAATGTTCCCATTGTACTCATTGTTACCACAGGTACCACCTTTGAAATGCATGTGTATCGCTGCCGGCCTGACATGGTTGTAGGCACACTGCTGTGTATGTAGCCTCACTTAACAATAAAAGTTTATATAAAAAAAAAAAAAAAAATGTTTTCTAGTTACAGTTATAAATTCACAAATTAGTCCTTCTACGTCTACAAATGTCTGAGGCATTTTTACTTAGTAAAGGGACAAATATTTCTCAGATCCCTTCAAAAGCTGAATACATATTTGTAGCTTTTTCATAAGGTTCTCACGTTGAAGTTAATTGAAGGTCTGGTATGTGGAATATGTGAGTAGGTGCAAATGGTAAGATCTAGTGTGATATGGGAGGGAAGAGGATGACTTACATCCAACATTTATAAATAGAGAAAAGAATAGTTGAGATTTAAGAAGATGGAGTGTCCACTGACCCCGTCGATGCAGGGTCAGATGGCAGTAATAAAAATGCACAGCGGACTACATTGAGCACTGACAAGCACATTCAAACAATTTCGCTTCTGAAACTTTCCAGTTTGCAAAGCAGGCTGCAAAGATTAAGTGCAGAGTTTGAAAACATTTGTCCAAGATAATAAGAACGTCCTAGGTCAGGGAGAGATGAGGAGAAAGAAAGAGACATGGATAGAGGGAAACTGAAAGAGGAAAAGACAGAGAGATATATACAAAGTCAGAGAAAGAGAAGAAGGGATGTGCGAGAGACAGCACGCTGCAAAGATAAGTCAGGGGGAGTCAGAGTGAGAGAACAGGATAAAAAGAATGGTACAGAGAAAGACAAAAGGAGAGAGACACAGGGGAGAGAGACATGGGAAAAGACAGAGAGAAATACATTTGCAGACATGGAAAGACCGAGATAGAGAATGCCAGGAAGAGGCAGAAAGACAGTAGTACGTCTCATGATGGGTGATATGTTTATGAACAAGATTTTCTTGCCTTTATTCAGACTTTAAAATCACTTCAGGACGGCTGCCCCTTTCATGGGATTTGAACGATTGGAAATGGCACCACGAGGCACAACCAAACATCTAAGCATAAATATGTCTTATAACCAGGGCAACTAGAATTGTGCAACTGAGACTGCCTGCTGGATGTCTGCAGACCGGTACATACACCCAAGATTGATCACTCCTTTCTATTGTATGCCAATTGCACCAAGGGAAGAAAATGCTTCTTTATCACTGGCTCACTGCTGTCAAATGTTTTGCATTGATACATCCATGTGGGCACACTATCAGATCACTCTCCACAGACCTCAATCCTTGAGTGTATGCAGGCTGCTCTTCTACTCAAATCATGGAAAATTAACCAAGCGTAAACTTACTGCTGAAATGAATGAGCTACAAACCATAGCAAGACATATCCGTTGGAAAACAGCGTAACCTCATAGGAAGCGTATAGGACTTCTCTACAAGTGGGAATGATGAGAGAGAATGCCTTACACAAGAAGAAGATTAAATGGGAACAGAAGTGACTTGAATCTTCTTTCAAAACCTATCACCTAGATACAAAAGAGTTAAGAAAAGTGCTAAGATCTCTCTTAACTCACTCTTTAACCCCAGAGCTGGTCATTCCCTTACTCATCTACAATGGCAAATTTGTTAAGAAGGTGAAAATTCTATATGCACTTAGCAACTCAACCTTGCACTCTCTGCGATACCTATCATCTAATATAGCCAGGGCATCGTACAAAAGCATCCCCAATACCAGGGCCACCAGAATTATGCAGCTTGAGAGTGCCAAATTATACAGAAGAGTTAAGTAAATTATGCAGCAAATTTGAGTAAATAATATGGCAAGAAAAATCTAATTATGCAGCATAAAGCAGCACATTTTGTAATAGTATTACATCATTATTTAGTCATTTGTAAAACTTTGAAACACTGTCTGGGTATCGGTTGCATCTCATTAGAACCTGTTTAACACCCAAATATAGCAATAAGCAACAGAAATGTGACCATTCCAGCTTTGCAAAGGGCCTTCCACCGAGCAGCAACACGTGTCGCTTCATTTTTTATAACTTTTGAACAGTTTGAGCTATAAACTACTTTTTGTTAATATCTGCAGATCATGTGGTAGATGATGGCTTATGTGTCAAATGTGACAAATCTATAATGATGTGAAAATCGCCGCAGCTGCACAATTGAATAAACCCAGTGGCCTTACTCAAAACATACTAAATACATTAGATAGTTACTATATAGAGTTGTATATTACAGGGATTGGGGAAACCAAACCTACAGAGGAGTGGGGAAACCACATCTGCAGAGGAAGATTTATTTTCCTGGCAAGACATACCACAAGTGGAAACAGAGAAGAAAGCACTACTAGAAAGAAAATATCAGAGGATGAAATTACTTACCCATCACTTAATTGCCATTAACCCAATTGTTGGAGAAAGATTCTATAAGCTGTGCAAAGCACAACTGACTGACATTCATGATTCACTCACACAAGGAAGATGAATCCACTGGTATTGGGATTGTTGTTGTACAAGGCTTTAGTTTGTGTTCGTCTCAAACCCGTCAGGGGCACCTTATAAAGTGTCAGCTATCTCCAAATATTTTTAATCAATGTATTGTTGAAGACTCTGGTTAAAATTCTAACAGGCATATGGTCGCCCATCATAAACTCAGTCACAAGTGACATTTGTTACTAGATGGCGGCCCAGGTGGTTCCGTGGACAAATGTATCCACTTCAGGAATCTTTGTTTTATCTCATGGGAACAGGTTTCGATCCCAGTGGGTCTAATCAGATCTTCATAATTCCGAAGTCAATAGAAAGACTACTATTGTACTATTGGTGGGTTACAATAAACACATTATTTTAGCACCAAGAGACCTAAGGGTACAAGTGCATTTTAAAATACACGTTTTAAATTATTTGTCCTTGGCTTCTCATTCCAAAAACATCATGGGACATTGTGTCTTCTGTTATGGCTCAGCATAGACACCTTGGAAGAAGCTATTTTTATCTCACTGGATGCAGAAGAGGAATTTGTTTGTTATATGGGGTATCTGTTCCTAACCCTTGAAAAAGACGTGGATAGGACAGAGTATGTATAAAAAATTGTGTCAGCCATGTGCTATCCTTGTGGCACAGGAAATATGTGGGGCAGCTATTCAATACTTTTGTAGTTCACAGGGGCATGAGACAGGGATGCTCGTTATTGCCTGCTCTCTTCCTGTTAGTTCCAGAACCTCTAGAAACAGGCAACTGTCTGACAGATGTCATAAGGAGCAAACACTCGAGGATCAACAATTATACCACTGCCCCATGCTGTTAGTATTCTGCTTTGACTCAGCAGTTTAGTTCACAGCCCTCCCTACTTCCCCTCTATTCATAATTTTCATTTTTGGACATTTTAAGGCTACCTGGAACGGTAGTATAACATTAACCATGTCAAGAGTGCCCAATAGGTTTTGAATTGGAGTGGAGACAGAATAATCTTAAGTTTTTAGGAATACTTGTTAATTGAGGGTTCAAACACAAGATTGATAATAATCAGGCATCTTTAATCTCTGAGAAGACCAATGTCTTTATACGAAGATTCATCTTACAGTTGACTCTTTAGAGGAAGGCCTAAACAGTGAATATGGTGGGTGGTCCACATTTTGCCTGCTTGTTAGAATTGATCCCCCTGCTCATCCTAATATTTCTACTTCACCAGGTAGACAAAGATATACTATTCTTTGGGGGTACATAAACACACCAAACTCTTCTAAACTAAGGGCCGATATGCAGTCATGCGGTATATCATCCTGTGATTAAGCAAGTCAACACAATTGGATGTTACGATATCATCTACAAAAATATTACCTGACCTATTTATTGTCTCCTTAATATTGTTCACAGAAGTATAGTCCCATTGGATGTAGATTTACTATTTTTAACTCCATTGGGGCAATACTTTTTGAAAATGTTTGTGACACAATAATTACATGATATTCTGACAATATTGCTGTATCATATGTTTCAACTGTCACAGATTGCTATCTTGCTACCAAACTCTTAGACCTAATCAATAATGGCCCGACTAGATAGAGGCTACACATTCTAGCCCAAAGGTATACCACACATGTACCATGATTTCCCATTGATGAAAGCAATGGACAACCCACTCTTATGACCAATGATCCTAACCTGGAAAGCTATTCATAAGCATCTGACCATGTCACACTTTTAAACTCCATTTGAGTGGAAAACCAACTGGGGTAAAACATCAAAGGTGTGGTAACCATACCTCTTCATGAAAAATGATGCACCTGCGCGAACCACAGTATCCAGAATGAAGGACTGTGTGTTATGTTGTTTTATGCATTAGTGTTGCAAAAAATACCTAACACAGAGCAAAATGAATTTGTATTTGCAGCCAGCAAAATACTACTTTTAACTGAGTTGGAAAGAAATATGCAACACAGTGTAGTAATGATCTTACAATGTTGCATGCCTTTTAATTTATTGCTAAATGCTAAATGAAACATATTTCCCTCTGGAGGATTTTAACTGGATTTACTGTGGTTGACTAAATCTGGCTATGCAGGGCACTTTGGTAAATAACTAATGCTTTTCTTGGATAATTTCCTTAACGTTGATGCACATTATGTATTTTCAGTATTAATTTTTGAGAATCTAGTTCCTAAAACACACCAGCCCTTACTGGGAAATCTTTTTCTGATGGCTCTTCTGGATAAATACAGAACCAAATGTGTTCCTTAGAATGCAAAGCGTGCCTAAAATAGCGCTGTTTTGTACATTCAGTGAAAAAATTCCAAACATAATACCAAAGCTTTTTCAGTCAGGTAGCACATTAGTCTTTGGGGTGCCAATGTTAGTTGTAAGTGAATAGCCAACTAAATGTATTTAGACACTAGAACTTAAAAGTGGTTCTGATGGTTCAGTACTTTATTCATTTCCCCCCAAAAAGATGTGCCTTTCAGTTCAAATTAAAGCAAATAAAGGACTATTTCTCTGTCAAACCGCTTTGAATTTTTGGGCTGAAAACCATTTCAACAGTTTTAGCTGTTTTTTTACTTGCACTGAACATCTTCTAAGGGTGGGGAGATATATGGCCAGAACAGCAAAGAAAAATAATGTTTTTCCCGTTTACACAAAATATGCAGGCACCGCGGTAGTTTGGAGAAAGCTATTAGAGCCTTCTAGTATATTGAAGCAGATTATGAAAACAGACATAATATGAAGAATTGTTAAATCAGTGGGGGGAATCTGAATCCAGTTTACAATAAACTACAAGGTGCGGACAAGTCGTAGGTTTCTGTTGAGGGGCCACAATAATGAAAGGATCTTTTCTCGCAGAAGTACTCATTTTACACTGTGCAGGTGCGGCCCGTCACGCACAAAAGCCTCTTTGGAGTTTGCAGGATTCCGAAAGTTCTGCATCCTACGATCCGACCGTCAGCCTGAAGAGGAAGGCGTGACCCATAACATCCAGCTATTGTCATGTCTTTTTGTCTCTTTACCTGGCTGGCGCTGCATTAGAAAGCCTTTCTTCAGCAGCAGGACAGCCACGCCAGGGAAAGAAGATCAAATTAACATATGTATAGCCAGAGCCAAGCATTCCCATCCCCCAATCCTCCAGGTATTTGCTTTAGGTATTCAAGAAAGACGACTTTACGAAGCAGTCACCACATCTTGAGCCGTCAACATTAGGTCATTTGAATCTCGTCAGTAAAACGGAATACTGACTGAGTTTTTCCTGCCAGACCTGTCATGTTTTGGACCAGCCTGTCACTTTTCCTGTCAGGCATGTCACTTTTGGGACTAGCCTGTCACTTTTCCTGCCAGGCATGTCACTTTTGGGAACCCTGGGCTTTGTGGTGTGTGTGAATTACATCCTACCAGCTGTCACCCCTGTTTCAAGGTCTCATGGGAAGCTTTGGCTCTACATGGCACCTGTCTTTTTTCGCATCTCTAAGTTCCAGGGTGGCTGTGGTTTATTATTTTATAATGGGCTTGTATTAGCATATTTTGGAGAATTGCCACAGGAAGGTTTGTGAGGGCCCTTGGCTGTTTTTTTTTTAATTCACTTGTCATCCCTCAGCTCACACCTGTTACCATTTACCACTTTGACACCTACATGCCCAAGCCTTCCTGGGAAACTGGCCCTGGTTGTGCTTTTAAAACATCCTATAGGTTTCCTCCCATCTACATTTTAAAGCTCCCCTTTTACGATCAGCTGCTTCTCTATAAAGACACTTTTTTCAAACATAAAAACACCTCCCAGGCCCTGGGCTGAGGACTCAGGACTGCTCCGCAGCTGTTCAGACAACAGCTGTCTGCAACCCCCAGTTTTAAACATGCCCAGACATTTCCCTCCTACATGCACTCTTTTTTCTTTGCACTTTTAAACACATATACAATTATCCATGTTTTGCAGCCAGACCTGTAAAATTTAAGACCAACAGTTTGCTGCCAGACCTGCCAAATTTAAGACTAGCAGTTTGCTGCCAGACCTGTCAAATTTAAGACCAGCAGTTTGCTGCCAGACCTGTCAAATTTAAGACCAGCAGTTTGCTGCCAGACCTGTCAAATTTAAAACCAGACCTGTCAAATTTAAGGCCAGCAGTTTAAGGCCAGACCTGTCAAATTTAAAACCAGACCTGTCAAATTTAAGGCCAGCAGTTTAAGGCCAGACCTGTCAAATTTAAAACCAGACCTGTAAAATTTAAGTCCAGCAGTTTAAGGCCAGACCTGTCAAATTTAAAACCAGACCTGTCAAATTTAAGGCCAGCAATTTAAGGCCAGACCTGTCAAATTTAAAACCAGACCTGACAAATTTAAGGCCAGCAGTTTAAGGCCAGACCTGTCAAATTTAAAACCAGACCTGTCAAATTTAAGGCCAGCAGTTTAAGGCCAGACCTGTCAAATTTAAAACCAGACTTGTCAAATTTAAGGCCAGCAGTTTAAGGCCAGACCTGTTAAATTTAAGGCCAGCAGTTTAAGGCCAGACCTGTCAAATTTAAGACCAGCAGTTTGCTGCCAGACCTGTCAAATTTAAGACCAGCAGTTTGCTGCCAGACCTGTCAAATTTAAAACCAGACCTGTCAAATTTAAGGCCAGCAGTTTAAGGCCAGACCTGTCAAAATTAAGGCCAGACCTGTCAAATTTAAGGCCAGCAGTTTAAGGCCAGACCTGTCAAATTTAAGGCCAGACCTGTCAAATTTAATGCCAGCAGTTTAAGGCCAGACCTGTCAAATTTAAGGCCAGCAGTTTAAGGCCAGACCTGTCAAATTTAAGGCCAGCAGTTTAAGGCCAGACCTGTCAAATGTAAGGCCAGACCTGTCAAATTTAAGGCCAGCAGTTTGGGAATAGCCTGTCAATTTTCCTGCCAGACCTGTCAAATTTGGGACCAGGGGCTTTGGGTGTGTGTGAATTACATCCTAACAGCTGGTACCCTGTTTCAGGGTCTCATGGGAAGCTTTGGCTCTACATGCCACCTGTCTTTTTTTTCGCATCTCAAAGCTCAAGGGTGGCTGTGGTTTATTATTTTATAAGGGGTTTGTATTAACCTATTTTTTTGAGAATTACCATAGGCAGGTTTGTGAGGACCATTTACCACTTTGACACCTACATGCCATAGTCTTCCTCCCAGGCCCTGGGCTGGGGGACTCAGGACTGCTCCGCAGTTGTTCAGCCAACAACTGTCTGCAACCCTCCAGTTTTAAACATGCCCAGGCATTTCCCTACTACATGCACCCACTTTTTCTATGCACTTTTTAAACACATACACAATTACCCCATGTTTTGCAGCCAAACCTGTCACTTTTGGGACTAACCCTACATGTCACCCATTTTAAAACCAGAGTGTTTGCGGCCAGCAGTCTGCGACCAGGCCCTGTCATTATTTAAGGCCTGTCAAATTTAAGGCCAGCAAGTTGCTGCCAGACCTGTCAAATTTAAGGCCAGAGTTTGCTGCCAGACCTGTCAAATTTAACGCCAGACCTGTCAAATTTAAGGCCAGCAAGTTGCTGCCAGACCTGTCAAATTTAAGGCCAGAGTTTGCTGCCAGACCTGTCAAATTTAACGCCAGACCTGTCAAATTTAGGGCCAGCAAGTTGCTGCCAGACCTGTCAAATTTAAGGCCAGAGTTTGCTGCCAGACCTGTCAAATTTAAGGCCAGACCTGTCAAATTTAAGGCCAGAGTTTGCAGCCAGACCTGTCACTTTTGTGGCCAGAGTTTGATGAGAGGCATCCCTACCTACTACTCAAATTAATAGAGTATATTTTCACACTGCAAATTTGCCTTTTGACAAGAGCAACAGAACCTGACAACCATCTACGTTTTCTCCGAGAATGCCTATCTGTTGACTCATTAAGCTGCCTCTCCATAGTTTCATTGCACACTGCAGGAACCAAATGCTTAGTCTTCCTCTAAGAAATCCTGCAGAACTACTTTTTTAGGATCAATCCCTCCGCAATCATCTTCCTCAAACATACCTTGACACTTATCTTCATAGATATTTTTGTATCCTGCTTAGGTTCCACACTCTGCCATCCGTAATTCTTACATCATTCTTTTTAACACTTCCTTGACTTTAAAAGGACCCTTGTACTGGCGTTCCCCTTTTCTTACTCTCCATGTTTTGTTTTTTTACCTTCCCAAACATTCCAATACTGATCACAGGATTACATTTAGATCCCCCTTTCTTTTCAAACTTCTGTTTGTTGGTAATGTGTGTTTTTGCAATCCTTGCTTTAACCCTTTCATTGCGCCCATCGGCCAATGGCCGTCGCGAGCACTACCTCGGTAGTGCTGAGCACGTCCGTTGGCCAACGAGGCCCCGTCCACCTAATGGAACGCCCGCACCGCGGCAGAATTGGCACCGCAGTGAAGGCGCTAACCACTTCCAGATCCATGGTAGTGGAAGTTGACTGGACTAACCAAGCGGGATTACACTTAGTCCTGGGTAACCTACCCCTCATTATTTCAATTGGAGAACACCCTGTCATGTCATTTATAGTAGTTCTGTACATTCAAACTGTTTTAAATATTTGTGTCTCCAATTTATCACTGTCTACCTCATCAATTTGTATAGCACTGTTGAGCACTCAATTAAATCTCTCAGTAACAGGGGGGAGGAGCTTGGCGGGCATCCGTGATGGCCGCGTGAGCACAGCGCTCTCCGGACCCCCGCCACTCCCGGCATGATATCCTGAACATATCCTGATTTCTCACAAGGATTAATGGAGAGGAACCTGGGCTGATCTTAATATTGTTTTCGGATTTTGAATTGGACAAGGGGCACCGAAGCAACATCGACTCAAACTTTCGGGGCCCGCCTTGGTGGCGCGCCCGGGTCTTGGTGAGGCTCTGTTGCCGTGTCAGAGTTGAACAACAGCGGCAGGGGGACTCGACTTATGGGTCCCCCTCTTAACTTTCGGTTACGATTCTGACTCGGGCTACGTCTTCCGGCGGAGATGTCTGGCCGGTACTGAGTCCAGCGGCGCAAGATTGCAGTTGAGCCTTTTGTTTGTTTCGTGTCCCTCCGGGCTGGTTCACACCTCGACTTGCCCTCGCTGCTGACTTCTGGCTCCGGCCCCCTGTCTTCCTGCGGCCATTTTCACCAGGTCGCGTGGGCCCCGTGGGGACGCGGTCTCCGATATGACTGGCAGGGGGGACCAAGAGCGGCGGAAGACCAAGACGCCCCTTCGCGGGGGCCCGGTCCAGTCTAATATCATGGACCGGTACACACAGTCGAAGGTGTCCCCCGGTGCCGCCTTGCCTGGCCCGAGTGCAGTGGGGCACCCTTCGGAGGCTTCGGCGGAACCGTCCCTGCAGGACATCATGGGCGCCATCTCGGGTATGAGAGAAACCATCGGCCAACAGTATGAAGCTCTGGCCCACAAAATTGACACTGTGGCTATTGATGTGAACCTGATTCGGGCCGACTTATCTAAAACCAATGAGAAGGTGAAGTCATTGGACCTCAAGTCATCTAGCCTCACGGCCGACGTCTCGGAGATACAGACGGAGATCGGCAACCTCAGAAAGGTGAACGATTTCATGACTCAGCGCTTGGAGGATTTTGAAAACAGGGCACGGCGTTGTAATGTACGTGTTATTGGTGTCCCGGAAAATCCTGATCCGCATTCTGTTGATCTCCTGGTTAAGGACTTGATACAAAACTACCTTTCTCCATCCGGATTGAGCAAATTCTTTGCGGTGGAACGTGCCCATCGTGTTCCCGGTGGCCAGGGCAAGCCGGGCGCCCCGCCGAGGCCCATTGTCGCAAAACTTTTTTATTATAGGGACCGAGACGCTATCCTGCAGGCCTCGAGAGCTAAGGGCCCGGTGGCCTTCGAAAATGCCACGGTGAACTTCTATCCGGACTTCTCACAGCTGGTGCAGAGGGAGCGAATGGGCTTCCGTGGAATCAAGAAGCGTCTTCGGGACCTGGGTCTGCGATACGCCATGCTTTTTCCCACCAGGCTGCGAGTGGAGTACAATGAACGGACCCTTTTCTTTGATCGACCTGATTCGGTAAATGACTGGCTGGACTCTCTGCCGGATCGGCCTACTTTCGCTGATCCCACCGAGCACCCGGGTGGTGCCGAGGGTGGCGTGGAGAGTTGAACTTGTTATCTGGGCCCCGGTTTCCGTCTCATGTAATTTCTTCCTGGGTTCTGTACATGAGTGATCTGTTTTCTGTGTATTCTCTTCTCCCTTATTTCTGTCGGGGTGGCGGGTGGGACAGACCCTTTTCCTCCTCCGGGGTCTTTTTGTAGAATGGGGGTTTTCTGGCGACAGGCACACTGCATGTTGGGGTGGCTTTTTTGTCTACTGCAGGGGTGCAGGGTGGGGGGTGTTTCCTTGGGTGTTGGGGGGGGGGGGTTGTTGGGGCGTTTGTAGTTTGTGTTTTGTTTTTCAAGGCGATTCTATTTTGCTAATTGTACTTTCAGTGTCATGCTCATTGGGGGGTGGTTTCTGTATTACTTCGTGGGATGGGGTAGCGGGTTGAGGTTTATTTCATGGAATGTCAATGGTTTAGGGGATCGTATAAAGCGGGGGGTGGTGTTGCGATGCCTGCGACGTTTGTCTCCCGATATTGTCTTTCTGCAGGAGACACACCTAGTGGGCAATACTTGTCGCGCGATGAATAGGTGGGGCTATCGTCTTGTTGCGCACTCAGGGTTTACAACGGGTTCTAGGGGGGTGGGCATCCTTGTTCGGGCTTCTCTTCCCCTTGCGATAGATGATGTGATCCTCGATGATCGGGGGCGTTATGCCGTCCTCGTGGGACGATATGAGGGCAAGACCCTTTCCCTGTTCACTGTCTATGTGCCCCCTGGCCTGCAGACCTCTACCTTCTCTGATTTGGGCCGAGTTCTGTTGGGACTCCCTGATGGTGCTCTTTTCATGGCTGGTGACTTTAATTCTGTTCTCTCTGGTCTAAGTGATCGTTACCCCCCTAGGGATATTCCTTCGACCCACTTATGGCTGGGTGGCTTTTTGGATACCTTTGGTTTGGTGGACTGCTGGAGACTTATGCACCCCACTCAACTTCAGTATACTTTCCACTCTGGGGCCCATGGGAGTTTGTCTAGATTAGATTACTTCCTCATGCCAGCTGAACAGCCAGCTGAACAGTCGTCGGCTGTCCGTGAGATTAGGCACCTCCCCCGGGGCATCTCGGACCATTCTCCGCTCTGGCTCTGTTTTGATGTGGGGGTGGAGGCGGCGGGCCGGGTGGCTCCTATCAACCCTTGGTACCTGACCTCCCCTGAGACCCGTGGTCAATTGATTAAGTCCCTGGACAATTACTTTCTGGAGAACGAGGGGTCTGTCTCTTCTGCGGTGTCCCTATGGGAGGCTTTTAAGACAGTAATTCGTGGGCAGGCCCTGTCCCTTATTGCTGAAACCAAAAAGGCAAGGAATCGGGAGGTGGTGGATCTTGAGATGGACATACTTGAGATGGAGGCTGACCTGGAATCGGGTGTCACTCATACCAAACTCCATGCCCTGGGTCTGAAGCAGTTTGCCTATAAGTCTCTGGTCACAGATGCGGCCAAACTGATGTTTAGGGAGCAACAGGGTCGTCTGTATGATGTTGGGGACAAAGCGGGTAAGTTGCTTGCCTGGTTGGACAAAAAAGAGAGGGCGAATCGAGTGGTGCCTGTGATTCAGACTTTGAATGGTGTGCGGGTAACGGACCCGGTTGGAATAGTGGAATGTTTTGCGGAATATTTTCGTGCGGTTTACTCCCCAGTGTCGGTAAGGGATGAAGACGACTCTCGCCTCTTGCTGCGCGACATAGCTTTGCCCTGCCTCTCCGACTTGGAGCGGTCCTCCATACGGACGAAATCGCGACTGCTATTCGCTCTCTCCGTTCCGGCAAGGCTTTGGGCCCAAACGGTTTGCCAATCGAGTTATACAAACTGCGCCCTGATCGGATTGCACCCTATCTTCGAACGATGTTTTCGGAGTCCCGTGAGCGGGGTGCTCTCCCTTATGACCAGCGTCTGGCCACGATTGTGCTAATTCCTAAAGATGGTAAGCCCCGGGACCTTTGTTCGTCATATAGGCCCATCTCCCTGTTGAATGTCGAACCTAAGGTTCTTGCCAAGGTCCTGGCTACTCGCCTCCTGACGGTCATTAGTGACTTGATTCATCCGGACCAATCCGGATTTATCCCGCACCGTAACACAGCTCTTAATCTGCGTCGCCTTCATGTAGCCATCGCGAGGGCGGGGCTTCTGACGGAGCCGGCCATTTTGGCTTCGTTGGACGCCTCGATGGCCTTCGACACGATAGAGTGGCCCTACCTTTGGCCGGCTCTTGAGAAGTTTGGTTTTGGCCAGGGGTTCATCGGGTGGGTGAAGTTGCTGTATACCGACCCCCTGGCACAGGTCGTGGTTAACGGTCGAGTGTCGGCTTCCTTTCCCCTTGGTAGGGGGACCAGACAGGGGTGCCCCTTGTCTCCACTACTTTTTGCTCTCGCGTTGGAGCCGCTAGCTGCGTGGATTCGCTGGGAACCTTCTCTCAGGGGTATACGTTGGTCCCCAGATTTTGAGGACCGTGTTTCGCTTTATGCGGACGACATTCTTCTTTATCTTACTTCCCCGCGTAAATCTTTGAATGTCCTGT
This sequence comes from Lissotriton helveticus, assembly GCF_964261635.1. Classification (NCBI taxonomy): domain Eukaryota; kingdom Metazoa; phylum Chordata; class Amphibia; order Caudata; family Salamandridae; genus Lissotriton; species Lissotriton helveticus. Next base: position 586,661,998 of record NC_136072.1, read on the forward strand.
TTGACGTTCTCGCCTCGTTTGGTAAGAATTCTGGTTTGGTTATAAACTGGGCTAAATCCTGCGTCTATGCTCTTTCGGGCGATCTGCCCCCGTTGCCGAATAGATTTCCCATCCAGGTTGTTCAGTCCGGTTTCAAATACTTGGGGTTTTTTATTACATTGGATTCGTCGCTCCGATTTGAACGTAATCTCCTTCCCCCGCTTCATAGATTGAGGCTGGACGTGGCTCGCTGGCGTAAATTACCCTTGTCGCCGCTGGGCAGGGCCACCCTTTTCAAGATGATGTCCTTGCCGCGATTCCTTTATGCGCTCCAGAATTGCTATGACGATATCCCTGCTACTTATTTCCGAGAGGTCGAGAGTCTACAAAGGCAACTGATTTGGGACGGGCGCCCACGTATTGCACTTGCGAAGCTCACCATCCCTTGGTATGACGGGGGCATAGCACTTCCTGATATCAGAAGATATTATTGGGCTACGCAACTGTCTGCCATTAACCATTCGATGTATTCCCCGGGTCCGGCTCCGGCCTTTGAAATGGACAGACTCCAGCTACCGGGTGGTGACTTTAATAGAGCGCTTTACTCTAGATCGGCTGGGCGCCACCTTACGGGATCGACTAGGATCGCGGTTCGTGTGTGGCGCGCTGCGAATGTGAGCTTAGGGTGGGATGAACGAGTGACGCTGGCGACTCCGCTTTTCGCGTCTGAGCTTTTGGGATGTCTTTGGACAACGAAGGGGTTTGACCGCTGGGACATGATTGGGATCTGTAGAGTGGGTGACGTGTGTGCGAATGGAACGGTGAAGTCCTTCGAGGCCCTTCGAAGTGAATTTGACCTGAGTGATAGGGAATTATTTAGATATTTACAGGTCCGTCATGCCCTCACTTCTGTTCTGACTTCTGGTACCGCTGTCCCGGAGTCCTCCCCCCTCGAAGATCGTATCCTGGATGGTCATATCCCTGATAGCACTATCTCCTTGATTTATAAGAAGCTTATTCACAATCGCACGGACTTGCTTGTTCGACTTCGGGAGGCATGGGTCGGCGACGGGCTGGAATTGGATGACGAGGATTGGCAATTGGCGCTGTCTTCTCCGAAAGAGGTCGCCATTCCGGCCCGTCTCCGTCTGGTTCAGCTCAAGATCCTCCACCGGGTCTATGTTACTGGTCCTCGTTTGGTTGTGATGGGCTTTTCCCAGGATGGTCTCTGCAAGCGTGGGTGTGGGATGAGTGCCATGTTTCTTCACATTCTTTGGGAGTGCCCGAGGGTGGCTGCCTATTGGACGGGGGTACTTGCGGTGATGGCTGCTGTGACTGGAATTGCCCTGGTGCCGGAGGCAAGGAGATGTTTGTTGAATGTTTGGGAACCTACCGATTGTTCGGTGACCCAAACCAGGTGGGCGACCCTGGGGTATATGGTTGCGAAGCGGGACATAGCGCAACTTTGGGGCTCGCACAGGCCCCCCACTGTCTCCGTGTGGGAAGACAACATGGAATGGTCTATGTTCCGCGAAAAGACTGTCTACACGGCCAGGGGCAGACCTAGGGCATGGACGAAGATCTGGTGTCAGTGGAATGCCTATCGCGGGGATATTTGTGCTCCTCCCCTGGTGGAGGCCCCTGATGTTCCCTTATCACCCTAGGTTGGCGTTCCTGAACTTTCGTATACTGTCCTTTGGTTTGATATATTTGTGCTCCGCCCCTGGTGGAGGCCCCTGATACTCCCTTGTCACCCTAGGTTGGCGTTCCCGAACTTTCGTATACTGTCCTTTGGTTTGATTGACCTCCCCGCTGTCCCCCCGCCTTGACTTAGCCGACTGATTGTGACTCTGTATTCCTGCTTAGTGAAGTTTCCCCCCCCCCTCCAGGGCTGACTCTCTGTGTATTACTCCTTCGCCTTGTTTTTGTTGTTTGTTGTTTTTGGTGTGTTTTAAAATAAGAAAAATGTCTTATCCTGTTTCAGATTGTGGGCGACATTTTGTATCCGGATTGTGCCTGACCGCCAGAGTGGCGACCACTGTTTTCTACTGTGATATGCTCCGATCTTAGCGGCCAGCCCGTGCGGTTGTAGGCCCATCTCTGTACACATGCTTTGGTTGCTCAATAAAAGTTTTTAACCAAAAAAAAAAAATAATAATAAAATCTCTCAGTAACACCATTGCCACTCTAGTTATATAGGGAAATGGTGCAATGTGTAACTCCTACTCTCTTGAAGTAACTCTTTGCCTTGCCAGATAAAAACTACACACCATTGTCTGTAATGAGGCATATGGGTAAATCTACTTCTGTGAAGGTATCATCAAGAAGCGTTAATACAGCATCTGTGTCTACTTTCTCTACAATTTTTATCACTGGCCGCCGTGAAAAACATCAATAGCAGCAAGGATAAACTTTGAATTATGACCAATCGGACCCATAATATCCATAGCAATGGTGTCCCATGGGTTCTCCGGAACAACATGTTCTCCCATGTTTGGTCTTAGGGTTTTAAGAGATTTATCTGAATTTGCACAAGTAATACAGTTTCTGGCTAAACGTTCAATGAAAATGTCAACACCTAGCCACCAAAATCCCCTTTTCACCGTCTGCTTGGTTCTAATGATTCCACTGTTTCCTTCGTGACCGTGTTGGACTATACTGTGTCTTAAATCAGCGGGGAGTATTACTCTATCACCCTTTCTGATAACACCCTCTACACAAGACAGCTCATCCTGTACCTCCCAAAAACACCAAAAATCAGGTTCTATGAAATTTTTAATGGGCCACCCATTCACAATGTACTTTTCTACTATTTGTAGCACTTTGTCCTTTGCAAACTCCAAACGCCAAACAATTTTGTCAATAGGCATCATACGTTCATCATGCACCAATGCAATTTGATACTCATCCCATTCGTTGCGGATGTCTGCTTTGATAGGTAAGGGCATCTTGGATAGAAAATCAGCTGTAACATTGTCTCTTCCAGGAACATACACTATGTTGTAAACAAAATATTCCTTGCCCCAAATAAAAACTCTAAAATGTTCTAGCGCCCACACACAGGCAAGGGTTTCCCTTTCAGTGGTGGAGTATTTTTTCCTCTGTAGGTGTAAGTGCTCTGGATGCATGCACTATAATGAATTCTTTCCCACAGTTAAAGTTAAAGTAAACATAAAAACAAATAAAACAAATTCGTTGTGAGCACTGCATCGCCAAATGCGATGCAGTGCGCACAACGAAATTAGTTTTATTTATTTTTATGTTTACTTACCTGTAATCAGCCGTAATCCATAGTTTGCTACCCCCCACCCTGCCTCTCCCCCTCCCCAAGTCACCGCCCGGCAGCACTCCCACGACCAACCGCTACTGCGCACTTGTAGGGTACCAGTGCCAGATGGCATCCCGGCTGATTTTTTTTTAAATAACATAAATTGTTGGGCCTGTTACATTTTAAAAATTGCCAACTGCATAGATGACTGTTATAGAACAGGGGTTGACCCAATGAAGTCCAAGGACCTGGGTATTCAGCAGTACAGACAACAATTGGTCCTCGACATAGATTTGCCAATAAGAATAATCATAATCTTCAATCAAGTTAATTGACTCCAAATCCAGACTAAATCTGTAGACTTGATGGTATAGAGGATAATGGCCCACTGCCTCAAAGAAATATCATTACGATACGTGTCAAATAACCAATGAAACAAAAGAAAGTCCAATTGGGACGATTAATTTAATATACCATACAGTAATGTTTGAAAATCAATATATCTATGTACATGTATTTACACAAATCATAAAACAAAAATACATTTTTTTAAAAAGGAGAGAACGTGCACAGAGAAAGATAAAGTAAGTGCTCAAGTGGATGATCAAGAGGATCAGAAGAAAGTGTGGTTGATTTATGTACAAAAGAATAATGAGCCTGTCCTAGGTACTGCTTGTAAAAAATACTTCTTTTTTACTCGCTGATTCCTATGTACAATTCCTTAGTCCTTCAATTGCACCATTGGCAATGAAGAGAGGGAATGGGGGGTGGACAAGGGGCAGGGATTAGTAGGTACAGGCTCCCAAGGGGGAATGTCGTCGACGTTTCGACCCAACCATGTAACGGGTAGTTCAAATCCTCAATAACGGGTCTTCATCAGGACGGTGTAATGGGGAAAAATCTTTCAGAGTGCACGTCACTTAAAAACATTCATTGGGCACCTGTAATGATAAATGAATAGTGGGGCTAAGTATCACTCTACCATGTCAAACAAAGTCCACTAATGGCCTTTCAGAAAAAGCACTCACCCTTCCGTAGTGCCTTGTCAAAATCAAGTGCGTCGGTTAATCCGCAACCACAATGTGAGAGTATCCAAAGTTTTACTGTAAGGACAAAAGAGGGGGTAGCCATTAATGCTACAACGCTATTCTACCTTTTTAACTCCACAATCATGAGAGTTGTTTACATTTGCGGAGGTTAGCAAGGTCCAACTAGTGCTTGCCAAATTCTCTGTTAATTCAATATTACCGTTGATTTAAAAGGATGTAAAATTCCTTATGTGTATCACATGCGCAGTGGGCTCACCGTGATCACTTACCTACAGTGTAGATTCAAAAGTGTCTATCAAGCCAAAACTGGCTCCGAGTGTTAACGCATTAGTTGACCGGTATCGTTGTGTTTCAACAAATATAGATGCCCAGTGCTGTAAAAAGACAGAATATGTCTTCATTAGGACGGTGTCCAAGTTGCTTACAGTAAAGCAGCTTAGGGTCCTCAGTTCAAATGCACGGTTGCTGCATGTTACCTACCATGTGTCTATTGTACGGACGAGGGGTATTATTTCTCTCCTCTCTCAGTCGCTCCGATCAGTGGCGCTCGGCTTCCCACACGAGTTCGCGTTATGGAATGCGGAAGCCGGATCACGATCGACGTGCTTGTATACGTAACCAAGCAACCAGCGCGCCGACGTCATGGCGTCCAACTGGTTGCTGGGGGAACGGTCATTCACGGGATGTGAATGTAGCGAGGAAGTATTACGCTCCATTCTCTAATGAATCGGCATCCCCAGTGGGGGATTCTTTTGATTACGAAAATGCCTCCAAAATTACACAATTACCAATCAGAAAACATTCCAGAAGTGCACAATTTTTTAGTTCGATTTTATACGAGAAAAACTGTGTCATTGGGACATATGGCCGGTGAAAGGCCGATGTTAGAGATTGTTCACATATGCGAAATCAAGTTTATTGCCTATGGTGAAAATCCTTTGGTGTTTTGGTTAGATGGAATAAAAGACAGAGTAATGTGACTCATATACATCCAACAAAACCAGTCCAATAACATAAACAAACATGGTAAATATTCAAAATGTCGACATCTATACACATTTGTAAAAATTGCATAGTACAAGTAAAACCTTTTCAGTGCATACATTACACAATAGGAGGATTTGGATTAAAGCAAGCAAGTCTCATCATTACTACAGGGACTTCAACCATTATAGAGTGTCGCCATCTGTCTTGTTGTTTCCTCATATTCATTGAGACCCTTGCTCACAGTATCAAAAGTGTGCATCCATTTACACTCCCGAACACTGAGACAGTTTGAAAAATGACCTCCTCTCACGTTAGCAGTGACCTTCTCTAGCACCCACCATTTTAAACTTTCGGGTGAGTGATCAAATTTCGTAAAATGCTCAACCAATGGGGCTCCTTGGACTTTACAGCGGATCCTGCTGCAGTGCTGTAGGATTCGGGTTTTAACTTTTTGAATAGTTTGACCTATATACCAAAAGTCACAGGGCACGCAATCACATATATGACTCCAGTTGAATTACAGTTGGTATGTTGTTTCATTACATGTGTGTAATTATTGTAAGTGCACGATTGTAGTTCCTCAGTTAATTGACATGCTTTGCACGATCCACATTTGTGGTGGCCTAATACAGGTGGCATATTCCATAGCGTGGACTGGGCATCTCTGGGTGTATTAGGTAATAATGATTGGACTACATAGTCCCTCACACTCCTTCCCTTCTTGAAAGCAAACATCGGTGGGGTCGTGATCCCCACGTCGTCAGCCACCAGGTGCCAATGTGTATTTATAATCTTCTTGATTTCAGTGCTTTTTGTATTAAATGTAGTTACACATGTTATCCTTTCTTCACTATTATTGGGTTTGTTTTTTGGTTCCAACAGGAATTCTCTGTGACAGAACCAGGCCTTTTTTCTTGCCCTTTTTAACAGTCGATGTGGATATCCCCTCTCCTTCAGACGTTCCATAAGTTTCATGGATTCATTGAAAAAATCCTCCTTATGGGTGCAATTCCGGCGCAATCTCAGGAATTGACCAAATGGTAAATTGTCCCTGAGATTGCGCGGATGATGGCTATTATACCGGAGCAGGGTGTTCCTCTCACTAGATTTTCTATAGAGAGTAGTATGTAGCAATCCCTCATCCTCCACTATACTGATATCGAGAAAATTGATTCTCTTTTTGCTAAATTCCAAGGTAAACTGTATGTCCTTGGAGCGTAGGTTTAACCATTCGTGGAATTCCATCAAGGTTTTTTCATCGCCTTCCCAAACCATCAGGACATCATCGATATATCGACGCCATGTCCTGATGTTTGTGAAATATGGATTAGTGTCACTGTACACGAATTCCCTTTCATATGCGTCCATGAAGAGTATAGCCAGGTCCGGCGCAAAACTTGCCCCCATGGCTACTCCCCGTGTCTGCACATAATAATCTCCCTCGAAATAAAAGAAATTCTTTCTCATAGCAATTTCAAGTAGATCTAAAATGAATTGAGTAGGTACCTGACATGGTCTGGGGCGTTCTTCCAAAACCTCTCTAATCACCTCAATAGCTGCTGACTGTGGTATATTTGTGTAAAGCGATGTAACATCCATCGTGGCCAGGTAGTTTTTATCTTGATTGAAAATATAGCCATCCACTAGTTGTATCGCTTGCATGGTGTCTCTCACATAGGACATTGTCCCCTCAGCCGCTGGTTTTAAGAAAATATCAATAAATTTGCACAAGGGTTCTAGAATAGACCCACAGCCAGACACTATAGGTCTTCCTGGGGGGTTGTTTAGCCGCTTATGCACCTTCGGGAGCGTATAAATCGTGGGGAGTCTAGGATGTGTGCTGTTCAAAAAATCGTATTCTTGTTTGGATAGATAGCCTTCTTTTAGTCCTTTATCTGAAATTGATTTAATGTTAGATGCTATCTCTTTTGTTGGATCCGATTTTAATTTTTTGTAGTTCCCGACCACTCCTAGCTGTGAAAGGATCTCTGTTTTATATTCCTCTCTCCCTTGGACAACGATGGCACCACCCTTGTCCGCAGGTTTAATGACAATGTCTGTATTCTGCTTGAGGGAATCAAGGGCCTGACGTTCTTGTTTACTGATGTTGTATTTAATGTACTTCTTTTCTTTTAGTGCTAGGTTTACGTCACGCATCACCACCTGTTCAAAAGCTAGGATTTTATGTGATACCATTTGGGATGTTGGGGTGAAAGTTGATGGTGGTCGTAAGCCTGTGCTAGTAAAGGTAGGTTGAAAAGGGACTTTATTAAAATAGTGCTTCAGTCTAACTTTTCGGAAAAATTGGTGCAACTCCGTTTTCAGACCAAATGTGTTAGGTAGATTGGTGGGGACAAATGAGAGACCCTTTTCCAGTACCTTCAGCTCAGCTGATTTCAGAATATATGGTGACAAATTTATTATTGGGCTCTCAACGGCAACATTCACCACTGGTAATGCTGTCGTCTCGTCCTGATCTCCCCGTGGGCTTCCTGGTTGAAACGGACCTGTTTCTTCGCAGCAGCTCCCCTGCCTGTGTTCCAATTGGACTGGCCTCGTCCCCTGGGTCTCCCCCAGGGGCGGCCCCTGTTCTGAAAACCTGCCCATTGTTCCTCCTCTAAAAAAGTATTTTGATGTTCAGGGTACTGATGGCTGGTGCTTGGTCTCTCCTGTTCGTTATCAGAGTTACTGGTGGCAGAGGAGTCGGAAAAAGTATTATATTTCCTAAAACCACCTCGTCCTCTGGTAACGAACCTCCCTTGATTGTCTTGTTTGTAGTACCCTTCGGCTAGATAAGGATAAACTGTTTTTTTGTCATAGAACTTCAAGTCCTTCGCCAACTTATCCAATTTGGTCGATTGTGTAAACACATCAAATTCTTTTATAGTTCTTTCTAGACGTTCAAGAGCTTCCTTGGCATTGCTTAAAGCCTTATCATCTACTATCTCTTTTTTTAGTTCTGATATTTCTTTCATCAGACGTTCAACCTCCTCTAGTGCTGTCTCCACCCCAAGCACCATCCAGTGCCTGGAACAGTTATTGCTGATGAAGCTGAACTTGCCTTTAAAGTTTGGGTTATCAATAAAGATGGCCGGTTCGTTTCGTACCTGTAACCCAATGGGAATTACATTCGCTTGAAGATATTGTGTTAGTGTATGTACCTACTAGTCTGGGGCGTTCTTCCAAAACCTCTCTAATCACCTCAATAGCTGCTGACTGTGGTATATTTGTGTAAAGCGATGTAACATCCATCGTGGCCAGGTAGTTTTTATCTTGATTGAAAATATAGCCATCCACTAGTTGTATCGCTTGCATGGTGTCTCTCACATAGGACATTGTCCCCTCAGCCGCTGGTTTTAAGAAAATATCAATAAATTTGCACAAGGGTTCTAGAATAGACCCACAGCCAGACACTATAGGTCTGCCTGGGGGGTTGTTTAGCCGCTTATGCACCTTCGGGAGCGTATAAATCGTGGGGAGTCTATTAACTTGATTGAAGATTATGATTATTCTTATTGGCAAATCTATGTCGAGGACCAATTGTTGTCTGTACTGCTGAATAACCCAGGTCCTTGGACTTCATTGGGTCAACCCCTGTTCTATAACAGTTTCCTTGTGCAGGAATTCCTGCGAGGGTATTGTCTTGTCTGTGTGAAAAATTGTTGTGTTGTGTAGAAAATAATTCTTTCTTTTTTCTTTTTTGTGTGTGTTTGAAATAAATACTGTTGGGAAATAACTAACCACTGGTTACATGGCAGAAAAAGATACTCTATCATATAGCGAGGAGTACATCAACAAATTGATAGAGACCCAGGGAGGTGGCAGCTTCTTGGGTAGGAATACCAATCCAATTGATCTAACTCTCAATGACAAAATTAATAAACTAGAGAGACTGGAAAAGAAATTAATCCGCACTCGATTACATGGACATACACTAACACAATATCTTCAAGCGAATGTAATTCCCATTGGGTTACAGGTACGAAACGAACCGGCCATCTTTATTGATAACCCAAACTTTAAAGGCAAGTTCAGCTTCATCAGCAATAACTGTTCCAGGCACTGGATGGTGCTTGGGGTGGAGACAGCACTAGAGGAGGTTGAACGTCTGATGAAAGAAATATCAGAACTAAAAAAAGAGATAGTAGATGATAAGGCTTTAAGCAATGCCAAGGAAGCTCTTGAACGTCTAGAAAGAACTATAAAAGAATTTGATGTGTTTACACAATCGACCAAATTGGATAAGTTGGCGAAGGACTTGAAGTTCTATGACAAAAAAACAGTTTATCCTTATCTAGCCGAAGGGTACTACAAACAAGACAATCAAGGGAGGTTCGTTACCAGAGGACGAGGTGGTTTTAGGAAATATAATACTTTTTCCGACTCCTCTGCCACCAGTAACTCTGATAACGAACAGGAGAGACCAAGCACCAGCCATCAGTACCCTGAACATCAAAATACTTTTTTAGAGGAGGAACAATGGGCAGGTTTTCAGAACAGGGGCCGCCCCTGGGGGAGACCCAGGGGACGAGGCCAGTCCAATTGGAACACAGGCAGGGGAGCTGCTGCGAAGAAACAGGTCCGTTTCAACCAGGAAGCCCACGGGGAGATCAGGACGAGACGACAGCATTACCAGTGGTGAATGTTGCCGTTGAGAGCCCAATAATAAATTTGTCACCATATATTCTGAAATCAGCTGAGCTGAAGGTACTGGAAAAGGGTCTCTCATTTGTCCCCACCAATCTACCTAACACATTTGGTCTGAAAACGGAGTTGCACCAATTTTTCCGAAAAGTTAGACTGAAGCACTATTTTAATAAAGTCCCTTTTCAACCTACCTTTACGAGCACAGGCTTACGACCACCATCAACTTTCCCCCCAACATCCCAAATGGTATCACATAAAATCCTAGCTTTTGAACAGGTGGTGATGCGTGACGTAAACCTAGCACTAAAAGAAAAGAAGTACATTAAATACAACATCAGTAAACAAGAACGTCAGGCCCTTGATTCCCTCAAGCAGAATACAGACATTGTCATTAAACCTGCGGACAAGGGTGGTGCCATCGTTGTCCAAGGGAGAGAGGAATATAAAACAGAGATCCTTTCACAGCTAGGAGTGGTCGGGAACTACAAAAAATTAAAATCGGATCCAACAAAAGAGATAGCATCTAACATTAAATCAATTTCAGATAAAGGACTAAAAGAAGGCTATCTATCCAAACAAGAATACGATTTTTTGAACAGCACACATCCTAGACTCCCCACGATTTATACGCTCCCGAAGGTGCATAAGCGGCTAAACAACCCCCCAGGAAGACCTATAGTGTCTGGCTGTGGGTCTATTCTAGAACCCTTGTGCAAATTTATTGATATTTTCTTAAAACCAGCGGCTGAGGGGACAATGTCCTATGTGAGAGACACCATGCAAGCGATACAACTAGTGGATGGCTATATTTTCAATCAAGATAAAAACTACCTGGCCACGATGGATGTTACATCGTTTTACACAAATATACCACAGTCAGCAGCTATTGAGGTGATTAGAGAGGTTTTGGAAGAACGCCCCAGACCATGTCAGGTACCTACTCAATTCATTTTAGATCTACTTGAAATTGCTATGAGAAAGAATTTCTTTTATTTCGAGGGAGATTATTATGTGCAGACACGGGGAGTAGCCATGGGGGCAAGTTTTGCGCCGGACCTGGCTATACTCTTCATGGACGCATATGAAAGGGAATTCGTGTACAGTGACACTAATCCATATTTCACAAACATCAGGACATGGCGTCGATATATCGATGATGTCCTGATGGTTTGGGAAGGCGATGAAAAAACCTTGATGGAATTCCACGAATGGTTAAACCTACGCTCCAAGGACATACAGTTTACCTTGGAATTTAGCAAAAAGAGAATCAATTTTCTCGATATCAGTATAGTGGAGGATGAGGGATTGCTACATACTACTCTCTATAGAAAATCTAGTGAGAGGAACACCCTGCTCCGGTATAATAGCCATCATCCGCGCAATCTCAGGGACAATTTACCATTTGGTCAATTCCTGAGATTGCGCCGGAATTGCACCCATAAGGAGGATTTTTTCAATGAATCCATGAAACTTATGGAACGTCTGAAAGAGAGGGGATATCCACATCGACTGTTAAAAAGGGCAAGAAAAAAGGCCTGGTTCTGTCACAGAGAATTCCTGTTGGAACCAAAAAACAAACCCAATAATAGTGAAGAAAGGATAACATGTGTAACTACATTTAATACAAAAAGCACTGAAATCAAGAAGATTATAAATACACATTGGCACCTGGTGGCTGACGACGTGGGGATCACGACCCCACCGATGTTTGCTTTCAAGAAGGGAAGGAGTGTGAGGGACTATGTAGTCCAATCATTATTACCTAATATACCCAGAGATGCCCAGTCCACGCTATGGAATATGCCACCTGTATTAGGCCACCACAAATGTGGATCGTGCAAAGCATGTCAATTAACTGAGGAACTACAATCGTGCACTTACAATAATTACACACATGTAATGAAACAACATACCAACTGTAATTCAACTGGAGTCATATATGTGATTGCGTGCCCCTGTGACTTTTGGTATATAGGTCAAACTATTCAAAAAGTTAAAACCCGAATCCTACAGCACTGCAGCAGGATCCGCTGTAAAGTCCAAGGAGCCCCATTGGTTGAGCATTTTACGAAATTTGATCACTCACCCGAAAGTTTAAAATGGTGGGTGCTAGAGAAGGTCACTGCTAACGTGAGAGGAGGTAATTTTTCAAACTGTCTCAGTGTTCGGGAGTGTAAATGGATGCACACTTTTGATACTGTGAGCAAGGGTCTCAATGAATATGAGGAAACAACAAGACAGATGGCGACACTCTATAACGGTTGAAGTCCCTGTAGTAATGATGAGACTTGCTTGCTTTAATCCAAATCCTCCTATTGTGTAATGTATGCACTGAAAAGGTTTTACTTGTACTATGCAATTTTTACAAATGTGTATAGATGTCGACATTTTGAATATTTACCATGTTTGTTTATGTTATTGGACTGGTTTTGTTGGATGTATATGAGTCACATTACTCTGTCTTTTATTCCATCTAACCAAAACACCAAAGGATTTTCACCATAGGCAATAAACTTGATTTCGCATATGTGAACAATCTCTAACATCGGCCTTTCACCGGCCATATGTCCCAATGACACAGTTTTTCTCGTATAAAATCGAACTAAAAAATTGTGCACTTCTGGAATGTTTTCTGATTGGTAATTGTGTAATTTTGGAGGCATTTTCGTAATCAAAAGAATCCCCCACTGGGGATGCCGATTCATTAGAGAATGGAGCGTAATACTTCCTCGCTACATTCACATCCCGTGAATGACCGTTCCCCCAGCAACCAGTTGGACGCCATGACGTCGGCGCGCTGGTTGCTTGGTTACGTATACAAGCACGTCGATCGTGATCCGGCTTCCGCATTCCATAACGCGAACTCGTGTGGGAAGCCGAGCGCCACTGATCGGAGCGACTGAGAGAGGAGAGAAATAATACCCCTCGTCCGTACAATAGACACATGGTAGGTAACATGCAGCAACCGTGCATTTGAACTGAGGACCCTAAGCTGCTTTACTGTAAGCAACTTGGACACCGTCCTAATGAAGACATATTCTGTCTTTTTACAGCACTGGGCATCTATATTTGTTGAAACACAACGATACCGGTCAACTAATGCGTTAACACTCGGAGCCAGTTTTGGCTTGATAGACACTTTTGAATCTACACTGTAGGTAAGTGATCACGGTGAGCCCACTGCGCATGTGATACACATAAGGAATTTTACATCCTTTTAAATCAACGGTAATATTGAATTAACAGAGAATTTGGCAAGCACTAGTTGGACCTTGCTAACCTCCGCAAATGTAAACAACTCTCATGATTGTGGAGTTAAAAAGGTAGAATAGCGTTGTAGCATTGACGGCTACCCCCTCTTTTGTCCTTACAGTAAAACTTTGGATACTCTCACATTGTGGTTGCGGATTAACCGACGCACTTGATTTTGACAAGGCACTACGGAAGGGTGAGTGCTTTTTCTGAAAGGCCATTAGTGGACTTTGTTTGACATGGTAGAGTGATACTTAGCCCCACTATTCATTTATCATTACAGGTGCCCAATGAATGTTTTTAAGTGACGTGCACTCTGAAAGATTTTTCCCCATTACACCGTCCTGATGAAGACCCGTTATTGAGGATTTGAACTACCCGTTACATGGTTGGGTCGAAACGTCGACGACATTCCCCCTTGGGAGCCTGTACCTACTAATCCCTGCCCCTTGTCCACCCCCCATTCCCTCTCTTCATTGCCAATGGTGCAATTGAAGGACTAAGGAATTGTACATAGGAATCAGCGAGTAAAAAAGAAGTATTTTTTACAAGCAGTACCTAGGACAGGCTCATTATTCTTTTGTACATAAATCAACCACACTTTCTTCTGATCCTCTTGATCATCCACTTGAGCACTTACTTTATCTTTCTCTGTGCACGTTCTCTCCTTTTTAAAAAAATGTATTTTTGTTTTATGATTTGTGTAAATACATGTACATAGATATATTGATTTTCAAACATTACTGTATGGTATATTAAATTAATCGTCCCAATTGGACTTTCTTTTGTTTCATTGGTTATTTGACACGTATCGTAATGATATTTCTTTGAGGCAGTGGGCCATTATCCTCTATACCATCAAGTCTACAGATTTAGTCTGGATTTGGAGTCAATTAACTTGATTGAAGATTATGATTATTCTTATTGGCAAATCTATGTCGAGGACCAATTGTTGTCTGTACAACTGCATAGATGAAGGCAGGAATGCACAAATCATGGAAATGTGCAGTCATCATTCCTATTCACAAAAAGCAGATGGCTCCTCCCACAAAAATTATAGACCAATTAGCCTAATCGACCGCATACAAAAAGTCTTTTCTCGATATCTATTGGCTAAGGTTCAGGACTGGATGACTGGTGAAGATATTCTTAGCCTTTACCAAGCGGGTTTTCGGTTCAAGGTCTCCACTATCGACCAGATGTTTAGTTTCCTTTTGATATATTGGCACGTTGTTTTTTTTAATAAATATTTTTATTTGCTTTTAAACAATGAACAATTGAATTATGAGTGTGAGAAATCAAGGAATTGGTAGACTTGGACAATCTGTGGAAGACAGAATAAAAACAACACTTCCTCTGCAAGAGAGAACAGTTCTACTTTGCACTTTTTACATATGCACACATATTGGATTTCATATCCACATCAACCACATATTCCCACATTAGGCCAGGCAATGTGACTATCAAGGCAATCCACCGGGCTCTCCCCCTCACAGATTCAACCCCTCCCCTTCTGATCCTAACTCCAGTCCATAGTAGCGTAACCATGGTGACCATATTTTACGAAATTTTCGAGGACACCCCCTTGCTGCGTACGTAAATTTCTCCACCACCATATACAAATTCAAGCTGTTTCTCCATTCCTGTAACGTAGGACAATGAGGTGCACCCCAGTGGCGAGCTATGTACCTTTTAGCAACTATCAATCCTAGGTTGACCAGCAGCAGCTTATGTCGTGGGAGATCCACTTCAGTAACAATTGTCACTAAGAGGGAGCGAGGCTCCAGCTCAAGTTGAGCCCCCAGTATATTATTTAATTTGCACACTATTTTATTCCAATAGACCTGAATCGTGGTACATTTCCTGAGGGTATGTATAAATGTACACTCAAAAAGGTTTGGGAGGTGCTCTAGTACTTGGAAAAGGGATGG
Source organism: Lissotriton helveticus (assembly GCF_964261635.1). Lineage (NCBI taxonomy): Eukaryota > Metazoa > Chordata > Amphibia > Caudata > Salamandridae > Lissotriton > Lissotriton helveticus. Next base: position 586,677,111 of record NC_136072.1, read on the forward strand.
GTATAGATACTGAACAAACACAAAGTTCCCTTCTCCTTCTACTCTGAGAGCAAGAGGATTCTATCCTCTAATTAGATTGGTTAACTTAGTTATAGTAAGGCCATACACTGAGATATAATAAGACACATTTTACCAGGTTGCTAAATGTACAGACAAAAATATAAGAAAATCATACCTAGAATAATCAATTTCTAATCAAACATATGAATTCAAAGGAATGCATTTTCAATATTTTATTCAAAAGATCATGTTTCATACAATTGATATTGACAAAGTTAAAAACACATTAAAATCATATATTCATCATATTTTTAAATAAAAGGAAAACAATATGTGCAATAAATACATGGAGAACAACTGTCGATGCAGCATTTCGGTGCTGAGGTTGATCGTCACCTTCTTCAGGACAATAGATCAATATTTAAAAATCTATTGATTTATGTGGAAGCTCTAATATTTACCTCCTATGAAGTTTTGGACGGGTTCCTCGTCTGGTTTTTACAGTCTCATAAGTGCCGGATAATGCCCTATAATTTTCTTTGGAGGGTCTTAGTTTAGTTTTCCCACCCATCTATTTCTATGAATCCCTTTGTCGGGAGGAACTGGGAACACAGGACACCGGGACCTGTAATGCTGATGCTACCATGTTAACCCAGGTACGTGACAACAGTGGTCCCTTTAATTCCCCGCGAGGGGAGAAGCCCAGCGGCGCAACGTCAGCATCAGAGAGCCTGTCCCAGACTCTAAGCCCTTAACGAAGGTACTGGGAGAATTGAATAGCAGAGGGGTGTTGAAGAAAGAAGACGCTCACGAAGAGGGGAGGACGCTGGATGTGGAGCTCAGCTGGAAGACTCTCCCTGAACCCGAGACGAGTATGAAGAGCCCTCATCAGGAAGCGGAGCCAAGAGACTGCGTCGGAGGAGTCTGACAGCGCACAACGACACGCCACACTCAAGGAGGAGGGTGGCTGACACAGGTACGTCAGCGTATCCTGAACATCGCCGTATCACGGGGAGGGCACGCATGATAGGGGGAGGACACTGCTTTCTTCCTATGGGCTCCACATATCTCTAGAGGGACGGTGAATGCTCACTCACTGACCCCATCCTTAAACGTCACAATCAGAGAGCAGCCAGTGACGAAAGTTTTCTTTTCTTTGTTGTTGTTTTTTTTTTAATCTCTGGACGCCCTGAACTCCTAACGCGGATCCTGAGAGTAAGAGACAAAACCAAGCCCTGGAACTGGCGAAGTAAAGAAGAACTCAAAGTCTAAGTTCATTTGTTTGTTTGTTTTGTTTGGACTAGCACCCGAATAAATATTCCTCGTAAAACCTTTGTGTGTCCTGCGTCCTTCGAACACGCGTTCAATTCTTTGTGGCCTACAAAGTGGTGGAGAATGCGGACATAACCCCATCTGAAACAAGATGGAACACGTCATAGCCCAAATGAGAGAGGCCCAAAATAAATTAGAATGGGCCATGGAGAAAAACGCCAACCAGGCCGAGATGGACCGGGCTGTGTTTTCTGCAGCCATTCAAAAACAGGCAGAGAATGTCACGAAGTTGGCAGAAGGTCAAACTCAGCTCTTACAGGCCTTAGGACAAGGAAGGGCTCTTACTTTACCTGGAACAGTGATACCCTTGCAAAAATACGTCCCTGGTGATGACCTTGTCGCTTTCTTTCTAAATTTTGAAAGGGCTGCAAGAGCCAGCGCCTGGCCCGCAGATCGGTGGCCTTTTTATCTAGCCCCCCCCTTCTTACCGGCGATGCCCAAGCGGCGTACCAGATAGCCAGCCGGGATGGAACCGCTGCCTATGGACTTGTGAAACAGTTTATACTGGATAGACTCTGCGTCGATGAGGAGGCTCACCGTCTTCATTTCCGACAAGAGAGAGGTGCGCCAGGGGACACACCAAAAACCCTCTTTTATAAATAAAAAGATGCTGCCGATCGCTGTATGAAACCCTTGGACTCCTCCCGGGAAGAAATAATGGAAAAGATCTAACTTGAGCAGTTCTTGGAGGCGTTGCCATATGGAACTGAGAGGTGGTTACGCCAGCATGCAGGTCTTACCCTAAATCAAGCCATTGAAATGGCCACTTCTTATACGAGGGCTCAGAATAGAGGACCCTTGAGAGAACCCGAGAAACAGCCCAGACCCTCCCAAATCGGGAAAACAGAGAGGAAAATAACCATACCATTACTAGATTCATCAAAATCACGCTCAGGAAGATTAAACACTGTCCTCTCAGTCGGTCCTCAGTGTTTTGAATGTGGGGACTGGGGCCACATATCTAAGTTCTGTAGAAAGAAGAAAGAGAAGACAGAAGAAGAACCTATAGACGTCAGCTATCTGCCCCATCCTATACTATATGCACAAGAGACAGGGCCGGTGTATTCAGTGAGTGTAAGCTTGAATAACTCACCTATAACTGCCCTTTTGGACTCTGGGTGTAAGCATTCGGTTGTACACTCTGAACTTGTTCCCCCTTCTTATTTTATACCAGGGAAGTATGTTAGTATAAGATGCGTACATGGGGACATGAAGGATTACCCCCTAGTCTGGGTACAACTCAAGAATCAGCAGTGGGAAACCATTACAACCAACGTTGGGGTCTTACCATACCTCCCAGAGCCACTTATCCTAGGTATAGATAACCCTTGGTTCTCTAGGCTGTTGTACAAGAACCTAGAAAGCAATCCTCAGAACAACAGGTTAACCTCCGAACCACGGGCCATAGACTCCCACTTTAGAACTGCCCAATTCAATGATAGCACCCTTGCCCCTGCCTGGCAAAGCGCTAGGAACGTTCAGTCATCCACCAAAAGAGTTTACCCTTGTTTTATAAAAAAAAATGGCCTTCTATATCGGGTAGGCAAGGAAGGAGAGGAACCTCAATTATTGGTACCCACACCGTTTAGAGACCAAATCCTTTTCTTTGCGCACGCCCATCTCCTTCTTGCTAGCTAGTGAGCTGCTGGACGATACGTCTTGTTCCGCTATACAAGGTACAAAGACCTTCAACTCTGTCAGCTATTCGTGACGATTTGGCATTCACAAGTCTGAGCTATTTACGCTACGGCCACGACTCTCGCAAGAAGCCGTCCTACACTGATTCGGCCGTATTCAAACCTATTTTTTTAAATAAAAGACTCGCTCAGGTTCAGAAATATTGGCGAATCACATTACACCGAAAACAAAATTTACTCTGTTTCCGATTGCTTCTATTCTTGACAATAGGGGTCTTCACATATATCTTTTTTGTCCTGAAGATGGTCTCATCGATCAATTTATAGAGACCGAAACGTCGACTGTCGCTTTTTCTTCGTCAAAATCATTGCACTAACTGTATCAAAGAAGAAAAGCGCACACAAGTGTTTCAATGAAGTGTTTTATTTTGTGAAGAACATGTACTTCTTGCAACACTGTTGATATATATTGTCTGTACCCTTTCTGTTTGATCTTTTTAATGTATTAAATACAAACTCCTCATATACACCCGTGTTTGTTCTCTATATTTGGATCATCTGGTGTGACCACTATAAATAGAATTATTAGCAATTGTTGCACATTTGCACGTCAGACCAACATTCTTTTGGGTCTCAAAGTGATAATTTTGTCATAAACATTGAAAACAACAAAAACAAAATCCCTTGAAGGTACCTTTACCCTTTCACACCTCCTGGCAGGGCATTGTAGAGCCGAGAAAACATCAGAATCTATACTCCAAATTTTTTTTGGGCCAGGAGTCCATGCTCAGGTACGGAAGTACTGCCAAGAGTGTGCAGTCAAAAAAATAATCCCTACATGCCACCACAGGCCCCTTTACACCCTCTTCTCATCATAGGTAAACCTTTTGATCTTGTGGGAATGGACCTGATAGGATCCCTCCCCAAACCCATGCGAGGTCACCAATATGTTCTTGTGCTCGTTGATTATGCCACTAGATATCCCGAAGCTCTTCCTTTACGCTCGGCCAATACCACCACCATAGTCCAAAGGCTTATAGAGGTTTTCTCCCGAATGGAGTTTTCATGAGACATATTAACAGATCAAGGAACCCTTTTTGTCTCAAAACTAATGAAACAAGTATGCCAACAACTAAATATCTGACACATAAAGACCTCGGTGTATCACCCTCAGATGGCCTCGTGGAACGATACAACGGAAACCTCAAGCTGACTCTCAAGAAGCTCCTTGTGGGCGATGGAAAGAATTGGGGTCAGCACATTCCTCTGGCGTTATTTGTTATCAGAAGTCAAGTTCAGAAGAGTCTAGGGATATCTCTGTTCAAGCTACTCTTTGGTAGAAAACCCAGCACCCTCCTGGATATCACGAAATGGAGCTGGGAAACAGATAGTGCCCAGGAAACTCAGTCCTTACTAGATTATGCCAACCAAGTGAAATCTAGACTCCATTAATTGAGAACCCTAGCCCATGAATCTTTAGATATCGCACAGCAGAAACAAAAACAATCCTATGATAAAGGCAAACGCCTAAGAAAATTAAAAGCAGGGGAGTGGGCCCTAGTATTACTTCCTTCATCTACTCATAAGCTGAAAAAAGAATGGCAAGGACCTTTCCCTGTTACACGCTGAGTTGGGAAAACCACTTATATACTACAGCTTACAGCATTCAAAACGCAGATGTACAATATCAATTTGTTAAAAAAGTGGCTAGGTCCTCCTCCTAAAAAGTCCCACTTGATATCTGTCATAAATACCCCTTCAGACACAGTAGAATCCACAATAATCAATGACGAGTTCGCCCAAGACCATAAAGAAGAATTAATTAACCTCCTAAAATCCTGGCGAGACGTGTTCTCCGATCAACCTGGAAGAACACATTTAACTATGCACTCAATTCCAACCCAAAAAGGTGTCATAGTGAAACAGAAACCCTATTGTGTGCCAGAAGCCCGACGGCTGGCCCTTCAGCGGTAGGTTAAACAGATGCTTGAAACCGGAATAATTGTCCCCTCCCACAGTAATTGGTGCTCGCCGATTGTGTTAGTACCGAAACCTGATGGCAGCATCTGATTCTGCATCGACTTTAGAGCAGTAACCCGTATCTCCAAACAGGACGCTGCCTTATCCCCTCCCCAGGGTTGATGAACTGATAGAGTGTCTTGGTGAGGCACGGTACATATCCACCATCGACCTCACCAAGGGCTATTGGCAAATCCCCCTGGATCCTAAAGATCAAGAGAAAACAGCTTTCTCCACCCCAGATGGTCTCTTCCATTTCACTGTCCTACTCTTTGGTTTGCACGGTGCACCTGCTAGTTTCCAGAGATTAATGGACACTCTCCTTGTTCGACATCTAGAATACGCATCGGCCTACCTAGACGATATGGTGTTGTACAGTAAAACCTGGGACGACCACATGAAACAATTAAAGGCCATACTTGCGGAGTTAAAAGGTGCAGGATTGAATATAAAGGCAAAGAAATCCCGTTTTGCATTCCAGAGAGTGAAATATCTTGGGTATCTCGTAGGAAAAGGTCTGATTGAACCTCAAACAGAGAAAGTTAGAGCCATCGAAGAAACCCCATTTCCTACTACTAAACGTGATCTCCAGGCCTTTTTGGGACTAGTGGGCTATTATAGGCATTTCATCTACCAGTTCGCTGACATTGCAGCTCCACTTACCGACCTCCTACGAGGTCGATGAAATCGCTCTACCCAGAGAGTTGGTTGTGTCCAGCCCACATCGTATGATTAACTTTGCTGTGTCTCTCCCGTCAGCAATAGCTTGGGAGAGCACAACCAAATCCTAGGTCATATGGAAATATTGACCCAAAAGGCATGCAGTGTTCTCCGACCGCATTGAAAGGTTGGTGGAAGAGATCATTCTCATGCCAAAGGTATACATCTTCTAGGATTCCCTATCTGGTGGAGTGGTAGGGAACGTGCCAAGGTTTACCCTAGAGGAGGAGACTTGGACCACCAAGCTCCCCTGGGTGGGGAGCTGGGTTATAAAACTGGGGCCTCCAGGAGCAGGGTATGGTGGAAGACAATTGCCATATAGGCAGGAGTCCCTGTACAGGGCTTGGACCAGGCCCCAAGTAGGATGTTGGTAAGGGCTTTATTAAAGGGGAGTAAAGGTTCAGAGCTCCCAGCTGAGGTCCCTCCATCAAGACATTCATCTTGACTGCCAATGAGTGTAGGTGAAGGTCCAAGTCCTCAGCCGCCCTACGTGCCACCACAGAGAGAGAGGCTCCCTCTTCTGTAGCCACGGCAGGATGAGAGACCAAGACAGTGCCAGGTGAGGTGTCTAGCCCACTGGCTTCTGCCAGTTCCTCATACCAGTTGTCCTCATTCATATCTGCTGGTATCCATAAATGGCCCCCGGATCCGTCCCATTCATCTCACTCACTGGGCCTGTCAAAGGAAAAAGGCCCTGGTTCTGATCTGGAAAGCATGGTACTGGTCGGAGCCGGGAACAGCTTTGTCTCCTGTCGGCTCTGAGTCGGAGTCAGGAATGATGATGGGGATGGTGCCTGACTGAAGCGGGGGCCAAGGTAGATCTTGGTCTCACCGGTGGATTTTTTCCAGATCCAACATAGGATCCGTGGGGCTCAACTGGCCCCAAGGGCAAACCTGTCAGAGAGGATCCAGTGGGGACCCCTTCCAAGCCCTTGGGTCCCAAAGGTGCTCCAGAGGGTCCAGGCACGCAAATATGAGGTGCATGGCCTCATAAAATTCTTTAAGCTGGGCTGGGGTCACTCTAGCTCTGGAAAAATCAGAGCGGAGTGGACCATGACGCAGGCTCCCCCGAAGCCCAGGACCTGGAGTGCCAAGATTCACACTCCTCATCAGAAGACTTCGACATGCACGGCAAATTCAAAGACATCTTTGACTTCTTATGTTTGTGGGACTTAGCCAGCTTCCACAGGGACTTTGAGTGGGAAGACAATCACTGGGTGCGGGTCTGCAAATGGTCCTGGGACCTGGGATTTTGAGTGTCGCTGTGTCATCTAACATCGGGCTGCGAGGCGCTTGAGGGATCACTCCCTCAGCACCTTTAGGTGCATGGCACAGCAGTCCTTGCTGGTCTTGGAATTGTGGGCAATCTCCAAGCATCACAAAGAAACCAAGTGTGGGTCTGTCACAGACATCCGACTGTGACTGACACCACATGGTTTGAAACCAGTCGGTTTCTTTGGGGACATCCTGACACACCAGTAGAGGAAATCTCTTGAAACAAGGTCCAACAAAAGTGGAGAAAAAAGTCAGTCAAAAAACCACTGAGGGCAGCTCTTCATGGATCAGTGCTAATGTCGTGTATTTCTATAGGTTCTGAATCAGTCCCCCTATTCCTGACCCTATTCTGGTTAAACTAACTATCAAGTTAACTAACAGTCAGCCCATGAGGCAAGAAAACCCCCATGATGCAGATACCGTTATCTGACGCAGTCACACTACGGCACAGGAACGTGTTATCTGATTAGGTCATAACGCTTGAGATCTAATTAGACAAGCGATATTCCTCCAGCCCCTGATAAGGCATACGACGTTCTCATAACAAATCAAACCTATGACAACCTGGATAATCCGTGCGGCCATTGTTTTGATTTCACAGAGAACTTTAGTAAAGAATGTGCTAACGAGCAAGTCGTATGACATCTTTATTGACGTACCTATGTCCATCCTTACGTCAATCCCGGCACCTTTAAGGTATAAATATTGCCGACCTTGCCCTATGCAAAACACACGCGTGGTGACAAGACGGAGCAGCCATACTTGCCGAAGCAGAGAGCCGAAGCAGACCCCGCAGGCAGCAGCCCCGCCTTCCTGACGCGCTGAGAGACGCGCTGCTATCTCAAGCCGAGAGACCCAGCACCGGCGCTTCTGGGCAGCCCTCGCAGGCAGCCTGGAATATCGAGAGCAGAGAAAGAGATACCATTCCTCATTCATCCTAAATTCCAGGTACAGAACTGAATAACCCCTCCTAGAGAATTCTTTAGTTATTCACTTGGCAAAAACAAACTTAACTTAAACTGTAACTTTCTATTCCCGCCCACGTATTAGACTTAGGTCAGGTACACGGGGTAGGCGTATTTAGAAACACCAGTTGAGTACGTTTAGTCAAATGTATATGTGTACGTAAATATATTTTAATCATTTTAAACATCATATGGCTCAGAAACCATATCAATGTTTTTACAGTATTATTTTATACTATTGCTTCTAATGTATGCACTTTACTTAACTATAAGTATCGCAATAATATCGATCCATTTCTCTTGTACGAGAAAAGAGACTGATCAATAAATAACATCTTTTATTGAACACGCCCGTCTCTTCCTTTTCTCTACATTCTGATGAGACTAAGAATGCACGTACTGACTGAGTAAAATAATTGCCTTGTGCTCACACGACTCTTGAGATTGACTCTTGATTAGGGGAGAGCAAAGTTGTCATGTTCTATGGTTGTCAGAAACTAAATCCCTTCTTGTCTAATCAGGGGAGTTAATCCTTCCTTGAACATTCGAGAAAGTTTCTAGCGAACTCTGAGCTTAGCTGGCAAACCCAAAAATTAAGTCTAGCATCGACAGTAGTAGACCTAGTTAACGTCTGGCCTAGGCCTTTACTGCTGTAGGTACTATTCCAATGCGCAGAGCCTATTGGGAAAATAGGAGCTACACTACATGGCGCCCAACGCGTTTGGAAAGGGCGATAAAACTAACGTAAGACATTTAGAGTAACTCAGTCGTGCTTTCTCACTCAGACCCCTTTTTCCAAATACTCCAAAGACGTCTGGAGTGGGTGAAAGGTTATTATATCCTCCAAAACCTCGCAGGAGGGAACTCCTATGTATGGTTTTTGGTCTAGTCAACGTTGAAGGATAAAACAGTTCCAGAATATTGTGCATCTAATCTCTGTTTCCATAAAAAACCTGATCTGCAAATAAAAATAATACCATCCTGTCAGTAAAATGGGAGACAGTGATGGAGAAAGAGAGGCAATTAGATTAGCTACTGAAATAGCAGATGCTGATGCTACCATGCAAGCAGCAGACGCGGATATAATACTCATTCCGGTCACCAAAAGAAGATCTATAACCTTAAAACTTATAGAAAATGGACTGACACCTAGAGGTGGCACAGTCATATTCGTAATCGAGGCACACGAATATCGGCAGACAAGGGTATACTATACATGGATACATTTTCCAGCAGCAAATGCTGTAACAAAGTACTTCCACTATTACAAAGTAGAGGAACCTCCTAATGAGTACACTCCTTTCGAGGAGGTGGAAGTACCACTCAAATTCCAAGAGCATTTGCTCTTATTTGATGGCGCCCTAAAACATAATAATCACATTACAAGGCTCGGTCCTTTAGGAAGACCAGGAGCAACGTGGCCGGTCTTAGCCGGATACACACCACATCCAGACATCGAAAGAATGCCTGCAGCAGAGCTGTTAATACAGCTAAAACAACTACTAAAAATTCACAGACAATTAGTTCAGTATGTAATGCGGACTTCAACAATTCAGCCAGCGATTAAACTTCCACAGCTGACCCCTCACCAGGGGAACACAAATAAAATTACACCACAGAACATCCAATCCTGCCTAGGTAAAGTTCCAGCTAAACGGGAACAGATACCATTCTGGTTGGCACAGAAAATTACCCAAATAGAGGCGGTGTTTCCTGACACCACCCCATTAGAAAAACACAGAATTCTGACTATATGTCTCCCAATGGGAATCGCACCACACATTGAGGACTGTGACACTTGGGGTACAGTCTTTGCTTCCATCTACACAAAAACGCACGGTGTTCCATCCATTTCGGTAATACCAGATGTGCTAAAACAAATTCAAGATGAATACGGTCCAGAACCTGCTTTAACTCTTGGTATGAAATTACTAAAAGACTTCAAGCAGGTCTCGGCTATATTACTAGCCAATATAAAGGGTGAAGCAGCAAACGTGGCGATCCGCCAGAGGTTAAAAGAGACAGATATAGCAGACCAACCAGCTGAAATTGCCAGAATCATAGAAAAATCCTATGAAGAACTAGGCAGAGATAGTCTAGGTGGAATACCAGTAAAACCGCAACTGACTACAAGTCCAGAAAAAATATTTTTTAATAATAATAATTCACCAAAAAAGAACTGGGATGGAAACAAACAATCCAATCCTAAAGAAAAGAAATTCCAGTCCAGAGGAAGGTCTCCTAGGCGAAGAGAGAAATCTCCAAACCCGAGACAAAGGTCACCCCAGAGTGAACCCTCTGGGAATAGATATAACCTTAGAAATAGGGATAATATTAAAAAACCTGATAGATATCAAGACATTGATACACGTCCCTCTCAATCTTTTCAGAATTCCTCGCAGAAATCGGAAAGAAGAGGACGATCAGAAGAGCACGCCAAGTCCAAAGACAAGGAACCTGCTCAACTGAAAAAGAAATCACAATTTCCAAAAAAGAAGGTAGCCAGTATCAAGGTAGTTAACAATGCCGAGAATACTGAGGACACAACTGAAAAACGGAGAATGGGCTCAGACAATGCTAGACAGCGCAGCAGAGGTGAGCATAGCTCGCAAAGTCCTTATGGATCATCTGGAGACAGTGGACACGAATGAATACCTTCAAGTGGAAACTGCAGATACCAGAGTTAGCAAGCCCCACAAAATATACGAGATAACATTACGTATAGAGGGAGATAAGACTAGGAAAATAAGGGGACTATTTTGGGATAACCTATCCAAAGGCTATGACATACTTCTAGCTGAAAAAGACTGGCCACCAGAGTTTGTCAGGGAGTGCCCTCATGGCGAAGAAGTAATTATGCCTGCCTTCTCGAATCAAATAGCGATTCATAAAAAATACACACTTGCTAGAAAGTGGGCAGTGGCCTTAGCACCTGCTTTATATAAAAATCATGTAGGATGGGATGAGGATTCTCCTCCTCACAAAATCCAGTTAAAATCACAACCAACTGCACAAAGGCAGTACCCAATTAAGCAAGAAGCTAAAAAACAAGTAAATGAAATACTAGATCAGCTAGAATACCAGGGGGTGATTGAAACTTGCACCTCACAAATGAACAATCCTTTGTTTCCGGTCTCCAAACCAGACAATTCGTACCGTCTAGTTTTGGATTACCGACACCTTAACACATGTTGCAAAACTTTTGCAGTGCAAAACTCACACAGTGCTGCACTAATGAATAACATAGTGCGCAAAAAATACAAAACAACCTTGGACATCTCCAACGGATTCTTTTGTCAAAACATAGCACCAGAGAGCAGATATTTAACTGCATTCTCAGTAAATGGCACTCAAAAACAATTCTGTCGGTTAGCCCAGGGGTACAAGAATAGCCCGGGGGTATTCTCAGCGAGAGTAACAGAATTACTACAACAATATGATGATGAAGCATTATCTTATGTCGATGACATTTACTTAACAGATGATGACTTGGAGACTCACTTGAAAAGAGTGAACACCATAATACTTGGTTTCGCTGCAGAGGGTTACAAATTCAACTTCAAAAAGTCCAGAATTGCCCATCTGACGGTCCTATTCTTAGGATATGAGTTATCAAGTGAAGGCAAAAGCCTGGCAGACAATTTCCTAGAGAAATGTGCCGTAATCCAAGCTCCTAAAACACTAAAAAACCTACAGTCAATTCTAGGCTTCCTAAATTTCGGAAGAACATATATTGCAAATTACGCAGAAAGGGTCAAACCCCTTTATGATCTAATTAAACCAGACTTTAAAAGATCCAGTTGGACTCAAGCACACACAGAAATTTTGAGATCCTTACAAACAGACATGCTAATTAAAACAAAATTAGAAACCCGTGATAATACACGCAACCTTGTGATCCGAGTCATCCCAGGGAGATGCGGATTCACATACCTAACCTCTAATGAGGGAGATAAGGTACCAATTGCATTTAAATCGCACTTGTACACTAAGGCTGAAATGAAATTTAGCCCAACGGAAAAAATTCTTACAGCAACACAGACAGCTATAGCGAAAGAACGAGCCCTGGCACAAGGTAAACGAATAATAATCGTGACACCAATACCAGCCTTAGAGGCGGTAACAAAGGCAAGCATTCCAAATGCGAAAGCACTCCATCCGAGATGGATACAATGGGCGAACTCTCTTGCTGCAACAGACGTGGTGTACGAATTTGATCCATACTTAAAAACACAAGAATTTCTACAATATGAATTCGAATGTCCTCTGCCAACCGAAATTCTGCCTCTAGACCAATACGGCTGTATAATATATACAGACGGATCAGCACAACCCGCAGTAGGGGGTAAACAAGCTTACAGTGCTGCGTGCGCGATTGTTAAAGGTCGTTGGCACGAAGGGAAATTTAAACCAACCCTAACTAAGACCCAATCTCTAGGAGATTGCACAGCTCAGCGAGCTGAATTACTAGCATTCAAGATGGCGCTTGAAAATACCGATCGAGAATTCCCCACACTCATAGTGTGCGATTCGTATTATTGCGTTCAATCTTACAATGAATACTTGCAGATCTGGCTTCAAAATGGTTTCAAGGATGCGAAAGGAGGCACAATCAAGCATAAAATGCTATGGGAACAAGTAGCTCTTTTACAAAAAGAACTACCAAAGACTCACGTGATACATACACTGAGTCATCAACGTGATGGCGTTCACGTTGCAGGGAATTCATTGGCTGATGAGGCCGCGAAGGCAGCTGTGCAAACGGCTTCCGTAGCTGCCATCACCCGGTCAAAAACAAAAATAGACAGCGAAATATTACAAGCTGTCAGCGCTTCTGAAAAGGATTCGATAGAACCACTCCCTAAAGGCTTTCCATTAAAGTACTCATACATAACAGATGAAAACAATGTTCCTTTTGCTCAAATCCCTGGAGTGGGGGATAGGGCAATTCCAAACATGGAACACAGATTAGGACTAATAATAGCGGCACACGAAGGGCTTGCTTCTACCCATGCTGGCGTCTCAGCCACAGTATCATTATTAAAACAGAGATACTGGTGGCCGCAAATGAGAAGACAAACAAGGAACTATGTTCTAGCATGTGAAATATGTCAAAAAATGAAAGTATCAACTGTGAGACGTCCAGCACAGACGCCCCTTCTAATCTCGGATAAACCATTAGCCTGTGTTTATCTAGACCACTGTGGTCCCTTACAAAGGGACGGTAACTATAAATATATCTTGGTCGCAGTGGACTCATGCACGAGATTCATATGGATGTGGCCCCAGCGAACGGCTGACGCCAGAACTGTTATAAAAGATTTGCGGGTCTTTATCGGCACATACGCAATTGGCATTCTGCATTCGGACAATGGTCCTGCTTTTAGCTCTCGGGCTTATAAGGAGGCCATGGTCAGCATGGGCGTGCAATTGCGGTACTCTTGTCCATTTCACCCTGAGGGGAACGGAATTGTTGAAAGAAAAAACCGTGACATAAAGCAATCTATAACGGCAAAGGTATTAGGTTCGGGAGCTGGGTGGGTCAAACATCTAATAAGTGTCCAACGTAGTCTAAATAACTTGCCAAGAAATTCTCTGAAGGGATTCAGTCCGTACGAATTATTATTCGGAACTAGGATGTTGATCTCTGACCTTGATAGTCAGACTTCAGTGGTAACAGAAAAAAGCTTTGATGTCAAAGACCGTTTGGCTATTTTGCAGGACTTAAACAAAACAAGAAAAGACCTGAGCAACATACAGTTGAAAGAACAGCCAACAACCACTGAAGAATCACCACCTGTCCCAGCAAGACCTGTCTGGATTCCAAAAGTCGGGGATCTAGTCAGGGAGAAGATCGCGGTAAAGAAGGAATTTGGGCCTTCTTACAGAAAAGCAGTTCCTGTATTGTCTGTCAACGGGACAAGATCAGTTGTACTACCGCCACTTGCTGGAAAAAAGGAGAACCGAGTTGTATCCATCGACCTGGTAAAACCACAACATGTGGCCGATAACCAACGGTAGGCCAAGTGGACTCCCAATAAGTAGCAGAACACCAAGGTTTGCTACCAGTACAGAGGTCCTAACAAAGAGGCTCATCACATTCGAAACGCCTACAGAAGAACAACAAGGACTATGCAACAATGCAATAGAACTAAGACCTCTGAAAACCCAAATAAAGACATTTAGCAGAGACACACCAATCTATACAGAAGTACCAAGTGAAAATGCAAGAAACAAAAATCCTGAACCAATTGGAACAATTGACAGAACTGCATCTGGTTACTTCATCAACTTCGATGATTCCTCCGACGGTTTCAGCGAACAAAAGACACAGCCATCATCAAAATCCTTTAAAGACAAAGCGAAGGAACTTTTGAAACAACTAAAAGAAACATATCTGATTTCTCCATGGATTGAATTTTGGGTGGGTTTTGGTGCATTTATCCTCATACTTTGGCTCATCATGGTATTTACCTTGGGACGCTTCATTGAGGGAAAATATGCTAAAATGGACACAGCAAGTCAGAACATCAACTTGGTCCTCAAACCACACACATCTTCACACGTCGAGAAACAAGAACTTTCTTCAGAACTTTCTTCAGCCAACTTCACAGCAATTCCAATACCTGGGGGGGTAGCCTGGGACAACACTGACTATGAAATTTATGGTCCGGTCGAGATCCTGAAATATCCACACCAAATTAAGATCTCTTTGAGTGACTTTGCAAAACCAAACTCATTTGCTGATGATTGGGACTTTGAAAGTATTAACAATATGATGTCTGACTTAGTAATGTCTGCTAAATTTACAAAACATGATTATTTGCAGGGTTCTACAAATTATGACAGCATGTACTGCTATAACCATTATGGTAACCATTTCGTGCATAAATCAGCACAACCTAGAAATGTTTTAAGTTATAATCAATGGGAACATTGTGCTACACCTCCAAAAGGGAGCTCTAGAACCGTTTATGACAAATATTCATATTTTTCAGGTTTTAACATAACTAATGCTGAAACATTTTATTACAAATTGTCAAACAAGACAGGGATGAAAACCATGATAACCAACACAAAATTGATATATTCAGATTCTTTCTTTGAAAAAATGAATACCTTTGGATTTGATTATTGGGACAAAAATGTTGATTTGAAAAGTGTTTGGGGTACAAAAGAATGGCAAGTACAGGGTTTAGAAGCTTTGTTTAGAGCCTGCATGATCCCAGAACAAATGATATTTTTAAATGACACCGTTCAACAAACCACCTGTCTTGGCCTAGCGAAAATCAAAGATTTAAATAACCTGTCTATTCCAAAGCCAACAATGTTTAGCAATAACTCTGATATAGACATAAACCATATACTTAACCAAAACAGAACACATCCTGATTGGAAACAATGGTTGATCTGGCCCACAGATACAAATAACTGTCAAGATAGATTCCTGAATAAAACACAGGGTTTCAAAATGAACAGGCCAGACCCTAGATATCCCCAAAGACATCACCCAGGGATAATAACAACCTACAGTGTGGGCAAATTATGCCTTCAATGGCTACAAACTTCCACACTGCCTGAAATTAAGCAACACCTAACTTTACTTACTGATGGTGCTGACTTGCGTGATTTCATAC
This sequence comes from Lissotriton helveticus, assembly GCF_964261635.1. Classification (NCBI taxonomy): domain Eukaryota; kingdom Metazoa; phylum Chordata; class Amphibia; order Caudata; family Salamandridae; genus Lissotriton; species Lissotriton helveticus. Next base: position 586,692,696 of record NC_136072.1, read on the forward strand.
TGGGACCACGCAAACAGCGTCAGAAGCGTTTCATAGCAGCCTCTGTATATGCAGCATACAATGAGGCCTGGAAGGTTACTCAAATTGAGACAGCAGAAAGAATACGGGAAATTGACCGTATTAATTTGGAAAAATCACTTTCTGTAGTGGACAATGGGTTAATGACTCTGTCCTCCAGAATTTTTTCATTGGACAGCATTGTGTCTTCAGCAATCGATATATTATCGCAAGACTTACTGTTATTACAACATGGTCAGTCACAATTGCGTTCTATTGTACAGCTTGGCTGGACGTTACAAAATCTGCGTTCAGGCTACGTGCCTTGGCGTTTAATCAACACTACGTCACTATTCCAAATCTTTAACCTTACTGATAGACAAATCGGTATGGCGCAGAAGGGTGCTGATTATACAATCTTGAGCATTGGAAAACTAGAAAGATTACCAATGACAATGTCAGAACGACCTGTCAGTGAATGGATAATCCACGGAATCATAAATATTCCAATCTCAACCTTCAGGTTTCAATACTGCCAAAAATATATACAGGCTGGCATGTACGAGAAATTGTGAAAGGGGTACCTTAAAACAACTTGGAACCTGCCCTATTCACATGCATGTGTCAGTAACAAAGGACAGAAAGTGTTTCTTAGTGGCAACAATTGTGCTATGTCACTAAGCGGCACGCTTCTGTGTAACGGTATTAGTTTGCACGGAGCCTGTGAAGGGAATTCATACAACCTTTCATGTCACCAGCAAGGCGCACCTGCAACTGAAATAGAACCATTCTTTCAAAGACTCTATAATGGGAGTTACATTCTTATTGTAGACCGCAGATGCTGTAGTCTTATGCCCGGGACTCCTTATCTCGTCACTACGACGGCGAAGGTCAAGTGCTGTGGACGTTCTTTGTTCCCCAGCTCCTTTCCAGACAGGGAGGCAAGGGCATGGCCCGGTCTGAAAATTACTTCTATTCGAATAGACACTTTAAGCAGAATGAAAACAGTGCTTCTTCAGACGCCTACAAGGCTCACGTCATCTAAAGAAACGTATGATCTACAAGTCGCAAGGACGACTGCAGAGATACATACATTATTATCAACCAATTCCCCCGTACATTTCGCGGAAATCCTGAGCGAAATCTTAAATATTTCTGATACCACTGGGGTCTCAAAGGTATTTAAGACAGTATTTTCGATGGCATTAACACCATTCAAAGCCATACTGGGTATCTTTCCAGATTTCGTCCATTCGATTTTTGGCGGACTTCCCCTGATCCTAGGACTAATTGCAGGAATCCTATTCCTGGTCCTTATTTTTCGTTATGGCAACCCATGTCACAGAACAAAATCTCACGACAATGGAAGATACGATCCTAGCCATTGGATACCGGGACCGGATATCAAAAATCCTGGGACTCTCCCGGCTTAGAGACCTAAACATGACTTGGTTTCTATCATTTCGACCAATGTGGCAAAGGTGTGTTTTACCTGTACTAAGGTGTCTGCTATGCGGAGAAGAATGCGTGTTAGACACCTGTCTGACACTACAATCGGATGCGCCGGTGGATGAGATACACTGCTGGTTCCTACCAAGGTTCACGCACTGTGCTGCCCTCAAAGGCTGCCAATTCTGATGACGGCATTCCTGGAATCTTCACCACTGCGATTGAAGAGTAGTGAAGTTCAAGATGAAAGCAGCATCGAACAGGTACGACCTTCTGTCAGCAATGCAAATCAGAATGTCAATGGAGACAATCATGCGCACGAATGCATGGTTACCCCTATTTCCGACTTAGAGGAACTTTCCCATGAAGCTGTTGACAGTTTTTTCGAAAGCCTGAATGATATGATGTTCTCTCCGGAACAGAAATAGAGACTTTTGAGTAAACTCGCACACGGCGTTCCCTGAATTCGGCCTTCAACTTTAAAAATAAAGTCACATGAACAATTACAATCCAGTTCACGGACAGCAACTTTTTTCAGCAAGCCCCTAAAATATTTTTCTATATATTTTTTCCCGGGACACTGATCTTCTGCTTAAAGTAAGAAACTATTCCTAGAGAACTAAGATTTCTATTTTTTTAGATACTTTATAGACTTTATATAGACTTTAGCTGCCCACTGGTATGTTCACAATATATTTTATGTGATGAAATGGTTTCGACTTTTTTTCTGTATAGCCATATTAAGAGCCATTTCATGTGTATTTCTCATATACCAACAAGCAATAATGCATAACAATGCGTGTTTACTTTTGCATTTAATTCATAGCTTAAGTGCATACAATATATATGACTGCAATTTTCCAGTATATTTGAAAATTTCAAAATGCATTTATGTATTTTGGGGTGGTAAGGTATACACTATACTCTATAGTATGTTGTACTATGTTATACTATGCATAGATTAGTAGATATGACCATAGTTAGCGTGGAGTGGGTGTCGTGTATTTCTATAGGTTCTGAATCAGTCCCCCTATTCCTGACCCTATTCTGGTTAAACTAACTATCAAGTTAACTAACAGTCAGCCCATGAGGCAAGAAAACCCCCATGATGCAGATACCGTTATCTGACGCAGTCACACTACGGCACAGGAACGTGTTATCTGATTAGGTCATAACGCTTGAGATCTAATTAGACAAGCGATATTCCTCCAGCCCCTGATAAGGCATACGACGTTCTCATAACAAATCAAACCTATGACAACCTGGATAATCCGTGCGGCCATTGTTTTGATTTCACAGAGAACTTTAGTAAGAATGTGCTAACGAGCAAGTCGTATGACATCTTTATTGACGTACCTATGTCCATCCTTACGTCAATCCCGGCACCTTTAAGGTATAAATATTGCCGACCTTGCCCTATGCAAAACACACGCGTGGTGACAAGACGGAGCAGCCATACTTGCCGAAGCAGAGAGCCGAAGCAGACCCCGCAGGCAGCAGCCCCGCCTTCCTGACGCGCTGAGAGACGCGCTGCTATCTCAAGCCGAGAGACCCAGCACCGGCGCTTCTGGGCAGCCCTCGCAGGCAGCCTGGAATATCGAGAGCAGAGAAAGAGATACCATTCCTCATTCATCCTAAATTCCAGGTACAGAACTGAATAACCCCTCCTAGAGAATTCTTTAGTTATTCACTTGGCAAAAACAAACTTAACTTAAACTGTAACTTTCTATTCCCGCCCACGTATTAGACTTAGGTCAGGTACACGGGGTAGGCGTATTTAGAAACACCAGTTGAGTACGTTTAGTCAAATGTATATGTGTACGTAAATATATTTTAATCATTTTAAACATCATATGGCTCAGAAACCATATCAATGTTTTTACAGTATTATTTTATACTATTGCTTCTAATGTATGCACTTTACTTAACTATAAGTATCGCAATAATATCGATCCATTTCTCTTGTACGAGAAAAGAGACTGATCAATAAATAACATCTTTTATTGAACACGCCCGTCTCTTCCTTTTCTCTACATTCTGATGAGACTAAGAATGCACGTACTGACTGAGTAAAATAATTGCCTTGTGCTCACACGACTCTTGAGATTGACTCTTGATTAGGGGAGAGCAAAGTTGTCATGTTCTATGGTTGTCAGAAACTAAATCCCTTCTTGTCTAATCAGGGGAGTTAATCCTTCCTTGAACATTCGAGAAAGTTTCTAGCGAACTCTGAGCTTAGCTGGCAAACCCAAAAATTAAGTCTAGCATCGACAGTAGTAGACCTAGTTAACGTCTGGCCTAGGCCTTTACTGCTGTAGGTACTATTCCAATGCGCAGAGCCTATTGGGAAAATAGGAGCTACACTACATTTCAATTCAAAGACATCTTTGACTTCTTATGTTTGTGGGACTCAGCCAGCTTCCACAGGGACTTTGAGTGGGAAGACAATCACTGGGTGCGGGTCTGCAAATGGTCCTGGGACCTGGGATTTTGAGTGTCGCTGTGTCATCTAACATCGGGCTGCGAGGCGCTTGAGGGATCACTCCCTCAGCACCTTTAGGTGCATGGCACAGCAGTCCTTGCTGGTCTTGGAATTGTGGGCAATCTCCAAGCATCACAAAGAAACCAAGTGTGGGTCTGTCACAGACATCCGACTGTGACTGACACCACATGGTTTGAAACCAGTCGGTTTCTTTGGGGACATCCTGACACACCAGTAGAGGAAATCTCTTGAAACAAGGTCCAACAAAAGTGGAGAAAAAAGTCAGTCAAAAAACCACTGAGGGCAGCTCTTCATGGATCAGTGCTAACTGACTCGGAAAAGAAAGAGCTGACATTAGTGTTCTCGGTGGCACCTGTATAGGTACCTCGCACATCATTTGCAGAGTGGATGACAACACTGAAACAGAGGCAAACGACAACCTTCTTTCCTCCCCATGTTTGAAGGTTACTGTGAAGAGAAACCTACAAGACGTAAAGCAGTAAAATAGTTTTTTCACAACACAAGAGTACAAGAAGAAACAAACAAGATGTTTTTATGGTTTATGAAGGAAAACCCAGAATGTAAACTTTTCCTAGGTAGAGGTCAGGTAAGAGCAATCATCTTATCTGGTCTTGAAAGATGAAAATTGTTTCCTTAAGCGTACACTAGATCTTCATGTCCACATGAGGCACAAGGCCTGTGAGTTTTGTGAGCAGAAGAGCTCGAAGGGCACAGTTACCCAGGCACAAATGAGACAAAACATAGCAGAAACTGCTTACCACCTGTAGTTGAGGGTTAGGACGGTGTCTGGAGAAAGGCTGACCAAAATCAGGAAAAAATGCTTTTAGAAGAAAAAGGGCAGAGTTCCGAGGGTTTCCTGTTGACAGCTTGATAACAGTATAAAGTATGAGCAGCTGAGCCTCAGTGATGAGTTGAAGCTCTGTGTCTAGCCACATGAACATGAACTATCGTCTCCCTTGTGACAGGAGAAGGATTTTGTAATTGATTGAAACGATTGAATATCAACAATAAAAACATTCTTGAACATGAAAATGTTGTGGTATATTGAAGAGCATCACTATGAACCAGCTGTGCGTCCGGTTAGAGTGATACTTTGCTCTAAGCTTATTATTTTAGCCACATGTTTGGCCAGAATTAAGGTCTTAAAATGAGGTGGACAGAAAGCATGTAGTCTATGACTGTTTCAGTGTCATTTAAGTGTGTATTGAACACTACTGTAATAAGAATGACCAACAAGAATTCCCAGCTTGTCGATGTGGAATATACAAGTATGTGAATCTAATGTTAGAGAAGCAAACAGTGCCCCTTCTGTGAACACGCCAAGAGGCTACTTTGCTCTGCCTTGGCCAGGACTGACTTCTCTGGTCAAAGTGTGATATCCTAACTGATTACTTTCAAGTTTTATAATGGAGGAGGAAGATGAGGGATCATGGCCAGGGGTGGTTGGAGGGGCTTTTTCCATTGAAGCTAAGGGCACTGATGGTATTCCTCAGAGGATGCAATGTAATCAATTTTGTGTCTGTTTCTTTCCCATGAACTATGGAGCAGATGGCAACCCTAAGGGTGAATGAGCATGTGACAGTAAACACAACTTAATTTAAACATACCTTGAAGTTGGGAACTCCACGCTGACCTGAGAGGCCCTGTATGCACAGAAAGAAAAAGACAATTGATTACACAAACACAATTAAAGGGCAACATGAGACAAACGCTACATTTCTAATCTGGGATTACTAATGCCCTCATTTACAGGACTACATTGGCAAGACTCAGGAACCCATCTTCACCCTCTCGGACAAACTCAGAACATTATTCCACCTAGGGTGCAGATCTGAGATCAGACTCTGGGACATTTGATTTGCCTCTGTTATGGAGCCAAGTCAGCAGGAATTCCAGATAACCTTTTTGAACTGCTACATCACAGACTGTCACCATTTATTTTACTGGCATACGCCTGGGAACATTAGTAAGGAACCTACAAAAAATCTCCTAGCCTGGTGGACCATGCTGGTGAATTCTTTACTTATGCCACATGTGTTCCCTGGTGGTCTGGAAAATGGACACATTTCAGGAATGCCTTTCCCAGGGAAGCTGATATAAAGTTGTGTGGCCTCCCAACTTTCCCATCACTTCCAGTCAAAAAACCTCCTAGACAATTTTCAATCAGAGTTTAGAAATGGCTAGAGCACAGAGATTGCTCTTTAATAAGTTATCGAAAATCCTATCCACTTCCTTGACTTGGGAAACTGTAAATAAAGTTCTCCAGTTTTGGAAGCTTTCGTAGATTCACATGCTTGAATCATTCCCCGTCATCATGATTGGAGTTACTGGTACTTTAAAATAGTAGTAGTAGTAGTACTAGTAGTAGTAGTAGTAGTAGTAGTAGTAGAAGTACACTGATAGGTATAGACTAGAAAAAGGCCTAGGCCTCCTAGTTTATTAACCTATCCTAGTCATTATTAAAAAAGAGACCAAAGTTTTGCCTTAGCCAATGAGCATGAATCACACTCTAGAACACCCCTGAGAGAAGCTCAGTACCTCAGATTTTCGAGCACTAGTACTAGCGTTACTATACTGAGATAAACGAAGGTGGGCTGCCCTGGGGAGAAGGGTGAGTCGCATGTGAATCTATGAAAGCGTCAAATACTGGAAAACTATAGTTACAGGTAAGTAACTTATTTCTTACTCCAGTATTGGAACTTTCATAGATTCACATTCTTGAATCAGAATAGCAAGCAGTTGAGTATCACCTTTAACCTAACAGTAACCCGCTTAACAGGAATATGCATCACCAAAATCTGCAAATAATCAATAAATATGTCAACCATAATAACATTAATAACAATCAAGGAATAAACTCCTTTAAGCATTAAGGATAGTAAATGGTTTACACCACGGAAATGTGATATAGTAATAGAGGGGATGGGATAGACAAGGGTGGCTCACCTTAGTGAAATAGATGACATAGTTCTGCCTGGTCCACCGCCGTGTCCTTTTGGACTGCTGAATCCAGGCAGTGGTGTCTAGTAAATGTGTTTCTATTCTTCCACGTTGCTGCACAGCAAATTTCCAGAAGTGACACTCCCGCAAATAAAGCTGTAGACGTAGACACAGCCCTAGTGGAATGGGCTTGAACTCTAGAAGACAGTGGTCGGCCTGCTTTGTGGTGGCAATATTGAATCGCACTTGAAATCCATTTAGAGATACTCTGTTTGGAGAGCGGGAAACATTTTCTCAGAGTGCTGTATGTGACAAATAGTTGTGAAGTCTTGCGAATATCTTGTGTCTTTTGCAGATAAATCTTTAGCCAATGCCTGACATCCAATGAATGAAGAGCTCTTTCAGCAGTTGGCGATGGATTCGTGAAGAAAGTCTTTAGTACCACAGGCTCAATCAGGTGGAAATCCAATGGAACTTTGGGTATGAACTTTGTGTGGAGTAGAACTCCATCAGTCTTGTATTGCAAAATGGGTTCTTCTATAACAAAATCATGAAGGTCGCTGACCCATCTGGCTGAGCTCAGGGCAAGAAGTAAAGTCAACTTCTATGAGAGGAACTTGATCTCTGCTTTGTGAATTAGTACAAAAGGAGATATCATCAATTGAGAAAGAACAGTGTACAAAACAGACATGTGAAAAACTCCTTTATTGTTCTAGAAGACCACAAAGGTGGATAATAATGTGATCTTTCATAACAGGAAATGGCTGCTAAGTGAACCTTTATCGAGCTATGCGCCAAACCTGATTAGGCTAGCTGTAAAAGGTAAGGTAAGACCTGCTCTTGAGAGGAGGGCAGCGGATGTATCCCTGCTTGATGGCACCAGATGTAGAAACGCTTCCATTTGAGACAGTACGTTTTGTTGGTACTGTACACCTTAGCTCTGGCTATGATATCTTGACATTCCCCGGAAATGTTCAAGTGCTCGAAGTCATTGAATACAGGAGCCATGCCGATAAGTGAAGGTTTCTGGGGTTCGGGTGTAGGATATGTCCCTGATTCATCGTCAGAAGATTGGGAAACACTGGAAGTCAGAAGTGCTAGACCTGGGACAGAAGAAGCACGTCTGTGTAAAAGTGTTGACGTGGCCATGCTGGAGCAATGAGGATAAGTTTGCATGGTTTGATCTTCATCTTCCTCAGTACTGTTGGAAGAAGGGGAATGGGAGAAAAAGCGTCAGCAAAGATGCAGGACCATGCCATTTAAAAGGCATTCCCCCATGACCCCTGTTGGGGATGCCAACCTGCATAGTACCGGCATTTGCGGGTCTGGGGAGTTGCGAATAAGTCCAATTCTGGTGTGCCCCACCACAGGAAGATGGTGTGCAGGGTTTGCCTGTGCAAATCCCACTTGTGGCATGATGTTGTGAGCCTGCTGACTGTGTTCGCAATCTTGATTTGTCGTCCTGGAACATGTTCTGCTCGAATCTATGTATTATAGCCCATTCCCACAACTTCTGTGCTTCCCTGGAAAGCTGGTAAGATCTTGTGCCTCCCTATTTGTTTAAATAGTGCATTGTTGTGGTATTGTCCATATGGACGAGCACTGATGAATGATGTACCCTGGGAAGAAAAGCCTGGAGGACTAGATGTACCGCTCCTAGTTCCAATAAATTTATATGGGATTGACTTTGAGTCCGATGCCACTTGCCACTCACTTGAAGCTCTTTGAGATAAGATCCCCATCCCTCTAGTGACGCGTCTGTGGTAATCATGAAGGGTGCCGCCATCTGTTGGGTAGACAGCCGTGCTGACAGATGGGTTTTGTCTGCCCACCACTCCAAGGCTTTTAGCATACGTGGAGTTATCTTGATGATGTCGTTGAAAGAGCCTTTAGATTGTGCCCACTGCTTGTCCAGTTCCTCCTGCATGGGTCGCATTTTGAGGCAGCAGAATGGGATCAGTGGTATGCATGAAGATGTCATACCAAAGAGAGACTTGTACGGTCAGACGTATAATAATAATATAATAATCCACATTTGTAAAGCGCACAATCACCCGTAAGGGTCTCTAGGCGCTGGGGGCCGTCGGGAAGATTAAGCAAGCTATTGCCCAGAGTCACATGGTGCTGGGCTAATCTGCTGCCGGAGCCGGGGATCGAGCCGTGATCCCCAGATTCCGGAGTCAGTCGCCCTGGCCGCGGCTCCACACCTCTCCTGTAAGAGAATTTTTTCTTCTGATGGATTTTGTGAGCGTAAGAAGCCAGTTATGGCATTCCTCTGAAGGATAAGCCTTTAAGCATACCGAGTCTAACTTGGCCCCCAGGAAGACAAACGTTTGCAATAGGTTCTGTCTGGATTTTTTTAGATTGATGGTGAGACCCAGCCGCCGGAAGAGAACTGTGCAGGCCTTTGTAGACGCTTGCGCTGCTGATTTGGAAGGTGCCTTTATCAGCCAGTCGTCCAGATACGGGAAGACTTGATGTTGATGCTGTCTGAGAAATGTTGCCACCAGAGCAAGGCACTTCGTAAAATTCTGGGTGCAGATATGAGACCGAAGGGGATCCCCCTGAATTGGAAGTGGTGTCCAGCAACCAAAAACCTCAGGAATTTCCTGTGCATTGTGTGAATGGGTATGTGGAAATAAGTGTCTTGGAGGTCAAATGAGGTTATGAAATCGCACTGGTTTAGAAGCTTCAGAACCTCTTTCAACGTGATAATCCGAAATTATTGTTTTTTCAGGTAGATGTTGAGACTTCTTAGGTCTAAAATTGGTCGTCACTGCCTTAGCTTCTGTGGGAGACTCGGACCTTCTTGATCGCTCCTTTTTGGACCATGGCTTTGACCTCTTGTTGAAGAGCTTTGAGATGCTTCTGGTGGAAGGGTTGTGGTGGGGTTGTTGGGGATTTTTGGATAAACTCCAGTGTATTTCCAAATTGCACAAGGCGAAGAACCCACCAGTCACTAGTAATAATTTTCCATTGGTGAAGGTGGATTGAAAATGTGCCTGCAAGATATGAGGTTTTTGATGAGAGAAATTGAGGAGAATGCAGTGGAGGAGTTGGAGCTGGAGCCTGTACCATGTAATTGTCGATGGCCAACATCTTTGCTTGCCAGTGCTGATTTTCCCCTATTTGATCTAACAAAGGATGTCTGAGGAGGCTGTCTTAGTTGGAATTGGAAACATTAAGAATGATTATTCAATGAGTATGCCAGGAATTGGTATTGCTGATACCCCCCTATAGGAAGGAGCCCTCTTCCTCTGGATCCCCAAAAAGGAGTTTTACCGAGCTGCAGCATCCTCAAAGACTTGCCGGTATCCGTGTCCACCTTTATGGTTTTAAGGGCTTACTCCACCTGACTTCCAAAGAGATCTTCTCTGTCATATGGTGGGTCTAAGATCTTATTCTGAACCTATGGGTGGAATGAGGTGGCTTTGAGCCATCCTTGTCTCCGAAGAACTGCTGCCCCTGCCAACATGCCTGAAACCTGTGATGGCGACGTCCATGGCAGAATCTATAATTTCGTTGGATTGACTTTCTCCCTCGTGGAGGATCTTCTTTACCTCTTCCTTAGCATCCTCTGGTTGTTGGTCCAGGTATGGGGCTATGTCTGACCACATCTGGTGATCATAATGCCCTAAGATCGCCAGAGAATTTTCTGCTCTCACTGTCAATGCTGACACCGAAGAAAAATGTTTTCCGATGGAATCTAGATGTCTGCAATCCTTGTAAGGAGGAGCCAAAAGAAGTGTTGTCTGATTTTTGGAGCAGCGCTGAGCAGCTTGCATGATCACTGAATCCACTTTGGAGTGTCCTGTGAGACATGCTGGTGTATGAACCATAGCATTGTATTTCTTGTCAAGTGTGGAAGTACCGCTTGTATAGAAGCTGGGATATTCATAATTCTAATACCCTCTTACCAGATGTAATTGATAATTGGTATAGGCCTGGCAGCCTTACGAAGCGGTTCTTGAAGTCATAAAGGAAACAGGGCAGTCCATCACCTTACACACTTTCTACCGCCCTTCAAAGGAGGAGAGACTTCATCGCCTGAACCCCAAGAGGGCGGTCAGCTTCTACATGGACAGAACCAAGGACTTCAGTTTGTACAATCAACTCTTCATTGGATGTGTGGGCAAGATGAAGGTCAAGGCTGTCCACAAAAGAACTCTGTCCAGGTGGATCATCCTCTGTATCAAGATCTGCTAAGCCTTGGCCAAGAAGCAGCCTCCTGAAGGTATTTGAGCTCATTCCACCAAGCTAAGTCTTCTTCTACTGCTTTAGCTAGAGGTGTCCCTGTGGTAGACATCTGCAAGGCGGCAACTTGGGCCTGCCTCCACACTTTTGCGAAGCACTATTGCTTGGATTCGGAGGTGAGGATGGATGGCCGTTTTGCACTTTCTGTGCTGCAGTATTTTTTGGTATAGGCAGGCAGGCATCCACTGCCGGGAGCTGGACTGCTTGTGGATTCAATTCAAAAGGTGAGGAATCCACAGGCAGGTGTATCCATCAGAAGAACAAGTTACTTTCCTTCGGAAACGCTTTTTCTAGTGGATACAGTATCTGCCTGTGGATTTCTCATTGACCCACCTGCTTCCCGTTGCCTGTCTGCTTATACCGAAAAATGATCAATGTATATCTTGTGTGTTTTATTGCTGGAATCATGTGATGCTTGGCATTAGAAAATGTCTATGATGAATTTTTTTTAAATTTTGGGTGTGTTTTTATACTGTGTATACTTGTGAAAATGTTGTCGGTTCACCCATTTGCCTCAAAGGCACGGACGACTTGGGTGGAACTGATGTGAGCTGATATCTTGTGCTTCTGTGCTTCTTCCCCTTAAAATCAAACCAAAAATATGTTTTTTCCGCAACAGAGACTGGTAGACTAAAGCATTCAGAGGCTTTTTCTATCAGAGAATGAAACCTTCCTATGCCATCTGGGGGTGAATAGCGTCTCATATGCTCTGGACTGGGTCAATAAACTGGCTTCATTCAGAATCACAATCTTATGTTCAAGGCAGACTGTGTGTCACTTCGTCCTTATCTCCATTACTGTTAACACCGCCTGCACTACTATATAATGAGCCTGCTTGTTCCTCTTGGGCATCATTATCCAATACCCTCTCATCTGGATTCTCTTCCTTAGATAATTGCTGTTTCTCCTGTTTTTCTTTATCCTTTTCTCTGTATCACTCTGGCTGCAGAATTCCTGGCTGAGGAGCCATCAGGTCCCATTACCCTTTCTGTTCTGTTTGTGGTGGAAGTCTCTTATAAATGTATGGCATCAAGTTTTGCAGTGATGTAAACATAAGTAGATGTACCTGAATTAATTTGTCTGATGCATGCCTTTGTACCTTTCTCTGGGCTTGCTAATCCTCATATTCCTCATCATCATCCTCATTCTCAACATACTGTATGTCCAAATCATCTGGATGAGTTGCCCTTTCTTCCTCATCACTGGTGTCTCAAAAAAATGCTTCTATTTAATCGCAGTCAGGTACCGTAGTACTCTGACAATATTATTGTTGTTTTTGGCTTGCAGGTGAGGGGAATGCATATGAACTGTTTTGAAATTGTATAGTTTATGTGGTGGTTTAAGTGGCAATGGTGACACTAGCATTGTCTCTAATATTGTCTCCAGCTCATCTTGACTCTCAACTTATTCTGTAAAAATTGTGGGGTAGCCAATGCTTGGTTTTCGCTCGACTACAGCATCAGCTGATTTCTGCTCATCGACTGAATCATTTTTGTCGACGTTGTGTCTTCTGTAGATTGCATCCTTCTGGTCGACTGTGCGCTTTAGACGATTACACATTCCTCGTCGACAATGCTAATCTTGTTGCTGCACTCATTGATGGTAACTCTTCCATTGATGAGCTCTCGTTCGTTGACGTTGATGCTCTTGTCAATGAATCCTCTGTTGTCGGCGAAAATACTGGTTCCCTCATTTAGGCTCCCCACCTTGTGTTTTGTCTAGTTTAAGCAGCCTGTTACCTGAATGTTTTTTTACCTGACTTCTGACTCCTAATGGCAGAGTCAAAGGGTCCTTTATCTTGCTTTCCTGTAGATTTCCCATTTTCCATCTCCTTTTCCAAAATTGTTAACGCCAGACGTCTTTCTCAATCTTTTAAGGTCTTTGTTGAGAAAGTTTGAGAAATCTTACAGTCAGCTGGTTTGTGCTCCAGATGCAGACAGTTAGCCACTTTTTTGGGGGGTCTATTATATAAATTTACTTTTTGCTACATGATATACATGTTCTAAATAAAGATTTTCTTTAATGCTGCCTCTGCCATACTAAAATATATATATATATATATATATCCTTCAAGAGGTGTCAGTCCTCAAACCTAAATGTGCGGAAGAGAATCTGACAGTTAGATGTGGGAAAACAGCTGGGTGCAGGGCACTCTGAAGGGCTGGAGTTTGGATCATAAAAAGATGAGTATAGGTTGAAAACGATACCTGTTATTTAATGGTAGAGTGATGCTTAAGTATGTACTTCTGTGGGCAAGTATACCAGGGTTCCCAGTCTGATGAGAGGGAAGAATTCAAGCATGTGAATCTATGAAAGATCTAATACTGGAGAAACAGAACTTCCCCTCTGGCTGAAAGACTCAGGAGGGTGTAGCAAAATGTTTCGTACTAATCAATGCCTGTTCTCTCACACATGTATGCACATGATCTCGTTGGAGTTTGATTGCCCTTTGAAATTCCATGTTATGGAAGCTATTATGGCATTTGAATATGAATTCCGAAAAAAAACAGGACAGACAGACCGAGTGAGAACAGATATACTATCTATTTATTCTCTCCTGTGTCACAGGCACAATAAAGTCTGTTTTGAATATCCCCAGTTTTAAAATTACTGGTTTAAAAGTCTTGTGAGCAAAACAAATAAAAACAATATTCAGATCCCTACTGGAATGGGGCTTCAATAAGTGGAAAATTATGTTTCCCAACAGAATTTTGTACATAGAGAAATTCCCTAAAAATCAGTTAAGCAGGGTATTGCCTAAATCACGGTGTGTACAGATGATGTGGGACTAGGACATGGAAAGAACATTGTTTGGAGTGAGAAAGGTCTTTATTTGGGGCAATAGACGCAATCGGGACCAAGTCCCTCACTGGAAAGTTGCAATAAGTGCAACCAGGTTGTCTGCTATCCGTATACTCTTTGCTGCTGTATTTACATGAGTAGTGATCGCAGCAAAAACAAAGTCTGTCCTGCCAGTTAAGGATTACAACAGTCTGTCTGGATAGCATCTGCATTCAACTGAAAAGTAAAACTTTTTTGGTTCCAATTCTTTACTGTAAAATCAAGAAACAAAGCTGCCTAGTCCAAGATGTAAACAAGCAAGAGGAGTGATGCTTACCCTGCTTAGAGCTACTGAACCTCAAAGTACTGGGGACAAGGCTGGGTAAATGCAAATAAAGTCGCACTAGTAAAATAACTTGATTTGGTACTCGTATTTCTGCTAATGACACAGCTTTACCAAATATAAATGACCGCCTTTAATACATATGATATGTTTAAATTCTTGCCCTCAGCTAATTATGAGATTGGAGAGTTTTGGGCCACGGGGAGAGAAGGCTCTTGACTCCATTCACAACAGCATGTCCTTTAGAAAACTTAAACTTGGATAAGGACTTTTTCTCTAGCTCCTATTCAGAAGCTGTGTCATCAGTTTCTAGAAGCGTGTTGAGATAGTCCTCAAGGTGATTAAGAGGATCAAGAGGCTTAGACCATGGCAGATTTGTGGGTTCTGAAGGAGGTGGTATGTGCTGCCTGAGACTGTAAAAACACTGACATGGGAGCCTTTCAAGTCATGATCGTTGTAAAGGTCATGAACATGGAGAAGATACCCAGAATCTAGGCTGCAGATAAGGGCCACACAGGACATTAGGTGACTGACACCTCAGAACGTCCAGAGAGAATGTGGACGCCTTCTTGTAAAAGGACCCAGAGTTTCTTGATGTCTACCTGATGATAACTTGTGATACAGAGGAAAATGATGTTGCCAGCTTCTCAGTGGTCTCACAAACACAGGAGCATCATAAAGTCAGAAATAAAGCCATTGGTGCTTAGTCACCAAGCATGAGAAGCATGGACTCGGTGTGCCACATCCTAAAACCGGAAAAGCTACAAAAGCACATAAAACACTACTTTAATCAATCACCTACGGCTTGAGTAGGAACCACACACCATTCATGGTGGCTCAGGGTCACCAGGACCACGTTGAGCGTAGAAACTTTGAATTTACAAACGAGCATGCGGGACCTGCCCTCATGTTGCAAATAAAATTCATTTCCCTTTAATCAGAAGAAAAAAAACTGGGGTAATGAATCTAGCATGTGCTGACCCAGGGCACCAACACATGCACACAGGCCGCCTTCTATAAATGTTTATTAACAGTGTAAATATTAATGTCTTCCTCCGAAGCAACATTTTATGCGTCTGACAACAGTTTCTTGCAGTCACTCTCAGATATACGAAACCTGTCTAGTGTGTTTTAGTGGAAACTTCAAGTTGGACCTGCAGGTTTATGTCAGATGATCCTCACTACAACTTTGCCAGTTTCATTACTATGCTGGACCTAAGAGGCAAGATAACCTTGTAGCCACGAGCAAGTCAAACATTGTATCTGGTGACGGTCTGGAAAAGAAAGGCTTACCACTTCTCCTTTCGGTCCAGGGATTCCAAGCTCTCCAGGACTTCCAGTAACTCCAGGTCCAGCCTGAAAGAACGGGTGAATGTTTAGGCATTTCAGGTTTAGTATGTGGAATAATAACAGCCATAAGGAGTGCATGAATAAACAAGTTACTTACCTTTGGTAACACGTTTTCTGATAAAGACTCTATCTCAGCACAGATTCCTCACGCTAGAATATTCCCCAGACGTCAGACTGGATCTAGAATTACTTGAACAGTACCCCTGCACGCCGGAACGTGGTGCTGATCAGCACTGCATCATCCACGTTGGAAGTGATGTTGCAGTGCCCATATAAGCACCATTCCATAGTACTGATATTAGTTTCTTTCATGACTACTTTTGCGCCCAAAATGCGGAGTCACCTAAAAACCAATATGTTGATCAGTTTACCATTTCTAATGGGATCTGTAGGGTCAAGAGCCTAATTTGCAGAATGGGTAGGATGGCAGGGTCGGTTAGGAATCTGCGGTTAGACAGAGTCTCTACCAGAAAAGGGTTACCGAAGGTAAGTAACTTTTTCTTCTAACAGAGACTTCTAACCATAGATTCCTCACCTCAGAATGGGCACCCAAGCAAAACCCACCTGAGATGGGTCTGCAAAGTGGCTCAAACCAGAAAGTCCTGGAGGACCGAACAAGCAAAATTCCCTTTTGACAGACCTGAATGTTCAAGCTTCTTGAATGTGTGGCGTGACGCCCATGTTGCAGCTTGGAAGATGTCCAGGGCAAGTACCTAGCCTGCTAATGCTGTATTAGATGCTTGACCTTGGTAGAAGGGGCCTGAAATCCTCAGCAGACTGCTTTTTAGCTAATGTGTAGCAGATTTTAATTCAAAGTACCATCTATCGAGATATGTTCTGCTTCTGCACAGGCTTCCCTTTTTTGCTCCAGTGAACCCCAGTAAAGAGCTGATCACCCACCTGATGGTCTTTGGTGCATTCACTGTGTAACAAAAGAGCCTTCTTTGGGTCCTAACAATGGAGCCTCTCCTCACACTGGGAGGGATGAGGCGGCATGAAAAAATGTAGGCAGAGTGATACTCTAGCTGACATGAAAGGGAGTGACTACCTTAGGCAGGAAAGAGGTGCGCATCTGAAGAACCAGTCTGTCAAGGAAAAAGCTGGTCTTAGGAGGGTAGACTGACAGAGCTTGTAACTCGCTGACACTCCTGGCAAAAGTAATGGCCAATAAGAGGACAGTTTTCAGAGTAAAGAGCCGCAGATGAAAGCTGTGAAGTTGCCCAAAGGGAGAACACTTTAAAAACAGACTTCCAGATTGAAGTCTCAATATGGCATCATAAAGGGGGTAGCCGGAAACAAGTATTGTATACCTTTCAGGGAATGAGTCACAACAGGTGACTGGAACAGGGAAGGCTGGCCCAGCAACCACATAAAAGCCGAAGTGGCTGACAAGTAACACTTAACAGTACCCTGGGCAATGCCTTGCCGGGCTAAGGATAAAATAAACAGCAGCACCTCCAAAAGCAGTGCAGAAAAGGGGTCCACAAGAAATGAGGAGCATCAGGACACAAACGTATTTCAATAGCAGGAGTATACAGTTTTGGTGGATGCCAAGATGACATCAAAGACCTCAGGAGGGAGATAGAAGACATGGAACTGCCGCCGTTGAATCTCCAAACATGGAGGTAGAGTGTGCGCAGGTTTGGGTGCAGGACCCGGCCCTGCTGCTGCAGCAGGAGATCCTCTCGAATGGGCAGCCTGATCGGAAGACCAATGCTCATGCTCAGGATTTCAGGATACCATATTCTCCTTACCCAATCCAGAGTCAATTGTGCCTGGTTGGTCCTGATCTTCTTGAGAACTCTGGGCAGGAGTGGCATCCGTGGTAAGGAGTACAGGACTCCCGAGCTCCATTCTACCAGAATGTGTCCCTGAGCAAGAGCAGCTTTGGAAACCCCTACAAGCAGAAACGCTGACATTGCATGTTCTTCGTGGTGGCAACCAGATCAAGCCAAGGTTCTCCTTATTAATGGACGAGATCTAGCACCACCTCGGGTGTAGTTGCCATTCATGATCCGCAAAGCACCACGGCTAAGTTCATCTACCCTGGCATTCAAGGAGCCTGCCAGGTGCTGTACAACCCGAAAAATGTCATGCCGCTCCAGCCAAGTCCAGAGACACAGAGCCTCCTGGCACAGGGTCCATAATCCCACCCCATCCCACCCTGTTTGTTGCAATACCATATGATGGTAGTGTTGTCTGTGAACACTGGAACCAGCTCCCTTCAATGGATGGAAGGAAGGCTTTCAGTGCCAAGCAGATAGCTCCCAGCTCCAAAAGATTGCTATGAAGCTGCGACTCCTCCGGAGACCAGACTCCTCTTATTTCTACCTCTCCCAAATGGCCGCCCCAACCCAGAAGTGATGCATCAGTCACCAAGATGTTCTCGGGGTGGAGAACAGACAGGGGTCTACCACAGGGCCAATCGCGATTCGTCTGCCACCACTACAGGTCTTTTGCAATCTCCTTCGAAATCTGGAACAGGTCAGAGAGGTTCCCCTAGTGCTGCACCCACTGGGACTTCAGATCCCACTGCAGAGCCCCCATATGCCATCTGGCGTGTTTCAATAGCAGGAGGTCATCAGACCCAGGAACCTCACAGCCAGTCTCACCGAAATCCAGGACTGAGGCTAAAACATCGGTATCATAGCCTAAATATCCTGGACTCTCCTTTCCGAAGAATTGGCATGGAACTACATTGTATCCAGAATGGCTCCAATGAAGCAGAGTGTCTGAGGAGTCAGGTGTGACTTCGGCATGTTGATAATGAACCCACCCCCGATGACTGCCTGGGGCGAGTCCGGGTTCAGCAGCCAGTTGTCAAGTTAGGGGAACACTGGAAGCCCAGACCTCTGCCGATGCGCTGCAACCAACACTAACACTTTCATGGATACCTGATGGTCACTGGTAAGGCTGAAAGGGAGCACAGAGAACTGGAAATGCTTGAGACCCACATGAATCAGAGTTAACGCCTGTGGGAATTTGGAAATATGCATCCTGCAGGTCCAGCACTACCACAATCCAGCGCAGACAGAACCTGAGCCAATGTCAGCATCTTGAATTTCTCCTTCCCAGGAAGAGGGTGCAGATTTAGGATAGGATGAAGTCCTCCAACTTTTTTCGGCACCAGAAAGTAGTAGGAATAGCAACCACAACTTACTGCTGGTACAAAGCACCTGTTGATGGCTCCTTTGGCCAAAAGAGCCTGCACCTTCTGATGGACGAATGAGAGGTGATACTCTTGTCAGCAGTTCTTGAGATCGTGGCAAAGCCCGGAAGGGTTTCCACGAATGGGAGGGCGTACCCCTTCCGCACAATCTGAAGCACTCTTGTCGGATGTGACACCAGACAATTGGCGCCGGTGGTGCATGATCCTTCCACCAACAGGATGGCTATGTGTGACGGAGGGTGTATGAAAGTGGCTTTGAGGCTGCAGTTGCCAGAGAGGTGGGGGACTAGACAGCTTAATGGGCCCGGCTCCTGCATCCTTTATGGGATCCGAGGCCCTCTTCACAAAAGACCTGGGCAAGTTGCAGTGCTGGCGGGTACGATTGGCGTAGCGGATGCTAATAGTTGCCCTGACTACAGCCATGGTAGGGCCAAAAGGACTGCCGCTGAGACCAAACATATAGAGCCAGTCTGAGAGATCTGGTGGTGACCCGGCCCCCTTGAAAGCACTCAAGTGCCTTGTCAGCCTTATCACCAAATAGGCAGGGACAGTTAAAGGGCATGCCAATCAGAAAAGCCAGGACATCCCCCGAGAACCCTGTGGACCGCAATCAGGCATGACTGCTCAGCACCACTGAGGACGGCACAGCTCTGGCTAGGAAGTCTGATGTGACCAGCCTGCACCTAATGCCGAAATTTGCTGCACCCCAACCATCCACAAGAGCTTGGTTAAGGATGGCGCTGCCCTCCTTGGGAAGCATCTGTGCAACAGAGTCCCGCAAAGCATGTGAATAACGGCCCAAGAGGCATGCAGTATTCACCGACCACAAATCTGGGCTGGTGGAAGCAAAGATATGTTTCCCAAAGGGTTCGAGCATCTTGAGTTACCTGTCCGGTGGTGTGCACAGGAACGCATTTGGGTTGAACTTAGAGGTTGAGGCCTGCACCACCAAGTTCTCATGGGAGGGGTGCTGGGAGAGGAAGGCCGGGTCTTTTGGGGCAGGGTGATGATGTCGGTCAATCATGCAGTGCACAGAAGCCCGTGTATAAGGTTTGGCCAGGCCCTCCAGAGAATGTTGGTGAGTGCTTCATTAAAATGAAGCCAGGGCTCCGTAGATCTAGCTGCTGGATGAATCACATAGTTCAAGAAGTTAGTCTTGACTCTGACTACCGGCAGCTGCAGTTCAAAGACCTCTGCTGCTCTGTGCACAACAGTGGTGAAGGATGCGCCTTCCTCTGAAACCGGCACCGCAGAGGAAATCATGCCAGAGACTGGGGAAGTGTCCAGCCCATCACTGTCACCCAGATTCTCGTAGCAGTGCTTAGATGGATCATGGTCCTTCTCCCTTGACCAAACTCCTTTTCTCCATCTCCCCTTGCAGGAAGGACAATGCCGGCAATGACATTGAGCTATGTCGGGGCAGCACTGGATCAGTGTTGGCGATAAGGATGGCTTGCGTCATTGAGCAGCGTTGGCAGGGACTACATTGCAATGGAGGGAGCAGGAGTAGAAGATGGCACCCATGCTATCAGTAACCCAGTCGTGGCACCTCGCAGCTTTGTGGGGCCCTAATGCTTGCCAGAATGACTCAGTGACCCAATGATGGTGTGCATGGCATTGTAAAATTATTTTAGTTGGGTGGGGGTCACTCCGGCTCTGTGGAACTATGGGTAGCACAGTGTGGGCCCTGACGTCGGATCCACCGGCGGAGTGTGAGAGTGGGACCTAGAAGCATGGAGGGAGAAGTCGGAAACTGCTTTAACTTCTCTTTCCTGTACTTCTTTGACTTACCTGACTTGAAGGAAGAGGTCTTTGGGTTTTAATACGACCGTGCACAAGAAAGACCCCGGGAGTGGCTGCAAGAATGGGACCGAGAACAGTGCGGAGGCTTCTTCTGCCATTCCGCCAGGAGCTTCATCGCCCTGGCATGCATTGACTTGTATTCGGCGCAGGCCTTGGAGTCATGACTCGACCCCAGTCACCAAAGACAGACCAGGTGGGGATCAGACACAGAGATGTCTGTGACTTTCCCCACAAGGCTAAGACCCAATAGGTTAAAAATGGGAAATGTTCCTAGCATACTGAGAGCAACTGCTCAAAAAAGGGTTAACAAAAAGTTGGAAGAAGTTGGTCCAAAAAATTTACCAAGTTAGCTCTACTGATCCCAGCTGTTGGCATAGAAAGAAAGGAACTGATGTCAGCTTATATTAGCACCCCGACATCAAGTCCGACCCAGATGACTTTGATGCGGAGCCATTTGACACCACCTGCCGGCACACAGAGGTACTGCTCAAGATTTTCTGGATCCAGTCTGACGCCTGGGAAATATTCTAAGGGTCGGAATCTGCGATTGGTAGTCTCTATCAGAAATGTTAGAACAGGTATGTCCATGTATGTGAGGTGAGAGGGTGAGTATTTGTCTTTGTGTGTTAGACGTGGACAGCCAGAAAACTAATAAGGATAGCTCTGCATATAGCATACATCCTGAAAAGAATGTCTTCAAGGTGCTCTCAGATCGGATACTCCTGCAAAACGAGACACAGTGAAGTTAAGTGGGTTCCCTAAGATCATACAATTTGTTCAAGTGGAAAAGGATTTGAACCTAGGTTTCCTGACTCAACATTTTGAAATTCAATCGCCGAGTGAATAGCTCCACCTCTCTCCTTTTTGACACCATTTCACAAAGATAGTATTTAATCAGTTCATGACCTAAATTAGTACACTATATTCAATAAATACAACTACCTCATATCATTTGTTCGATCTAACACTTTGTGCATAAAATGTCAAAATGTCTTTCTTGAAAAAAGTACGAAGTTAAGCCTAAGGCAGAGTGGAGGACTATTTCTATGTTAATATCATAGACTAGCCGACAATTAATAAAGAAGGAGGACAGCCCCTCGATGACGGTAATTTAATTAATTATCAAAAAGTTGAGAACTCTGACATACCGAAGTTTTCTCTTGGTAATAGCAGAAAAGCACCCCTTTTATGTGCCCAGCTGCCTTGAGTTTAATAGTTTTTTTTTTTATTCTTAAGACTGCATTAGAGTTGGAAAAGCGCCATGTTTACGATGCCAGCTCAGCTCCAGTTTGGCTCGCCTGTCCCAGGAGAGAAGAGCCGCGCCAGAGCCAATCATTAGGCTCACAACAGGTCCGAGTTTAGCTTGGCTTGTCCACCTTCAGCGGAGGTCACTCTATATGTGGTCAATGTTGTTGCTGATCATGGAGAAACATTATGGGCTACTAAACCACATACAAGTGAATTTTTATTTTGTGCACATCCTACACTAAAGTCCTTCAAGGGGCTCTCAGATCTGACAGAGAAAGTGAGACACGGCAAAACTAAAGTGTTGTGCCTAGGCTCACACAATTTGGGCAAGTGGGGATGGCAGAATTCGAATCTACATGATCTGATTCCACTTCCTGGAATACTGCACTTGGAAGCGTATGTACCTATCTCTCACTTTTACCACAAAAGGGCATTGATTTCTGTTTAATTATTTAATGGTCTAATTGACTTCACCATGTCCAATAAATGTAAGTATTCCATGTACATTTAATCTATATAGCTATATATAAAAAAAATGTCAAAATGCCTTTTTGGCACAAAATGGCAAAGCTAAGCGTAAAAACATGCATGAACCTATGTGTATGTTAATATCACTGCCTTCACCGACTAAACAGTAAATAAAACAAGCATTGCAAATGCAATAGGTCTTGCCTTTAATTAAGTTAAAGCCATTTGCTTTGCTAATGGTATTGTATAGCAAAGCAAATGGCTTTTTTTTTTTTTTTTTTTTTTTTTAAATCTGTTTATTAGCATAGTAGGTAAAGCAGTCACAGAATTTCCAGTCCCGGAGGGAAACAGGGTAATACATACATAAGGTTGCTCAGAACATATAATTGCATAGTTGTCTCGATTTTACATTTTGTTGGTGACAAGAACCGTCACATTATAGACAAACCCCGGTCAAAGCTATCCCTCCCCCCACCCTCAACAAACCCACCCGACACTCTTACAAAAACATATGATTGAGCAATGATTAGACTGGGGCACGTACGGTAGTACAACATATTGCTCCATCCGCCTGTACACATAGATGGAACGAGACTATTACAGTGATGGTGATTGTGATTGGGGGGGCCCCACGCACCTCTCCATAGCGCACCACAGTCAGTGACAGTGTATGTCAGTCCGGCTAAGGACACATTTACCTTACATTCGGAGAGGCACCTGCATCCTCGTCCCCTCCGTCGTCCCCAGCTTCAAACATACCTAATATGGTAAACCAGTCCAGTGAGATTGGCGTTTTCCTCAGGCCTCTGTATTCCTCCCGCTGCAGTGCATCTCCCTCTGCCTTGCCCCACCTCACCACTTCTGCCCTCCACAGTTCAGGGTTGGGAGGTCTGGGTGACTTCCACCTCATCGTGATGGCACGCTTCGCCAGCAACAGGACCAGGTCCGAGAAACGTGCCGCCACGGTTCTGGTGCGTTGTGAGGGCCCCAACCCCAGTAACGTGCATTCCAGTGTAGGAGATCGGGACAGTGCGCCCGCTTTCTGGAGCGATTCATGGACCGTGGTCCAGTAGTATCCTAGTTTGGGGCATTGCCAAAGCATGTGTAGTAGTGTTGCGTCCTCGGTGTCACATCGGGGGCAATTACTTTTCGCATCAGGAAACATCATATGTATGCGGCGTGGGGTCAGGTAGGCTCTGTGTAGGAGCATCAATTGGATGAACTTAAACTTGGGGTTCCTAGCTACTTTTTTGGGAAACTGAAGGATACGTTCCCACTCTCTATCCCTCAGGGGCCTACCAATGTCCCCCTCCCATGTTGCCCGGAGTGGCGACAGGTCGAAAGCCCTCCCCTTCTTAATACTAGCAGTGAGCCACCTTGTCAGGTGGGCGCCCGTGCCCATCAGGTAGTGCATTGTGATGAGAGGATTTGCAGCCGGCTCTCGGCCCCTAGGGGACCACTTGTGTGTGATATAGTGGCGAAGGCCAGAGTGTAGGAGGAAGGTGCCTCCAGGGACTCCATGGGTAGTTCTAAAGTCTGCAAAGGACAATAGGTGCTCTTCCGCGAACAGGTCACCTACGTGTGACACTCCCGCGTCATGCCATTGTTCCAGCGAGTCCGCCGATAGAGTCCCCGTGGCCAGCGGGATACCCAAGAGCGGGATCGTGGGTGCATAGGACGACCCAGGGGATGTATACTTTAATGCCTTTCGCCAGTAAGTTATCGCCAGTTTGAGGAGAGGCGGGGCATCCCTTGGTATAACCGAGTTGGGCAAAAGTAACGTGTGTATTCTCCCCAATGCATGCTCCCTATCCGTCATATTGATCTCCTGTAGATTGCGGCCCGCTACCCAGAAGGCCAGCCATTGTAGTTGACACGCATAGTTGTAGGCTCTAAAATCAGGCAAACCCATACCACCGGCGTCAGAGGGGAGCTGCAGCTTGGACAGACCTATACGCCTGCGGCCGTGCCCCCACACAAGTTCAGTGAGTAGAGTGTCTAGGGTCTTAAAGGTAGCTGCCGGGATCAGGTGTGGCAAGTTAGTGAAGTGGTAGAGAAGGCGGGGGAGCATCACCATCTTGGATATCGCCGCTCTGCCGGGTATAGAAAGTGGTAGTGTGAGCCAAAATTGAACCTGCGATCTCAGTGCTCTGATGGCCCCCCCAAGGTTACCGTCTAGCATCTCGTCGGCTCCCCTGTAGATCTGCATCCCCAGATATCTGAAGGTGGTTTCAGCTATCTGGAACTCGAGGGGGGCGAAGGGTAGTGGAGTAGCCAGTCCAGCTGCCGCAAATGTAAATCCATATGATTTGGATTCGCTTATGGTCAGGCCTGAGATCGACCTAAAGTCCTCAAAGACCTGGGCAACAGGGCTCAAGTCGCCCCTCAAGTCCCGGAAATATAAGATAATATCATCCGCGTAAGCGGACACTATATGTGCCGTCCCATGTCGTAGAATGCCATATCGGGGGGCCATTTGGCGGAGCCTACAGAGCATCGGCTCAAGGGCAAGGACGAAGAGGAGGGGGGAAAGTGGGCAGCCTTGTCTGGTGCCCCGTGCTATAGCTATAGGGGCTGATATATGGCCTGAGGTGCGCACTCTAGCTGTGGGGGCGGTGTACAGCAACCTGACCCAAGCGAGGAATTCGGGTGGGATCCCAAATTTCGACAGTGTGGCGAACATATAGTCCCATCTAAGGGAATCAAATGCTTGTTTCAAGTCTAGGGATATGCAGCCTTCGGAGCTCGTGTCCTCACGGTCACCGAGCATGAGCTGGGCTAATCGCCTGAGGTTCATGGCTGTATTGCGGCCAGGAACAAAACCACATTGGTCCGAGTGGACCAGCTGAGGTACGTATTGCACGAGCCTCGATGCTAGCACCTTGCTCAATATCTTGGAGTCAGTATTGAGAAGGGACAGGGGTCTATAGTCAGCCATCTGAAGCCCTTTTTTAGTAGGTTTCAAAAGGGACGTGATTAACGCCTGCATAGACGATTGCGGTAGGGTGGCTGTCCGCAGAGCTTCTAAATAGAGAGCGTGTAACCGTGGGGCTAATAGGTCTATGTATGTTGCATAAAAGTCGGCTGGTAGGCCATCTGTTCCAGGGGTCTTGCCCTTTGGAAGGGCGCGTATTGCCTGTCTGATTTCAGTTATAGTAATGGTGCGCTTAAGGTCTTTGATTTGCCCGTCTGTAAGTCGAGGCAGGGCTAAGTCCCTCGTGAAGGCCTCGAATGCAACCTCGGGAAGGGGCTGTGGGGGGCTGTACAGCGTTGTGTAGTATTCCTTAAACGCCGTGTTGATCCCAACCTGGGTGGTGGTTGGGTTGCCTACTTGGTCCAAGATCCTCAAAATGGGGTGGTTCACTGGGGAGTCCCGTAAGAGGCGGGCTAGGAGGGGGCCAGCTCTATCCGCCTGTGTATGCTGCCTGTTCGTGTATTCTCTATAGTCTAGGAGCCTCAGGTCTTCCAGTAGCTCCGCGTGTCGAATGTGAGCCTCCTGTAGTGGTGTGAAGGGTGCATTTGTGCCGGCAGCCTCATTCTCAAGGGAAGCTAGGGAGCCCTCCACCTCCTTAAGTTGATTAATTATCTCCCGTTTCCTGCCCATTCCAGCGGTCATGGCTGCCCCCCTAAGACAGACCTTAAATGCATCCCATTCCACTTGACGGGTGCTGGCCGTGTTCATGTTTGTGGAGAAATATGTTACTATAGCATCTGACAGAGAAGCCCGGAATACCGAGTCTTCAAGGAGATCTGGAGACAGTCTCTAAGTGGGGATGGGGGCTAGACGCCTGCCCCACTGCCAGATGAGTTCTACAGAGCTGTGATCGGACAGAGTTTTCCCCATGTGTTGGGCCTGGGTAATTGTATCTGCTACGGAGCGGGAACAGAAAATGTGGTCAATTCTGGTATGAAGCTGGTGTGGTGGGGAGAAAAAAGTATATTCCCTTTCTTGTGAATGTGTACTGCGCCATGCATCAGTCAGGTCCCAGCCCTCAGCCCACCTAGTAAGAGCATCCGCTTGTTTCCTACTCTCAGTCGCCTGTAAAGGGGGATGCGACCTATCCAGCATAACATCAAGCACAGCGTTGAAATCACCCCCAATAAACCAACGATGATCAGCCCATTCCGCCAGCACCCCGTTCACTGTTAACAAGAACTCCGATTGATTAGAGTTCGGTGAGTAAACACATCCAAATACAACAGCATCCCCGTCTAACAGCCCCCGCACAAATACATATCGACCCTCTTTATCGATTCTATGCTCTAACATTTGAAAGGGGACAGAGCCGCGGAACCAAATCGCTGCCCCCCTTGAGAACGCAGAATAGGATGTGGCAAATAGTTGTCCCCTCCATTTCTTGCGCAGCTTCACAGCTTCAGCAGCGTTTAAATGTGTCTCTTGCAGACATGCAATCTGGGTCCCCCTGCGATTAAGCTGGGCCAATATTCTATGACGTTTCTGCACTGCTCCCATGCCACGTACGTTCCAGGTGCACAGTTGGTAATTATTAAGTGGCCCCATAACCATCCATGCGTTGCGACCCAGTGAAACGTCCTGGGCCCCATGTCAGTTCCACGTTACGATAAGGTGAGAGTGTCGTGAAAACAAATAACCCCTGAACAAAAAGGTCCCGGGATCCAAACTGTGGTGCCCAACATGGGCACAAGTCAACGGAGTCCGTGTGCATACCGGGGGGTGACAGGCCTCTGTCGTCTGTCATTGAACGGCCTGCATGGGCTAGTTAGTCCTCAACAACGTGGGTTCCCCATGCAACCCACCACATGCGAAAGGAGGGGGGGAGGAGGGGGAGTTCAAGTATACTTTACCACCCGGAGGGGATCATGTTCTCAGCAATTCAGAACTCCTCTGCCATTTGGGCTGTAATTTTCGGGAACAGCGGCAAGCTGTCCATTGAGCCAGACACCTCTGTATGAGTGTCAGTGGCGACGGTGTGTCTGTCACTAAGTGCTTCCGCGTCGTGAGCTGCCAGTGCCTCCTCCGTGAGCTGCTGCCGGTGAGTTGACGACGGGTGGCTCGCCACCCGAGTACCAGGAGGGTGCGTCTTCGCAGAAGGTCCATGGGAAGAGCGGTGTCCCGGGCTGGGAGTGTTGTGCCGTCGGTCCGGTGGGTCTCCGTGGTCGCTGCGGCCGTCTTCTCGGTGCTCCCCGAATGGGTCCTGTGAGGTCGATGGCGCCAGAGTGACCTCCATCCATTCCGCAGCCTCCTCCGGCGAGTCGAAGAAGTGGGATTTGTTGTCGTGCAGGATTTTGAGCCGAGCAGGGAACAGCAGTGCATATTTCATATTCCTGTCTCTTAATTTGCGTTTTACACCCATGAATGTGGATCTGGCGCGCTGCACAGTGGGCGTGAAATCAGGATAGACTGAAATGTTTTTATCT
Organism: Lissotriton helveticus; assembly: GCF_964261635.1. Taxonomy (NCBI): domain Eukaryota; kingdom Metazoa; phylum Chordata; class Amphibia; order Caudata; family Salamandridae; genus Lissotriton; species Lissotriton helveticus. The sequence goes on from NC_136072.1 coordinate 586,720,401, forward strand.
TCAAATCGTATCGGTGCTTTCTCCCTGGTCGCACGCAACACAGTGTCCCGGTCCCTGTAGTGAAGGAGGCGCGCGATCAGGGGACGAGGGGGTGCCCCCGGTTTAGGGGGCCGAGGAGGCATCCGATGCGCCCTCTCCACGCTGTACAGGGCAGTGAGATCTTCTTGGCCCACCAGCGTTCGTATCCAGTCCTCCACGAATTGGGTGGGGTTCCTCCCCTCACTTCTCTCCGGAATGCCTAAGATGCGGACGTTGTTGCGGCGCGCACGTCCTTCGGCCTCGTCCACCCTGTCCCAGATATGTTTAAGCTGTTTCTCCACTCCCTCCAACCTCGTGGAATGCTCCGTCTGTTGTGGCACTAGGTCATTCAGTGCTATCTTCTGCTCCGCCACTCGTTCCGCCAATTTGTTATGGTCCGCCCTTAATAGCGATAGGCCAGTCGCCATATTATCTGTACGCTGTTCCAGGGCTTCGCGAGTCGCTCGTATCTCATTGAGGATAAGGTCCAATTTTGCGTCCTGAGACCTTTGTCCAGTCGGCGGAATGATGTCCATGTTGGAGGAGGCCAGCGGGTCCTCGGAGCCCGTGGACTGCAGGTCCGCCGTGGCGCCCTGTTCATGGGTCCTGCCCCTATTTTTGCCCATGGATCTCGTTAGCAGGGTGGCACTGGAAAGGGCACAGCAGATCGCCGCCGCCCACCCTCGTTTCTACTCTGGACGCCGGACCGCGTCCACCGCAGGATCAGGGTGTGGTGGTCAAAGGTGAAAGCAGCGTAGACCCAGGGTCGGCAAGGAGTGCGTATAATCTCTGTCCGTGGCGTCAATATCAGGATAGGCGGCTTCCACAGGGAGGCCCAGTGGGTAGAATTGACCTCAGCTCCCAAGAGGACAGATGAAGGGAGTAAGACGGCCTACTGCAGATGTCCAATGAGTCGGCCTCACGCAGGAGCACTCGAGAAGTCTGAGCCAGCGCGTGGTGGCAGGTCCGCAGCGCACGTGTCTCACCCCCTTACCACTGGCTGGGGTCGGCTGTCCGGATATTCAGGGTCTGCTGTCCACCGTCCGCTGCCCGCTGCCGGGCACACTGCCCTCAACAGTGCGTCACTCCGCGTGGAATCCCAGTCGCAGTTCCGCCGATCGGCAAGTGCATGGGCCAGAGAGATGTCTCAGCGCAGGGCCGGGGACACTTCTCGTCCGGGACTCAGAGACAAGATGGCGCCGATGATACAGCGTAGGAGGCCTGCAGCGCCCGGGGGGGTCCGGAGCAAGTAGTGCTGGTGTCAGGTGCCGGGCACCGCTCGCCCCACAGTCCCGGTCAGCGCAGCAGGCGACAGGCGGCTCGCTCACCGTGTAGACTGGTGGCAAGCCGGTCAGCCGGCCAGAGAAAACCTCTGCTCGTTCCGCAGGTCCCCCAGCAGGGTGGCCGGGCAGGGCTCCGCAGCGGAGAGGGGGGCCGCAGGGTCACTGCAGGAGCAGGGCGCCTCTTCAGTGGTGATGTCTGCCGCTGGTGTCCGCCTCTGTGTTCCGGCGCGGAGTCCCGAACGGACCGCGCCAGAGGCTATGGGGAGGCCGGGGAGATTGCCCACTCGAGCCCGGGGCTTTACCACGAGCAGCAGGCCGCGGCCGAAGCAGCCGTGTCAACGCGTCAGCAGAGCGGGCAGAGTGGAGAAGCACCGCTCCGCTTCCAGCGGGACACCCCCGGGGGCCTCCGGTATAGTAATCAGGTGGGTTGCAGGTGGGGAAATCAGGATAATGAGCTCGTGTAGAGGACTACGGACGGAGCTCTAGAGCTACACGTCCACCATCTTCGGCTCCAGGCCACGCCCCCAAGCAAATGGCTTTAACCTAATTAAAGGCGTGACCTATTGCATTTTTAATGCTTGTTATTTAATGCTGTCTAACAACTTCTGCTGTATGGAAGGGTTATATATATTTCAGCTCCAAATGTACATCTCAACGGAGTATGCTTTTTACAGCCAGAAAATTCTTTGTAAGTTTTACACATACCTAACTGAATAATGTTTACACGTGGATCTCGAGATGTAGTACTTGTTAATATTTCAAACAGCGCTTTATTGGCTGGTGGGTTTTAAGGCCTATCAATACTATGTGTTCTCCATCTTTTTCGGCGGATAACTTATCAATACCTTTAGTACCTGCCTTTATTCAGAGAAGTGGAATTTCAGAGCTCTCAAATTTCCCTGGTCCATGTGAGAGTGGTTAATTTAGTCAAGGTTTTAACTCTGCATTGTGATCATAGTAGACCTACTTAGAAAATGATTATAGCACGACTACAAACCCCAAAAATGCTAAGAAAAACCTGGAAAGGATGAACAACTCAAGCACGGGGTTTGGAAACTCCTTAGCGCTGCAACTCTGAAAGGAAAACTGCACAAATCCCTCAATAGTATGGATTATTCAGAGTGATGACTCGGCCATCTACGGACTTTTGTGCATCGTAAGGGTCCAAAGACAAACCAAATAGTAACTTTAGGCTTGGCGTCAACCTGCTTATCCCGGACAAATAAACCTGTTTTAGAGGCCTGTTGCAATTCAGTGTTTTACACGGTAGGGCCTCAAAGTAAAAGACCACTAGCACAATGTAATGCCAGACGTGCCCCAAGCGTGAAATACGGTGTAATAGTAGAACCCACACGGAGGCGGGGGCCTTGCACCAGTGGGCGCAAAACTCCTTCTACTAGGGAAGATTCCTTCCTGTAGTCCGTCACCACTTTCAGTTACATTGGGCGAGAGAGTGTCACTTCTCATCTGAAGGGGAAGTGATCGCAGCCGGAAATTATACACGGCGCAGCTGCAGTTCCTGCCTGGATTATTATTAAAATGGTTGGTTTATCAGGGCCTTGCGCATATTAGGATTCCCCAGGCATTAAACCCATTGATACAACCTCGGGCTGAGGCCCCTGTTTGCATCTTCATTGCAGGCTTATGCCACTAAATCAGACGCTTCCTCTGCTGCTGTGCCACATTACAGACACTGCAGACGCCATGCACAGGACCAGCTTGCCTGCTTTCATTTATCTCTCCCAAATGCAGTTTAATTTGGTTTCTCTTAGAGTTCAGCAGCAAGTGATGGGAGGAGTGGTTGGGCAAGAACCCCATGATAACGAACAACAAGTGAAGCTTCGTGTTGCTAAACGCGCTCTCTGGAAAGCGAAAGTGGAAAGCGAAAAAGGACCGCGCTGCATCGGCCAGCCCACTTGGACAGGCTCGCCTGCTTTCCTTCTGAAGTAAAAGGTTTCTTGTCTTTATGGGGCCATGTGTTTCGAACACATGGCCCCATAAAGATAAGAAACCTTTTACTTCAGAAGGAAAGCAGGCGAGCCCGTCCACGTGGGCCGTCTGAAAAAGAGGAAAGTCTACGTCATGAAAAGCACTTTTCCAATGGCTGGCCACCAATTAGCATGAACGGTGACGCCAGCCAATGGAATAGAGGGGCAGGGCTTAAAGCCCTTTACTGCAACAGACCCAACAACATAAAATATCGCCGAGCGAGCTGTGCATGTTCGCAGCCACGCCAGTCGAGACCTAAAAAGGCGAAGGTCCTTAACTCAATGCCTACAATTGCATTGATTACTAAAACAAAGACAACTGATATTCAGCAGAGTGTGTTCTCTGTAGCAGGTCTTCAGTGAGAAACAAAAACTGCACAACGGCCGACAGTCACATACAGAAGAAACCACCTTTCTAGATATCTGTCATGCGTTCAGTTGCCCTCTGTTTAGCAGGTTTCGCCTGTTGAAACTGTGTCAAGTGGGCAGAAGTCTCCCAAGAGTACTCTATGGTACCTAGAATGGTCACAGCCCTCCTCGGGTGACCTACTGGGAATGTTTGAGAATTTCAGAAATTCGAAAATCGGCGTAAAAGTATGAGACTTCAAATTTCTTTGTGAAAAGGGCCCTATCTGTGCGAGAAACAGAGCAAAATGAGGACCGGTCCATGTAGGGCTTGAACACTTTAAAGTACTTCAAGGTGTGTGCTATTAGAATTGAAGTGCGGAGGTGGGTGTGTGCCTGGGTTTGTTGTTTAATGTGCATTTGCATATGTAGGTGTGTGCATCTGTTACTTAGTGTATATATGTCTGTTGGTGTGTATCTGTAAGTATGTCAATGTAAATGGCTGTCTGCGAGGGAGTGTTTGAGTGAAATGGCCGCAGTCAAAGATGAGCGTGTTCCAAACTTACGTCACGCCCACGGAATCCATTGCCTCCTTTACTTCCTCTGCTGCCTGCACTGCCTTTTCCTCCCTTGAAAGAAAAATATGAACAAATCATAAACATATTAAAGACACTGAGAACTCAAAAATACTCATTCAAAGCTGTGCAGATACACCACAATCATTAGCAATCCTATCAACATGGCCAACCCTTCCTGCTACTAGTGTATTCCAATCTAAACATCAATGTGAAGCAACCAAGGAGGTGTCGTCCAACCATCTCTGTGCCACTGCAGAGGGTTCCCCTCCGAACAAGTATCATAACCAAGGTTATGGGATCACTCCAAGGCACCAAGAATGCAATGCTCTAGTCTTGGGTATTCCTTCCACAAATCATTGTTCCCTGGTGTGTTTGTTCAACTGGATCAACTGAAGTGCACTTCGACTACAACTAACAGGATGCTTGAGTTGTTTAATGGAAAGCACTGAGGACATGGATGCATCTGGAGCCGTAATCATATCCCTTCAGTGTGATGCTGAGAAGTTTCATATGGGTCAGACATACAACCAGAGTGGAAATGAAACGTTGAATCAAACCCCCATTTCATGGTAGTTTATGGATGGCTGGCATGCTGTCCTATTACTGTGCCCGCAATTAAGAGTCATCAATGATGTGTTGCTTTGAATCAGACCCTACAAATGCAGTGGAGCGGTGGTTCTGCATCCACCCCACCTCTTACATGAAGGAGCGGTCCTTGATCTCTCACCAGATCCATGATCTACTGCAAGCAAGATGTGGAGGGGAACCCTGAGGGCTACCGGCTGCTACAAACATCTTGCAGGTTAAGCCCCGCTAACGACGGCTAACTGCTGAGCTAAGTACACTCTCTGTGGGGCTTCAAACGGTGTGATGCTATTGGCATCACTACACTAGGAGATGTAGTGACCCAAAACACCGCCAGCTAGTTTGTAGACTTCCAAACCCTGCTTGATCTACATATGCAACAGTTCTCCCAGTCTCTAGAGCTCCACCAGTGCCTTCCCACATATTAAAATTTGTGCTGGGCCTGAATTTAATCTACAAAGCAGCTTATGGGCAAGATCTGTAAGACACAACATATCGCGACTATACCGCTCACTCGTTATTAACACGCCAGGCACTGACATGCACTACGTGAAGCATGGGAGTCCGACATCGGCCCACTCAAGGAGGAGGAATGGTGTGATGCCCCAATGGCCCTAACAGAAGCAACAACTCACACTGATTCAATTCATATTCCTCCGCCGCACTTATCTGGCACACACAAGATTCTGAAGCTCTAGGAGTGAATCTTCCCCAAAATGCTTAAGAATCAAGGTCTCAGAAGGCAACTTTATGCACACTACTTGGTGGTGTCGGGTGATACAGACCTTTTGGTGTGGAGTTGCATGCAGGTTGTCACTGGCACTCGGAAGACCCATGGAATTTACACACAAGATAGCCCTCACACACAGAGGCTCTCATACAGATTGGTATGACAGTCGCCAAAAGAGACATTGCAAATGAATGGCAAAATGTGAGTTCACAACATGACCTGGAGGTATGGGCTCATCATGGACTCTACCACTATAAGACAAATAAACTCCCAGTACATAGAGCCTAGGGCTGTCCCCAAAAGTACCAAAAGTTTTGGGAAGCTTGGGGAAATGATACGGGTATTGCATTGTGGTCCATTGGAGGGGTACATGTATGAGGTAGAGAATAGGTATGGTAACATCAGAGATACACTGTAAATGAATAATGTCATTGCTTATTGGAGACTAGCACTTCCGCTATTGCTTGTAAGACAAAGGGGGCTCACAGCCTACCCATTACATACCATTGGTTGGCTTCATTGACACTCTCACTTCGTTGCATCACATTGGTCAGACGCTGCCAGCGTCATTTCTTCTACATGTGTTTGTCCCTTTACCCGAGCACTGACCTTCCTTTGGTGCTTAGTGCTCTTCCACTACTTCGGCATTTTTGGAGGTGCTTTTTATGATTTTTTCTTGCAGCACTCCATAAGAGAGGGCACATGTTTGCTGGCCTGCTCTTCTCTACCCACCTGCAGTGTGGTTGCTTGCATCCGTCCCGTCAATCCCACCCTCTCCCACATTCATTTGTTGCTTGCCCCTGTCCATACCACTCCCTCCTGCATTCCACTGTTGCTTGCTCCATCCATCCCACCCCTGCCGCATCCCGCTGTTGTTGCTTGCCTCGTCCGTTTCATTCCTTTCCACGTTGTAACGTTGCATGCCCCCGTCCCCCCCGCAATCCCTTGTTGCTTGCTGCCATTACTCCCACTGCATTTTATTGGTGTTGCTTTCTTATCTACCACCTATACCTACACCCTCCCACATTCTGTTTTGCTTGCCCCTGTACGTAGTCACCTCCCCCTGTAGTTGTTTGTCCCTTACCGCCGCCCCACCCCAACTGCGTGCTTGCCACGGCCCGGCTCCCTTCCCATCTCAGACGGGAAGTAGCTGCTTTTTTTATGACATATGACTAAGATTCAAAGTTAATTCTAAACAAGAATTTACAATGCAATGGTCTCTGCATTATTAAAGGTAGAGCTATTGGCATTGCTCATGAAATTTTTTTTTTTTTATCATAAATAAATGGCATTGTCATTTACATTGCCAATAGCTTAATCGTTAAATAAATGGCATTGTCATTTACAATGCCAGTAGCTTAATCGCTCGCAAATGCATGACCGATTGCATTTACACCCACACAGAGCCACACACACAAAGCCACCCACACACACACAGTGCCACCCACAGAGCCACACACAGAGCCACACACATACAGAGCCCACACACACAGAGCCCCACACACACACAGAGCCCTACACACACAGAGCCCCCCACACACCTAGAGCCACATACACACCCAGAGCCACATACACACCCAGAGCCACAAACACACCCAGAGCCACATACACACCAAGAGCCACATACACACACAGAGCCACATACACACATAGAGCAACATACACACACAGACCCACATACACACATAGAGCCACATACACACACAGAGCCACACACACACACAGGAGAGCAAGCACAGCGAGGGGGCAGGGGTTCTGAGGTGCACTGGCATAAAGTTTGGGGTGCGGCGTGAAAGGACTCTCTCTCCTGCACACTGTACTGGAATAGATAGGTTGCATATCAGCAAAGATGCAATCCTCCAATTCAGGCCTTTTCTTTGACAAATGAATTTATTAAGAATTGATAGTTTAAGTAAATAAAATGAAGTGGAGCAGGACTGCAGTGCTTTGGTAAATTAAAAGCATAGCCAGGCGCCTGTTGACCCGCATCAAGGTGGTGTCTGTGCATAGGTGGTCATTAAAACAGCACCAACCTCGACTCAGTTGTCTCTGGTTAATAAGACACACGGATGGAGTTTGAGGTCCATGGGTGATGAAAAAGTCAATCCAGGTTTGTTTTTTTCTTTGAATTTCGTGACTTGTATTCCTGCTTTTGTACGTGAATGTCACAATTATAAGTCTTGTGGTTAAAACCTGGCCTGGACCAACCTTGTAAACATGGCAGAGCTGGTGCCTCGGATTGATTTACTTCATGCCTATTTCCTGCACCCTCACTAGATACACAAGGCTTCATCGGAGGCAACAACTCATATGCTCACAACATACAATACTTCATTTCGGGCCACAACAACCCACTGAAATAATACACATAGACGCCATGGGAGGCTACAACACTACACTGCAGCTAGGTATACAAGACTCCATCTGAGGCTAAAACACTATGCTCACTATGTGCACAAGACTCTGAGAGTACCATCCCAGGGTGCGCACAAATCTCCATCTGAGGCCAGCTACAACACACCCTCTACCTCATGATGGACACAAGACTCTATTTGAGATTACAACACCCAGTCTAATGGAACCCACGAAGATTGCTTTTTCTCAGCATCTTTTCCTCCAGAATTGAGAAAGAAAGCACAAAACTAAAATGGTTATCCTGCTTCGCCACTTTAAGATCAGAATACATAAGAAATTAGTAATTCAGTTCACCCCATTGCCTCTAGGCTGTGTTCTCTAGCAAGGCCCAGTCGTGTCGTACTTCCTCTCTAAACTTTACATGCAACCACTCTGCACAATGCTGCCAGAAAAAGATATGTCCCAGGATGCACAACTATGCCTTGGAATCACTAATGCATCTCACATAACAAATCTGAAAATCTTGCAGGGGAGGGCTGTCGAACAATGAGACAGTCCCTGCCCCGGTCCTACCAGTGTTAGTCCAATGAAACAGTATGGCGGGTCTGGCACGTGACCACTAAACCGTTCCTCTCAAGAGGCAAGTGCCTTTGGAGGAAAGACATGCGACCGATCCTTCTCCAGACCACGCGCCCTTTCAGAGGCACCTCTTTTGTAACTGAAATTCTTGGCGCTTTAATAATCACTTTGATAATCACCAAGCAGACCGTTATTTACTTGACGGATCTTAGAAAAGCGAAAGGCCTACTGAGATTGAAACCTGTGACGTGGTAGTTACACACAGACCTCTGCCGCCCATCTCCGACACACGCTCTCAACACAAAGAACAGAAACTGGAAACAGAGAAGGATGACGGTGGTCAGTTTTCGTTTTTAATTGGGTCAGTGAGAAAAAAAGGGATGTTGTGGGGGATGGGGCTGTCAGCACTGACCCCTTTCCCCCCTACAACGTGCTTTCCGAGGCTCAGATGGATTTACCCTCCCCGTTGTTGTGCCCTGCAGATATCATTATTGTAGACCCCCCACCCCCTCATTTCCTTCCGAGAACAGTGTCAGGGGGGCTCTTGGGGTGAGCCTCCACCCGTAGCATCTCCCTGCACTCGCCCTACCCCCTGCAGTTTGTAAATCCTGCCATTACTCATTACTTCCGCTGGTAGGACTGCTCGGTAGGCACGCTTACCTGCTGTGCAGGTTGTCACTTCTTGCAACCATCACACACTGAGGCATATTCTCCAGTCTTCATTCTAAGCTTGGAACAAACGAATACCATTGAGAGCACAATGGCAACGTTTGCTGTTAATTCTGACTATTTTGTGTTGTAGGGTTAATCTGTATTCCAAGGGGTTTAATGTTCTCATTTAATACCTGCTGTGAGTAGGATAGAAATGGGTGCAGTGGCCTCCGTGTGGTGTGGGGCAGATATGGGGGAAGGGGCAGGGAGTGAAGGGGGTGGAAAAGGAAGAAACAGATTTGGCATGCATGCTCCTCCTTTTGAAGAAGATCATGTTTCTCGGGGACTGGGGACTGAAGCTGGACTGCAGTGACAGCAAAAATTACGGGCGATTTCACCAATTGTAATTACGAGGCGGTAAAATGTACGGTGTTCCCAAACCCGGTAAACTAGGTGTAGGAATAAAGTAAGCTGGACTGCAGTGACAGCAAAAATCACGGGCGATTTCACTAACTGTAATTACGAGTCGGTAAAATGTACGGTGTTCCCAAACCCGGTAAACTAGGTGCAGGAATAAAGTGTTAGTCACAGAGGAATCCTAAATGGTCATTCTGCCCAGCCTGGCTCATTATAATCAGAACCCTAGTAAAGAAACCAGGCTATTAATCTAGTGTGGTACAGTTGAGCTTTCCAATAACTAACCTAGAACAAGAAAAACGCAAAATGGTGGCCGCAACTCCGAAAATTTTGGAATCGGGGGCGTGTTTTGGCGTTCTGAGTGACGGATGACATCACAGGGCGAAAGAACGCCAAAAACACCCCCCCGAATCCGAAAGAGACGGGGCTTGGAAGGAGTGACGCCCCTCTCATCCAATGGCTGGCCTCCTTTTAGGGAGCCAGCCAATGGAAGAGAGAGGCGGGTTCAAGCCCCATACTACAAATCATTAAATCTCCCACCGGAGGTGGGGGAGGAGCTTAGCGCGCATCCAAGATGGTCGCGTGAGCACAGGGCTCCCGAGACCCTCGCCGCCTCCCGCATATATCCTGCCACTAATCCTGCCACAGATGACGGGTTATTGAAGATTTAACCCTGCTGATCTGAATGCTCTTTTCCGAATTTGATTTGGATGCCGGGAACCAGACTTACTCTGTTTGCAAGTTGGCGGCCTACCACGGGGAGCAGCCTGGGACTCTGGTCCCCGAAGTACCCGGGTGGTAATTGAACAACAACGGCCAGTGGAGGTTGTCTTGTGCCCCCGTGGTACTTTCGGTTTAGTTTTCGGACTCTCTGGGCTGAACCCAGCTTCCATCTTACTCCAGTCTCCCGAGGTCTACACTTGGCTTGTGCGCTGGCCCGCCACTCTTCGTGCTTTAGACTTTTCAGAGATTGACCTGAGGAGGAGCCATTCATACCAGATCTCAAAGGGCCCTCAGGGGCACGTTGCACACTATGGCGGGCAAGCCTGAAGGCGAAAAGCGGACGACCTTGAACACGCACCGAGGGGGTGCCTCTCAAACGAACATCATGGATCGCTACACCCGTCCTAAAGGTTCCCCCAGTGGTGCGTGCAACACACCGGACGACACCAGAGATGGCTCTGCGTCGACGGCGGAGCTGACCTTGCGGGACGTCATGGGCGCCATTGCGGAGATTAAGACTTCCGTGGGCCAGCAGTATGAGACACTGGCCTTGAAGTTAGACACGGTGGCGATCGACATTAACTTGATCAGGACAGATCTGGCGAAGACCAATGAAAGGGTCAAGTCTTTGGACATCAAGACCGCCAGTCTTATAACCGACGTGTCTGATCTTCAAATTGAGGTCCGAAACCTACGCTCCACTAACGACCTGTTCGCCCGCCGGTTGGAAGACTCCGAGAGTCGTGCAAGGCGCAACAATGTCCGCATTATTGGGGTTCCGGAGAAGTCCTCTGAGATGACTACAGATCTCCTCGTGGAGGACCTGATACTGAACCATCTGGCCCCCAAAGGCCTCAGTAACTTTTTTGCAGTTGAGCGCGCCCACCGTGTTCCGGGTGGAGCTCATAAGCCAGGCGCTCCGCCGCGACCCATAATAGCTAGAATTTTCAACTTCAGGGACAGGGACGCTATTCTACAGGCATCGCGAACCGGAGGTCCCACGAAATTTGAGAATGCAACCGTCAGCTTTTACCCGGACTTTACCCAAGCAGTTCAGAAGCAGAGAATGGGATTTATGGGGGTCAAGCGGAGGATGCGGGACATGGGAGTGAAGTACTCTATGCTCTTTCCTGCCCGGCTTCGGGTTGAATACAACGAGCGAACGCTTTTCTTTGATCGGCCTGAGGTCGTCAGTGACTGGATAGACACTATACCGGCGCGTCGAGACCGCCCGGATCTCTCGGAGGGCGCAGAAGGTGGCCTGCAGGAACAGGAGTGAGGGGTGACTACGGCACACCAAGTGACTGGACTTTGCAGCAGTGGTTTGATGATTTCCTATGTGAATATTCTTGTTTGCTGAGCCCGGGGGTGGCGGGGGGGCACGGAACTCTTCCTCCTCCTGGGGTTTCTTTTTTTTGTAGACTAGTTTCTGGTTAGGGCGACAGGCACACTGCAAGTTGGTGTGGTTCATTGGACTAGCGCAGGGGTGCATGGTGGGGGGATTTGTTCTAGGAGTTTTCTTGGGGGTGGGCTGGGAAATTTTGTTAGGCTTTGTTGGGTTTAGAGGCAATGTTTCACGATTTATTTTGATTTCGATGTCTGCTTCGCTGGAAGGGGGAGTCGATCCTTACTGTTGGGATGGGGGGTAGGGGGCTGAGGGTCATCAGTTGGAACGTCAATGGCCTGGGGGATGGTATCAAACGGGGTATAGTGTTTCTTTTTTTTTGCAGACTAGTTTCTGGTTAGGGCGACAGGCACACTGCAAGTTGGTGTGGTTCATTGGACTAGCGCAGGGGTGCATGGTGGGGGGATTTGTTGTAGGAGTTTTCTTGGAGGTGGGCTGGGGAATTTTGTTAGGCTTTGTTGGGTTTAGAGGCAATGTTTCACGATTTATTTTGATTTCGATGTCTGCTTCGCTGGAAGGGGGAGTCGATCCTTACTGTTGGGATGGGGGGTAGGGGGCTGAGGGTCATCAGTTGGAACGTCAATGGCCTGGGGGATGGTATCAAACGGGGTATAGTGTCGCAATTCCTGAAACGTTTCTCCCCTGATGTGGTGTTGTTACAAGAAACGCATTTGATTGGGAACATATGTCGTGCAATGAACCGCCGAGGGTATCGTCTGGTCGCCCACTCTGGATTCACCACTGGGTCGAGAGGGGCGGGGATTCTAGTCAGAAGCTCCCTCTCCCTTGCAATAGACGTGACCACTCTAGATGATAGAGGTAGATATGCTGTTGTTTCCGGCAGATGGGAGGGGAAGACGATCTCCATACTTTCTGTTTATGTCCCGCCTGGCTTACAAACTACGACATTTGCAGACCTGGGGGAGATAATACTGGGACTCCCAGAGGGTATTTTAATTGTGGGCGGAGACTTCAACTCAGTGGTCTGTGGCACAGAGGATCGTAGCCCCCCAAGAGACCATGTGAAATCACAGTCTTGGTTGAGTAACTTCTTGGAGACGCTGGGTCTAGTGGATTGCTGGAGGTTGATGTACCCTGGGCAGGCACAGTACACCTTTCCTTCTGGAGCGCACGGGAGCCTCTCCCGACTTGATTACATACTTGTGCCGGCGGCGCAGGCCGTCTCGGTTAGGGAGGTTAGACACCTGGCCCGGGGTATATGCGATCACTCCCCAGTGTGGCTCTCCATTGATGCTCAGTTTGGGGCGGAGGGTAGAGTGGCCCCGCTTAATCCCTGGCACTTTCGTAATCCCAAAACCAGGGCGGGTATGGTCAAGTCCATCGATCAGTACTTTGCTGAGAATGTGGGGTCGGTGTCCTCTTCTGTTTCCTTGTGGGAGGCTTTTAAGACTGTGATCCGTGGTCAAGCCCTCTCTCTGATTGCCGATGCTAAGAAAAGGAAGATTGAGGAGGTAGAAAGATTGGAGGCTGACCTCAGTGGCTTGGAGAGAGAGTTGGAGTCTGGTGCGACACAAGAAAGACGGCATGCGCTGCATCTTAAACAGTCGGATTATCGTGCTCTGGTGACAGACGCTGTCAAGGCTATGAGCCGGGAGCAGCGGGGACGATTGTATGATGTGGGAGATAAAGCGGGAAAGTTGATTGCCTGGTTGGATAAGAAAGAAAGGGCGAGTCGTGTGGTGCCTGTGATAGAACGTGCTGATGGAGTGCGAGTGATTGACCCCGTTGACATAGTGGAGAGTTTTGCGTGTTATTTCCAGAAGGTGTATGCACCAGTCTCAGACAGACCGGAGGAAGACTCGCATCTGTTGCTTAGGGATATCGCCTTGCCCTGTCTGTCTGATTCAGACAAAGAGCTCATGGAATCGGAATTCTCCAATGATGAAGTGGCGCTCGCTATCCGCTCCATCCGTTCGGGCAAGGCCATGGGCCCGAATGGTATTCCCATCGAGCTGTACAAGTTACGTCCGGATAAATTGGCGCCTTATCTCCGCGAGATGTTCCTGGAGTCGCGTGAGATTGGGTCACTCCCACGGGACCAGCGACTTGCATCCATCGTTGTGATTCCCAAAGAGGGTAAACCCCGGGATTTATGTGCCTCATATAGACCGATATCACTTTTAAATGCCGAACCCAAAATCCTGGCAAAACTGTTGGCTAATCGCCTCATAAAGGTGATTGGCGACTTGATACACCCAGATCAGTCCGGATTTATTCCGCACCGCAACACGGCGCTCAACTTACGTCGTCTTCATGGCGTCCTGGCGAGTGCGGGGTTCTTACGTGAGCCGGCCATCTTGGTGTCCTTGGATGCCATGATGGCCTTTGACACCGTAGAATGGCCGTATTTGTGGGCCGCCCTCGCGAAGTTTGGGTTCGGCCCCGGGTTTATCGGTTGGGTTAAACTCGTGTATGCGGAGCCGCTTGCCCAGGTTGTGGTTAATGGTAGGGTCTCGAAGTCCTTTGTGCTTGGGAGGGGTACACGACAGGGATGCCCGTTATCTCCTTTGCTGTTCGCGCTCGCCCTGGAACCCCTAGCGGCTTGGCTGCGATGGGAACCGTCACTTAAGGGAATCAGGTGGACCCCTGACTTTGAGGACCGCCTATCGTCATACGCAGATGATATTCTGCTATACCTCACCTCCCCACGGAAATCGTTGGGAGTACTGTTTGATGTCCTCAGCTCATTTGGCAAAAACTCCGGCCTGGTGATTAATTGGGCTAAATCCTGCATCTATGCACTCACTGGTGATGTCCCCCTGCTACCGCGCAACTGCCCGATACAGATAACGCAGATTGGATTCAAATATTTAGGGATCTTTATATCATTAGACCCCGCGATACGTTATGAGCGCAACCTGCTCCCCCCGCTGCTCCGGCTTAAATCTGATGTAGTGGCCTGGAGTGGCCTGCCGTTGTCCCCGCTCAGAAGGGCTGCCCTTTTTAAGATGATGTCCCTGCCCCGGTTCTTATACGCCCTTCAGAATACACTTGATCTCGTACCAGCACGATACTTTTGCGAGGTAGAGGGTCTGCAGAGGCAATTAGTTTGGGGCGGGCGTTCTCGTATCGCTCTTGCAAAATTGACACTGCCTTGGTACGACGGGGGCATTGCATTGCCGGACATCAGGCGCTACTATTGGGCATCTCAATTGAGTGCCGTTAACCATGCCATGAAATGGACAAATGGCAGTTGCCGGGAGGGATTTATAACAGGGCATTATATTCTAAATCGAATTGCGCAGTACTGTCAGGGCCCACCGCAGTGGCCGTGCGGGTGTGGAGAAGTGCGAACGCAGCCATGGGATGGTCTGACAAATTGACTAGGGCGACCCCGCTTTATGCGGCGGAGAGACTGGGTAGCCTGTGGACGACGAAGGGATTCGAGAAGTGGGACCTTATCTGTATCAGTACGATTGGGGATCTGTGGGTCAAAGATAGGATCAAGACCCTTGAGGAGCTGCAGTCGGAATATGCTCTTAGTAATAGGGAGCAGTTTCGCTATATACAGATCCGACATGCGCTCCACTCGGTCTTCCCGACCGGAACTGTCACTCCGGAATCCTCCCCCCTTGAGGATAGAGTGCTCGATGGCTGTACTCCCAATAGCACCATATCTCTCATATATAAAAAATGTATTAACGACCGAACGGATCTGCTTCTACAGCTCCGTGAGGCGTGGACCGGTGATGGACTGGAATTGGACGATGTTATGTTATGTTATGTTATGTTATTGGGGTTGCTTATATAGCGCACGGCTACTCCAGGGAGTGTCCCGGCGCTTTCTGACCCCAAACTGAGAAAGAAGATGGAAGAAAACACAAACATAACAAGTTACTGCTTGTAAAGCCAGGTTTTCAGGGCCTTTCTGAAGGCAAGCAGATTAGAAGTACGGCGCAGATCCACAGGCAAGGAATTCCATAGTTTTGGGGCAAGATGTGTAAAGGAACGACCACCTATCCTGACCCTTCTAATGGGAGGAACCATTGCCAGGCCAAGACATTCAGATCGGAGAGATCTGGTGGGTTTATAGAAAAGAAGCCGTTTCTGAATGTACGAGGCCCCAACCAAATGGAGTGCCTTGTGGGCTAAAGTGAGAGCCTTGAAAGTAATACGCTTCTTAACTGGGAGCCAATGAAGGGAAGAAAGCAGCTCTGAAGCCCGAGCTTGTCGAGGTAGGCCAAAGATCGCCCTTGCTGCAGAGTTTTGAACTACCTGAAGTTGGTGCAGGAGGTAGTCCGGTAAACCCAGGTAGAGGACATTTGAGTAATCAATCCTGGAGCAAATCAAAGCCTGTACCGTCAGCTTCCTGTGGACTAAAGGGAGCAGAGGAAGACATTTTCGCAGCATTTTTAACAGACCAAAACAGGTGTTGGAGAGACCTGTGATCTGTGTTTTCAGCGAAAGGGTGTTATCAATTTTGATCCCCAAGTTTTTTGCAACCACAGAGGAAGAGGAAGGGGGTGACATACACACCGGCCACCATTCCTGCCACGGTGGATCTGCTTGACAGCCGAAGAAAAGCACCTCAGATTTATCAGGGTTGCATTTGAGGCTGCTTCGCTGAAACCAGTCGAAGACAGCCCCCAGGCAACCCCGGATGCTCTCCCCGTCAAACTCCATGCCCTTCTTGCAGGTGAAGAGAAGCTGGGTGTCGTCAGCGTATGATATGATCTGGGCACCCATGGACTCCGCAAGTACCGCCAGTGGAGTCATGAAGATGTTAAAAAGGGTCGGGCTAAGCACCGACCCTTGTGGGACTCCAACATCCATAGGCGGCACCTCTGCGGAGTACGGCGGGGCCCAGACCACTTGTCGACGACTCGCTAGGTAAGATCTCAACCAACTCAACACCGTTCCACGGAGACCAATCTCGTGAAGTCTTCTCAAGAGGGCCTCATGCGGGACGGTGTCGAAGGCCGCCGACAGATCCAACATCACCAGCATAGCTCTTCCCCCTGCGTCGAGAACTTCCTTAATGGCTTCGTTTACTTCCAAAAGAGCGGTCTCGGTGCTCAAATTGGAGCGGAAGCCAGATTGGGTAGGGTGGAGTAACCCCTGGTCTTCCAAGAAGGAGGAAAGCACAGAGTGGACGTGCTTCTCGACGATCTTAGCCAGACTGGGCAGGAGAGATATGGGCCTATAGTTCGCATGTATCTCTGGGTCAAGGCCTGGTTTTTTTAGAAGGGGAACAACCATTGCCTTCTTCCATGCTGGCGGAACCATGCCACTGGATAGGGATGAATTCAAGATAGGGTAAATCAGGGAATTGAAAATCTTGGCATTCCTAGCTAGAAAACTCGCCGGACAGGGGTCAAGCGGAGAGCCTGATTTAATTCTGAGTAGGAGATCCAAAGAAGTAGATTCCGATAAAGGTGGGAACTCCGATAGAGTGGGGCACGTATCAGATGGAAAAGACAAGAAATTTGAATCAATCATAGGTACATTGGGGACAGCTGGAGGAAAGGCGTCTTGGATGAGTTTGATTTTCATATTAAAAAAGATAGCCAGCTCCTTTACCCAGGATTCAGAGAACTTATGCTGGACTGAACTCGATTTAGGAGAAACAAACTCTTTGACAATGGAGAAAATTTCTTTACACGAGTTTGACGCAGCTTCAATTCTGTTGGCGAAATAATTCTTTTTGGCCTCTAGAATGGCCGCATGATAAGATTTAATAGATGCTTTGTAGGCGGACTTAGCATCCTTATCGTACTGTTTCCGCCAAAGTCTTTCGGCTAACTTACAATTTCGCCTAGCAAGAGTCAGTGATTTGGAGAACCAAGGAGCCGAGCTACGCTTAGTGGATGAGCGAGGCGTAGAAAGAGGAGCAAGATCATCAAGCCCATCCGTAAGCCATTTCTGAAAAGTTTCAAGGTCTCTTTCGAGATGGCCGGATAGGATGCAAGGATGTTCTTGAAACGCTTGAACAAGGCTCTCCTGAGTAATTTTATGAAAGGGTCTACTGGGGTGCCTCAGTTGGTCAGAGTTATTACAAGAGATTTTACTTCTGCCTTGAATTAAAAAGCTGATCAGGGAGTGGTCAGACCACAAAACAGGAATGGAACGGGACATAATGAGGGGAATAGTGGAGAACACTTGGTCAAGGGTGTGACCCTTATCATGAGTTGCACTAGAGATGTAGGGAGTTAGACCAAGGGGAGCAGTGATGTCCGTGATTTTAATAGCTTCACTGTCCGATTCGACATCCATGTGAATGTTAAAATCCCCAAGCATTATGCAGTGTTCCACCTTCAGGCATAGAGTGGAAATAGCTAATTGAAGCTCCTCGAAGAAGGCACCACGCAGACCAGGAGGTCTATAAACTAGGAGCCCTGAGAAAGATTGGTGTGGGGTAAGTGTAATAGAGAAGGCGAGGGATTCGCAGCCGGAGATCGGTGAAGAAGGAATGATTGCACAAGCAAAAGATCTTTGAACTGCAAGAGCCACACCCCCACCTTTACCCAGTGCCCTATCCATTCTATAGACTATATAGTCGGGAGGAATGGCTGCCGCAATATCAGGGTTAGAAGACTCATTGAGCCAGGTTTCTGTAAGCATTAGACAAAGTGGTTTCTCAACGGTCAATAGCTCAAAAATGTCCAGAGCGTGTCTATGCAAAGAACGGGTATTTAACAGTAAACACTTAAAATTATTTACGGGGAGTAAGTGGGGTCCCTCAGATACCCGGTAGATGTTAGGGTACCAACCACAACCAGGACAGCGACATTTACCTTTGTAACGGCCTGGAAAGACAGGCCGACAGGACGTAATATTCAGGGCATAGGATAATAAATCCGTTGCAGAGTAGGTAAGCCTATGGCCAGAGTCTGCCGCCACGCCGGTCGCAGCCGTGACGCGGACGGGCGCAGACGGGCAGGACTCTGGCACGACTCCGGCACAGATACGGCGCTTCCGCTGCCCGCGTCCACTGCGCGGAGACATCCCTGCCCGTTTTTATGACGCTGCCAATCGCGTCACGACCAACTACCCGACCCAAGATGGCCGCCAAAACCGGTGCTCTGCTCTCGGCGTCAATACTCGGCCGAGAGCAGGACCGGAGCAAGAGGGGAGGGGGTGGAAGGGATCTGAAGCGCTACTGAGCGCAGGGGGACACAGCACAACAAATATTGCTCAGATGTAGTCACAGAGAAAAATACACAATTCGATTTTTAAAAACAGCTAAAATAGCTAAAATAAAGTGGAAAGGCAAGAGACCTCCCGGCTTCCGCCTCAGGAGGGGGAAAAGTGCGTTTGCTGTCAGAAATCACCAGCGCTCACCCTAGCGTCCCTTTTATGACGCTGCCAATCGCGTCACGACCAACTACCCGACCCAAGATGGCCGCCAAAACCGGTGCTCTGCTCTCGGCGTCAATACTCGGCCGAGAGCAGGACCGGAGCAAGAGGGGAGGGGGTGGAAGGGATCTGAAGCGCTACTGAGCGCAGGGGGACACAGCACAACAAATATTGCTCAGATGTAGTCACAGAGAAAAATACACAATTCGATTTTTAAAAACAGCTAAAATAGCTAAAATAAAGTGGAAAGGCAAGAGACCTCCCGGCTTCCGCCTCAGAAAAGTGCGATGAGGATTGGCAGGCGGCGGTATCCTCCCTGAAAGAGGTCGCGATCCCGGCCCGTCTCCGGCTGGTGCAACTGAAGATGCTACACCGTATCTATGTAACTGGTCCCCGTCTGGTACGTATGGGTCTCGCTGTGGATGGAGTGTGTAGGCGTGGCTGTGGTGCGCTGGGTACCTTCCTACATATTATATGGGAATGCCCGGCTGTGGCTCTGTTCTGGAACCGTGTGCATGTGATTATGGAGGAGGTCACTGGAGTTTCTCTGCTGCCTGAGGCCCGCCGTTGTTTGCTGAATATATGGGAGCCAAATGACTACACTGTGCACAAACGCAATGGGCTACGCTTGGCAACATGGTGGCTAAAAGAGACATAGCACAGTTATGGGGGTCCCAGAGGGCACCTACGACTTCTGCGTGGGAAGAAAATATGGACTGGTGCATGTTCAGGGAAAAAACTGTATATGTTGCACGTGGTAGACCCAAGAAGTGGGGTAGGGTCTGGGACCAATGGAATTCGTATTGTGGGGAGATTTGTGCCCCCCCCGTTCGCGGGGGCCCCGGTACTGCCACAGTCCCCGTGACCTGACGTGCCTACAAACATTTAGATTTTCTTATTATGTGCCCGATTACCCAGGGCCCCCCCCTCCCACTTCTCATTTCATCCTTATTTCTATATGTATGTTCGATATGACTCTCCCCTATGAGAAGCATGTTTGCCGCATTGCCTCTTGTTTCGTGTGTTACTGTTGTCTCTTCTTGTTTTTAAAATAATTAAAATAGCAAGACCTTCACTATTTCCTACACCACTATTCTGCTCCTGTCGAAACGATACGTTGAATTGCTGCTGGGACCCCGGGCTGTCGGCTGAAAGCTGTGTAAATTGGCAATACCAACTGCTCTCTATTGTTTTAGCGACGGCCGGCCCCTGTGGTTGTAGGCTCGCAAATGTAATACTGCAATTGAAATAAAGGTTTTAAAAAATAAAATAAAAATAAAAATAAAAATCTCCCACCGGAGACTGCGCAAGCGCAGCCTTCGGTCCTCGACCTAAAAATTACAATTTCCTGCTGTGACACTCCAAATTATCTCTTCAGTCCTGTGTCTTTGAATGGTAGTTCAAGTACCAGTATGCAGCAGGAACATACGAGAAAAGAGCTACGGGACTTTGCCAACAATTTTATTGGGTTCACAGGGTCCTACACAGTGCTTAATTTGTAAAACAATAAGGACCAAAGTTTTGCTTAGAAGCCACTGTCCAGCACTACAGAAGGTTGGAATGCAGGGTATTAAAGATAGTAATCTTAATTCCAACTTAATTCCAACTCGCATCTTTTTCATCCAACACCAGACACTCCCTGCCTCTTCTCTCACTCATCCCTGCTTTCTCTCTTTGGCACTGTTTTCCGTCTTTTTCTTCCCCCTTCTTTCCCGTTTTGTGTTTGTCTCTCTTCTTCTGGGTGAAAATTTGAAGAAGAAAAAGACATGCCTGTCCCGAAAAATGAGTGCAAGTGGTCCCCACCTACAACTATCGGCTTAAATTAAGCACTGGGCGTACACCTGATTGACTGTGTGCTGTGGCATCTTCAATCTGCAATCATTCTGGGCTCTGGGCAAATGAATGGCAAAAAGCATTCTAGTTTTGTGAATTTGTGCCTCTTAGCAAAACACTTGGGTTCTCAATACATTGAAAACCCAGAGATGTGTACCAGGAATAGGGCTGTGTATGTCACTTTGTTGCTGTGTAGGTTCTTCATGCCAAGACCAGAATTAGAAATCGAGAAGACCTGCTGCTGTGAACTTCCCTGAAATGAGAGGCATATCTGCTGCACAATGTGGAATCAAACAGTCAGTAGATTTGTTCAGCGCTGCTTGTCACCCGCGAGGTCATCCAGGTGCAGGAATGGTGCAGACACTTGATCAGGAAGGATAACGAGTAAGGCCCATCTGAATGAAGCCTGCATTTCAGCTGACCAGATGCTACAATGTTCTTGCAACCAAAACTGAAAAGCTAATTAGTGGCCTTGAGGTCAAAGACATGCAGGGTGTATTCTCGAACTGCAAGTGTGGTCAGAATGCCTTATCCCTGACCAACTTTAGCACCCCAATTTGTAAGAGTCCCTATTGTCCTTCTTCACCCCAGAAAAATGTAGTTTTCCCCCTTTGCACCTCTGGCCTTAGGATAGTGTTCCGTAGGCTTCCGTAGGCTTCATCTGTTTTGTTGACTTCTTAGGGGGTCTCAGTCCAGCAGGCGCACTCACCGGACCACACGCCAGCACGCAGCTCCTGCCCCTGGGTTGGCAACGCTGTTGGTCTCGCCGCGAACGTCCATCCAGGAGCGGCTGAGACTACAGCTCCCAGCGGGCTTTGCGGCAACTTCCTGTGTCCCGCTGTCTTCGCGCCCGGAGGCGCTACAAAGCACAGTCCACCCCTCCGCGTCGCGGGACGCGCGCGGGCGACGCCGGGCGGAGCCCGGGCAGAGGGCGGGCCGTCTAAGGCCGTCCAAGGACGATCAGGGACGGGACGGGCCACGTCCTTAACATCTTCTACAATGGGTAAGCGAAAATTGCCGACACCATCGGCGGATGAAGCTAAGGCGAAGGTACCTAAGTATACTACAAGTATACTTACATATTTAACTACCAAGGTGGGGGAACTATCATCTAAAATTGCTGAGTCTGAGCGTGAACTGGGCATTGCCTCTAGTCCCGGTACCGCTGATACTTCATATGCCTCATCTTTAAATTGTATACCTTTGGAGCCTCGGGTTATAATTGAGGCTTGTAGACCCTCCCTGTCACTTCCTGCTACAGTTCTTCCATGCCCGGCCATATCTGAAACGGTGATACCTAACGCCCCATTGAGCCCTGGGGTTGCTGGAAGGTCGGATTCAATTGCGGCTGGCTGTTCTCAGCCAGCCCTACTGACAGAGGAGGTCATTATGGCCTTATTGGAAAAACTGTTTACAGACAGACTTGAGACTGCTTTAATCCAGATTGCTTCGGATATCAATGAAACATTGAAGGACTGTGTTAAGAACCTTATATCAAAATGTGATCGTATAAACGATGTTCTTAACGCTCGGACCCCTGCATTTTCTATGCCCTTGGCGCCATGTCCTCCAGTTGTAAAGGTCACTATCCCTAAAGCTGGTGACCTACCTGTAACTAGACCAACTAATATCCCTCTTTTACCTATGCCACCAAAAGGGAAAGTAGACAATGGAATATACATCCCTTCGACAGAGGTTGCCCCTGGTCCAAATTGTTTCACAAGGCCTAGAGGCCAGCGGGGGGCTCCGGAAAAAAGTATACCACCTATAAATTTACCACCGGATTCAACACCCTTTGTCGCAATATTGGTTAACGTGCCTAAACTCGAAAACGGAGCGATAGAACAACATGAGTCTCTTCTTAGTCACGTTAAAAAATGGTGTAATGCCAACTGCACGGGTGAAAGTAACATCGCGGATAATATTGTAACAAGTAGACGGGTAAACTGGGTGGGCAAAAGCAAGAAAGAAGTTGCAGGAGACTGCGTCATTGTAAATTTTAAAACTAGGAATGTCGCGAGTCGACTTTTCTGGGATGACTCCCCTTTGGATCCCGTGAGCAAAGGGGTGCGGGCGATGCCTCTGGGTTTCTTTTACCCCCGTCCACAGAGGTTAGTTGTAAATGAGAATATTAAGTTACAATCTATTGATAACACTTGGGCAGAGGATAATCTTATTTCACCTATGCCTTTTAATGTCTGGATGACTAAGCCAACTAAAGCTAATGGTGCAGTAAATGTTATAAGGAATACACCCTCTAATAATCTACCATTGTCAAATATGTTTTCAGCATTAGCTGATAGAGTAGACATTGAATGACTAGCACCCGTACCTGACCAGGATAACTTGATTTGCTCAGTCAATACTGATGTGGCCCTACCTGTTGTTAGTGTCGAATCTGTTATAAATGACCCACCACAGTTAGGGGGAGAGCACATACGGTTATTATCATGGAACATCGCAGGCCTACGGGCAAAACAAAATGACTGTATTTGGTTACAATTAGTGAAGAACCATGATATTGTCGCATTACAAGAAACTTGGTCGAAAGATAAAGGGTTCTGGGTAGAAGGTTTTATTTCTTTCTTTGTTGATGCTCTGAGTTCTACATCGGGTAGGGACAGAGGGGGTTTGTTATTCCTTATTTCGGTTAAAATTGCTGGTAATGTTAGAGAAATCCCTAGTTTTTCTCACTACTTCCAAATGGTGGAAATTAGTTTGGCTGATAAGAATAAGATTGTACTAATAAACTGTTATAACTCCATGCAGGGGGGACCCCCAAATTTTGTTTTAGACGGTCTATCAGACTTCTTAACCAAGTATTTGTCCAAACAAACCACTTTTGTTCAGTGTATAATGATGGGTGATTTTAATGTTCATTTGTGTGAGTCTCATTGCCAGATTATTGATGAAAATGGTCCTGATCATACTTTAACGCCACACTTTGAACATAGTCCAAAGGGTGTGGCAATGGAAAACATGCTCTCATCAAATGATCTATATGAACCAGGGATTGCAGATATATCAAACCGTGTGGTCACATATAACGCTAGGGGCAGTGAATCAATCATAGACTATTTTTTTATGTCTTCAGGGCTCCTTCGTTATGTTCTATTTTATAATGCGTTTGTTAGTGGATTTAGTGACCACAATCCTGTGTTATTGGTTTTAGATACTCTCTCTGGTTTACATAAAGGAGTAGCTAGGCCTACTTCTATAAGGGATGTGAAGAGCAAAGATCAAGGCAGACGCCTTAAATGGTGCAAAGTCTGCCCAGAGAATTTTCATGATCGTATTGTGCAGGACATGGGAGCTGAACTTGGGATATGTTTGAATAAAGAGATGAGGGGAGGGGAAGTTGTGAGTGCCTTTGAAGATATTTGTGCCAGAGTGGATAAAGATCTCAGAGTCAAACCAGGGAAAGGCTTGGTCCCAGTGTGTAGATGGTTTGACCATTCCTGCTCACAGGCACACGCAGCTCTGTGGAAAAGCCTTAAACAATCACCCAGAGATAGAATTTTGGTGGCAGATTTAAGAAGACAATACGCTTTGGCAGTCAAACTTCGAAAAAAAGCCATCAAAGATGAAGCCTGGGACTCTTTGATGGACCCCACTACCCTTAAACATAGCTCCAAATTTTGGGCTATAATCAATAATCCCTTGTTTTCCCATACATCAAATCAGGACCTTGAAATTAATATATCTGAAGCCGATTGGATTAATCATTTTTCCAACATATATGGTTCAAACGAGATTGCTGAGGTGTTTAAAATACCTTATTCCTCGGCTTCTCATATTAAGTTAGATTTCACCAAATCTGAAGTAGAATTGGCAATTTTAGGCTCAGCTGCAAATAAAGCCCCTGGTCCGGATGGGGTTCCCCCGGACTTATACAAACTTAATTCAGAGTTGTGGGCTGAGGTTTTAGCCAATGTTTTTAATTGTGTGTATGAGGGGGGGTTGCCAAAATCATGGTCATGTGCCATTATAGTCCCTATTTTTAAAAAGGGCCTAAGAAGCGACCCAAAGTGTTTTCGGCCAATTTCACTACTGGATTCCTCAATGAAGATTTTGGGCAAAGTCCTGCTTGCTAGAATTAACACCTGGTCTACAGTTAATAATATTCTAGTTGATGCCCAATATGGGTTTCGTGCTGGGAGGGGGACTGAGGACCAATGCCTAAATCTTCATTTATTAATCTCGAAATACACAACTGTTAAAAAAGGGTCAATTTATGTCGCATTCATGGACCTATCTACAGCTTTCGATTTGGTGAATAGAGCTCGATTATGGACCATGTTGCTAAAGCTGGGTTTGGACCCCCCCCTTGTATATTTTCTGGCAGAATTACATAAAGATCTGAAAGCCTCAATCAGAATGGACCAGGAAGGTAATCGTACCGCCTGGTTCAAATCAAGCAGGGGAGTGCGGCAGGGCTGCATTCTTGCGCCCATGCTATTCACCTTGTATATAAATTCACTTGAGGAAACTCTTTTATCAGCGACCTTGGATACTCCGCGTGCAGGGGAAACTCGTATTCCGGTTCTCCTGTACGCGGATGATGCCGCTTTAATAGCTCGGACTCCTATAGGTCTACAAAAACTTTTAAATGCTTTTAATGATTTTATGCTATCATTAGACCTAGTAATAAACAACTCCAAATCACACGTCATGGCTTTTGGGGCTGGTAAAAACAACTCCAGGCAGTTTTATTGTAATGGCGATGTGATCACCAATGTTAAAGTTTTTACATACTTGGGTGTAATTTTTGATAATAAGGGAAGTTGGGCTCCGCAAATTGTAGCTAAAACTAAGGCGGTTAGAAGCTCAGCTACTGCTATTTTAAGTTTTGCTAGGAGACTGGGCGGGAAGCCAACAGGTGCTTTACTTAACTTGTACAGGGCAAAATCAGTGGCAATAGCCAGGTATGGCTCTGGTCTGTGGGGCTATGTAAATAGTGAATCAATACAAAGGGAAGAAAATAGATTCCTGCGTTCTACCTTAGGGCTCCCCCAATCTACAGCCACGTTTTCAGTCCACCAGGAAGTTGGGTTGGGCTATATATCGGACACCCTTTCTATGGCCCCTATCCTGTTATGGATAAGGCTTTGGACAAATAAAAACTTGGGCCTTAATCATAAAATATTGGCGGACTGTTTAAAACTGGATAATTACAAAAGTATAGATTGGCTTTCACATATAAAGAAGTGCTCCTTGGATCTGGGACGCCCTGATATTTTTCTGATTCCCCAGGATCTTAAGAAATTAGATTTAGCCTGGGTGAAGGCCAACTTTATGACTAGGAAAAACGTGGAGAGGGAAGAATGCCAACTACTCAAGCCCACGGTCAGAGCCCACTATCTGACTATCACGCGGCTTACCATCCAACCGTACCTTACTATTGTCACTATCCCCTTTCATAGGTGGCTTCTGGTTAAACTTAGGTTTAACCAGATTTATACGGTCTTGTGTGACAGTCCCGGTTGGTTTAAGGAGGAAGATGCCCCTGTCTGTAACTGTGATAGTTTTTGTCTTCAAAATAATATGCACTTTATGCTATTTTGTAATTTTTTTATTGAGCCCAGACAGAAATACCTTGTACCAGTATTGAAGGAAAAAGCTTTTCTTCAGGCAAAACCTGCTCTCCTGTACCTCCAATTAATGGATTCTACGTTGGCCATGTTTAGCGTGGCCAACTATCTTGTTGCTGCGGTTAGGATCAGGAGGAAAAGACTTAAAGATGTAAATATTGGTGTTTTGTGAACATAAATGAAATGGAAGTGGTCTTCTTTTTAAAATGTATATTTATTGAGTATTTTCTCTTTTATGATGTATTTTTATAATGTGTATTAATTCGCTATTATTGTTGTTTCCTCATATCATGTGTTTTTTATGAAATTGTTACTGATTGCGGCTTCTGTATGTGATTATGAATCTGTCTGCCTTTGTGATGAAATTGTAGAATGCTTTTATGATTTTTAATTTAAATCGAATAAAGTGGTTTTGACTTGACTTGACTTGACTTCTTAACCTTTGGATCATCCGTTTAGACCTTATATTTTCAGAGTTATCCTTCTTTGGTTTTGCAGTGGGATTCTAGCCCTGCTCTTTATAGCTGATGATCTGGTGGTCTAACAGGTGCTACCAGAAGATACGAGAAGGATATATTTTTGTTGCATTCCTTACACACCTACTTTTCTACACGGAAATAAAAAAAAACAGGTGGACTTTGAAAGTGGTAGCGTATAAGACCTAACCACAAATAGCCTGAGTGAGCAAGCACAGCGATGAGCATGACTGTCCTAATGATGGTTCTGGTGTAGTTTAAATTCTCCCTTAACCAAAAAAAAATAAATAGGGTAAAATGGTCATTTCCCACCATATTTCTTTAACGGACAAAAAAACAATAAATTGTACAAGCGTTTCTAAAGGAACACTCATGAAAGATTTTAGCGAATACCTCGTTTGCAAAGCGAGCCTGGTCTCCACAAGGATGAAGGCTCTAGGCAAGAAAGGTTGAGGTTGGGATGTTGACTGTGAAACTTTTATGAAATGGCTTTTCTTACCTCAATGTCAGAATGACACATTGACGACAAAGGACACTGGACACCCTAACATGTTAGTGATGCTGCACAGATATGGCAGAGATGCTTCTATTAATTAAATCTTAATCTAAAAAAAAACAATAGATTTGCCTGTCCGATTTCAGTATGGTGCATTACGTGGAGGTGGATATCACACTCATGTGCAATTGGCTTAGTCACCTGTTTCTAAAAAATACTTTTCATTTTTTTAGTGCCTGGTTTTATTGAGTTCTTTCAAAGTAGTTCAGTCC
The DNA here is from genome assembly GCF_964261635.1 of Lissotriton helveticus. Lineage (NCBI taxonomy): Eukaryota > Metazoa > Chordata > Amphibia > Caudata > Salamandridae > Lissotriton > Lissotriton helveticus. Next base: position 586,748,043 of record NC_136072.1, read on the forward strand.
ATTCGGAAGGAGCAGCTAGTCCCAGCTAGTCCATAGCCCACCCTAACCAGCCAACAGCCCATACCACCCCTTAAGAAGCCTGCCTCGATAGGAAGGAGCAGCTGGGGAAAACATGTCAACAACCCATCCCAGCTAGAAGGAAGTCCATCCTAGCAAACCAAGCGCCCATCACACAACCTTAAGGAGCCCACCCTACACAAGCAGGAGCAGATGGGTAGGCATGTGAAAAGCTCCTTCCAGCCAGCCTAAAACCCACTTAGCCCCAAGAGGCTCTCCACTGCGTTCCATCAGTAGTCCCACTCCAGCCAGCTTGAATCCACATGTCATAGGGAGATCGACCTAGCCTTGTACTAGCTTTGGAATCCCATGGCGAGAGCTCAGTGCGGGCAACCAACAGCCTACCACGACTTTTGGTCTAACTTTACCTTTGTGAATCAGCCCTCAGTGTGTACCAGGAGTAGCATTACCACACAAAACAAAGGGCAATTCGTAGTGAGGCCAATTGCATGCTTTTTAGAGATGTTCCTCTGGCTGAACATTAAATGAGGAGTTCACTCAACTCTTTTGTGGGCTATGAATGGCCCACAATACAAAAATCTCAGAAACATTGAGTCAAACAGGTTACTTACCTTCGGTAATGTTCTTTCTGATACTCTTGTATAACCACAGATCCCTCACCTTTAGAAAATCCCCAGGAGCAAACTGGATCTGAATATTTTTTTCAGCAATGTTCCTGTATGCTGATAGGTGTGGCCATGTTGTTTCACTGTGACGCAGAACTACCCCGAAAGTGATGGAGCCACATATGAGTGCCACCCTTTCACGCTGACGTCAGTTTTCTAATCTTTTCCACATGTTCAGACATGGATCACTTGGAACAAATTGCAGGTGACAGTCTAACTTGGAACCATATTATGTTTGGAAGTCCACTCCTCAAAATCGGGAGGTGGGAGGGCAGTGAGGAATCTGTGGTTATATAGAGTATCCATCAGAAAGAGGATTACCAATGGTAAGTAACTTGTTCTTCAGATGGATATTTTTAACCATCAATTCCTCACCTGTATAATAGATTGCACAGTAGTGCTTCTCAAAGGAAGTTGATTCAGAATAGGAAGTCTTGCAGGGCAGAGCAGGCAAATTGACCCTCCTGCCAGACCTGACTGTAAAGGCAGAAGTGCTTTGTGAACATGTCTACTGACACCCACATTGTAGCCTGACAGATACCCAGAACTGGAAACCCCCCTAACCAATTCTGTTGTAGCACACTTGGCCATGATGGAAGGAGTCTGCAGGCCTTTGGTGAAAGCTTCTTGGCCAGCACATAGTAGATTTTAATGTAGATGCCTATCCATCATGACAGGGTCCTTTTCTGCAGTGCCTTCCCTTTATTTGCTCCAAAGAATCCTACAGAAGAGTGAGAGACTGGCAGGCATGAAGAGGTGTCACATCTTTGGGGAAGAAGGCTGTTTGGGTCAACAGCACTAATTGGCCAAGCAGAAGGTGGTGTAGGGAGGTTGCACAGACGGCGCCTCCAGTTCACTCATGTAGCCTGTAGAAGTGATTACAATCAGGTAAACTGTCTAGAGCATCAGTAGTGCCAGTGAACACCTGGACAATGGCTCAAAAGGCATTCACATAAGAAATGCCAGCACTAAGTTAAAGTTGCATTGTGGAATTACGAACAGTTTTTGGGGAACGTATGTGATCAGACCTTTATAAAACACACCAAACAGGTGAATAACATGTAAATGGAACGGGATGATCAGGTAAACAGACAAGGGATGACAGGGCCAACAGCTAACACTTAATTGTGCCCACTGTAAAGTCTTGCTAGGTCAATGATAAAAACAAGCAATAACACCTCTGAAGGTTTGACCTGCAGATGGTTAGTTTTAAAATTGCCCAGTCAGGCAACACATTTCTTCCAGCACCCATCATAAGTGAATTTTGTCAAGGGAGTTAGGCCACAAGGATAACCCACCACTGTGGCTAGCAGACTAAATGTGTACAACTGCCACCACTCAATCTCCACACACTGGCATGCAAGTTGAGGAGATCTGGGTGCAGGATCCTCCCCGTTACTGAGACAGAAGGTCCTTCCTAAGTGGGAGTCAAATCAGCGGGCAAAGAGCCATGCTCAGGGGCTCTGAGTACTACACTCTTCTGGCCCAGTCCAAGGCAATCAAATGACTCAGGCCTTGCCTGTCTTGATATCCCTCAGAACTTCAGGCAGGAGATGTAGCAGCGGGAGCAACAACAAAAGACCCAATCCATTGCAGTCGAAGTATGTCTCCGAATGACTTTCGTGGTGGAAACTCCAGTGCACAATAGTTTTGACACTGTGTAATATCAATGGTGGCAATATGATCTAACCACTGCATGCCCCATTTGACAGAAGAAGCCCCTTGCAACCTTGGGATGGAGACGCCACCATTGATCTGACAGACTATGCCCGTTCAGCTTGTCTGCTCTGGCATTCAGAGACCCTGCTAGATTGCAGGCTACCAGTTTTAATATGTTCTGCTGGCCCAGCAAACTCCGGCGACATATGGCCTTATTCACATGGCAGTTATTTTGTCTGCGAGGACTTGCACATGCCTTCCCTTGATGAACAACAGAATTGCTTTAAAGGCCAGACAGATCACCCAGAGATTCAGAAGATTAATATCAGAGACCAAAGGGCTCTAATCTCCACCTTCTACAGATGCCCCCAGCCCAGTAGTTACATGAGTGTCACAACTCTGAAATCTGTGTGAGAACTTAGAGTGGCCTACAGCACGTCAGGTTGGCACTCATTTGCCACTACAGAAGATTCTGAGCAGTCTCATGTGAGATCTGGATAGAGTTAGAGAGGCAGCCTGATGCTGAGCCATTTGAAACTTGAGTTTCTACTGCTGGGCTTGCAAATGCAAGTGTTCGTGAAGAGGTTGATGAATGAGGTTAGAAATCCAAGATACCTCAGAACCACCCTCAACATGATTCAGGACTGCACTTAAAACTTTGGGATCATATCCTGAATGTCCCAAACATGCTGAGGTGGGGGAGATGTCTTGAATACCACTGTGTTTAGGGCCGTCCCAATGAAGGATGTCCTATGCATGAGACCCACTTGGTCATTTAGTTCATTAAAGAAAACCCCCAAAGATGAACACCAAAGGATTTCGGTCATTGATCAGTGCCAGCCATGACTGACTTCAGCAAACCCGTCATGAGCAGCCAGCTGTCAAGGTATGAAATCACATGTACCTCTGACCTCCGAAGATGGGAAGTGACCACCGCCATCACTTCCATGAACACCTAGGGGCTAATGTATGGCACAAGGGGAGCACAGCAAATTGGAAGTACTTCAAAGCAACTGTGAAGCGCAGATAATGCCTGTTGGACTGAAGAACGGGTTTGTGAAAATAAACACCTTGCAAGCTGAGGACACCACACAAACTCCTGGGTCAAGAGCAGAAAGAATTTGAGACATGAGGAGCAATTTGAATTTGTCTCTCCTCAGAGAGTCATTCACAGATGGAGGTCAAGTATAGGCATGAGGCTTTGGGCCTTCTGTAGTGCAAGGAAATAGAGCAACTAGCACCAGTCTCTGAATCGGGCACCCACTCAATGGCACAATTGGCAGGCGAAGGTTGATTCCTTGAAGTAAGATCGTGGAATGGTCTGCTGATAGTCACTCTGATGCAGGGCGAAACTGGGCGGGTATGAAGTGAAAGGAAGTGCATGACCCCTTTACATGATTTAAAACCCCATCTGTCTGACATGATGGGTCTCCAGCCAAGGAGGAAATGTCATATCCTGGCTTCTCCTGACTGAGTATGTAACTATGAGGGCATGTTAAAGAGGCTTGCCAGCTGCGGCAGAAGGGGAGAAATGATTAAATGAGAGCTGGCCCTGACGGTGGCCACATTAACTTAATTTTCGAAGGGACTGAATTTGCTGGTGCTGTACAGGCTGAGAGCGCTGACACAGTCTGCAAGCTAGGCCCCTTGAATAGCCCTTAAAATGTCTGTTATGTTGGTGGAACTGCATCACAGAAGACAATAGCCAAGGAATGTGCTGTGGCTCAACAATTCTTACATCACTGCAGAACCAACTCAGCCTTCTCTCCAAACAATCTGGAGCCTTCAAAGGGCATATTCATTAAGGTCACTTTGACATCCCCTGATAACCTTGTTGATCGCATCTAACTCACTTTCGGGGGCCATTTTGGAGGAGGTGACGGTCTAGTGGTTACACTAAGACCCTCATCAACCTCCTATTTAGGGCGAGTGATTTGGCAGCGCTGCAGTAATACTGACACAGAGTTCCCGCCACGCTGCTAAGCTACGGCTAGTATAACTGCCTCAATCTGTTTTTAAAATCGCTGCTTTCTGTGTGAATGAATACTATTTTGCACAGTTCATTGTTTTAATATCGCCGTTTTCTGTGTAAATGAATACTATTTTGCACAGTTCATTGTTTTTAAATTGAAATTTATGTTTGTAGGCACAAGCTAGGAAAACTCACTTTTGGGGGACTTACTGCCTTTCACACACCGCCTCTCTCCCCGGTCCACCGCAGCTTGTGCTGTTTGTTGTGGAGGGAGCCTGGTAGCGCGGCAGCAGAGTGAAACACACTCACCTCCGGGGGCCATTTTGGAGGAGGTTACGGTCTAGTGGTTACACTAGGACCCTCATCAACCTCCTATTTAAAGCTCACATGATGCCTCCGCGCAGCGGATGCGAGCAGCGGGCGCACCGACGGCGCGCCGAAGGTGCGCCTAAGGTAAGACCGTCTGTGCCCGTCCGTGCCGCAGCTGGGCCAAGGGCCTTACATGCTGCACATTTACCCTCAAATCAAGTCCTGACCAGGGATTATATACTTTCCTTTAATAAAGGATCAACTCTGTGCCATGAGGCCCTGAAGCCTGATAAATGGGAAGGCTCAGTTATCTGCAGGCATTGTAAAGTAACTCTTGCCTCTGAGCCTGCCCTAAATGGGAAGACGGGGCCCAATGTTATCCGAGGAGGACTCATGAATGTAAGGTCTATGTGTAAGAATGCACTACACATTTTTGACCTCATTACAGAGGCCGACCTGGACTGGCTTCTGCTCACAGAGACTTGGCTAAAAGCCTGGTGTAACCCCGATATAGCAATAGCTCTCCCGAGAGGCTACTTAATTCAAAGATTAGACAGGCAGGAGCAACGCGGGGGAGGGCTTGCAATTATTTATTGGGACACCATGAAGTGCACCATTCAGGTAATACCAGACATAAAAGGGGCAGAAAGCATAGCCTTTTGTCTGCAGATTCATGACTCTTTTACCTTTTCAGGAGCCCTGATATATCACCCACCTGGGCAGACAAAAGAGTTCTTGGAGAACATCGGGGAAGCAATTAGCGATCTTACCCTCAGATTTTCCAACTTTACCCTGTTAGGGGATCTTAACCTCCATTTAGACTCTCCAAGTGACCCAGAGGTGACTCGCTTTATGGATATAATCAATGTTCTTGGATTAACTTTGTTGACTCAGGACCCTACACATATAGCGGGTCATATGCTTGATTGCATCTGCTCCAACCTTGACACTCTTAAGGTCAAATCCCTTTGGTTTCAAACTTGGTCAGACCATAAATTCATCCCGTTCGACTTTGCAGTCAAAGGTGATGTTTTAAGGAAAGGTGCTGGCAAAGTAGTCGGCCGGGTCAAACCAGGATGGGAAAAGATACTTGCCAATCCTGATCTGCTAGAGAATGTAAAACAGAGTAAACCCATCTTGACTGGCCACACCTCAACATATAACAACCGCTTGTGTGATTGGATCACCACACTTAGTGGGCAAATGGACCCTATAGGCCCAGCGAACTCACATGAAATCAAAAAAAGAACATCTGCTCCATGGTTCTCACTCGCCTTAAAAGAGGAATTAGGCGAAGTTAGAACGTTGGAACGGAGGTGGCGCCGAAATTATGAGAGCACTGACCAAAACATCTATAAAACAGCTCTGAGGCGGTATTATGCCTCGATTAAACTTGCCAAAAAACATTATTACTCGGAGGCTATATCCTCCGCCAATAATAGGCAGAAGGAGATCTTTAGGATTGTAAATAGTTTCAGTAATCCCAGATCGCTCTCGCAGGAAATTCCGCCCTCCCTGACCCTCTGTAATTGCATCGCTAATTACTTTGAGCAAAAAATCTTAGACATTACCAAAGATTTTCCCCAACCGGTGCCTCTCCCCATGGATGAGTTGACTGGGGAGAACTCCGAGACTGTCTGTTTTAAAACGCTTTGTCCCATCAGCTTAGAAGAGTCCCGCCTTGCCATTTTATCAAGCAGGTCTGGATCTCCTTTTGATCCCTGCCCCCCAATGTTTCTACGAGCCTTAGTGGACGAGGTAAATCCCATCATCAATGCGATTATTAATTTGTCACTGTCCTCCGCTGTAATCCCTATGGAGTGGAAACTGGCAGCCATAAAGCCCTTACAGGAAAAAAACACTAGCTGACCCGACAACCCTCTCGAACCTCCGTCCCATCTCATTACTTCCAGTATTGTCTAAATTGACGGAAGCGTTCGTAAATAAACAGCTCACCAAGTTCTTAGAGGACAATGATACCCTGCATACCAACCAGACATGCTTCAGGGCTAAGCACTCGACAGAATCTGCCCTCCTGTTTACGGCTGAGACCCTGCGGGCTGCCATCGACCAGGGGAAGAAAGCCGTCCTGATTTTACTAGATTTATCGGCGGCTTTTGATTCGGTCTCGCACCCTATATTAATCAATCGCCTAGTAAAATCTGGTTTAGGGGGAGCAGTGCTGGTGTGCCTTAAGAATTTTCTCAGTCAAAGGCGCCAAGTCACCGTACTGGGAGAGTTTCGCTCTGAGGATAAGGTTATTACGACAGGGGTGCCGCAGGGCTCTAGCCTGAGCCCGGTACTTTTTAACTTATACATGGTCCCCCTGATCGAACTAATCTCTTCTTTTCAGATCAGCACAATATCATATGCTGATGATACTCAGCTCATCCTAGTACTGGATAGAGAGTCATCTGGAGCGGAGGAAAATCTTAAAACCTGTCTGGCCGCCACATTCGATTGGATGAGGAGTAACCATCTCAAATGCAATTCGGGTAAAACCGAAATCCTGCCTTTCGGTCATCAAAATCTGTTCTCTCCAAAGCAGTGGTGGCCGGAAGATACTGAAGCTCCCCCAAATACCATCTCCACCGCCCGTAACCTGGGCATTAAGTTTGATGACTCCCTGTCATTTAAACAACAGGCGGTGACTGTGGCTGGTACCTGTTTTAACATTATTAGAGTCCTCAGAAAATTCTTCGACCTTCTCCCCCTGACAGCAAGGCAAACGGTGGCGGTTGCACTTATAACATCAAGATTGGATTACTGCAACAGCCTGTATGCGGGAGCAAATACATCTGTACTCCACAGGTTGCTAATGGTCCAACATGCAGCCGCCCGCCTTGTCCTTGGTTGGCCGAGGAAGTCATCTGCCTCGGCCGCACTCAATGCCCTCCATTGGCTGCCAATACATAAGAGTATTTTGTTTAAAATACTGGTCATCACGTTTAGGGCTTTCCATCTACAAGGACCTAAGTACCTGTCAAACACTTTAGGCGCTACTCACCAGTTCGGAGCCTTAGGTCATCAAATCAGAATTTATTGCGGATCCCAAGCTTCAGGCTTGCCACCAAGGGGGAAAATCCCTCACTGTATTGGGATCAAGGGCATGGAATAAGCTCCCACTGCAGCTTCGTCAAATCCCCTCAGAGAGCCAGTTTAGGAAAGCCTTGAAAACTTGGATTTTCAGACTTACTGATACTGCCAATAAAGCCTTGGTGTAAATGTGCAGGATCTCCCAAAAATCCAACAGTCAGCCGGCCTCACTCCAACTGGCAACGGTACCAGTGCCAAGATGCTCCCTGGAGTGATAGCCGCGCTATAAAAATGTGCCATTACATTACATTACATTACAGCTGTGCCTTCTAAGCACAATACTGGGGCCAACAGCTCTGCCTACATAGTCCTTGAGGTCCAAGACAAAATGCAAGACATACTTTACTGTGTTCTGACCGTCATGAATCATTTGAGCCAGTGAATCTGAGGCTTTCCCGGATGCCTGGCAAAATCTTGCTGGGCATGTTCTGTAAAATATGGGTGTATCTGCACAGAAGGCACACTATGCTCAAGGATCTTAAGGCTAAACTAATTGAATAGAATGTTCTGTTCCAAGGCATAAATGTATTTAGAATCTCTCTCTGGAAGTTGGTCAGAAAGGAAGTACGAATGACTTTACTTGTCAACGCCTATATCACCAGACATTCAGGAACAGGATCCCTTGTCAAAAAATGTGGATCACTAGGGGACATCCAAAGTCACATAGCCACATGTTCCCTAACCAGAAACCCCAAGCACCGCTTAGACCAAGTGGCCATGACAGTGTCATTTAGAGCCTTGATAAATAGCAATAGGAGCACGGACAACATTGGACCTGGTTCAAAGATCTCAGTTAATACATTTGCCTTTGTTTCAATAGTGGGGCAACTGTACGTCTGCTGCCTTCACACTACACCTGAGCAGAGCAGGTTGCCTGCCTCCTACTCACCATCGTTATTCGTGTTGTGTGGAACATTCTGCATACCAGGAACTGGATAAGAGTTTGAGCTGAATAGGACAGGTAGCCTAGGATAGTACTGGGATCAAGGCAGAGGATAAGTGTCTGGTTACAAACTGATCCAGTTACACCTTTGTAATCTAATAGTATGACATAGACCTGAATGAAGCCGACTACCATTTGTGGTCAGAAAATGAGTCAGATTCAGGGCTGCCACCGGAGGGATCTGCATTGGTACCAGCACAGAACGGACTGGCATGGATCCAAGACCCAGGGTGGAAGTTTGCTCCTTTGTCAGTCTGGGTCCAGGAGTGGGTCCAAAGAGGTTAGTTGGAACTGAGTGAGGGTCCACCAGCAGAAGTCCAACTGGAACCCGTTGTGGTGCTGTGAAGCCAAACCATATGAAAGAGCAGTAGTATTGCCTCATTGAAGGCCTCTTTATTTGGTGGGGTTGACATCGACCTGATGAACTTAGGGTGCACCAGGACTAGTGGTCGACAGGATCAGAGTCTAAAGATGCTTGTGGGGTGAGAAATTTTAATTAATGGCCTCACAACTTCTCCCCTGATTTTGAGTGGCCGGATGGGGTAGAAACCCACTTAACTTTCTTGCACTTTTGGCATGTTTTCAACTTCAACATACTGTAAGACTTCAGCAGGAAAGTGGCATCGTGCGGGACCATCTTCATGAATGACACCATGAACAGATTCAGTGTTGGACTTATGTTTCAAACATATCCTCTTCTTGTGTTCAGCAACAGAGAGTTTTGCCTATACCTCCTGGATTGTCTTAAGGTGGATGGGGGCACTGTCATCGCATGTTTTTGAGTCATGACCAAAGCTCAAGCACCAGAAGCACACTTCATGTGGGTCTGTGACTGGCTTCTGCTTCCTGCAATCACAGAGCTGTTTGAATCCTGCCATTTTCAGAGGAGGCATCTTCCCTGGCACACTGTACTCGTAACTATGGAGCTGTTAGATAGAGTTGGAGCTGAGCTAAGGATCAGCATAAAACATGTGGAACTGACATCAGTACAGAGGAGTGGTGCGTATATCCATTTCCGCTTCGTCATTGTCAAACTATGGAGCCACATGGCACCACCTATCGGCTTGCTGGAGCTCTCCTGAAAAAAATCTCTGTATCCAGTCTGGCACTGGGCCTAGTCCAATGGCGAAAAATCTGCAGTTAGAAGTATCCTTCGGAAGTGTTACATTTCTAATAAAACTTCTTTCACTTTTTTCAACGTTAACATCTGAATGGTAACTCTTGTCACTTGTCACCTTTCTCTGACTTGGCTATTCTGTGACACACTTTAAGGGGAATGGAGGCACATGATATTTTGTAACTTCATGTAGATGCGGCAATTGCATGCATGATAACACATGGACAAATATGGGAAAAATCTTTTTTCCATAAAGCAACCCAGCCTTCCAAGCATCAGCCATTTTGGGGGCAAAATGTTTGATGCAATGGTAAGCAGCATTACATTTGCCACCACAGCCTTACTGACTTTAGTAACATATTGCATCAAGATTCCAAACCCCCTGCCACCTTCTAGAGTCTTGACTGATTGCTCCTCCACACTTCTAGCAAATATTGGTTATCCAATAAGAAAAGAATAGCATATGAAGCCCTACAACACTGGTAGTAAATGGCTGTGTACCACCACGGATACTGACCAACACCCACTGACAGCGCCAGTATCGAGAGAAAGGCCTTGTAGTAGTGTAGGCAGAATTGGCAGCATTACATTTTACATCAAACATCAACTAAGTATCAGAGTGTTTCTCAATGCATCACTGTGGAGGTATTGTTCTCTTTATTTTCCTGTGTGGTTTGCCTCTCCATTTATGTGACATGGGTCATCTCTAGTTTACTTCTTTCTGGTCAGCTCTTGTTTGGATGTGTGCGCTACATACTTAGTGCCACTGGACTAATACAGCAGGGAAAGACCAAATTATGTATGAGGGTTGAAAATAATTATGCATCAAGAAAAGTAAATTATGTGGTATAAAGTGGCACATTTTGTGACTGTATTCCTTTATTTTGTCATTTTTAGCCATGTTAACACTGGGCAAGGGTTTCAACTCATTACTATCAGTTTAACACCGAAATACAGCAATCAGCAGCTGAGCTAACCACCCGCTAACCTTTGCAAAGTGTGTGCCACTGTATTTACTAACGTTTGATGTGTTTTGACCTACATACACTTTGGGGACACTGCTCTGAACTGACCCTGCCGGGAGGAGCCGTTTACTTTCCTCTTCCTTACTCAGGACCTGTCTGCTGCTCGCCGGACCCGCTCCGCGGGTCCCGCTTCACAGAATCAAAGGAACTTGCATAGCAATTGGGGGCGAGCTCTGAGGGCACCAGAGGCGAGGGCAGGACTTTTGCAGGGCTGCGAGCAGTGCCGCAGGGACTCCATCTCCCAGGAGTCCCTGCATGATCTAACCAACTGCACCTGCTCTCCCTGCTTGCCCCGCCCCCCGCCCACTTCCGCCTCCTTAAATCCGACACAACCATGCGCTACGCGGGAGCGTCCCGGGAGAAGCCCGGGACAGGGGCGGGCCGTCTGTGGCCGTCAGGGGCTGCAGGAGGCTGGGCTGGGCCTACCCTCTGACATTTAGCTCAGAACTATTGGACATTGTCCCTCTCCTGATACAGTGAGTTGTTATCCTTTTGAGTCTTACACACTGTTATTGTATTAGCGACTTACATTGAAGGGGGGAGGCCCTGTGCCATGGTACATTGTGATTACGATTCTCTTGTTCATAGTTAGTTGTCTTTAAACATGTCTACGCATTCACTTAATCCCTCATCTAATCCCTTACCTTCTACGGTAGGGGTTGCAATCCTAGGCCCTTTAGACAGATACTTCTCTAGGGCTACCCGTGAGATTGATAGAGAAATTGCCCTAGCTGAGAGACGTGCTGAGCGCCACCTATCTGTTGAACTCCTTAAACTCCCCTTAGAGAAGCGGGTGTCCTTGGGCTTCTCGGCGCCGGTCCTTTCCCCAGCTCGCGCAATTGACTCTGTATCGAATGTCTGCCCACTTTTGGACAAGTCACTTGCAACTGTTCCGATGTTTAGCCCTGATAGGGTGGAGTGTACGTTAGACTTAGTTGCACCGACTGACGATGAAACTATGGCTGCGAAGTCTACTAATGCCCTACCCCCTATGCTTGCCTCTAATAACACTTCTAGCGAAGGGGACCCACTACCCTCACCAGTTTTATCATCCCACTCAGTAGCCAGAATTGTTCATACCAAAAGAAAAAGGAACGCTAGTCCTCGTAAAGGTTGCCATCCCAAACCCTACAAGAAAATTAGGAAACTCGGAACCAGGGTGGTAGCGACTCAAAAGTCTGTAGGGGTTGGTGCAGGCCGATCTCAGGGTGATACGGGGGGTGTGCTCTCCGCTGTGTTACCAGCTAAACCAGATATTCCAACTACGGTTTCTGCTAAGCTCACACCCATTGAGATCCCCCTGATTGACCAGATAGAGAAAATGATGAAATCTCTACTGACTCCGGTTGTAGAGAGGGTCAAAAGGCTGGCGGAGCGGCTGGACAGCTTTGAGCAAGCGACTCTGGATAACTTGTTCTCTACTAAGTCCTTAATTAAACTATATTCCAGGATTGGGGCCGATGACTCAGGGGGGAATACGCTGCTAGGGCGTCCTCTGTTACCCCACAGAACTTATCTCATGTAAATGGAACGGTCAATGGGGTGTCAGCGGTTGAGGCCCTAGCTCTACCTGTTGTCACTGCCAAAGGGGGCGATCGGAACCCAGGGCTGGTTAAAAAGAACATAACTAAATGTCCAGATCCCTCAAGGGCAACTAATACCCATGTTGAGAAGCCCGTAGGCTCTGAGGCCACTGATAAAAATGGCCATGTCAACCTAAGAAATTCTGGAATTAGCAAAGGTTTTGAACTAGCCCAATCAAGAAGAACCAGCTCTATTCCTCCCCTTATCATCCAGCCCAGTGCACTACCCCCCAAGGAAGCCCTCAGAATACCACCCATGAATCTGCCCCCAGCCTGTCATCCCTATGTTGCTATTCTTACCAATGTACCACCCCTGATGGCGGGACAGCCAGAATCCTTCCAGACATTAAAAAATAAAACTATGCACTGGCTAAGGATAAATAGACCTCTGCCCAGAGAACTAGACGGGTTGATTCTGGGAGTTAGAAGGGTAGGGTGGGTGGTTCACGGGCAAAAGCGCTTTGAGGGAGACTGTGTGGTGGTTAATTTTAAGGATGTTAGGGTTGTCCAGATAATTTGCAACCAGAACCTAGGGATCGGAGGGGCCGGCATTGGAGTAGTAGATTTGTCCTACTTCTACCCAAGATCAGCTGGCAACCATTATGGGACTGTTTTGGATGGTAGAGGGAGACACAATTTCGCTCTCCCCGGGTACGACTCCTTCCCTATGCCCTACCAGCCGGCTCCTTAGCTGGGCCATATGGAGTGATGCCAGGATATTAATACAATACTTTTCCCAGGGTTGGTTCCCTGTCCTCGGGCTCGAGCTCTTGGACGGAGCCCCTTGACCTGGAGACCATCAACATCAGTCTGTCATTGAGTGTTGGAAATAAGCAAGGAGAAAGTGAATCTTGCATACTCCCTGAGGGGGAGCGGGTCCCCAACCTCGTACCTCACAGCGAGCCTCCTGTGGCGGATCCAGACATAAGGATCCTCAGCTGGAACGTTGCGGGCATCACGAGGAAGCTGGCCGTACCGGAATGGAACACCCTTGTGGAGGGCTACTGTATTTGTATTTTCCAAGAGACCTGGAGTAGAGAGCCTTGTCACAAGGTAGGTTATTCATCCTTTTTCCGGCCAGCAGTACCATCCCCTTCCGGGAAGGGCCGCCTCTCAGGAGGCCTTCTCATATGGGTTGCCATTTCACTTGGTTGTCAAGTTACCCAGCAAGTGTCAAACTTACTCGATCTCTTGAGCTTATCACTCAAGGGCCCTGGGAGAGGGCTGACCCTAGATATTTTTAATATCTATGCTAGGGGTACAAAGGGAGACTCTCCCACAGTGGCTGAGTTGGAGTCCTTGCTTGGGAGAGGCACTAACAGTTCTCACGTCCTGGTAGCAGGGGATTTTAACTGTACGTTCGAGCCCCTTGGACTGGAAGACACTTTGGGGACTGCTGAAGAAGACACTAGGAGAGGTATACCGGTTTTAACCTTACCTCCCATTAGAAGGTGGTCTCAGATGGTGGTTCAAATCTACTCTTTAAACTTAGAATTCGGCCTTAGGGCTGTGAATGGCAGGACGATTTCGGATCCATCTGGAGCCCATACCTACAGCAGGGTGGATCATACGTCCAGGATAGACTATATCTTCCTTGATATAAAACTCTGGGGCTATTTGCAGGATATGGAGGTACTTTCTACAGTTGAGAGTGACCACAATCCTCTCTCTCTCGTCCTCCGTCCTTTGTGGACGTTGAATCCGGGGGTGCTTGCCCCTCATTCGGTGTCTGCCCACCAGGAGGTATACCCCTCCAACTATGGCAGGTGCCTAAGGTGGAGTAAGCTCATCATGGATGAAAAGAAAGTGCTGTCCATCGCGGCACTCCTAGATACTGCACAGTCCAAACTGGATGTAATGATTCCTAAGCCCGAGGAAGTTTCAGCGCTTTTTTGTGTTACCACCAAGGCTTTGAGTGAACTCTTCCATCTTCCAAGCAAGGGCTCTCGAGTTGATAAGTGTGAGAAAAGGTTGAACCCATATGGTTGGTACACGAGTAAATGTAGGGAGAAGAAAAACTCCCTGATTGGTGCTGTTAAGGAGTAAATCTTTGGCTGCCATAAGATTGGCAAGGAAAGACTACTCGCAGACTCTCCTTGCAGCGAAGAGAGAATGGGAGGACATGTTTGGGCGGATCTCAGGAAGGCGAGCTTGGATAGGGATACCAGAAGCTTCTGGAATCTCATAAGATCTAGGGACAGGCCAGACAGCACCCTGATAACGTGTAACATCCCTGCCCAGAGCTGGTTTAATCATTTCTCGTCCCTCTACACCTCCAATGAGCCAACTACCCATACTATCCTCTCACTGTCGCTTGCCCAGGAGGCCTAGAGTATGCTCCCTTTACCGCTAGAGAGGTGGAGGATGTAATCAAGACTTTGGTGCCCTTGAAAGCAGCAGGGCCTGATGGGTTACTGGGTGACTTAATTCGGGCAAATCCCAAGGAGTGGGGGAAGCTAGTGTCATCATTGTTAAATGCCATTAGTGAAGGTGCGGCCGTACCTGAATCCTGGAAGGGGGCAGAGGTTGTCCTGATATTCAAGAAGGGGTGTCGGGACAACTATGCCAACTACAGGCCAATAAGTCTTATAGACTCTTCCCAAAAAGTGGCAGGGAAGGTGATCCTGAGAAGGGTGCTCCAGTGGTTGGACGACAACAACATCTTGTCGGACCTCCAAGCTGGATTTCGCTCTGGTACTGGGACCATTGAGCAGGCCTTCAGATTGGCTCTTCTATACTGGAAGGTGGTGGTGCTGGGCGGGGGCAGTCTATATCTGGCTTTTATAGACCTAAAGACTGCCTTCGATCTGGTTCCCAGAGAGGAGCTATGGAAGGTTCTGCTAGATTTGGGGTTGCCCATACATATTCTTTCTCTTTTGGTAAAATTACATGCTGGCAATTATGCGCAGGTTCGATGGGGTACGAAGGGTGAAAAAACCGATAGGATCCCCGTGGGAAGGGGCGTCCGTCAGGGATGCATGTTAGCCCCCACCCTGTTTTCTCTTTATGTAAACGGCGTGGTTGAACATCTGCTGAGAAATCCCTCGGACGCTCCATCCCTGGCGGGCAAACGGATCCCAACACTGCTCTTCGCAGATGATACTCTTCTTATCTCAAAGTCCCCTATGGGCCTTTAGAGCCTCTTGAACAGCTTTCAGGAGTTTTGTCTGTGGAGGGGGTTGGTAATCAACACTGACAAAACTAAGTTTTTGGTTATGAATCCCCCGAAGAAACTCGGTCGACCGCCGGCTCTGAATTCCGAGCCACTGGAGAGGGTCTCCGGGTTTGATTACCTAGGTATTCGCCTTAATGACTCCCTTACCTGGAACCCGCACATCCAAAAAATGCTACTGGGCCACAAAAGGGTGGGAGGCACCTTACTCAAGGAACAACGTTCCTCAACTAGTAAACCTATAGCCCCAGTTGTGGAAATATATAAAGCCAGAGGGGTCAGTGCCGCCCTATATGGGGCAGAGCTGTGGGGCACCTGCAAACTGGACGCACTAGCTAAATCAGAGAGCAAATTTTTGAAAGATCTGATGGCTCTCCCATGGTGCACACCAACAGTACCAGTGCTACTGGATCTAGGTTGCAGATCCATCAGGGACCAAGCGCAACTTCGCCCCCTGCTCCTCTGGGCACGTCTATGGCGTGCGCCTGAACTAGCCTCCTATGCGGAAGCATTATCAGAGGTTATGGCTATGGCAGGCTGGTCCAGGATTAAATGGTTGAGGGATGTCAAACGGTTGCTGGTGGAGATAGGGTTACCAGACGCATGGGCATCGAGAACAGCCCCACCCAAAGCTACAATTAAAAAGTTGTACTGGAACTGGGTCTCCGCTAAATTACACTCAGACTCACGTCATTGCAACTCTACTGTAGCTTTTGTGAGAATTAAAGATGTGGTGGCTTATGAACCCTATTTAGATACTATTTCTATCCCCTTTGATCGTACTTTGTATTTTAAGTTTCGAGTAGGGATTCTTCCAGTAGCTGAGGTAGTCGCCCGCTGGAAATGGCCCTACCAATTTTCTCCATTCTGTGCGTCCTGTCCCACCCGAGTAGAGTCGGTGGCCCATATCTTTTTTTAATGTCCCGACTATCGTGCACCCAGGATCCATTGGTGAAAACCGCTATGTAGACTCTTAGGCACCCGTCAGCATATAGTGGTGATGCGTATTTTAATGTCTGATACATCCACCGTGATTGTTTGTGCTGTGTCAAAATTTTTAAAATGGTCTTGGTTGGTTCGCACAAAAAGGCTTTCCTTGTCAATTTACTTTAGTTTTAATTGTTTTAACACTTCCTTCTGTTTAAATCATGTGTGTGTATCTAGCATGTGATTGTTATTTATGCTGTATTTTGTATTGCTGTACAAGCTTTTATGGTAATTTTATATCGAAATAAAGCCTATCAATCAATCAGATACACTTTTTAAAATCTGCAAATTTTCCAGCAGATTACTGATTATTAGTGTGACACATCCATAAGGATGTAAAAAAATCCACAGCCGCAGAAGCGCATAATACTGTATAGTGTTCATTCTGGCTCTTATACATTTACCTGCACACCAGGCTCTCCGCGTGGTCCTGTCTGGCCCTGGAACCACAAGAAAATCTCATGTTATTATGGTATTTATCGTAAGCTGGCGCAGTGCAAGATAATATAATGTATGCTTTATAACATGTCAAGACAGATGCTGCTCTGAACTCCTGCTAACTAATCCATAACTTCAAATTCTTGCTTTTCCAGATAACATTCCAGGCTGTAATGTGTTCCAGGATCTTTTTGCAACTGCCCAATATTCTACCCAGATTAATGTGCACCCCTGACATTTGGAAGAGGCTGAATAACATCAGAAGCTAATGTTAACAGGTTAATGCAAACAGTCATCCTGCAAAAAGCAGAGGCTCCTGGAAAATTCCGATTCTGTCCAAAATAGTTCAAGAGCACAAAACAAGACCTTGAGACGAGAAGAGAGGCTTGGCGAGGGCTTGGGAGGAGAAGCTCACACACACACACACACACAGGCTGATGTTTCAGGCTAAATAGGATAATGCTAAAGATGGCAACGGTAAGAAAACAGTGAGTGGGGTACTTAAAAGTAAGGAAGCAAATACACACGGCATTCTTGGAAAATAACTACAGGTAATTCCACCAGGGGCATTTCCTGCTAAATATGATGTAGTCTGTCAAAGACCAGGAGCTGCCTCATGTTGTTTACCCACCTGGCCATCCTAGAGCATCATTCTTCTGCAGAAGCACATTCTTTCTGTTAGTCGATGTTATATTGTATCACTTTCCATTTAAACTGCTATGTTAGATGTGTAATAGAAGGATCAGTTACCACACAACGATAGCCCCTTGCAGCTCAAAGCCCTCATTAATGGAATGACGGCCACAAGGCAGCGTATAAGTAGTAGTTTATAATTAGACCGATTAAAAAAGTACTCCTGGGGAGAGTAACAATTTACAACATTATAACAGCAGCAAGAAAGGAAATGGAGAGTCAGCCATGACACCACTGACAGAACAACCTACAAGCCTGCACCCTGACGCTATCACCAGTAAATTAGAGACATTAACAAAAAAGCACTTGTGGACTGCATCTGCTGGAAGGAGATCTTCTATGTAGTCAAGGATTTCACTTCACTCTCAGCCACTGTCAACAACATTGCTGCCTCCCAACAACTCCGTGACAACCTATCCAACTTCTTCTACAGCCAAATTGCAAACATCTACAGCAAATTCACACACTAACCCAATCCCAGCAGAGCGGCAATAATGCAGCCCATCCAATCTGAGGTCCCAGAGGACCCATGCCCCCATCATATCTACAACCTGGGAACATCCCCAATCAGCACCACCCTGACCCACATCATGAACACATCCATCATGTCCTCCATTTTTCCAGGATGAATGGAAACTTGCAGATATGAATGCCCTCCTCGAGAGGCCCACAGCCAACCTAAATCAACAGAGCAACTTTGTAGTAATGAAGGTCCACGCAGGTAGAAAGTAGTTCATGAAGTTTTATTGAAGATAGTTACATGCAGATAAGATCTTGTGAAGCAGCCCCTTCAGGAGCAGCCTGCCTGCTGCTCAGCCCATTCTCAACTCTTCACACTTCACCTCCCAGGCACCCAACATTCCAATTTGCATTGTCACTCCAACATTCCATGCAGCACACAGAAAATTCACACTGGCTGAGCATGAGGTGAGAATGGCAGCACAATAACACGAACAGGATAATACATATCCCCCTTTCTTATACAACAGAAGCATAAGTCCTATACCAAGAATAAGATATAACAATAAGAAAAAGGAATACATGAGAGGAACACTAATGCAACAGAATAAGGGTAATAGAAAACATCAAATAGGATAGTGCAAAGAGATAGGTGGAAGAAAACTAAGCGGAAGCAATGGGTAATTATACACAATGGAAATGACCCACCCTATCCAACAAAAAAAGAAGAAAACAGTGATAAGGCGGAGGAAACAACAAGTAGCAGAAAGGTATGGACGCGTAAGACTACCCCCCAAACACATCCACTGGCCAGACAGGCATGAAAGGAAGAAAGTCAAAGCACAACACAAACTGAACACAAGACTTACACCCAGACACATGAAAAAGTGAAGGAAGGATCTCCTTCAAAGCATGGAAGAAATAGGATGAAACTACAATGAGGGAAAGACTGGCGACAAAGGAAGACTAACAACCAATTATAGACAAAATACCAAGGATGCAAAGAAAATGGCACATCACGATGAGAGCTGGGCAGGAGAGAAACAGAGAAGATAAGAAGAAAATACAATGAATATAATTCATCCTTCCCCATTTTCACAATGACAATATAATAATATCAGCATAATGTTATGTTGCAGGTTTTATAAAGGACACAGCTGCCCCAGCAAAGGGGCGTTCCAGCGCTAACATAGCAGAAGTTGGAGGGATACTGAAGGATAGCAAGGTCTATAATGTACGGAAAAGATATGTTTTAATGGCTTTGCGAAAAGCCATGTAGTTGTTAATACTATGGGTGTGCACGGGGGGAGAGTTCCAGAGTTTTGCAGCCAAGACGCGGAAGGAGCGTCCACCAGCTCATTCTTTCCTGACCCGAGGGACAACCGCCAAGTGCTGGCCCATATATCAAAGTTGGCGAGTACGTGTGTAAGACGAGATCAAGTTCACCAGAATACCAGGGGAAGAGAGATTCAAGATTTTATGGGCAATGCAGAGGGACTTAAACTCAATAAATTTTGCCACCTGCAGCCAATGAAGTCTGCGGATGGCATTGGTCGTAGGGCAGGTTCTTGGAAGGCACAGTAGGGTTCTGTTAGCCACATTTTGAACCCTTTGTAAACGTAGAATTTTGGCCTTATTAGCACCCAGGTCGAGTGAACTGGCGTAGTCCAGCCTAGATAGAATGGAAGCCTGGATGATGATTTGACGGACTGTAGGATTTAAAAAAAACAGCAATGGCTTGAGCCCTCGCAGGAGCCCTAAGCAGGTCCCAGCAATCCTTTTTTTTGGACCTGGAGGCTAAGGGCTGCATCAATCCAGATTCCCAGGTTTTTGACTGCCTGTTGAGGGATGGGTGCAGAGCCCAACATCGCAGGCCACCAGCTCTCACTCCACAGCTCAGTGTCACTCCCTACTAGCAAGATCTCGGATTTGCTAGCATTTAGCTGGAGGTAGTTGGCAGTTATCCACTCTGCAATGGCAGTCAGATCACTCCTCAACTTAAAGCATCCTGTGTGGAGTCATCGGAGAGTGCAACTACCAGCTGGGTATCGTCAGCATATGATACCACCATTAGTCCTCTACTCCTAGCCACCGCTGCAAGAGGCTGAACATATAGATTGAATAAAATTGGGCTCAACCCTGAGCCTTGTGGAACCCCGTGCTTGATAGTATAAGTCAGGGAGCTGAAAGGGGGGCTGACACCTGAAAGGTTCTCTCAGAAAGAAGAGGCAAACCATCCCAGGACCAGGCCCTCAATCCCAGCCTCCTTCAGACTGTGCAACAGAATAGGATGTGATACCGCGTCAAACGCAGAGCTGAGATCTAAAAATATCAGCGCCGAAATACAACCGGCATTTAAGCCTCCCTCAGATGTTCGGTTACAGCAGGGAGAGCAGTCTCCATGCTGTGACCCGGGTGAAAGCCATTCTGAGAAGAGTCAAGCGTGTTGGTATTTTCCAGAAATCCTGTCAGAATGGAATTTATGTGGGCCTCTGCAATCTTCGACACCCACGGCAGAAGAGATATAGGGTGAAAGCTCTCAGGTTTAGGAGTGTTCAGTGTCGGTTTCTTCAATAGAGGAACCACCATGGCTTGTTTCCAAGCCCTGGGGACAACCACCCTGGACAGGGACATATTAATCAGCTGACACAGAGGTGGAAGGAGCAGAGGCAGAGATTTAAGGAACTGTTCAGGCTAAAGGGGGTCTGCAGGAGAGATGTAAGGTATAACTAACAGTAAAGTCTTAGTGTAGACATAAAATAAACTGCACCCCAAATGGGGATAAATAATGTAGACAATGGGAATGAACCCAATAAGACACCATGTGTGAGGGTAACAGCGTACGACTGGTAGGTGAAGATGGACTAAAACCCATAACGTACACCCAACATAAGGATGAAAGATCATGTAAATGAGACTGACACCCATGTCCTACCCCTGGCATG
Source organism: Lissotriton helveticus (assembly GCF_964261635.1). Classification (NCBI taxonomy): domain Eukaryota; kingdom Metazoa; phylum Chordata; class Amphibia; order Caudata; family Salamandridae; genus Lissotriton; species Lissotriton helveticus. The sequence goes on from NC_136072.1 coordinate 586,769,124, forward strand.
AGGTTGTAAGCTAATGTGAATGGGACTGGACCCAATAAAACACACCCTGTAAGGGTAACAGTATACAAGAAGATGGGACTAAAACCCATGGCCTACCCCTGAGAGGAGGGTGGTGACCTAATGTAAATGGGACTGAAACCCATGACCTACCTACTGACAGGAGGGTTGTTGTGACCTAATGTAAATGGGACTGAAACCCATGACCTACCCTCTGAACAGGGGAAGGTAAGAAACTAATAATGGGACTGAAAACCCATAACCTACCCCCAAACATAGGGGAGGGAAAATAACTTGAATGGGAATAAAACTCATAGACAGATACCCTGAGAGAAAGGTAGACTGTGTGAAACCCGTAAAGGTAGGAGGAAGAGTAGGCCTAAATATACATCATCACATTAACGTATATGTAGACATTTAAAGTTTAAGGTGTGCATGATACTGTAATGTTGTGATAGACACTAGTGTTTGAAACACCATCACATTAACGTTTGTTGGCATCGGCCACTTCTAGGCGATCAGGCTCTCCACCTTTTGCTCTTCAAAGATTAAACTGTTTTGCGGTGTTCCTGGCACCCACAAAAAAAAATAAGCCAATGGAGAACTGTGTGGACCAGAAAACCAAGCACAGAATGTACTCATGGAATTCACCACACGTCTGTGTGAGTACTAATTATATGTTTGTCTGAAGTGCCACAGTCCATAGGTCTACCTCCAAAGGATCCCCTATTTGATCTAGCTTCTTGAAGCAGTCCTGAATCAACTTCTTATTGCTGTAATCCCTAAAAAAAACTTACATTCCAACCCACCGTTATATTTTCCTTCCCAGACAAATATTCTGCCCACAAGCAGATTTGTTTTCTAAACAAAACAACCAAAGCTCTTTTGCCAACTCTAAAATCTAAAATGCTTGGTACATTGGCTCCATATTTCTTAAATGGCGAGATTGTACTTGGGACATACAAACAAAAAGTGATTAAGGACTTTAAACTGTTAACCTCCAGGGGATATTTTTATCAGTGAAATCATAAATTACTGAGAACTATAGACAGGGCATAATTCAGTCTCTCTAGGTTTCGATCCAAGCAACATGTGATGTTCTTACAGGAGTGGGCTGGCCATTCCAACAATGCATGTGTTTAGAATAATGTAGCTCTATATAGTCCTAACCCCATGATAACAACATTAAAACGTCTGCAACTGCTATTTTGTGTGTCCAGGAACTGACTTTGGATTACCTCGCCTTTCCAGAAGTCCACTCACACCGCCAGATGTGTAAATTGTCTGTGGATGCGATGTAAAATCCCACGGGAATACAATAAAGGAATCCACCAGCCCTGTCCACAGTTGATTGGGGCTGGACCTACAGTCATACTAAGCCCTAGTGGTTCCAACACACACAAGGTATGGGGGAGGATATACTGTTCCTCGCTGTGCTCTTTGCAAGGGACTTTAGACTACTTTCATCATGTTCCTGCTTCTCTGCCAGGGTGCTCACCAGTTCGCTAATGGCAATGGAAAAAGCTCTGCAGGAGAGGCAGAGCATGTACGTATCTCTCATCGAAGGGATGCTCTCCCCCAGCCTCCTCCTAGAGAAATAACACGACCTTTCAATGCCATGCATCTAGGCTCTCCTCTGGCAGGCCACTCGGACTGGGATCCAGACTCATCAAGGATAGGAAGGTCTTCGTGCATGATTCACCCTCATGGTTGGTAACTATAATGGTAGATAGCATGTCTCTACCACTTTGGTCCTCAGGTAGTACTTTGTGGTAATTGAAAAATCGTCGATTTCCTGGAGAAAACTCTAAATTTGGAGAAGTACCTACTGCTGACTTTGCTCCATTGAAGTGATAATATTAAGGACGAGATTCAGCCATGAAGTCTAATTTAGCCCCATCTCTTGGTGCTGTACTGCTATCCCAGGCCCATGAGCCTCTCTACCGAAACAGGTAGAGAAGGATGAGGATACGCCACCCTGCTGTATCACCCCAAAAGGCTCAAGAAAGGCCCAGTGATCACCTGGTGGGGTCGTCGTCAGGTCCTATCTTGGAAGGTCACTTCCCAGGACAGGGCCTTCCCCATGGATGCTAGATGCAGCAGCACCTTCTATTTATGTCCCAGAACTCTGTAAAGTAGCCCATTCTCACTAGAACATTTGGCCTGGAGGCAGGATTCAGATTCCCCATTCTGCCTACTTTGCCAATCAGCCACTTACACAAGGTGCAATGCGAAAAAATCCGGTCCTATCAAACCCTTCAGACTGCCCTCTTGCTACAAAGGGATACTGCATACTTTCCTTAGCCCTAATTTATTGTTTATGGCCCTCCAACTTAAGAGAGTCTAGGAACATAGAGCTAATGCAAATTCTTAATGCAGACACTCACAGTAGTGACCTAGAGATCAGAGGCACTCACTTACTCAGTAGAGAGGGAACCCTACATATGGTTCTATATTGTAAGAGGTATACCAAGTTTCTAGGAGTTATAGGGAAGTTGAGAAATGAATAAGGCCATCCATTTTTTTCCTCTCACTCCCCTATCAAGAGATCTAAACATTAGTGGCTTTGTACATTTTGATGGAGTATCACCCGTCAGACTTGAAGCTTCATTAGGTCTCACTCCTTTCCACATCCCTGTTTAACAAACATCACTGTAGTGTCATGCATTTGCAATCAATATCTACACACTCCAGAAGTGTCTCACTCAGACCAGCATCATTACCCCACACATCCCAATGGAATCGTGCTCACTCCCACATCACTAATCTCAGGCATCTGAGTGAAATCTGGCACTAGTGGTTTCATGCACGCTAATGAGGGTCTCACTCAGCCCTACATTCCTGGTCTTAAATACACAACGGTGTATCATTTGTTGACTTAATGCCCCCTCTCCCCCGGGGGTCTTATGGAGCACATTTTCGAGGCTCTATGTTCTGCATGTTGCATATGCGTTACATGTTTTGCATGTGCTCTACATGTTATGCATGTGCTCTACATGCTTTACGTGTGCTCCGCATGTTTTGGATGTGTACTACATAGTTTGCATCAGCCGCTACATGTTTTGCATGTGCGCTTCATAGTTTGCATGTGTGCTACATGTTTTATGTATGCTCTACATGCTTTACGTGAGCTCTACATTTTTTGGAAGTGCGCTGCATGTTTTGCATGAGTGCTACATTTACGTGTTCTCTACATGCTTTAGGTGTGCTCCATACATTTTGTGTGTGCGCTTCATGTTATGTGTGAGCTCTACATGCTTTACGTGTGCTCTATATGTTTTGCGTGTGTGATTCATGTTATGTGTGTGCTCTACATGCTTTGCATGTGCTCTACATGTTTTGCGCATGCGCTACATGTATTGTGTGCTCTACATGCTTTATATGTGTTCTACATGTTTTGCATGTCTGCTGCTTGTTTTGCGTATGCAGTTCATGTTGTACGTGTTCTCTACATGCTTTACGTGTGCTCTATATGTTTTGTGTGCGCTTCATGTTATGAAGGTTCTCTACATGCTTTAAGTGTGCTCTATATGCTTTGTGTGAGTGCTGCATGTTTTGCGTGTGCTCTAGATGCTTTACATGTGCTCTGTATGTTTAGCATGTGCTCTCCATGTTATGTGTGTGCTCTACATGCTTTATGTGTGTTCTACATGTTTTGGATGTGCGCTTCAATTTACATGTGTGCTCTACATGCTTTACGTGCCCTCTACATGTTTTATGTGTTCGCTACATGTTTTATGTGTGCTCTACATGCTTTATGTGTGTTCTACATGTTTTGCATGTGCGCTCCATGTTTTACATGTGTTCTACATGCTTTACGTGTGTTCTACATGTTTTGCATGTGTGATGCATGTTTTGCGTGTGCGCTACATGTTTTACCAGTTCTCTACATGATTTACTTGTGCTCTACATGTTTTGTGTGTGTACTTTATGTGTGTGCTCTACATTCTTTACATGTGCTCTACATGTTTTGCATGTGCGTTTCATGTAATGCTTGTGCTCTACATGTTTTGCATGTGGGCTATATGTTTTGCGTGTGCGCTATGTTTTGCATGTGTTCTACATGCTTTATGTGTGCTCTTAATGTTTTGCGTGTGTGCTGCATGTGTTGCGTGTGCGCTACATGTTTTACATGTTCTCTACATGTTTTACATGTTCTCTACATGCTTTACATGTGCTCTATACATTTTGCGTGTGCGCTTCATGTTATGTGTGTGCTTCACATGCGTTGTGTGTTATCTACATGTTTTGTGTGTGTGCGCTTCATGTTTTCTCTGTGCTGCTGGGCTGGGTGTTGCTATAAGCTCTTCAGAGATTTGAAAGAGAGCCAAGAAAGAGAGGTTTCAGGCCTTGTCTTCGCAGTGGCTGCAGCTGGATTTGTGAAACAAAACTTATTTTTTACGGCAGCCTCATTGCTTGGCTCACATTTATTTTAATCATCTGGATCTCATGCGTAAAACTATCCATTGTCCATTGGTATTGCACCCGGGAGACACTAATGTCTTTCCTCTGCGTGATCAGTAATCTGTTCCAGGGAATGAGGCAACACGCTGATGTCCATCTTTTGCCAGTAGATATCCACAAGGAAGGCCTACACACATGGACAGCAGTAACGCTGTCCCTCCCCTGCCCCAGGTGTGGGTTAAGGCTTCAGTGTGTTACACGGGTGGGAGGACTGCATGGTATCCACCACCCATGGCAATATAGCACCTGCAGCGTTGGTGCACTCACATCACCTGCATGTGTGTGTGGGGATGACACCTCTCCAATCCATTTTCTCGTGAGCTATTGCAGTACAAGCTTGTTACCTGGTGACATCAATACATGGAGGGAGCCATTATAGCATGATGGCGCCTAGGCCTCTGGTTCAGGATAACTACTCCTTCAATAGTCATGAGGTGATTGTAACGCCCTCCTTTCTTATGTTTCTAATAAGATCGTAGTCCTTTCAATGATTCGGGAACAATTAATAATAACTGATGGTGTAATGTATGGAAGACTGGAATCAATTAATTTAATCTTAAAAAGGGTTGCCACCTTTAAGCTCATACTATGCGGTTAGTCTGATGTTTCCAGTTGATTTTATGTGCTGTGGTGAAAGAGTCTTTCCCGTCCGAATGGGGTCACATTGCAGGAGGAGGCCTGGGTCGGCCGAGTTCTCCCTTCCCCCTCATCAAACAGGAAGGCGGGCAGGTCAGTGAAGGATCTGCAGGTAGCTAGATGATCCACATTTTGTTGTGATGGATACTTCTGCTTGAAGATTCCCCACCTGTAGAACATTTTTCATAGCAACACTCTACCCAGGAGATTGGTTGATGGATGGTTAAACAAGGACGCCGTGTAAAATCTTGCAAAATAGCCATCCATGCGCAACTTGAGTCCAGGCAGTAGTACTTGACGAAGGTGTGCAAAGACGATCATGTAGCTGTCTTACACATCTCTGCAATAGGCACCCCCCTGAAAAGGGCAGAAGTGATAAACTTAGCCCTGGTGGAATGGGCACTGATCCCTTCTGGAAGTTATTTCGTGGCTCAGGCTTAGCAGTTCTTGATGCAGAGGATGTACCATCTTGAAAGAGTCCTCTTCTGCATTGCCTTACCTTTTTTGGCACCACAATATCCTACCAAGATCTAGTCATCCAGTCAAAGTCCTTGGTGCAGTCCAGGTAGTAATTAATCACCTGACTAGGATTCAGCCGATGCGACCGCTCTTCCTCATTAGGGGGATGGAGTGGATTAAAGGTTGGAATAGTGATGGATAGACCAGGGTAGGAGGGGGTGACCACCATAGGAAGGAAAGCATCACTGGTTCGCAACACCAACTTAACCGGATAGAAAGAGGTAAAGGGAGGAGTGCATCTAAGGGCTTGCAGCTCACTCACCCGTCTAGCAGAAATGATAGCAACTGAAAATACAGTTTTGAAAGATAACGTGCTGAATGGATAACTATGAAGGGTTTCAAACAGAGTCCCCATAAAAAAGGTGAGAACCACATTCAAGTCCCACTGGGGAATCTCAAAAGAAGTTAGAGGATACATGTGTCAGAACCAGGTTCAGAGACCACGGGGCAAGAAGGAGCTACTTTGCCCAACCATGAGGGGTTGAGGCCTTTTAATCCTGATGTCCTAGAGTCCGACCTACTGTGGATCCTGAGCACCTGGGTCAAGTACCTCATAAGCACTTGACTCTCAGTGGTAATGGGTCACGCAGTCAAAGGCTTCTTAGGGGGAGGTAGACATGGGGGACACAGCCTCACAACTCAAAACACGTTCAATAGCAGCAATAAATGATTGTCCAGTCAAATTCGTGCTTTGTATGAAAAACAGAAGTATTTAAATAACAACACAAAATAAGGTGCAGAGACAGAATATTGGGTAAAAAATATTGAGTTGTACAAATATTGAGTCATTAATAACGTAGGTCAGAAATATCGACAGCAAGAATATTGTGGTCAAGAATATCGACTTAAGGTAACTAATATTGATTTTACAACTATCAGAGTGTTTCATATAGTTTGCAAAAATATAGTTGTTAAAAATATTGTGTATTTTAGTATATATTGTATATGTATGTGATGTATGTTTTTTTGTATAAAAATTGTTTGTATTTTGATATATGTGTTACATTTTTAGTAGTTATTAATTTTATTAATTTATTTTTATTTGAATTGTGCATTTTTAGTTCGGTAGCGGGTTGTGGGTTTATAGGGGAATAGGGTGGGAGGTAATTTAGTTATATTACATTTATTGATTATTTTTTATTTATTATTATTTGTTTAATTTAGATCTTATAGTGTTAAATGTGTTAAGTAATTTATTATTAATTAATAATTGGTTGTTAATTAATTTTAATTAATTAATTGGTAATTAATTACGGTAATTGTGTAATTAATTTTAGGTGTGCGTTATGATGTTTATAGGTGTAAAGGGTGGGAAGTAATTTATTTTTTATTTATGAATTAGTAATTGCTTTTTAATTAATTTTAATGAATTAACTGGTAATTAATGTTGGTAATTGTTTAACTAATTTAAGGTGTGTGTTGTGGTGTTTAATGGTGTAAAGGGAGGGGAAGGGTGGAAAGTAATTTATTTTTAATTGATAAATTAATAATTGGTTGTTGATTTATTTTAATGAATTCATTGGTAATTAATTATGGTAATTGTGTAATTTTAGGTGTGTGCTGTGGTGTTTATAGGAGTAAAGAGTGGGAAGTAATTTGTGTTTAATTAATTAAAATATAGTTGTTAATTAATGTTAAATATTTGAAATTTATTTTGGGTAATTGTTTATTTTTTGTGTGTTGTTTTTAGTTTTAAAGAGTGGGTATTAAATACATTTGAATTATTTAATTATTAGTTGTTAATAGTAATAGTTTTTAGTTTAAAAATAAGTTTTAATTGTGTTTTATTATTTTTTAGTTTCATTTAGGTGTGTGTTGTGGATATTATAGTGCTAAAGTGTGTGTAGTCAATGTTTATTAGTTTTTGTTATTAATAATATTTTCCGATTGATCATAAATTATGTTAATTATGGAACTACATTTGAAGTATTTTGTTATTGATGTGGTGTTATAGGGTAGGAAATAAAATAAATACATTTATGCTTTAATGAATTGTTTTGTGTGTAAATCTCTTCTAGTTTAAAATAATTATTTTTTATAAATGTTTTCATTATTTTATTTTATATAATATTTGAAGATTTTTGAAATATGTATTGAATAATATAATATGTGTTCATTGGTACAAAACAGATACAGCTTAATAAAGAAACATCCATTATCTCGTAATAAAGTTCAATAAGCAATAAAGCATCATAGATAAAACCAGACATTCAATATAAAAATAGATAGGTGGTTACATATAAGAATAAATATACATATAAGAGACTCATCACCGGTTATAACTGCCCCTCCCTCCAGTTTTTAAGGGGGTTCCATATCTTATTACCAAAATCACGCTTTTTCTTACCCTTATAGAAATATAGAGTAGATTCGATGTTATGAATACCAAGAAGCCTGGTCAGCCACATTTGGAAGGTTGAGGCATTTGGATCCTTCCAAGCGGCTGAAAGTAGAATACGTAAAACGGCAACAGCTAAAAAGATAAAGGCCTCTGTTTCTTTATTCATAAGGGCCGTTTTACTATCACTCCCAAGGATCATCATTGTCGGGGATAGGCAGATCTTTAAGCCTAGCAGCCCCTCTAAAAATTTCTCTATCTCTATTTTTATCAAGCTAAGCTTCTCGCAGTGAAAGAACATATGTAAAAGATCTCCTGGACCTTTCTGGCACCTAGGGCAGTTATTGTCGATCCTCATGCCCCAATCATGTAACTTAGATGGTGTGTAGTACAGATTAAAAAGTGTTTTAAAAAGCTGAACCTTCAGATTTGAGAACCGAAGTACCTGCTTATCCAAGCTCAAGGCTTTATCGAGGTCAGTATCCGGATCTTGAAGTCTAACTGCCCAGGCGGCCTCGTGTTTCTCAAGATCATCAGGGGATTTTTCAATAAGGGCTTGATATATACTGCTAATCCTATCTCCTCCTCTTAGCAAATACCCCAGCACAGGGCAACACGGTCCAGGCAAGATATCAGAAATGACAGTTTTAAGTGTTTGTGAAACTTGGAGATACATAAAGATTTGATCGCTGGGGAGACCATACTTCTCTTGTAACCATTTGAAGCTGACAGAGCTTCCATTTAACATCACGTCGCCCACAGAACGAATACCCAGCTGCTCCCAGCATTTCCAAGCCCCATCCACACTCAAATTTGGTATATACCCTGAGTTCCACAGCGGGGTATATAGATTAATCTTAGGGATATGACACAGTTTCTGCAGATTTTTCCACAAATCCCAGGCGCTCAACGCCGCCTTATACCGGGATTTTTAAAAAAATCGACGACTGGTTTTTCTCAACAATACCCCCACGGCCTCCTTTCCCATCAGTAGTTCATAGATTGATGGCAAGACATATAGATCGGAGGTAGGATCATATGTATATCTCCCACTGGATACTGACTCAAATAATATAGACATCTGAGTCAACAAACCAGCCCAATGGTAGAATCTTATATTTGGAATTGCCAAACCTCCACGTTCATGAGGGAGCGTCATAAATTTTGCTGCCCTCCTAGTTTTACCATACTGCCATAAAAAACTGTTAAAGATAGACTTGATCTTTTTTAACATCCCTTCCTCAATTAAATAGGGTATACATCTAAACAGATAAAGGAGTTTGGGCAGCATAGTCATCTTTAACACGTTGGCTCTCCCTATGAGTGTTAGGTGCAATGAGTCCATCCGCTTTAAATCCAGTTTGATTTTTTTAAGGAGCGGGGAATAATTATCCTGAATAATAGAACCTGTTTCAGCATTAATTACTACCCCAAGATAAGTGGCAGAATCAACATATCTTTGATCGATTTTAACAATCTCCTTTGAACAGATCACCTGGGTTTTTGACTAATTCAGGCAGTACCCCGAATGCATACCAAACTCCCTAGTGACCTCTACCAGTATCCGCATGGCCTCAGCTGGCTTTGGTGTAATCACTGCCAGATCATCGGCGTATGCCAATATTTTACTTGCAAATCCATTAGTTACTGCTGGCTGTATTCCCCCATTCTCGAGAATTTGCCTAACCAGCGGGTCGATATACAGAGCAAACAGGATAGGTGAGCAGGGGCAACCCTGACGGGTGCCCCTGCTTATCCTAATCCTGTCCGAACTCTGGCCCATCAGCTGAATTCGGGCCATTTGGTCGCAATACATGGCTTTTACGGCCGTCCGGATTTTTGGGCCAAACCCTCTCTCCATCAATACATCCCATAGGTAGAGCCACCTAACGCGATCGAAAGCTTTTTCTGCGTCGAGGAGGATCATGGCGACTCCTCTCCCCCCAGCAGCATAGGTCTCAAACAGCGAGATTGCTCTTCTAACATGGTCCGCCGTTCCTCTACCGGGGATAAACCCATGCTGCCAGGGGGAGACGAGCCCACCAATAACCCTCCCCAACCACATGGCCAGGATCTTTATATGTTTAATGTATTAGATGTTTTGTTTTAAATATTGTTTATTTATTTTATGATTCTTTAAATTTTGTTATTTTTGTTTTAACTGTTTGAGTGTGAATAGTTTACATCCTTTCAAGTGCTGCTAGTCCTTCCTATATTATTACATGATCTAACATTTTATGCAGTAGCACCTTTCTTTGTATACATTGTCTTAAGTGCCAATTCATAGTCTTAACTTATCGCTTTTTAAACTTGATGTGATTTTTTTTATTATGATGATTTTATCTTGATGTTTGTGTCTTTTATGATGAAATATTCGAAATAAAGACTAATGAAATTAAATGAAATTAATGAATAGTAAATTTTGTTTCTCCGCTATCCAACACTTTCCCTACTGTTGCACTCACTGGAGTGGGAATAGTAATTTTTAACTCTCCACTATCCAGCACTTCCCCTACTGTTGCACTCACTGGAGTGGGAATAGTAATTTTTACCTCTCCGCTATCCAGCACTTTCCCTACTGTTGCACTCACTGGATTTGGAATAGTAATTTCCACTTCTCCGCTATCCAACACTTTCCCTACTGTTAGACTTTCTGGTATGGGAAGAGTAATTTATACCCCTCCGCTATCCAACACTTTCCTTACTGTTGTACTGACCAGAATCGGAATAAAATATTTTACCCCTCCGCTATCCAACACTTATCCTACTGTTGCATTCAATGGAGTGGGAATAGTAATTTTTACCCCTCCCAAACGTTCCCTACTGTTGCTCTCACTGGAGTGGGATTAGTAAATGTTACACCTCCGCTATCCAACACTTTCCCTACTGTTGCACTAACTGGAGTTGGAATAGTAATTTTTACCCCTCTTTTATCCAACACTTTCCCAACTGCAGCACTCACTGGAGTGAGAATAGTATTTTTTACCCCTCTGCTATCCAGCACTTTCCCTACTATTGCACTCACTGGAGTGCGGTGGCCCGATGCCTGCTAGTTTCAGACTTTAGGTCTTCTATTAATGTATTCATTATCCCTGGGAGTTTTTCCAAGTTGCGCAGCACTGGGCTGCATCCGCACTCCTGCGGCTTGAGTGTGATTGTTGTATTTTCCTGAGCTCGTAGGATCAACGAGTTCAGGTCTTCTAACTTGGAGTCTATGCTTGAGATCAGACCAGCGACTGTGTGGAGAAGACTTATCTGAACATCCAGTTTGTCGGCGTGCATTATTGCTGGATTTACCATTGAAGACAGGACATCATTAATTAGCACTAGGTGGTGATCCAGTGTTGCCGGCTGCTGTTCCGTTACATTTTCAACCCCCCGTCCTTGTAGGCTGAGTCTTGTGGTTGTATTGTCGGGTGTGGGGCTGCCTTGGTTTGGGGTGTTGATTGCTGTTACTACAAAAGGTTCTGCGTATGCGCTAAGTGCTGGGGTGCTAATTACACTGACCCCCTTAATATTAAACTGCCCTGTTGGAGTGGGAATAGTACTTTTTACCTCTCTGCTATCCAACACTTATCCAATGTTGCACTCAGTGGAGTGTGGAAAGTAATTTTTCCCCTTCCGCTATCCAAAACTTTCCCTACTATTGCTCTTACTGGAGTGAGAATAGTAATGTTTACCCCTCCGCTATCCAACACTTTCCCTACTGTTGCACTCATTGGAGTTGGAATAGTAAATTTAATTCCTCCGCCATCCAACACTTACCCTACGTTCGCACTCACTGAAGTGGCAATAGTTATTTTTAGCCCTTTGCTATCCAACACTTTGCCTACTGTTGCACTGATTGTATTGTAAAATGTAAGTTTAAATATTTTTCTATCAGTTTAATATTTTAATTTATTATAGATGTTTGTTTTTTATGATTTAAATCATATATATATATTTTTATTTTTTATATTATTTTAAACTTTTAACATAAATTAAAAATAATATTTTATTAATTGTTTTAAAGTAAATTTATATTCATGAATTATTATATTTGTTTACTTTTTCGTACAATTATTTGTTATATTTTATTAAAATGTATATAAAATGTATTTTATTTAGTTAATATTATATCTAATATTTAATGTATTTAATATATATTATTTTATTTTATATTGATATAAAAGTTGATATTTAATACAACTATATTTTTTACATCGATATTTTTGAGTCCATATTTTTGACTTGCCTGTTTAAGTATAGGAGTCGATATTTTTGTTGTCTATATTTTTTATTCGATATTTTTAACATTGAAATTTTTTACATTGATGTTGTGTCAGTGAACCACAAAGTAAAATACAGCATTCACAAACAATATACACAGTCCCCCGAGGTCAGGGCTCTAGTGTTTCAATAGGCAGGTTCCGGAGTACTATTACCCTCTCGCTAGCGGTAGTGGTTATTCCTCATTCACTACAGGCGACATTCAGGTTTGCCCAACCAGTCTGGTCCATCAATCAGCCTTATACACACCAGTAGGTGCAGAGGCTGCAGCAGCTATCTACAGTGAGTGTTGGATATGCGACCCAGGGTCAGCGGTTGGGTGTCTTCGAATTCCTCACACGCAATCCTGTGGGGACAGCAGCCGGGTGTCCTTGATGCTCCTCCGATGTCGGTAAGTTTCCTTGGATTCCCTCCACAGGTGGGGGGTGAATGGGGGGGGGGGTGAATTCGACACTTCTGGTACAGATCCTCAGTCGGGGATCGGGCCCACACAGGTTACCAGGGCGCCCCTTCCCCTCGGCAACAGTCATGACTAGACCACGCTCCTTGCCTTTTACCCTTGTGGCCCCACCTGGCAAACCTGGTCTCTGTCCTCACTCTGCACACAGGCTACGGCCCAATGGGCAAAGCAGTCATCTTCAGGATGACCCCACCTGGCAAACGGGGTCGCTGACTTCACTTTGCACACTGGCTACGACCCAATCGGTGCAGAAGCCACCTTCTCACATCTCGCTTCAGAGATTCAATCACCAGGATCTCCCACAGGACCTCTTTCCCTCCAGCATTTGTATCTTCTTCACAGGGCATACCGGTCTTGGCAATCACTGCAGCTCAAGGTTCCAGGGGTAGGTGGTCTTGGATTCCCTGGGTGATGTCCTCTCACCCAGCTGTGAGGTTGGCAGGCCTCAGCCTCCAGTACAGGTAACATACAGAGGTCTTGCAGAGCTTCTCCTCCTCACACAGCTTGACTGGCTGCTTGACAGTTGACAATTTTGGGGGCCTCAAGCTCCTCTTCTTATTGTCCATTTTCAGGGACAAAATGTGATTTAGGGTCTGAGGATTTGACGTTTATGTTGGGTGTCGGCTTCCTTTTGAAATGCCCTCTTCTGTACCCGCCCTTCCTCTAGAAAGTAATCTGTCACAGCAGGAGCAACTCCAAATTTGATAACCCCACAACACAGGCCATGGGAGTGACTAGAGGTTCACACCTAGATGTCAGCCACAGTGATACATGTATCAAAAGGTTACTTTAGGGTCTCAGCTCTACTCTTTATGATTCTCTTATCTGCCCCATTCCTGAGATGTGCTCAGGCACCTTTCCAGTGGCCTCTCTCTGAACCAAAGAGCAACCTATGAGATATAAGGAAGATCCTGGCTCTCCCTTCCTCCAGTGTGTCCCACCCAGCTCACAAGAATGCAGCACTCCACAAATCTGCCTGTGGGATTCTTCTACCTCCCCATGCTCCTCCAGTCAACCATGGACCCCCCAAAATGAAACCTAGAATCTTCCATGTATTCTGCCATTTACAGATACACATACACCCAGAACATGCATATAATATGCACGCACTGCACAGTACTACATCTTCCATGAATTGTACCGTTCACATACAAACTAACAGGCCATTTGGAATGTGGGCTGTCGCACACCGATGCGTAAATACGTATTCTTTTGGTTAATGGGTGCCGTTTTGGTACACCCTCCTGGGTGTGAGGGTGTAATGATACAATCTGCGTTTGTTCCCTTAGGAATACCGTCTCCAAGTAGTCTTCATACTATTCTCTTCATAGTATATCGTGTGACTTTTTACATTTTTTCGCCCAATGCATTTCAGGTAGAAGCACGGAGTGCCATTTACCCAAAATGACGGTACTCGCAAGTTTTTTATCGAGAATCGACTATTGGCATCTACGGTCTGATGTCACAGAATTAAATCCCCTGAAGAATGGCTTCTGCCCGAAATGCATTGGGCGAAATTTTTTTAAAAGTCACACGATATACTATGAAGACTATAGTATGAAGACTCATATAAGAAAACTAAAAAAGATCATGCACAAGACCCACATGATAGTTAATGAGATTCATTGATATTTAATGAAATTTTCATAAGGTGTGCCTACTTGGAGATGGTATTCCTACGGGAACAAACGCAGATTGTACCTATCACATACACACATACACCCAGCACATACATATAACACACACACACACACACACACTGCACAGCACTACATACTAACCTGATGTAGGCCAAGGGTGAGTTAAGCACACAGCAACAGAACTTTACATAGTGAGCCTGTAGGCCTCATTCCAGTGACACAGGTAAAAAGACCTATTCACTTCTATTGATCACTACACGTATGCTGAGACCACTGCGTTTGTGAAGCTTTACTTCTGGCAAAGCGGGTAGCCGTTCACCTCTATAAGGGTAGCGCTCTGGGTGCCCTTACAGGTCAAAAAAGACCACAATCCGTAAGACAGGCCTATGTCATGGAACACATGCATGATCCATGTTAACCCATGACAACAAAAATCAGCACCAGGGATTCAGACATAATTGCAGTTAGGGGCACTCTGAATTGGGTGCACATCAATCACCATGTGAGGGACTTTTACATCCCAAGTACGTGTTTGTCAAATCTTTTAGTAAGTGCATAATGACAGAGGACTTAAAAAAGGACCTCTGGTATAGCAGACAGAGGAATGCAGACAAAGCAGATAGCCTTTCACATTGCCAATTGTGCAACCCATCTGAGCAAGAGAAATTGCATATTTCAGAACCTGAGAAAAGTTTGGCTTGCAAGGGTTCCACATTATAGTCTGCACACCATGCAACAAAGTTGCTCCATCTGCTGGAGTAGGCAGACTTAGTGGAGGGGCAACATGTTGGAAAGATTACATCGACCACCTCCATTGGCAGCTGAAAGGAACTCAGTTGTCCTCGCTCAAATTCCAAACATCGAGGTCTCGAAGACTAGGGTGCAGAACCATTCCCCCTGACTGGGAGAGAATGTCTGGCCTGAATGAACAGCAGCACAGGTAACATGTGGTGAAGCACAGAAGATCAGCATACTACACCATTCTCTGCAAGTACAGGGCAATTAGCAAATCTTCGGCCCTGTCTTGGAAAATCTTCCTGAGAACTCAAGGAATCAAGGGTATGGGGAAACGTGTAGTGTGGCTGAAAGTTTCACATCAACTAAAAAGCGTCCCCCAATGCTCCCTCCAACAGATACTGGCGCACACAGTTCTGTAGGCATAGGCATGTTCTGATGAGGCAAATAAATCCACATGATGGGTGCCCCACTGGGTGAAGATGTTCAGGACTACCTCTGGTAGGAGACACCACTGGTAATCTGCCAGATAACGGTGGTTCAGGCTGTTGGCTTTGAAATTCAGAGAAGCCACCAGGTGATAGGCTGATAACCAGATCCTTGGCGATGAGCCCAAGATCACGGTCTCAGTGCCTCCAGACAAAGACGCTGAGACCCTCCTCACCCTTTGTTGTTCACATACCACATTGCTGTTGTATTGTCCATCAAACTCAGGACAGACCAACCTTGGATGGAAAGAAGGAAGGCCTTGAGTGTCAGCCAAATTACCTGCAGTTCCAACAGGTTGATGTGAAGAACTTGCTCCTCAAGAGATAAAAGGCCTCTGATCTCCAGATACTTCAGATGGGCTCCCCACCCTAATCCGTCACTACCACAGTCACAGTTTGAGGGGGAGTAAAGACCATCCCACGCACCAGGTTTGCCTCTTTCCCCACCACCAAACCACTTCCACTGCAGAGCTGGGGAAGATTATGATAAAGACCAACAGGTCTCTCTCATAATAATGCCATTCCTTCTGGACACTCCACTGCAGGGCCCTTATGTGCCAATGTACATGCTTGACTAGCGGAATGCAGGAAGATAGCTGACCAAGGAATTTAAGGACTCTCAGGACTGGTACTTGCACGCCCTGCTAAAAGAATGGAACAATTTCCTGAATGTCGGTGAACCCCTAAGGCGGAGGAAAAGCACGGAGAAGGATGAGCTCCCTACGAACAGGAGCGGTTGGGAGGACCTCAGGAGAGATTTGGGTTTGTTCGAAAAGCCCAACTCAATCAGCACAAAAGCTGTCGACTGCAGATGGCAATAGAACCAACTCTTGTGACCTGGCTTTGATCGGCCAGTCATCCAGGTATGGCAAAATTAGTATGCCTGATCTACTTAGATGGGCCACCACCACTATCATCGCCTTCAAGAAGACTCAAGGTGCCGAAGTCAAACCAAAAGGAAAGACTGCAAATTGGTAGCGCTTAGAACCCACCACAAGTTGCAACACCTCCAGTGTGATCACAGTGCAGTATAGGGATATGAAAGTATGTATCCTGCAGGTCAAACAGCACCATCCTGTCTCCAAGTTCCAGTGCCAGTAGTACTTGAGCTAGGATCAGCATCTTACAATATTCCTTTTTGAGGAAAAAGTTCAAATCCCTGAGGTCTAGGATCAGACATAGACCGCAGTCCTTGTAGGTACCAGAACGTAACAACTATAACACCCCTGGCTCCTTTCCTGCTCTGACAGTAACTCCATTGCTCCTTTCAGGAGAAGAGGTGCCACCTTCTGTTGCAGTATGGTTAGATGGTATGAAGGCAGGGAAGACGGAGCAGAAGGGATAGAGGTGGAGAAGGAAGAAAGGTAAGGGTGAAACCCTTTTCTAGGATTTGTAGGACCCAATGGTCTGAAGTAATGGCCTTCCAGGCTGGAAGAAAGTGAGTCAACAGCCCTCCCACAGACTCCGAGTAAACAATGGGTAGAAAACTATATCTGCTATCCTGGCAGTGAAAGAGAACAGGAGGAGGGTTGCAAGGCAGATCCCAGCTTCTACCTCTGTACTGCCTGACCAGATGATTAGGCTGTTGCGGGAGTTGTGGATGGTATTAACTTTGGTAAAATAAAGCCCCGCTCTAGAGGCTACAAAAGTGAAAACAAATTGTGGCAATCTCTGGACGGAGGTGGCGCTAATGGCCAAGAGAGCAAGCAGAGGCCTTACTGGTTTTATGCTCCAAAGCTGAATCAGCCATGTCACCAAAAAGCTGCACACCTTAAAAAGGAAGGTCTATGAGATGTGATTGAACATCTGCAGAAAAATTGAGTGTGCAAGTCAAGCATGTCTACAAATGGTGACTGAAGTGCCCCTGGCACAGGCCACGGAATCTGCCATGTCAAACCACGATTTTATAATATAGCGAGAGGCATTTTGACCATCTCCTGGAAATATTCTATCATTTCATCTGAAACATAAGGCAAGATCATTGGAACCATATCCCAAAACACATGATTGTACCTGGCTAGAAGGTGGTTAGCAAGAGGGGACTTCAAGGCCATACTTCTTGCGGAAAAATGCTTTTTGCCCCAAGCCTCAAGGTGTTTTGATTCCCTTTTGGAGAGTGCTGTGCGAACCTCCGGATTGACCACCAGAACAAGAAGCTTGAACAACAAGGCTTTTCAGTGAGAGGTGGGCCGAGAGAAACACTGGGTCACCTGAAGCTGGCCGATAAAAGTGGCCTAGAAGCCGGTTGCTTGTCAGAGCGGAAGGTTTCTACCATGTCGCCAAAATGAGATCTAAAATGGCTTGATTTAAAAGGAGAAGCGGCTCTGATGCATAAGTAGAGGAGGAAAGGAACTCTGTAAGAACGTTGGTCTTGTTTTTCATGGTGGGCAAGTGCAAGTCTAACACTTCAGCAGCCTTTAACACCACCTTATGAAGAGAGACACTTCAGGTGTTGGTGGACTGATAGGAAATTCCATAGCTAGCTCTAGAGAGGTATCTAAGCCACTGACGCAGACAGTTCTTGAAACTAGAAAGCATAATTTCCAGAGTCTTCCTGTGGAATCAGATCAAGAGAGTCAAAGTCCATCCCAAAAATATTGTGAAGATTGTTTCTGTACTCTTTCTCCTCCAAAAGTTACCATCAAATCGGTGCTGCGGAACGATGTCGAGCTGTGGTGTCTGGGGTACCGCATTCGAAGTTAGAGATGGAATCAGTGGTGGCAGAAGTGGAGGTGACGTTGTCAACTGCTTAGGGGCTGTGTACCTGAGCACAGGGTCAAAACAACATGGCGCCAACCCTGGATATGCCAAATAATTGCCTAAGGGCATCGGATGTAGAGCATGAACTTCGAAAGCCGGTATGGGGCCTCTGGCCATGAACGGGCCGGCAACTGCCATTAATGCCTTGAGAAGATAGAATACAATGTGTTGGGGAATGCTGCAGGGTCCAATCCTGAAGTTGGGAACTTGAGGAACGCTGGCGCTGACACCAGAATATTGGGCCTTGAAGACACTAGCGCTGAGGTTCTGGAAGGTTCAATGGTTGCTCCGGAGCCAAGTCAAGTTGTGGAGCAGGACTGCACAGGCATGGAGTAGGAGCCACTGGGGTCAAGTCGACTAACTCTGGCTCAGAGGACAAAGGTCCTGTGGGAGATGTAGAGTGATGGGGAGACTTACCTTTAGAGTGTTTCTTCGATTTTCTATGCTATTTCTTCTTCTTGCTCCTTGAGAAAGAAGATGGAGGCCTAGAATAATATCTTGACCATTTGCAGCAATGATTGTCCTCTCTGGCCCTGGCCATGAAGGACTTAGCTTTGCGCTCTTTTATGGTCTTAGGGTGCATGCTGAGGCAAGAAAAGCAGACTCAGGAGTCATGGCATGGCCCAAGGCACAAAAGACAAACTACGTGGGAGCCCCTAATGGATATCTGTACCTCACAATCCCTACAGGCCTTGAAACCTGATTTCTTGGGAGGGAACATGGTACTGCAATTTGTATTTTAGACTTTATGTGAGGAAAATCCTTAGAGAGAGCAAACTTCCGGATCCGTGTTGAACGCTTGAAAAAAATTAAACTGATGTTGTTATGCTAGGAGGGGTGCTATATGGCCTCAGGGATGCTGCCTGACCTCACTTCTGTTGTTGACTAATACCAGCGCCCTCTATCAGTGACATAAGAGCTTTTGAAGTTTTCCGGAGCCAGTCTGACACCTGGGGTTATTCTACTGGTGAGGAATCTGCAGGTAGATAGAGTAGCCACCAAATTGCTAATAACTTTTTCATTCTTTCATGGAGTTAAGTCGAGGTGGCGCAAAACTTGCATCCAGAGTGTGACGGAATGTGTGTGTTATTCCAGAGATGGGTCAAGTGAAGTTAAGACATTCCAGGTTTGTCCCAGACTGCACCATCATTCAGATTAGATTCCAGAGCCTCAAAATGTGTGCAATTTACTGCAGAACACCATGTGGCTAAAACAGAGATAGTGGGACAACAAGGCACCTGTCATTAAGCCTGCATAGACTAGGATCAAGAAGATTAACTGACTAAATGATAGACACTGGACCCTGACATCCGTAAACCACCTCTAGGTCTCTTCATTCAACAACCAGGTCAGGGCAAGTGGCCCCCTGGCTCACTGTCAAACTCCAGTCCAGCATAAATGTTCAAGGAGCTCTTACTCTTAAAGGTTGCTGCCACATTACTAGGTCCATCATGAACAGCTTTCCCAGGCTATAATTAAGCAGGTTCCACTCAAATCTCAAGAGCTGCTACATATCATGACTCATAATGAACAATCTAGATCGAACTGACACTGCCAAATAAAGATGAGCGTTAACTGCCTTGCTCTTAGGAAAACCAATCAAAAAAATTGGGATTAACTCAAATCATAAGCTTTCTCGAAGAAAATGACTTAATTTCCAATCAAAAAACATTGTTTCTCCATGGCAAAGGTACAAAATGCAGTTGAGTCCATCGAGGAAAAAAGTGTAGACAATAGCTGACAGAAATGGAGTTACCACATTGTTACTACTCCAACGGTCTGCCTCATTTGATGCAGTTCCTCACCCTGACTGGACGAACGTGTCATGAAAGTACCCATTCTTCACTAGATCTCCTACCTCTCTGACAAACCCAGCATCATCTTAATGCCTCCTTTCACATCCCATCTACCAGCACTGATGCTGGCATACCTCACGGTTTCATCATTATACCACTCTCATCAATGCCTACCTCAACCCATGACTCGATCATGCAAACCTTTCAACCAAACATACCACAACTACACTCAGAGTATCTTACTGCTGGAAAACCAGAGGGGCCAAGCCATCTCAAGACTAGACCTTTGCCTCCAAGTTGTCCACCAATCTACTCTGAAGACTGCAAAGAATTAAAAATGCAGCAGCAAAACAACAAGTACCTGACCACTTCCTTACCTTCCCTCCCATCCTTCATTGGATACCTATTGCCAAATATCCAACCTTCAAGACTCTTTGCACTCTTTGTATCAGCAAACGGGTCTTTCATGGCGATGGCTCAACTGTTAACCAAGCAAAGCTGTAAAGATATGCACATAGGAACCCCTCCACTCCAGAAAGGCACCCCAGATTACTGCCCCTCTAAACAGGTGGAACCTCCTTCCCCACAGAAACAGCAAAACTCTGGAACTCTCTCACAGTAAATATAAAAAATATCCAGGAAAGCCTGAAAAAAATGTAGTGAAGACATGACAAGATGATCACACAACCAGTAGATATAAACACTTACCATCAGTAGTAGGGGGTGAATGAAACAACCCTCATGATCCAACCCACCCTAAACAGGAGCAAATCACACTGAGGATGGTAGGCACAAACACTTGTGCAACTATCTGTTACTCTACTTTCTTCCACTCAAATTATAAGAGCTGATTCACTTTTGTTATGTTATGTTATGTGCATTTATTACGTGCACAGCTGCTCCAGCGAAGAAGCGTCCTGGCGCCTGACAAGGTACCAACATAACACAGCTAAAAAGTGGGAAACTAAAGATACAACAGTTTAAAAAAATAGGAGGGTCTTGACGGCCCTACGAAACGAGAGAAGGTCAGCACAGGCACGGATCTTTAAAGGAAGGGAATTCCACAAAGCCGCCGCACGTACGCGAAATGAGCGGCCACCAGCCCGGCTGAGCTTAAACCTGGGAACTACTGCAGGTTCAAGATCAGAAGAACGTAGCAAGCGGACAGGAACATAGGGAGATAGGAGATTCGAAAGAATCTGAACAGGGGAGCCCTTGAGGATCTTATATGACAGACAGAGCACTTTGAATTGGATTCTCTGTCTAATCGGCAGCCAGTGGAGAGAACGCAGAGTGTTAGCCGTGGAACAGAACCTGGGAAGACCAACCACTGTTCGAGCGGCCGCGTTCTGCACACGTTGTAGACGGGTGATTTTGGCCTGGTTTATCCCTACCAAGAGGGAGCTGGCGTAATCAAGCCGAGAAATCACCGTCGCCTGCACCACAAGCTGCCTGGTCGGGGCGTCAATTTTTTTTAACACAGGTCTTAAACCCCGCAGAATACCAAAACAGCATGCAGCCGTTCTCTTTGTGTGGCAGACAAAACTAAGGGTCGGGTCTAACCACACCCCGAGATTTTTTATCTCCGAAACCGGAGTCGGGGTGGGACCAAGCTCTGGGGGCCACCACATATCACCCCAGAGTTCTGCTTGCTTGCCGATGATCATGATCTCCGTTTTTTTGCGTTCAACTGGAGACAGTTGGAATTCATCCAGCTGGCAACCGCCCTAAGTCCGTTCTGGAATCTGGGGGCGTCCACCCGAGAATCCCCGCTGAGTGTAACCGCAAGCTGGGTGTCATCGGCGTATGACACCATGGTCTTACCCCACTGCTTGACAACCTCAGCCAGCGGCCTCACGTAAAGATTGAACAACGTGGGACTCAGCGAGGATCCCTGAGGAACCCCCAGATCCAGAGGATAGAATTTTGACTGATGGGGCGGAACGGCCACGCAAAAGGATCGGTCAGCAAGGAAAGAGCGGAACCACTGAAGCGCAGGGCCAACGACGCCAGCTTCCTCCAGGCGCTGCAGGAGGATCTTGTGCGAGACGGTGTCAAAGGCGGCGCTGAGATCTAACAAAACAAGCGCCGCCATTTGACCCGAATCTAGCACAGTGCACAGATGTTCTACCATAAAGAGGAGGGCCGTTTCCGTGCTGTGCCCAGCACGGAAACCGTTCTGCGTGACGTCAAGAATGTTGGCCCGTGTGAGATGGTCGGAAAGAACGGTGTTCACATGCGCCTCCGCTACTTTGGCCGGCCACATAAGAAGCGAAATTGGACGATAGTTCTCGGGTTTTCCAGAGTCCAATGACGGCTTCTTCAAAATGGGCTTAACCACTGCCTGTTTCCACTTGGCGGGAACCACACCTGATGCAAGCGAGATGTTAATCAAGGAACAAATTGGCAGAAGATCGAAAAATGCCGGGTCTCTAAACAAGGTCGATCTTAGAGGGTCTGCCGGAGACCCAGATTTAACTTGCTGAGACAGTTTCTTGAAGCTTTCAGGTGAAAGGCAGGGAAAGGAGGGTAAAGCATCCTGCACCAGGGGGCAAACAAGCCCTCCGCCAAGGGGCATGGCCGTGGGAAAGGCTTGATAGATGGTTTGGATCTTTCCAAGAAAAAAGGCCACCAAAGTTTCGCAATGTGAAGTGGAACACATTGTATTCACAGAGGGCTTTTTGGCCACCAGTTCTTTGAGAGCCTTGAAAATAGTTTTAGATGGATTAATACTATTACGGAATTCAAGAGCATAGAATGCCGCACGGGCTCTACAAACAGCACGATGGTAAGATTTAATAGTGGCCAAGTAGAGGGTTTTTTTGCTGGTGTCATATGTTTTACGCCATTCTCTCTCAGCACGTCGACACGTACTCTTCAGCACACGTAGAGATCCATCATACCAAGGACTGGGGTCCCTGGATCCGTGTTTGCTCAGAGTCACCGGAATGAGGGAGTCAAGGGCTCGAGTGACCCATTCGCAGAACCGGTCATAGCTCATTTCCACAGTGTCTAATGGGCCCAAAGGGTCCAAAGACAATATGTGATGAAACTCCTCGAGTTTTAGTTTATTCCAGTGGCGTCTGGGCACAACTCGGATCATAGGTTTTTGAGGACATTCGTACAGTGGGCACTGGATCGACACTAAAAAATGATCCGTCCAGGCCAAAGGAGAAGGAGGTGCGACCCTCACCTCTGTAAGATTGGTAAAAAAAGGGTCCAAAATGTGGCCCCCTGCGTGTGTGGGACACGAGACCAATTGCGACAGTTGAAATGCCTCGAGATCGGCCAGAGTGCTGCTCACGGCGGGCGCTGACAAATTGTCAAAATGGAGATTCAAATCCCCAAGGATAGAAAAGTTGGCACACCCTACAGCCAACGTGCTGATAGCATCTGGGAGGGCCTCCCTAAATGCCACGTCGCTGCCTGGGGCGCGGTAGATCACCATGCCCGAGAGGGAAAAGTGAGGGGTGATGGAAATCTTAAATGAGGCACTTTCACAGCCAGCGATTTTTAGCCCTCTCCAGTCACAAGGATAGCAAGATCTTACAGCCAGCGCTATTCCCCCACCTCTAGTAGCGCGATTAAGCGTGTAGACCGAGTACTCGGAGGGGAAGGCCAGATTGAGAATGGCCGTATCAGTCTCCTGCAGCCAGGTCTCAGTCAAGCAGAAGATATCAGGAGACCTGTTCTCAACAAGATCATAGATATCTTGATAATGCTTCACCAACGACCTGACATTCAGATTCCAGATACTAAGGTCACGCAAGGAACGTCTACTTCCAGATAGAAAGTCCTTACCCATACAACGTGAGGGGGTGGGGGCCCCCAACGACCACCCACCACAGGCACACTTGTGCGGGCCACACAACGGCCTCACCAACGCCTCATCGCAGACCGGGAGATGATGTCTAATAGACACAAGAGCGTCCCTAGAGTAACGGATCATCGCATCCACCACCAGGCCGAAATAAAACCAGAGTCCTGGCCGGCCCAACGCGTCCTAACGCGGACGGGCGCAGACGGGCAGGACTCTGGCACGACTCAGGCGCAGCGAAGGCGCGCCCGCTGCGCGATCCCGCTGCGCTTAGATGGGAGCTTTAAGTAGGCGTCCCTCTGTGAGACAGGCGCGCTAAACCGCTCGCAGGTGATGCCCTCCAATCAAGCCACACCACTCCAAGATGGCGCCTGAAATCAGCACCCACCCCAGGAACCGGACCCGCTCTAGAAGGCGGTGAGTCCCGATTATAGTGCGTGTGAGGGATGAAAGATTCCCTAGTTTAAAATCAGGGAGAAATAACTAAAATTAACAGAAATAAAAAACAGGTAGTTTTAAAAGTTACAGAGCAGCAAATAACGCGCGAAGCGCACAGCAGCGTTACAATACCTAGTCAGGCTGTCCCCAGGGCTGCTCCCCTTAAGTAGGCGTCCCTCTGTGAGACAGGCGCGCTAAACCGCTCGCAGGTGATGCCCTCCAATCAAGCCACACCACTCCAAGATGGCGCCTGAAATCAGCACCCACCCCAGGAACCGGACCCGCTCTAGAAGGCGGTGAGTCCCGATTATAGTGCGTGTGAGGGATGAAAGATTCCCTAGTTTAAAATCAGGGAGAAATAACTAAAATTAACAGAAATAAAAAACAGGTAGTTTTAAAAGTTACAGAGCAGCAAATAACGCGCGAAGCGCGCAGCAGCGTTACAATACCTAGCAGCCTTTTGCAGCCACAACATATGAGAAGCATTTCCAATACATGACTGAATAACACTAAAATATATTCCATGTATGCCAATCTTTATCTACACACTTTTGTCTCCATCCATACACTAGCACCATGACAGCATAACTTGTCCCTACATACAAAACTGAAACATTCTTTCATATAAGTCACATCAAAGACCCACACTCCTCCATCCAAAAAGGCCCATGGCGTTTGGGATGCTCCACACATGCATTTCACTACCACGTCAGGGACCTGAAGCAATATATACATGCAACTGCAATACAATAATACAGGTTACAGATTTTCCCTACAGTGTTTCTACTGGGTCCAAGCAGCCATTCATTGCCAGGGGCTACCTATTTTACTTGAGGTTAACATGGAGTATGGATGCTATATAGAGCACTGTGAATAAGGAACTGTCTGCACTTCACAGGATGTTTTAAAGAAAGAAGCAGAGTCTCAGCCCTCTTTTTCTGTAGGTCTGCCATTGTGATGATGTCAAACATCTGAAGAGTGCCAGGGGAGTATTTGTACCAACCCTGGCAAATGGTAAGTGGATTGATACTGCACCTACTTCAGTCTGGAGGCAAAAGACTGCCTCCCTCTAATGCTGTTTTTGTTAATAGTGCATGATGCCCAGTATCTTGTGTCTGGACTTCCCTGCTAATACAGCAAGAGCCTGCAATTAATTTTTATGTCTAGGCATAATTTGGCTAATCTGTGCATGTTAGGGTCCAGAAGGGAACTCTCAACATCAGTGCCAATGGAAAACAGAATATTCATTATTGGAGACAGCCCTGATGCTAGACATTATGTGGAGCCCAGCTGCCATTGATGTTTTTCAAACCTTCTACACTGCCTCTCTGACACATCAGGAGCCTAATACACAGTCTCACAGCAGCGACTCCGTGAGGTTTACAGTCAGTGATTAGCAGTGAGACTCGTCGTAAGTATTCACTACCTTGTGGACTGTGCTGATAGGCTGATTTCATGGATTCTACTCCAGGCCTTTGCATCCTGGGCCACCAACAGTAATTAACTACTCAATGAGCATGGTGGCCTCCAACAGCGTTTGACAAGTTTCACCATGCTTTTGCATGGAAGGCCACAAGGAGGTGAACTTCATAGACCTGCTTTGCGATATCGGGACAGCATCTAAAACTGTTGATTGTGTGGTTCTCTTGCATAAGCTTGCCAATAGAGACATTTCATCTGTTTTCCTGGACTTCATTTAGCTCTTAGACTCTGAAAACTGATAATGAGTCCTTTAGGAATTGGGTGGGTCTTTATCTGGAGAAATTGCCACTGAATACGGTTCAAAGTGCGGGTGCGTATACATACCCCTCTTGTTTTCTTTATATTTAGATGACCTTGCCTTGCTTTAATCTACCGTTTGTGGTTTTCCACCTATCACAAGCCAGAAGCCAGTCAACACACTGGTATGCACTAACAATATTGTTAAAATGGATCAAGGAGAGAGGTGGGTCAAGAGGAGGGTGGGTTCCGGGGGGGGGGGGGGATTGAGTTGTGGGGGGAGACTGTGTTCTTTGTTATCTGATCTGAAGAATAGATGCCGACAGTGCTTGCACTAGCAAGGAGCAACTCGATTCAGCCCGCAGGACCATACCAAATGACAGCTGGGATATGACTCTTGCTACAGGACAGGCCACACTCCTTGCGTTGAAAAGGCTGGCGGGCTAAACAAGCTAATGCGAGGCGAGGCAAAGTCATGCTGTGGGAACAACTATCAGACGAATGTTGTACACTTATTGCAGCCAACATATCCTGATTATAAAAACCAGTGAGTCTAAAATGAATGTATTTGACAAGCAAACTCTTTCATCTATATGGTGTCTGAGACATGAACTCAGTTAAGTAGAAAGATAATATAAAAATCCTGGAAATATGTTCATTAACAGTTTGCTTTGGTCTGCTCGCCATGAAATGGTAAAATGTAAAGTAAACTATTATCTTACATGGGAATCCTATAATGAATTTGTCTAACCCACATGATTAATATTAACTAGAATGTGAATGCTGTAAATCTCTATCTTGCGCCCATGATCGTGGGCATTCACCTTGAAATAGCTCTCAGCTCACTTAAAATGGAGTCTGAAGTTCTCCTGTTGAATTTTGTAGCACACTTTTTAAGGTTGAAGAGGCTTTGGTTGCCTAACGGCGAATGAAAGAAATATTTGAAAGCAATATGAACTTGGCATTTACTATTTTATTAAGAATTAAATTGTGTTTTATGAAATATAAAGATTAAACCAATGGCACAGTAGGTAAATAGAGGGAGACTAAAGAGTTGTGTGCGACATTATGCTCTGTTAAGAAAACAGCTGCGATTTTAAGCCAGTCAAAGTGGACCTTTTGGTTTAATTGGGTAAAAACTCTTTATTTCAGAATCCACAGTCTATAGCCTCTTACTGAAAAGAGCTGAGTCTTGCATTTGTAAACGGTCAGACTCACTGGAGGCCGGACCGTCAGGATGCATACTTGTGTAGTTGCTATCTATAGAGCTGTACTAAAAACCTGGCCATTGTTTACAATTAGTTTTTTTTAAAAGCAGACTATGAACTTTCACGTCCCAAGCATATCTCGGTTTGCTCTGAAAAGTGTGCCAAAAGGTTTTCCTGCTGAAAATATTTCAAGAGATGTACAACAAATTATACATTTTTATATCATGTCTGCAAATTATGTTTTAGCTGGAATTATTTAATTATGGCCCTACATCAAATTAACATTATTTGATCATTACAAAATGATATCTGACAAAATGCTTTTCCCAAAGGTCCACATGAAATTGTGCCTTTTAAAAACAAATAAATGATGGCTTAAGTCGCCTGTAAGAAAGTATGGCAGTGCACAAAGTATGGGAAGATCCTGAAATCATGGAAGAGTAGTCTGAAAATATGAAAAATGAACATGATGTCATGTAGATCAATAGCTCTTTTAGATAATACTGGAAAGTTATTCTTGAAACTGTTTGCTTTTATACTCAGAAAATTTGGCAAATTTGATAGAACAATTTAAAGAAGCTCACGTTGCATTCATAGCTCTGTTGTATGCCTTTTTTGAAATTATAGTATTAGAATATACACACTATTTGATGAACAAAGCCTCTTTGCCTTCATTGTAGATGTATAGTTTGCAATCAATGCTTAGATGCTTAAAACTGATGCTAAATGTATGCAGGAAAACTGCATGGAATTGTGAATTCCATGTTATTTTATGCCTAGAAAAATCAGTTCTACATGGTAATTCCTAATGTCATGGGATTTAACATGTAATTACATGGTACTGGGGTGATTCTACCATGTAGCAACGGTAAAATTGCATGCAAGTTTACAGGGACCCCAGTACTGTGCAATTTGTAATCAGGGCCCTTAATGTTATGCTTAGTTGATGGATGTGAAGAATGTGCATTATTTGAGTGGAATGGGTTGAAATTCTCTTTTAGCCTAG
This sequence comes from Lissotriton helveticus, assembly GCF_964261635.1. Classification (NCBI taxonomy): domain Eukaryota; kingdom Metazoa; phylum Chordata; class Amphibia; order Caudata; family Salamandridae; genus Lissotriton; species Lissotriton helveticus. The sequence continues at coordinate 586,797,414 of NC_136072.1, forward strand.
CAATCCATGACTACTACTGCAATGAGCTAACTAATAGTGTTTATTTTATTTATTTATTTTTTGCATTTGTATGGCGCGCAGCTACCCAAGTGTGCCAGATTGCCATAGCTCAATGGCGAATAAAATACATTTATGCATTTGATCTTTATGAAAAGTGTGTTTGTGGATATTATATTTCATTTCAAGTTATTATTTGGGGAGATAATGTTTGCACAAACATTTTATTACAAAATCTTAGTACTAAATAAATAAATAAACACATAAATCCTCGCAGGCCTCAAAGGAACTTTATACATTCTAAACTCAGACAGTTTTAAATCAGTCGCGCTCTTACCACAGTAGCTCAAACACTTTGATGAAGTCTCACGAGTGCTCTCAAACTACAACATTCGGGCTAGGTGTGATTACCTGACGGCCTTTTGTCCCTGCAGATCCCTTGCGGTCACAGCCAGGCTCACCCTGTAAATAGAAATATGGTCATTACAGAACATGTAGTAAGTCGAAAATAGCTAAATTGATTCTGAGCAGCACTGCTTGCCAATCATGGAGTTGGCTAGCCATCAGAGATCCCATCATGAAATGGCATTGCCCACAGCACAACTGTTTTTACGGAGAAGCTTTGCCCATCATGCAGCTCCCTTCAGAGCAGACATGTTCATCACAGGGTGCTTATCATAAGTCAGCCTTGCCTATCTCACAGCTGCCTTCACAGAACAGTTCCATCTGTTGTATATATCCCTTTATGATGCAGCCGTGCCCATCACTAGGATGTTACAAGAGAGCTCCCCTTATGAGAGCAGCTTTGCAAATCACAGAGCGGCACGGCCCATTGCAGAGATTCAGTAATAGAGTAACCATGCCCAGTGGAGAGTTTTCCACTATGGAACAGCTGTGCCCTTGTCATAGTCCCAACATGAGCAGCCTGGTCCACTAGAAAGCTAATATGTGGGCATTGCTGTCATAATGGACCCCCCCACCATCATTAGGCAACCTCATCCATTACAGAGACCCATGATCGAGCAGCCCTACCCTTGAAGCCCTGTCGTCTGCAAATCTCTTTGTATGAAGCATTGGAGAGCTCTGTCACTGAGCCCGTCCCACCTATCCTAAAGCTCATATCATGCCGCAAACCTTGCCCATCGCAAAGGTTCCTTCATTGTCTCGTTCCAACTCACCCTCTGCCCTCGTGATGACAGGACTGGACTCACCGTGACTCCCTCTGGCCCAACAGGTCCTGGATCACCCTTCTCTCCGACATCTCCTCTTTCCCCCTGTAAGGTTGTTAAAAAATATCAAGTCCAGTATTACCATCACTGCATACATCATCCTATTGCAAAGGTAAGGCAAAGTTATCAACCTAACATATGCAAGTGGATGCACCAAAGGATCAACATCACCCACAGAAGGATTTCTGAGACTCAGGAGTTACAACACCAATCAACCAGACAGAGGGCCCAGTTTATATGTTGGTGGAGAGGGAATTCCGTTACAACAGCAAAGGAGTTCCCTCCTTGCCAACATTACTTTATGGTTTGCCCGATCAATTTAAAAGCAGATGTACCATGGTTTGACAACAGCATAGACTTCTCCATCTCCACCGAGCACAAACCTCACCAACGACCCAACGAAGTATGGGCCGTTGGAGGGTTAGCTATATGTCTGCCCACCTAATTTATATGCGCAGACATCAGCCGTTGCAGAGTGCAGGTGAGCGCGGTTGGGCGGTGCAAGGAGGATGTTGACAGACAACAGAATAGGGCAAATTACATAAATAAATAACTCCTATTCAGTCGTCTGTCAACAACTTCCTGCAGCTTCCTGCCGTGCCCCACAGCGTTTACCTGCACAGGCCCCTGCTGGCAGACATACAGCTGTTTTTCAATACCTACCACCCTCAGGAAAAACCTGACAGTAAATGGCATTGAAGAGTGCTCCAACAGAGAGGGTCCCCAGGGCCTAGGGGGGTTTGCGCTCCCCCCCCCCTTATATGTATATGTAGCCCCGGGGAGGTAGTGGTCCACGGGCCAAATAAATGCCCGAGTGAGGCCACGTGTGCCCCTTTAATTATTTACATAAAAATATGCATCCCCCAGGACCTGGTCCTGCCGGGGGCTTCATTAAAAACAAGCGCAGGAGGCCACGTTTGCTTTTTTTTTTTTTTACGGCAATACTCGGTGAATTATTAAAAAAAGCTTTTTTGCCGTGGTATGGATCCCAGGGGGACATCAAGACCAAGGCTAGATGTTTATGGTCTTCGTACCCTGGCCCCTTTTCTGTTTTTTTATGTGTTTTCTTTGGACTCGTTTGAAGCCTTGTTCCAGAATGCTGCCAGCACTTCTTGGTTGAAGTGTTGCCAACCAATCAGAGATGTGCAGATCTCTCCACGAGTTCATCATTATTCACGAAGGCTTCGTAACCCTAGATATACAAATTTGGATTTACTTTAATATCTCGAAAACTACTGAATGGATGTACACCAAATAACAAAAAACATGCTTTCTGGAACAAAAGCTACTTTTTTTTGCCAAATTTGGTGTTGTCCAGTCTAGCGGATCAGGCTGTTATATATACACAGTGGTGGTTGCCTGCAAATCGCAATTAAACTTTCCCAAACAAATGTGTCCACTTCAGCTCCTTTCTGTAAAGTTTTGTGGTGTTCATCAAGCAGGGCCAAGATAAAAGGAGGGGGGGGGGGGCTAAATCGTTGATTTCCTACCTTTACAAGGTTTTGTTTTTTTGTATGAATCCATTCAGCTGTTTTTGTGAATTTTGCATTTAAAGAAGGGCTTTAGGTGGTCATGAAGGGGTGGAAAATAATTATATCTGGACTGCTCGTGTCAGGATATGCTCTGAATGGTCACTGCAAAGTGGACTAGTCAATCCAGTTTAACCAATTCGTTGTGGCAGCCACTGCAGGACTGAAAATGAATTACAAGATAAGGGGGCTGGGTGACCCCAACAGGGACTCCAATGGACAATGCCCACCCCCCCTTATTTGGCTGGTCACAACATGGACAACATGTTGTGGCAGTCATTACAGGACTCTGGGTCATGGTCCCCATTGAAATGCATTGTAGTGAGTGATGTTTTGAAGGTTACAAAAAAAGGAGCACATACAATGGGTTATAACAGACTTGAAACTGTTTTTTGGCTGTAACATGCTAATTATAGGAGTTGTGGTTTATTGTAGGTTGATTTTAACCTGTTTAAGAGAAAACTGTTTTTTCCCTGTTTTTCTCATAGAGGTTATGGGAGGTGCTGCAGCAGCCAAAATGAGAGCATGTTTGTGGTATAAATGTACACAGTTTACCTAAGCCATGTGAGAGCAAAGTTTGATATCATGAATGAAACATGTGTTTCTAACAGAAGGAACAACCTGTCATTTGATTTCTCATTGTACTACTGCAGCTTCCCAGTATTCTAATGAACAACTAGAGCACGAACACACTGTATTTATGACAACAGTGTGACATATGGCCCACTTGAAACCATCTTGATGGAATCAAAGCTGCTAAACCTAAAGCATTTTCTTTAGAAATTAAAAAAAAAGCTGGTTTGTTTTGTCATAGACATGGCGGCTAGTGCTTCAGCAAGCTAAAACAAGGACACATTTCCTATGACTTCTCAAAGGTTCTTGTCTTCAATGTCAGTAAAACATTCAGACATGCAAACTGAAATATGTACTTTCAACATCAGCAGCATTATGTCAGTTAACTCACCAGGGTGCTAATACAGCTTCCCACAGTGCTCTAGTAAACAACTGGAGTGCTAAAATGTGTATTTGTAACAAAAGTGTGGCATATCTGAAGCCTTCTTGAAATCCAAGTTGTAAAACCTAAAGCATTTCATTCAGAATTTAACAAAATGAGGGAGTTATTTTTGTCATAGAAATTTTGGTTAGTGCTCTAGAAAACTAAAATGACAGACGGTAGCTGATGTGTCTAAGGATACCAATTATGAGTGAAGCAGCAGTCCCATTTGTTTGTGATAAAGGCTTAAAATATGTGCCTCTCAGCCAACATGCACCCAAGTGTCATCCCTTCATCCGCATCCCCTTCTGTTCGAGTTTGATTTCCACAGGTGTGCGGATGGAGAGGCCGTGGACTAACATCTGTGCTTGTCTGAAAGTTGTGAGGTCGTTCTCAGGTATTAGAATGAAGTCTAGTCTTGGAAATATTTGTTTGACCATGAGTAAAATGAAAACCCTCACTGACCCAGGTGAAAGTGACACAAATATTACGAAGACCAATAAATGGGTAGGAATTTGGGTAGACAGATGGGTCCCGAGCTGAGTGGGTGAATTTGTTCCTGATCTAGCCATGTGTCAATCCAGGATCAACCCGTCCTATTGGAAGTTCTGATATGAGTAGTTGCATGTGCTGACAAACGAGATGGACTTCCCATGTAGGGCCCCTGTAGTTGTTATGTTTGCACTAGTGTAATGAAGAGGTGACTCATTAATAGTATCACAATCCCTTTGATCACCGGGTAAATATGGCATGTAGCAGCATGGAAAAATGCTGGTGGTCCAGGAATGGACACTTTATGCTGATTAAATGTGTTTCCCGGTGACCATCGCCTGTGCTGAGGTGGCTGCCAAATCCTGTTTTTATGTAACTCTATACATTTTTTGAAGGCATAGCTTGGTGGGGGGCTACCAGTAAATTGTCTGGCAGTCTACAAACATGTTAGTTTAGGGTTACCTCTTTCAGCCTTGCTGTTGGTATGGCTATGTCAGGCTCTGGTCAGGGGAGTTCTTTTCTTGTTCTGCCATCTATGCTGCTGAATCTGATTCTAACTAAGCTTTAGTTTGAGACAAACACATTTTGCTGAGAAAACTGAGCTTACTCTAACTTTGGCCAAAGTGAGCCTCAATTTTAAAATAACTGGTGCTGCCTACAGCCAAATGTTCTGCATGTCATCATCTTTTTGTCTCGGTCTCGCCCTGCACACAGACTATTCATGCACAAGCAACTTTGCAAATATTGTTTATTTTAAGATGTAATGTCACTTTCCTATGTACATGATGATGGTTCTTTTCTTTATGCACAGTATCCCACTGAGAATTAATTTTCCCACGGTCTCACCTATCGGGACCACGGTGATTCGATAAGAGAACTTGTAATTGTACATCAAGTAGCGACATAGGAGGGGGCTGTTGTAGTAGTATACTGGTCCTGGTCATGTTCAGAATGTGAGTACCTGGATAGCGCCAAGCAGGATATTTACGGTGGGATAAAATGAGAATGGAGCAGAAGAGGGTGTGGGGGGGTGAGTTGGGCAAAGGGTTTCCGCCTTTACTATGGTATTGTTTGTTGTCCTTGAAGAAACTGTAAATGGTGCAAATATAGTGCTGAATTTGAAATGTATGTTATGGAAAATTCGATAAAGACTATATACAAACAAGCATTGGCATAGCCAATAGGTCTCGCCTTTGGGACCTTATAAATATTTGGCCATGCAGCACATTATCCCGAGTGCTACAACATCTACTGTTCCTTACTGTGACCATGATGTCAAATGCCGATTTCTAAAATAGATATTTTAGTCAACAGATCGACCAGACATGACTTACTTCACTGTGGTGCCCTCCTGTCACATTGTGCTTTTCCCATAAAACATATTTGCTATCTGGCATGGTATCAACACCAGAATTGACTCTGGATGCCTGAAGAAGTGTCTCTGTGCCACAGTTAGGACTGCCCTAGTTCCTGACAGGGTGTGGAGAAATCCAGGCCTCAATTGGCCCCTGAGCACACCAGATCTTGAGTTATAGAATGCCCTCTTTGCCTGTTTCCACTCAGGGTCAGCCCAGTGACTCGAAATCAGTATCCATATCCATCCTGATCACCAACCATTAGTTCCAAACCCTTTCTTGTAAACAATAACCCTGCATGCAAGACCACATGCAGGGCTCCAAGCTCCGCATTGTAAACGATACCCCTCGCAAGCCATGGTGCATGAAGTGCATATGCTGTCGCAGGTGAGGCCTAAAAAATCACCATTCTCATAAATAAATAAAAAAAACACATGGATTAAAATAGACATGAAACCAGCCGTGGCACTGAAGTGACTACTTTTTGGCAGTCGTGCACTAGTGCACAAGCAAAATGCTGTCACTCGCCGTGCAAGAAAGCAAGTGACTGATGTTGGGTGACTGATTGCTATATGCTATATGTGGTAATGAGGGAAGCAAAATGTGCGTGACACTTGAGCAGACCAGTGGACGAAGAGGGCTGATCGAAAGCCCTTTTATGTATATATAGATGCATGTATTTTTATTAGGAATATGTTGGAAAACATAAGCGTAGTGAGATTGTCCAGCCCACACCCAAAAATGTCAGGGTGGGACAGCTGGTACCATCAGCCCCTGAGTTTCACCACTGCCCTCCCAATTGCTTGACACGAATTGAGGTGGGGTACAAACCTGTGATTTGCACCTGACTGATAAAACTGAAGAGGGATGCCCATCCTGTGGACTTTCCAAAAGCACTGGCAGCAGAGAAAATTTAAAAAAAAAACTTCTCTTTCTAGAGTAGTGGAAAACTGTGAGAGGAGAAGCACTATTGGCCATAGCCAAGAAAGGTAAAGTTTTTGGATATTGGTAAGGGCGATCAATTCGTTTGAGCTGCGTGTGTAACATCACATCGCACCTGAGGAGGAAAGGCTTTTTTTGCTGAATTGGAATTTTCACCTGTTAACTGTATCTTGTATGTGCACAGCCAGGCTTGCACCTCCACGGATCTGTCTTACTGTGGCTCAGCTCTGCAAAATAACATGCCTCAGTCACATTTGTAGAGCTTCTGGGTTGTCTATTTGAAGACTGTGCGGAAGTTAAGAGAGGCCGCGCAGATGATCGTCCCGGTCCAGCAGCACTTGTGATGTGCTCAAGGACATCGTGTCCCGCGCTCGCCTCTCTGACGTACCTACCTCTGTGTGACTCCGCAGACATCCCCCTGCACGCAGCACGGGCTTTCATCTCTCTTGCGATCAAACAGCGGTCGCAGAGAGTTGATTAAAAACCGGTGTGATCAGCAAGGCCCGGCGGCACGGAGCCCTGCATATCCTGCAACTAGGTGCTGCGTAACACAGCAACGCGCCACGTGTCACAGCTTCCTCCCAGGGCTGCTTTGCTAGTGTGAACCCCGGGTCGCTTTGATTGCTGGAAGTCCCTTAAATTTGTAAACCACGACTGAGGCAGACGAATCAGAGTTGTACTCATTGACAAAGCGCATGGAAAACGAGCTATGCTGATGTCAGCTAGTTCATGTGAGGTCGCGTTGTTGCAATCCCCGACAACAGGACAAGTGCCTGATGAAGCCTCGTGGTGGACTTCTAAAAGAGAAGTGGTGAGCGGTGGCCATGTCATCGCTTGTTTTTAACTTTAATCCATGCTGTACAGCATGGTTAAAAACTTGACGAATCCAGTATTGGCTTTGTCAGTGCTTGTTAATTTGTTGTAACAGTTTCACCACTGGCCCCATTTCCCGGGTACAAAAGTACTTTAGTTGAGCACAAAATGGAGGGACTGTGGCTGGGAGTGGTCAAAGCCAAGACTGGCAGTGGGAGGGGGATGGGGCAGGGATAGATGGATGGAAACGTATGCATTCCAATGGAGTCCTTACACAAAAAGAAAAAAAAAAAGAAGCAGCCGTGGCTGGAAAGGCAAGCAGCAAAGGAGCACTCAGCCTGCAAATATAGCAGTACTTTGGCCATGTTCCATAGGAGAGACGAACATACAAACAGGAAGTGAATCTGGAATGCCCTGATCAAGGTGAAGCAAGGAAATAGAGTGACAATGACGTGCACGAAACTGGAAAATAAATTACTGTCCTGGGAAGCGCTGGCTGAAAATAGACAGCCCGCCAGTGGGGGGGGGGGGGGTGGGGGGGGGAGCAGGAGGTGAGCCCAGGAGTGGTGCGTGCGTGCACAGTCTGCTAATTTTCAAGCACTGCACTCGTGCTTGTGGTGCGCCGCTGCTCGCTTCCGCAAGGTGGGTGCCGCCACGATTGTGTGTTTGAAAATGAGCAAAGCGACGGTTAAAGGCCCTCCTATGCAGCACATGCGTGCTGCGTAGGTGAGACCTAAAAAAAAAGTTGTGTCATTTGTATTAACACTTTAGGTTTCAGAAAGGCACCAGGGAGATGGGAACTGCATTGTGCTAATCTGTGGGATAATGTGGAGATGTGAGCTCAGAAACTGTATTGTTCTCTCCCTAATGTGATTGGTTATAACCGTGTGACTACCACTATTATATTGAATGTTTGACTTCCGTTATAAAATGCATTATATAAGAAACCCTTTCTCATTCTCCCTTCACTTTTTGGAGGCAGCACGAAGTCGGTCTGACCTCTGATTTATTACTATGATTAACTCTTTAGAGCTGAACTATATCTGCTTCTGTTTATTCAGTTCCTTCATATTGTTATGAGCTTCGTGCTATTTCTTGATTTAAATTACTTATTGACCGATTTTAACTATTTATTCTACCTTCTGTAATAATTTTAATCTTTAGCAAACCTTCACTGTTTATTTTCAATATCTGTATTATTTGCATTGTAAAGCCTAAGGTGTTTTACAGCTTGCATTATAATGTGTTGACCAAATCAAGTTGAGGAGTAACAGAATCTTTAGGGGTTTAACACTGCTCCTGGCCAGTCAGATGATCTTTAACTTGACAAAATAAAGAAAAGGCGGCTTCAGATTTGGTAGCAGAGGATGATTTGAGACTGGATCTGAATGGGTTGAGACTTGATCTGGATAGGTTGAAGCTGGATCTTGATGCTATAGCTAATTTAATCCAGGAATTTAATTGCCCTCATTCAGTCTGTACTCATGAATTTCAATGGCACTGTTTGTATTGATGGCTATGTTCAGGTGTTCCTGAAGCAGGCACTTGAATTAAGAAGAAGTAAATATAAATAGGGGGATGCACCAAGGCAGAGTCTGCCATTGAAAGTGTAATGTTGGATGATGCAAAGTGCTTTGTGGGGCCTGTATTATGAGTTTGTGGTTTCATGAAAAAATGTATGCAGGTTGGGAGCACTTTTGTTATGCGTCTTTGATTTGTGGAATAGTAGGAGTTTGGGTTTTTGCGATTGTGACGGTTTTTGTTTAATGTTAAGTTGAATTTTCAGTGGTTCCTAACTGTGTTCTATGTCCATTTTTGTTGTTGCTGTCATTAGTCATGTTTCAATTGTGTATTTAAATGTGTTGTTGAATTTTGTTATTATATGTGTTTACAGTTTGGTTCTGGATTTCATTGAAAATTCAGGATCTCGAGATATAAACTCCTTATTGAAACTTGTCTGCTTAAATTGTGGTGTGTGGTATGAGGCGTCACATCTACACCATGATAGGGATTTACTAAAGGTCTAATTGGGAATTCACATGACTCCAGACTGGTGATTGTTTGGTGTTTGGTGCACAGGAGGAAACGTGCTGATCAAGAGTAGGTTACTGCTTGTCGAGGACCTGCTTCCACAGTTTGTGTGATTATTCTTAGAAGAGATCTATTTTCCTTTTTTTTGAGGTAAAGCAAAACAGAATTGTTAATTGTTTAATTGTTTTAAGAGTTCCAAACGTAGATATCATATTGCTGCTTGTTGTGCTGTGATTGGTTGGTTGTTGTGTAAGACGAGCAGATACACGTTGTGGTTGGTTAAACTTTGAACTAGACATGCTGCAATTGATTGATTGTGTTGTGAGCAACGCTGTGATTGATTGATCACGTCATCAGGTGCCGCGCTACAACTGGTTGGTTATTGCTAAGTTTTGCGTTAAGGTTGGAGTATTATTGTTGTTTGAAAAACATAATGACACCAGCAAAAAGTGGAGGTGACCATGAAAGCAGATCCTACTTTCCTAAATCTATTCATCATTTTTTTCCTGTATTGAAGAGCAAAGAATCCTATAGGAATGTCACAGTTTTAGACCATCTGCCTCTGTTTTCGACCCACACTTGACAGATCTGCATGAAAATTGTAATACTGAATCGTAATCAGATAAAAAGAGTATTCTTTTTATTACATTATTGTAAAGTTTTGTGCAAATTTGTAGAAGTTTCAAAGTAACTAAGAAGACAATAAATGCCTTTTCAATGAAACACATAATCATAACTACACAGGAGATATATATCAAGGGGTTCTGGTTACATAATAAACCATGCAGGTGATGGCTAAGTACTTCGTAAGTGCCAGCAGAACTGCAAGTTGACACATTGCATGTTACTCATTATGCATTTTTTATATTATATGTTTATGTAGGAGTAGGTAGCTTGAAAAACATGTCTATTGAAAATAGTACATGAGATATTAGATTGCCTTTTTCTTTAAAAATAAAAAATAGCTAATTATGTGCTTTAGAAAAAACACATATGCTTTGTTAAAAACGCAATCTGTCTGTTGGACAGAGAAGTTGTTAAGAGTTGTGCAAGGTGAAGCTAAACTGGTCACTGATTAGAGTTAGAATGTTCAGATTGCTTACCTTTCATGAAATTGTTGATTACACAGTGGTAAATCTATACTGAGTGGTTTGGGGCTATCATTATGATGATGAAACCAATATCAGATAACTGCACCTCAAATTAAGCGTCCATTTTATTTATGCCCTCAGAATTAATGGTAGCTTAACTTATTGTCTACAGTAGTCTAAAAGCAGAAATGTGTTTCTGGTTTTTCAGTGTGGCTTTGGTACTGCAGAACAATCCAGGATGTCCACCTGTGCAAAATGAATGAAGTGAATTACACTTATCAGCACTGGTTTCCACATGGGAAAGAATAATGTACTTGAAAAAAAATCAAGTGAGCCGCTAAAGCAACAGCAGCCCAGTCATATACTAATTTATCTATTTGCAGATTGCTCACCTTTGAATATTCCCTGTCTCTAGGCTGTTCCAGGAACTTCCACAATAGCACTTTGGGCCAGTTAAAGGTGCAGGATCTATTATAACGTCAGTAATGGAGTCATGATGACATAATTAGGGCGATAAAGTGCCAACAACAGGTACTCTGATGTCCGTTCAACTTTGGTTTTTTTTTTGCAGTGACTTCTGAGATGTTAGTTATCCAGAAGACTGACAGTCAAACATTGGTGCAAACCCGGTGTCTCCAAATAGCCGATCGCGAACTACCAGTAGCTCACAGACACCTTCAGAGTAGCTCACAGTCTGGAGTTCATTTTTAAGGAAGCACAGATTTTCCTTTAAAAGTTAAGTAAGGGCTGTGTTTATTTTACATTATTATCTTGAGGCTGAAGAGAGCAGGGCCTGATAATGAGCAGTGCTGTAGTAGATTTATGACCCAGGACACAGCGATGAAGAACTGAAGCACTGAGGTATTTACATCTTAAATAAAAGTCCTTGTCAACTCAATATTGGAGCGTGAGAACAAAATGAAATTTCTGAATGCTTTTAAATTCAAAAAAATTAAAATGAAGAGTTACCTTAATGATTAAGTTGACTCTTCATTTTAATTTTATCCCATTTCAAAGTGCTGCATTACAAACAGCAGGTGTCTTGCCCCCAGTGGCCAGTAGATATTGTGCCATATTTATAATTGAAATATATTGTCACTTTTTCTAAATGGGAGAAACTCAAATTGGATAAAAATATGTCTGTAACACATTTAGTCAATGTTCTTCTTCACTTTCAATTAAGCCGTTTTAATAATTTATGAAGCATATTTCTTCACTTTGAATTCCTCCCATATAAACAAATGGCTGTTTTTTTCTATGATAAATATGGCACAGATTCTACAGGCCACTGGGTGCAAAATGCCTGCTGTCTGTAAGTGTGACACTTTGAAATGGGAGAAAATTTAAATGATGAGTTCTTTGGAATCCATATAAACATAAAGTTAACTCTTCAGATGAATTGTTTCACATTTCAAAGTGTAGCATTTACACACAGCAGACATTTGCTCCTAGTGGCTTGTAGACACAGTGTCATATTTATAACTGGAAAATACAGCCATTTGTTTTAGTGGGAGAAATTTAAAGTGCAGCAAAATGCTACATATTATTAACATTTTAATATTGTGCGAGTTGATGGCCTCCAGTAACTCACAATGATTTTCACTGATCAGAAGTAGCTCTCACTACAGAAATGGTTGGAGATCCCTGGTGCAGACAATACTAACTAGTCATCTTATTAGGAAAGATAGAAGGTTTTAAATAATGGGGAGAATGGAGGGACATTGAGGAATCTGCAGGAAGATCATTACGGAAGGTAAGCAACTTTTCTTCTGATGGATACTTCTACCTGCAGATACTTCACCTTTGAATAGAGTCCCAAGCAATACTTCACCTGGTGGTGGGATTGGAGAACTAAACCAAAGATCGTGAAGGACAGACCAGGCAAACTGGTCTTCCCTTCTCACTTGCATATTCAAACAGTAGTGCTTGGCGAAAGTATGATGGGATGACCAAACAGGTGCCTTACAGATATAAGTAAGTTGAACCCCTCTAGCCAGGGCCAACGTGGAGAGTAGTGCCCTTGTGGAATGCGCCCTGAGTTCTTCAAGTGGATCTTTCCTGGCAGAAGCATAGCAGATCTTGATGCAGAAGATGACCCAGCGAGATAGAGTTTGCTTCTTTACTGCCTGCCTTTTCTTAAAGTTGCACCGTTTTGGACAGGATGTCTACCAGAAAAATCATCTGTCTTGCAGCACATGCAATTTTACGTTGTGGTGCCTAGCGGCTCTTTCTATCACCACATGATATGTGGTGGTATTGTCTGGTGGAGAGGCTTCAGAAGGATAGGGCTTTACAGATCATCAGGAGGATCGATTTGTTAGTCGTCCCGTGGGTCGTTCCCATCCCCAGAGGTTAAGAGCTTTTCAAATGGGTCCTGCAAGTAGTATGGACTGTTGAGATCTGACCAAGATTCTGGTGGAGGTGGTGGTTGAGAGTACCTATAAGAGATGGGAGTGGTGATGGACTTGTGGCCCTGTCTCTATCCTTTTTTGGAGCAGGAGTTGTGGGAGGCTTGAAGGGAAGTTCCTCATCATAAGTGACCCTACTCATTTTTGGAAAGTTGAAGGCTGTATATGTAGACTCTAGAGGCTTGGTGAAGATCTTTCCCTTTGCAAGATGATCTTCTGCTCCGAGTACCGGACCTCAGACTGTCGAAAGATGATGAAAGCCTGTGTGTGGAGGATACCTCTGGCATCAACTTCAGAGTCATCCGGGGCTGTGATTTCAGCAACGACCTCAGCTCTGAATGTAGCCACTGGGGTCAAGGGGCCATTGACACTTGCCATGGTTCAATGCCCTCAGACGGTGGCTGTTCAGCATCAAGCATGAAGGTCGAGGCTGAGATACACCTGCTCTCAATGCAAGACCTCAGGATCAGTGCCTCTTGAGGCTTGACTCGAGCCTCGATGCCAGGCTCCCGCTAAAGAGTGCTGTGCTTCAATCGTGAGGCACTTTTTGTAGTAGGTTGGAACTGACCCTATTGCATCAACTTCACTGGGATTGTGGGAGTTCTTTTAGTTTTCAACACTCAGGGCTTAAGGGAGGGTGCTCCACAAATCTTTGTTCAACATCAGAGGCCTTGAAAGCGGTTAACTGAGGGCTCTTGCCACCCTGGGCAGCTTGAATGGTCAATGGGCCTGCCTGCTCCTTCTCCACCTCAAGAAGGTCTTCGGGCCCGAAAGGTTGGGTGGTCTTGGGCAATGCAGGCTGCTACATTTTATGATATGCCCAGTGCCACTCCCTATGGTATGGAGTGTCTTGTTGCACCAAAAGGCACAACAGGCATGGCAGGGGGTCTCGTTGTGCTACAGATTACATACACCATGCTGCTCAGACCAGGGGTACTTGGCTTTGCAGGTTTTACATAATTTAAATGGTGCATGTTCCATACTTTTCCCTACTTTTATTTACCAAGATGCAACCTGAGGTGTCAAGTGTTGTTTATGAACGGGAGTCCCTGACTCATGCAGAACTCTCTTGGCGGATGCAGGAGGCTTAGTGCTGTTCTCTAGGTCTTAGGAGTCAGAAGGTCGAAAGGCCTGTCGCAAATAATCAGGCAAGGAATGTGACAGTCCCAGAGCTGGCACTCAAAGGGCCAAACATGATGGTAGAAGAATACAATCTGAGGGGGAGCCATTGTATTGGTGTATTATGGGCCAAGAAAGGGAGAAGTCACAATAGTCCTTGTGGCTCAAGACTTCTTCAAAGGAAATAAGTTGCAAATGTCTGGGCCCAACAAGCAGAAGTATTCAGAGCATGTGTATCTAAAGTCACACATGCTACAAACGCACATATATGTGGGTGTGTCTAACAGAACTCCTTCTTTCGAGAGAGCAGCAGAGACCACATAGGGGAAGACTTTCTTTTGTGGCGAATGCATTTCGGCAATTTGCCAGCCTTCATCAGCGCCCAAGTATCCAGGAGGCTTCCAACATCACAAATGAATGTCTTGCTGCCCTCTAATTGGCAGAGGGCCCGCTCCACCCCCTAGCGTTGTCAGCTCACCTGTTGTCAGTTCACAAAGTGTGTGTGGACCACAATACCCAGAATGCATGATGTTGAGTCCAGGTAGGTGTTTGCCGGGGGAGTATGTCACCAATTGGTCATGCGGGATGGCAGAACACTTCACGAGTTGCAGCCAATTTCCTGCTTGTTAAACAAACAAAAGCGCCTACTCGAGTCCCCAAACCGCTTCAGCCTCGGAAATCCGAGGAACTACCCGGCGGGGTAGCAATGACAACACACACCACCCAGCATGAGGTTAATACACTCACTACTATATGTGTGTGTGTATATATGTTAATAATAAATATTGCCATTAGCCAATAAATGGAAAGCACAAAAAAGTCCTATCCGTGACATAGAAAGCACTGTGGTCAATTTACCAAATCTCAAATGTTTTTCCACTTGATTTATTTACAACAATAAACATGATACATTCTCTTAGAAAAGAACACCCCTGCTGAGCATATCATAGTAACATACCTGAAAACATGCAGAAGTGCAGGGAAAAGACACAGATCAGGAGATATGAAGAATAAGGGATTGCCCCTTTAAGAATATAGCACACCTTTCTATCCAATCCTTCCTTGTACTGGCAGTAGTTTGGACCAACAGTTCTGAGATCCTCATTGCACTTGTTGGAAATAACAAGACTTGTAAGGGGTTTCTAAACTCACTCTTTCTTTAGAAAATATATTTGCTGTATCTCTAAGGTGTCACTTGACATCTGCGGATGTTTTTAGTGTCACCATCAGGAATTTTGTTTCTCCACTCTTTTTTTAATAGAAAATGCCATCCTTTTTTGTCTTGTGCTCAAAAGGAAGGGTAAGGAAGGCAGCAAATGATCCATGTGCTTGTGGATTGTTTCTCAAACCCCCATTCTGTGGAGCAATTACCCTTTTCCCAACAGATATGTAGGAGGAACCTGAAAGATTGTGACTGCGTCTGTCTTGGGGCAGGCTGGAAGATGACATCAGGGAGTTGCAGGAGCGCAATATAGCACCCAGTATAAAGGCTCTTTCTACTGCAACTGAATTGTTCAATCCTTAAGCATTCTCTTAGGGAAAGACCAGGGAAAGCAGTAGGCACAAGAGGTACTGCCAGTCCAAACACAGAAACACAGGCATCAGGTCCATACGATGTTAGGATACCAATGTCAAATTTGTATTTAAGCAACCCAAGAACCTTAAGTGCAGATTCTTATTTGTCTTAAGTTAAACTTGTTTGGAAAGAAAGTGGATCAAATAATAAGGCCTGTGAGTATACTATCTGAAATGTGTAGCCATCATGACTGTCACCTGGGTTTGGTGGCTTAGTGGACTACTGCATCCACTGTAGGGGCCTGTGTTCAACCTGATGGCCACAGGTTCAAATCCTAGCAGGTCCACTCAACCTTTCATCCTTCTGAGGTCAATAAAATGAATACTATTGAGTAACAATAAACATCTGTTATTCACTGCCAAGATACTCTTGGGTGAATGTGCAATTTACAAATACATATGTTATGATGTCAATTCACTAAAGCATTTATGAGTATGGGAAGTAGTACTTCAGGTGTACTCATACACTCCTTTCGGAATCCGCCTGAAACATCCAACTCAATCTTTTGGACATTCAACTCTCTCTTCATAAGTACAAACAGGCACAGCCCATTGTTCTCCTTGTACTAACTGTATACAGAAACAGTCCCCGATTGCTTCCACTGTATGCCCATTTGAGGAGATTTGGAGCTAAGTCACAAAGGCATACAAGGGTACGTAAAAGTGTACACAGGAGTACTACTTCAAGTACCCCAAAACACCCTTCTTTACAGGCCCCATTGTGTTGATGACTCAGACAGGAGGCTGTACTACACAATTGATTTAATCTGCTAATGAGCGGTTTGCTGTTCACTTTTAAATCAAATTTACACACATAAGTAATATATATTTTTAGACTGAGAAATCTTATCCCTGGGCAGGAAAAATACAAGCTATTAAATGCTTTTGCTAAGTAAGTATGAGTGGGTAATAGAGGCATACGCCATTAAGTAAACATTTATTTCAATACAACACATACCTTTAAGGAGAGATTTATGTAATAGTATCCCAAATCAAGCTAAACCGCTGCTGAAAGCACTTACCTTGAACATGACATACTATTAAATGAGAAGAAAGCTAAAGTAATAACAAGAAGATAGGACCTGTAGAGCTTCAAGGGAACTAAATACTGCTTGCTAGGAACTATTTATATTATCCTTGCCGTAACAGACCATGGAATTCCTGACACTAAGCCAGACCCAGCCAAAGCCAGACCCAGCCGAAGTCAGTCCCAGCCGAAGTCAGTCCCAGTCTAAGTCAGCCCCAGCCTAAGCCAGTCCCAGTATAAGTCAGTCCCACGTTCGGAAGGCCTCATATGGGGCCAGTCCCAACCTATGCTAGTTCCGGGCTGAGGAAAGGGACATTCTTTCTCTTGCAGGACTGGACTTACTTTTTTGCCCGTTGGTCCTAGCCCTCCGACTTCTCCAGCAGAACCAGCTCTTCCAGGGCGACCCTAAGTGAGTGAAAATGGGGACAAAAAATCACAATACAGGTGATGTAAAAATGATTGCCTAGCAAATATACTGGTGCAGCGTTAAGAGGATGCTTGCAAGGCTAGAGAAGTGTAACACTAAAAGATGCAAATATGGGCAATTCACACAACCTCAGTCCTAAAGCGCTGAGGGGCGATTGATGCACAACACCCACACTTCTGTTGCACAGTACCACTCACAAAGCGCCACTAGAGAAAGCACATTCTGAGTATCTTGCAAGGAGTCTTAAAGGAAGCACTACCAGGACGTTGCTCACACCAAGGGGACTGCTGAGGGAAGCTCATACTGAGCATTGTTCATAAGAAGCTGAAACTATTGGACAGGCAACAAGATATTCACAGTGAATTACTGCTAAGGAGGAGCTTAAACTAAGGCCACTGGTGCGAGGAGACACACACTGAGGGTACTGCTTGGAGAAAACATGCACATGACACTAATTGGGCAATGGGCACGTTCACGTTGAGAAAACTTCTGAGAGGAAGCTAACATTGAAATGGGATATCCTCTCGAATACATTTTAATATTATGTACACAAACCTGCACCCCATGACTTCCAGGGGGGCCAGTCGCACCTCTGATTCCTCTGGGGCCTCGGATTCCCTAAACAAAAAGGGATGGGTGAGAGCCAGACATTTCACTCTCATTTTACTCTCATCAAAAGAAGTAAGCAAGTTTCCTACATCCCCTATAATTCGATACTTCCTGCTTTCTGGTTTACTGTTCTCTCTTCTCTATTTCTAATCCTGACACTCATGTCCCAAAGAGGTAATGTCATGTTTTCTCTACTGTGAAACCTTCAGGAACCCGTACTCTTCACATTCTGCACATATGGTGCCACCTGCCTTCTTTCCCTTCTGGTTCTTCTGATTTCTATCACCAACATCCTTCCTGGCACTTCTTCTCCCACCCATCTTTCCTCTTAATCTATTCCTGTGTTAATCTTCCATCTAGCATATTGCGTACTGCCCGATTCTTGATTTCAGTTGAACTCTCTTCCCCCTTGTCTTCTCACTCCTGTATCCTCTGTGTCTGTGCACCACTACTCCTCCGTAACCTATATACTGATAATGGTAATATGTTTTTTAGATACCTTTCATTACCAAAATTCTGTCCACTTCCCTTAACGTCATCTGAAGTCTACCTTTCCATTATTTGATACTCCCTTCATTACTTCTCAATCACTTGCCTTCACGTTCTTTCCTCTCACCCACTCCTACATCAAGCCCATGTAGTATCTATCTCTGCTCGAGGGCCTGGTGTGATGAATACTGATCCAGTCTCACCTGCTCCCCTTGAACTCCTTGCTCACCAGGGGGTCCAGCTAGGCCTGGTATGCCCTCGTCTCCCTGGATGTAAAAAACAGACATCAAGTTATTACACAAGTGCTCATATTCCAGTCTACAGCCATCCCCCTGATAAAACACATCCAAAACACTACTTTCTTACTCCCTGGTGTGCACTGGGAAGAGAAAGGAACAAGCCCCAATCAGTAGGGCTCTAGAAGTCCAATCAAAACTGGCTTAGTTCCTTACCAGCAGTCTTAGACTTCCCCCTAACAGTCGTACATAATGAGGTTTTCCCTCCAACAGAAGTGTGGCCAAGTTCTGGGCTGTCCTCAATAAAAGACAGTTATAATGTTACCTTGGCTTTGCCACATACTTTCATTTTCCTATAATTTTTAGTTGGTTGGGGTTCTTCAATGACTTTGGTGCTCAAGGGTTGTCTGCTGTGAGCCCTTGAATCTGTGTTGTTGGTATTCAACCATACCTGGGTGTCCCAACAATTTGGCTCATGTGGTTTATTTTCAGCTACCATATGCTCAATTTATTGGTGGGTGTACATCCTCATTGTGTAAGGACTGAGAGGAGGAAGACAAACAAATGAGTAATGATCTAGGTGCCTACATATCATTATTCAGAGGTATCACTGACACAATTTCATGGGAAAAAATATTGTTGACATAAATATTATGTTAAAAATATTGTTTATAACAATATTGTATCCAATACTTATAATGGTAAGTACAAAAATATCGGGGGGAAATATAGTTGACAATAATATTGTCCAAAAACATACAAAAGTATAGTTTATTTTAAATATATATAGAGTTTAAAGTAGTACATATTAAATAATATGATATATAACATTATTATAATGAATATTAAATACATTCCACTACTATTAAATACTAAATATATAAATACACACACATAAATGGGTGTAACAATTCTTAAAAACTATATTTTATATTATATTAATTTTATTTTTTAATAGCTTACTTTTTAAGCATATATATATATTTTTTTCAATCGCCAGTAGGTAGGTATAGTTTGGACCTAGTTTCCATAGACAAAGCTTTTTTTGTTTTGCCAATAACTTTAATGCCATTTGACGAATCTTCAGGAAATTTACAGAAATAGTACACCAATCACTTCAAAGGTTTCGGGGTGATTTGTCAAGCAGGGGCCGAGAAAAAGGAGGGTTCCAAAAATAATTTTCCCATGCAATTTCCCATGGGGATTTTAAACACGACTATAGCTCGAACCCGTAAACGGAATTTCACTAAGTTTGGAAGAAAGGTAGATCTTGGTCCCAAAACATCTATTTTTTGTAATTTGGTGCAAATGCATTCAGTTGAGAGTTATTAAAGAAAAAGGATATCTAAGGCATCCTCTATGGATTCAACAGATCTCAAAATGAGATCTAATTGGCTGCCGACACTTCAACCAGGAAGTGTTGGCAGCCATATTGGGACTCTGATTCTGCTGAGTTCCAAGAAAAACTATCAAACAAAAAGAAGGGGGCCGGGTAGGAATACCCTGACACCATAGGCCTGGTTGCACAGCTAACTATAACTGCAGAATTTCACTGGTCTTGTATGAGTGAAATCTGAGCCGAACTATAACTTCTCTGTAACCTTTCTCTGTAACCTTTGTCTTTTTCAGTGAATTTCGAAGGTTTTTGAATGATAATTCCTAACTATAATGTCCCTGTGACCTTTCTATGGTTTGTTTACTAGTAGTCACGTTTGCAGAGTGGTGGAGAAAGGGGGCGATGTCTCCGACCAGCTCTCAGCAATCCCGCTGTTTGGTACTTACTGGAGATAACAGAAGGGATTTCTGACCCCCAAGGACCATCAGAATCCCAGGGGACTTCATCTCCCAACTAGCAGTGCACCAGGAGGCACGCTTACAGAGTGGTGGAAAAAGGGGCCATGGCCTCCGACCACCTCATAGTAATCAGGGCCGGACTGGCTACCGGGCAGTTTAGAAAGCTGCAGAGCTGCTGGCTGATTTCACTGCGGTGGGGGCTGACTTCGTTCATGGAGACCTGCGTGTGCTTCGAAATAATTAATGCAAAACGAATTTCGTTTAGCACACGCAGGTCTCCATGAACGAAATCACCCCCCTGCTCAGCAGCATTCCAAACTGCCCGGTAGCCAGTCCGGCGCTGATAGTAATCACGCAGTGAGGAATTTACTGGAGGTAACAGGAGTAGTTTCTGGCCCACAAGGACCCTCAGGCGGCAAGGGGACTTCATTCCCCAACAAGTATTGCACTAGGAGGTATGTTTGCATAGTCATGGAAAAAGGGGGCCTGGCCTCTGAAGGCCTCTCAGCAATCCCACTGTGTGGGACTTACTGGAGGTCTTCATTCCCCAACCAGCAGTTCACCAGCAGGCGTGTTTGCAGAGTGGTGAAGAAAGGGGTCGTGGCTACCGGCGGCCTGCCAGTCTTTATTTTTATTTATTTTGACTCCATCCCATTGGGCCCTGCCTTTTTAATTTTAATTTTTTTTTAACTAAAAGGCAGGGGGACCAAGCGGCTCTTCGGGCCGATTTTGGCCACAGGAACCCCTTCCCCCAGGGCCTGGCCTCTTTTTTTACATTAATAATAATAATAATAATAATAATAATAATAATAATAATAACGGGAGGGAGGCTGTGCTACCCCACTCCTGGGCTGATTTTGGCCCCGGGGACCCCATCTCCCAGGGCACGGCCTCACTTGTGAGTGCCCCGGGGACCCCATCTCCCAGGGCACGGCCTCACTTGTGAGTGCCCTAGTCCCAGTCAGGGCACCCACTCCATTGGGGACCATGGGGGAGCATCAAGGCCCCCGCTGTCCCTGGAGGCTCCCCACCTTCTGCGGGAGCCAGCATTGTTTTGACACAGAGGAAGCTGCTAACATGCAGCTCCATCTGTTTCAAAGCAATTATGCTCCGCTTTGAGCAAGCCAGAGCAAAATGCTCTGGCTTGCTCAAAGCGGAGCATAGTTTGCTATGGCTTGACAGGAGTGGTAACGCTCCCCATAAGCCATAGCAAAGAGCTATGTCCCGACGTGGGCACCCTGGGACATAGCAGGGGCCAGCCCTGGGGGGTGGCGGTCCATGGGCCATCTATGGCTCCAGGAGAGGGGCACCGCGGCCCACTTCCATTGCAGGACACAGCCCCAGGGTGGTGGGTGGCCCCTGAGTCTGCTGGTGGGGGCGTGTGCCCCCGCGTTTATCTCATATTTAGCCCCAGGGAGGTGGTGATCTCTGGAGTTGCGGGGGAGCTGGAGCCCCTGTGTTAAAATTACATTTAGCCCGGTGGAGGTGGTGTTCCCCAGAGCACGGGGGTTGCTCAGGGCAATCCCCGCATAAATTGTAAGGTATGCAGGGGAGGGCATATGGGCCTCCTCCGAACTAATTGTCATGACCATGTCATCAGTGATGTAATATGTGATGTCATCAGCAGTACCCTGCGGGGGTGTAAGTTATAGTTAGCTCAGGTAACAATAACTGCTGAATTTCACTGGGTTTGTGCAAGTGAAATCTGACGTCTCTGTAACCTTTAGTATTTTTTAGTGAATTTTATGTTTTTTAAATTCAATTATCTAACTTTAACATCCCTGTATTCTTTGGTTTTTTAGGTGAACTTCTAACTGAAACCTCTAACCTTTGAGAGTGAGTGTGTGAGTGCATGAGTGTCTCAGTGGGTATGTGATTGGCTGTGTGACTGTGTGAGTACTTGAGTGTCTCAGTGGGTATGTGACTGGATGTGGGAATGTCTGAGTGGGTCTGGGTGTACCTGCATAAGTGTCTCAGTGAGTGTGTCAGTGTCAGGCTGGGTTTATGAATGAGTGCATGAGTGTCTGAATGGGTCTGTGAGTGGGTGCATAAGTATCTGAGTGGGTCTGTAAGTGGATGTATGAGTGTCTAAGTAGATCTGTGAGTGAGTGCATGAGTGTCTGAGTGGGTCTGTGAGTTGGTGCGTGAGTCTCTAAGTGGGTGTGTGTGTCTGTTTGGGTCTCTGAGTGGGTAGGTTAGTCAGTGAGTGGGTTTGTGAGTGGCCAGGCCACATTTGGATGGGAATTGGGGCTGAGCGTCTCCCCTCCCCAGGCTGATTTTGACCCCAAGAACCCCATCCCCCGGGGCCCGGCCATAATTCAATAGGGGATGGGGACCGCACGGCCCCCATCCCTGGGCCGTTTTGGCCCCAGGGACCCCATCCCCAGGGGCCTGGAAATAAACAAATGGGGGAGGGGCCCACATGGTCCCCCTCCCAGGCCGATTTTGTCCCCAGGAACCCCATCCCCCAGGGCCTGGTCATAAACAACTGGGGAAGGGGGGGGCATATGGCTGCCCTCCCTGAGCCAATTTCATCCCTAGGGAACCCATATCCCGGTGCCCGGCCTTTTAATTTTTTTATTTTGAATAGGGGAGGTGGACCCCCTCCCAGGGCTGATTTCAGCCATGGGGACCCCTTCCCCCAGGGCCCAGCCATTTACAAATGGGAATTATATATTTTACTAATATATTACTGAATACAATATTAAAAACAATATTACCCAAAAAAAATATTCTTGACAATGATATTTTTGCAGCACAATATGTTTCATTCACTAAATTTTTAGATTTAGAATAGATTATCGAGAGGCTCTGAAGGAGCTGTTGAGGATGAACAGTGGCAAAAAGATTCCTTGGTTGAAACATGTGGCAACTTGGTTTAAGTCACTTGGTTTGTCCAATCAATGGGATCAACCCAAGGGAATAAGTGAGGCAGTGATACTTACTAAAAAAAACAATATTGGGAATATGTGAATAACCAATATATCTTAAGTACAAAAGTGGGTCACTTGACAAGTCAGTTTCTGAGCCTTAAGCCTAGTCCCAAATTTGAATTATTTCTAGAAATGGTTTCCAACCCATTAGCAAAGAGCTTCTATCTGAGGTTTTGATTGGGCTGCTTGCCACTAAGGACGTTTGGTGATTGGCCTGAAAGCAAGCTTCAGATAAGTGCCCAATATGTTGCGTAGTGCCAGAAACAGAAGAACACGTTTTTGTTTCTTTTTTTGCACTGTGTATTATTATTCTCACAGGCTTTGGATACACCCAATCTGTTTAAATAAAAAAATTACACGGTATTTGATTGCACATAGGATTCTAAGATACCTCGGGCTCAATAGTCTTTGCAGTAAGTCGTTTTTTGTTGAACGTCTGGTTTAAACATCTGAGACTATGTCCTAAAAAGCACAGCGACTCATATGCCTCAATAACCCGAATAATAGATCGTGACCTGGTCTTTTTTTTTATATAGAGATTTTATTGATGGGTATTCTTTTTATAATAATCAATATGAACTTATACGCAATTGTATTTTCACGCTGAAATTTTGTATGCTTTGATGGTTTTTTAAACTGAATAAAGTTCTATTTGTTTGATTGAGTAGCTTCTCAAACGTAATTGCTTATTACAGTTAAGTTGTGAAGTCATACTACCTGCTGCTATAGCCAGTAGTCAAGGGGAAAGGCAGGTCATGGAGCATCATTACAGCTGCAGTTTAAATATATTTCTGATTTATAATCTATTTGTGTAAAATGAAGAGCGATCAGTACTCAAATGAAGATTATACCAACAAGTTTATTTTTTGCAAGTTATAATTCATTACAGGAAAAAATAACTCTGCCTGCTACTATTTATTCTGGGATACGACAATTCTTAAAATTTCTCTACATGAAACTGAGTTTAATAAATTTTTACTACTAATTACTAACTACTTGTTGTGTTTATTTCGCACTGCAGATTCCACTTATGAACTTCATGTCTGCAAATATACTATCTCTTTCATAAGAGTTGCAAGACACCAAGGATGTAAGCAGTTTGTGGGATGGGTGATGATGTGACCTTTTATTATAAGGAATAAAAAAAACTCTGCTGTACAAAAAAGGATGTTGCAAGTCATCTTGGTGTTCCATAACCTTATAAAGGAACTCCTCAGTAACTTGTAATAGTCTTATAATGTACGACAGGGATTAGTTTATCCCAGATTAAAAAGGGCCATGAAATGTTTGCACAGTGTTACAGTATAGATGAATTGAGAATAAACAAATACCAGTGATTAAAAATATGGGAAAAGTAGTAGAAGTGCTTCAGATCTGAAAACTGAAGTATCAGAGATAATGCAGTTTGAAGTTTGTGGGTGTGAGATTGTTTTACTGTATATTTTGAGTAAGCAGAGTAATACAAACAACAGCAAAATTAGTCAGGTTCAGACTTTCCATTTGTAATGGCGCAAGATTAAAAATAAAATAAAAACCTACTATAACATTTCTTAGATAGCCCAATGAGAAGGATTCTGTCCATGCAAGAAATATCATAGCAGGAGGTAATTACTCTGTACAGAAATAACTGCGGACCTCATGATCCAGTTAGGGAGCTCTGCAATAAACAGGTATTCATTTAAACCACTGAAAAACTAATTGAAATTACAAGAGCTTTATGAGAAAGTAGTCTCTCCCTCTGAAAATAAACGTCCACGCCAGGCATAACGAGCGGTGAAGAGCCCGTAAAGTCTTTAATAAAGAACAAATGAAAGAGGCATGAGCAAGAGACATAATTTAGTGTTTTTAAAGACAATTATATCAAAACTGTATTAAATGCAATAAAGAAAGTTATATTAATCTGTACATTAGATATTCAGTTTTGAGATGATAGGATAAAGTGGCCTTCTAAAGTAAGGTACCACGGTGGTGTGCGCAAATATACATGTTCTTATTCAGTCATTCAAGTAAATCTGTCTGGTTAAGAAGGTGGCCTGCAGAATACAAGAAGTAAATTGGGAAAGACAATACCCTAAAAAGTGTAATCCAAAGTGCATTGGGGCATTAACCTGTCAGGCTCCAAGACTATGGAACTCACTACATGAAAACACAGGACTGTTCCTAACCATGCTGTGCTTTCTAAGCACCCTTAAGACCAACATATTCAGGAACAAATCTCTAATACAAAAACTCGCCAGTGTCTTTTTTGCAAGCTTCTACAAATCTAGTTATTTTATCTAGTCACTGTCACTGCAAGTTCACCGGGTGAACTGCAATAGCTTTTTGTCCATTATTGTAAAGCACAAAATTGCCTTATATTTGAGGGTGATTCAGAAAAGGGGGTGGTGATGAACAGAGTGTCTGAATTAAGCAGACCACTCTTACCCAGTCCAAAGATCAGGGCTTGATCCGTCACCGTTATTTAGCTCATTGCCCCATCCCAGCTCAGAACCTGGCTATATGCAAATTAGTCTGTCCCTGGCCCAGTGCATCATGGGAACAGGGCAGACCAAACTACCAAGCCAATTCTTCACCAGAAAGGGGACAAGCTTCCGGGGACCGGTTTCTGGCATTTCAGCCGCCGTCGGCCCGGCTTGCTTGAATCCTGATGGAGCAGTGAGCAAGGGACTCATGTCTGAGTATACCCTGCCACACCTATAGTAGCCAAAAACGATTCAGAAAAGGGGGTGGTGATGAACAGAGTGTCTGAATTAAGCAGACCACTCTTACCCAGTCCAAAGATCAGGGCTCGATCCATCACCGTTATTTAGCTCACTGCCCCATCCCAGCTCAGAACCTGGCTATATGCAAATTAGTCTGTCCCTGGCCCAGTGCATCATGGGAACAGGGCAGACCAAACTACCAAGCCAATTCTTCACCAGAAAGGAGACAAGCTTCCGGGGACCGGTTTCTGGCATTTCAGCCGTCGTCGGCCCGACTTGCTTGAATCCTGATGGAGCAGTGAGCAAGGGACTCGTGTCTGAGTATACCCTGCCACACCTATAGTGGCCAAAAACGATTCAGAAAAGGGGGTGGTGATCACCCCCTGTTATGAATCGTTTTGGCCACCACAAGTGTGGAAGGGTATACTCAGATGTGAGTCCCTTGCTCACTGCACCATCAGGATTCAAGCAAGCCGGGCCGAAGACGGCTGCAATGCCAGAAACCGGTCCCCGGAAACTTGTTTCCTTTCCAGTGAAGAATTGGCTTGGAAGTTTGGTCTGCCCTGTTCCCATGATGCACTGGGCCAGGGCCAGACTAATTTGCATGTAGCCAGGTTCTGAACTGGGATGGTGCAGTGAGCTAAAAAACGGTGATGGATCAAGCCCTGATCTTTTGACTGGGTAGGAGTGTTCTGCTTAATTCAGATACTCTGTCCATCACCGCCCCCTGTTATGAATCGTTATATTTGAGGGTGACCCTTGTAAAAACATAAATACGTAGAAGAGACCTTTAAAAGTGCACTCTAAGGGCCAGATGTAGGTAGGACTTATTTACCGATTTTTAATTACCGAATTTTACCGATTCGGTAATTAAAAATCGGTAAATAAGAAGGGGGGACATGTAGGTGCATCCAGATGTTTTTTTTACCGAATCGGTAAAAATCTGTATTTACCGATTCGGTAAATACCGACCGGTAATGCCCATTCATTCCTATGGGCTTTGAAGCCCATAGGAATGAATGGGCATTACCGATTCGGTATTTACCGAATCGGTAAATACCGAATTTCACAAGGGTGCAGGGGGTGTCACTTTGACACCCTCTGGCACCCCCAGAAGAGGCTCGGGTGCCATGTGGCAGGCATACCTGCCCTAAGGGCAGGTCTGCCTGTCATATGGCACAGGTGTGCATGCACACATGTGCATGCACACCGGAATCGGTATTTTACCATCAAATATATTTGATGGTAAAATACAGATTCGGTAAGGGTTGTGGGACTCAGAAGAGTCCCACCTACATATCAAATTTATCGAATAGGTAAAAATACCGATTCGGTATTTTACAGATTCGGTAAATTTACCGATCGGTAAATTTACCGAATCTGTAAAATATGTGGCCCTACATACCATTTTGTTAATACCGGTCGGTAACGGCCGAAAATACCGATTTTCGGCCGTTACCGACCGACCTACATCCGGCCCTAAGTTTTATGTGACTTTTTAGAGGTGAAGGACAAAAAATATGTGTTAATTTACAGGGATATTGACAATGTCAATACAATAAAATAACTTCAGCAAATAAGTTGGTTACAGTGTGCCATTATGTTTCACCAATCAAACAAGAGATTAGTTGGGCAGCAGTGGCTGGAGTCCGGATTAATTCACTTCTGAAACAGAACAATATAGCATGCTTATTTCAGTCGCTTTTCTGTAATCTATTGATATGAATTCTATTTGTAGACCCTGCCAGACTGGAGAGCTAGCAGCTAGCCATCTACTTACTGTTGGGGGCTGATGACATTTAGGGGTCACTTACAAAGTCGTTTTTGTTCTGGAATTCCTTCTTATTTTAAAAGGGTCGTTTTTTAATTTTCTTAACATTTCTTTTTCGGGCGAACCAAGAGCTTTTTAAAGGAAGCTCCATTTTAAGATAGAGAAAATAATAAGGAGTAAAAAGGAGGGATACAAAGCTATTAAGAAACGGTGGTGTTGATGGAAGTTCATTCAGAGTTGGAGCGCTGACGACTTCTCATGCCCCATCAGTAAAGGAGTTATCGCCAAAAGATCAAAGATAATAGCTGACAACCGAATGAACTGACATATTTTCTAATAAAATGCAAAGTGTAATTATACTA
This sequence comes from Lissotriton helveticus, assembly GCF_964261635.1. Taxonomy (NCBI): domain Eukaryota; kingdom Metazoa; phylum Chordata; class Amphibia; order Caudata; family Salamandridae; genus Lissotriton; species Lissotriton helveticus. Next base: position 586,825,339 of record NC_136072.1, read on the forward strand.
ATATCAATGGTGCGAAATGTGAAGAACTGTGGCATATTATTGAGCTCTGTGTGAAGAGGCCCGCGAGTATTCATACAAATGTATTAAAAGGTTACTATGTACGTGGAAATCATTGTTGGTGCTTAGAGTAAAGTTTGTAATCTTCCTGGCTCTTATTATACCAGTGAACAAATACATTTAAGAATCAGTCAATAACAAAATATCAAACACACATGTTCTGTCATCAACATTTGTTGCCTCCTGAGTTCTACCTTCAAGTAGCTGGGCCCTGTGCAGGCTGCGTGGCGATGCCCAGCTCTGCCACCAGTAAACGGGGCTAATTCAAGAGGAAGCTGGCTCTCCCCACCTTTGGTATGTGTATCTGGTGTCAGGGACCATGATTTTAGTCACTGGTTATCGGCCACTTCTAAAACTCCATTTATTTTTTATTTTTTGCATTTGTATGGCGCTCAGCTACCCAACAAGGGTTTCCCGGCGCCTGTGACTTTAGATTAAACGAAGGGATCCATGATCAACAACTCGTTGCAGTTCAGTCAAAGAAGGACTCAGCACTATGTACCTCAGCTCGGCCATTAAAATGGGTGCTGATGCAAGGATTACGGCACCTAGGATCGGGCACATCCTCAACATGTACCACCAGCAGAGCACTGGCACCACTGGGAGAAGCATACTACTCCTCTCTGATAGCAACATCAGTAGACTGCACATGGATGGAGGCAGCAGGGATCGAGATCAGCCCAGCTCTGCCATAAACCTCAGTTGCTAGTGTGTGGCTGGACACAGCAGAAGCCTGCCTCTCTGACCCTGTGCCAACCCCATCTAACCATGGATCTGGTGCCTGTGCAGATGAAGAGACAAAAAACAGCACTTCCCAGCTCAATTATTGCTCGCCCAAATGAACAAGGTACAAAGTGTGCCATAAAAAGAAAACCTAAGAAAGGTGATGAAAAGGTTGGTCTCACCGTAGGTCCGCGTATCCCTTTGTGACATGTACCCTGGAACAAAAGAAGGAAAACAATTAAAACTACACTGCAGTGGTGATATTTTACCTTTTATGAACATGAGAGAGAATCCCACGATGAAGAATTTAAAACATATTTTCCTGGCATGAGGTTACAGTATTCCTGCAGCTTATTAACATAAAGATGCCGAAATAACGAATGTTAAATACAGCTAAATGTGGAAACACTGATCACGCACACAAAGTAAACAGACAGCACACATTATGTAAGCTCACAGCATGCATAATGAATGCCCAGCAGTCAGCAATGTAAGCTCACAGGGCATAGAATGTACACTATGAGGGTGCACGCTGTAAGCTCACAAGACACACAATGTATGCTCATAGGGCACACAATGTAAGCTCACTGAATTTACAATATAATTTCACTGAATACACAATCAACGTTCATTGGAAGGACAATGTACGGTGACTGGACACACAATACAAGGCCACTAGACACCTACATACAGTCCCCGAATATACAACACAATCTCACTGCACTACAATATAAACTGGCATGACACACAAAATAATCTCAAAGGACATACAATTTAAACTCAAATGGGCACACTTTAGGCACAGAAAGCAAAGGAAATACAATGTAAGGTCACTAGGCACGCAATGTAAGGTCAGAGTGCATACAATATAAGCTCAAAGGATATACAATTTAAGGTCAAAATATGCACAATTTAAGCTCAAAGGGCGCACAGTGTAAAAGCAATTAATTTACATTCTAAGCTCATATGGCATACAAAGTAGACTCACATGGCAAAAAAGTAAGCTCACATAGTGTGAGTTCACTGGGCCACAATGTAAGCATCACACTACACACAATATAAGCTCACACATAAAGCCCAAAGGATGCACAATTGAAGTTCAAAAGATCCACAATGTAATGTAAAAAGATGTGCACACACTGTAAAGTCACAGGACACAGACTGTAAAATTATTAGACACACAACGTAAGGTCACAGAGCACACAATTTAAGCTCAATAAACACACAATGTAAGGACACTGGACAGAGGATGTATGCTCAATGGACCATACTTTATGTTAATAAGAAACACAGTGTTGGCTCACAGGACAAATCATATACGTTTAAAAACATACAATTTAACAACAAAGGGCGCAAAATTTAAGCTCATAGGAAACACAATGTAAGCTCTAAAACACCTAATCCATACTAATATTATAAAGAGAGAGCCCAAACCTTTGAGGCGGGTAATCTCAGTAACAACAGCACCTATCACAACACCCAATACAGCGTTGGAAAGGGCAGTTGCAGCAGAAGGACATAGGCTATGCAGACGGCCACAATATACATTTGTTGTACATACAAGCGCCAATTACGTTGCTGCGCAGCATCAAGGGGCATGCTGGGGGCGCGTGACATGCTGGGGGCGTGAGAAACGCTGGGGGCGTGTGTCCGGCCTTCATGCCATGTGAACGCAATTGTGCCGCATCAAGGGGCACGCTGGGGGCGTGAGAAACGCTGGGGGCGTGTGCTAAGTTCTGCCCTTCATGCCATGTGGGTCGTACATTAATCAGAAGATCGTCTGCTGTGGCCGTGTGCTGGGGGCATGACAAACGCGTTCAGCTGGAGGCCTGGTAAGTAACATTACTGCAGCCTCTCCTGTGCGCTGTTACTGAACTCTCTCATTCAACGAAATTACACGCGCCTGATAACATCAACCAGGTCTGCAGCTGGGCCTCAAGCGGGGGAACATGCGCCTGCTAACATCAAACAGGCCTGCATCTGGGCCTCAAGCGGGGGAACACGCAAATGAGCGTGTCTGCGGGGACAATTACTGCAGCCTCTCCTACTCGCTGTCACTGAACTCTCTCATTAAACGGATTTACCCGCGGCTGATAACTCTCTCATTCAACGACATTACACACGCCTGCTAACATCAACTAGGGCTGTAGCCGGGCTCAGGCGGCGGATCACTACACCAATTACACGCGCCTGCTAACATCAAGCAGGGCCGCAGCTGGCCCTTCTCCGTCCCTATTCTAATGAAACAAAAAATGTAGTCTACCGCGAGATTTTAAAATAAATTGCCCTTGCCAAATACACACATTCTATTTCATACCCGGACAACGTCGGGACGGGATGCTAGTGTAAGAATAAAGGACGTGGAATGTACAGTTAAAGGACACATATTGTACGTTCAGATGACATGCAATGTATTACTATGTATCCAGAGTCAGCTCACAGAAAATTAAATGTAAGCCTACATGAGCACAATTCAAGTTTGCACGACAAGCAATGCACATAAAAAGGGCAAACAAAGGGGGGAGAAAATCCATGCTCACATGTATGCAGTGTAAGCTAATAGGATAAACACTGTAAAGTCATTCTGCTCGTATGGTCACAGGGGGCATAGTATATACTCCTTTATTCACAATGTAACTTCACAGAGCACACAATGTAAAATCACAAGACATACAATGTAAGTACAACGGACAAACAGCATGAGCTTCCAGAAATTACAATACAAACTCACAGATCACACAAGGTTAGCTCACAGCACAAGCAATACAAGCTTGCAGCACACTATGCAAACTCAAAGGTTATACAATGCCTGCTCACAGTTCTAGACAACTTGTGCACTCTGGACAAAACAATATAAGCTCATTTGACACAAAAGCTAAAGTAACAGGGTACAATGCTGAGTCATGGGTCAGACAATGTAGGCTGAACAGTCACAAAATGTAATCTCAAAGGACCCAACATGTAAACTAACATTATACAAAATGCAAGCTCACACGCAAGCTTACAGGACAATTTACACAATTAAGTAGCCAGGACACAAACAATATTGCACTATGGGCTCCCTACAGCTTTAGATACAGTACATGCAGTTGACATGTCACATCAAGAGATGAGGTGCTCGCACAGGCAATCGTGATCCAGCATAAGAGAGTGCAATTAGGACCAATCAAACAAAACTCACCGTCTCTCCTATAGGACCCTGTTGCCCAGGTTCACCTCTGATGCCATCTGGCCCTGGATCGCCCTGAGAACAAAGGCAACAAAAGAAGACACATAATAGATTATAGCTCTAGGAGTAGATAAACAATGAAGGGATAAGGCCATGGAGGGAACACCTCAACCATAAACACACTATTCCGAAACGTTTGTGGACAGAAAAGTATAAGGGGAGCCTCGTCTATAAAGGATCCCATCAAATGACAGGCTAAGTGGATGGCCTCACCGATCTCTCAAGTTCCTCTGCTAGAAGCAATTGCTCTCATTCAGTGTGTTCACTATGAGCAAGCGCATGAGTTCATGTAGCCATTCCACACCAGACCCTACACCCAAAATCCTATAATTGTCTCACGTTACCTGAGCTCCTTCGTCCCCTTTGGCCCCCTGAGGTCCAGCTGTCGTGTTCCGTTTGCCGGGGTTACCCTGAGGGAGACAAACAGAGTTAAATAAATGTTGTACACCAACAATAGTCTTTGGCACTATATACGGTGGGTTAAGATCCACCGTATCTGCGGTTGGATGGCTGTCATTCAGAAACTTAGATGCTCTCTGTTAGCAGGGGTGACCACAACTATAGGAAGAAGGAAACAAGATAAGTTCTGCATTTAAATTCCAACTAACTGATCATTACTAAAGACTAGGTAAATCAAATGTTTGTTGGACATGTTTCACACCTCCCACTTCCACTTTCATATTCACATGGACAACACACTGCTGTACACCTCAGAGTTATTGGGGTATCCAACCAATTTGAAGCTGTAAGCAAGAGTTTTAAAATCATTGAGTTGGTGGTGAGTGAGGGCAGGCTCAAAAAACTGACCTAAAATGAAAGTCCTGGTTCTAGTGCCAGCACCACTCCGCAAGGAGGAGTTGGCTTAACGGCTAGGGCGCTCGACCTTGGACCTGGAGAACTGGGTTCGAGTCTCGGTAACGACGCCAAAACCTCCTGTGATTCTGGGCAAATCACTTAATCTCCCCGTGCCTAAAAATGAATGTGTGGATGTCCTCATGTAACGTAACTGGTGCTATGTAAAGCGCTCTGATACCCGATTCGGTTCGGGTCTAGTTCGCGCTATATAAAACTCTGCAACAAAAAAAAAAACCTTCTCACCGTAGGCCCATATCCATGCTTTTTCAGTCGTATGGTACCCATGAAAAGTAGAAACCTGAACGTATAGTGGGGAGAACACCTGAAAAATAAGAGTTGTGAAAGCCTCCTTCTACCAAAATTAACTCATAAGAAAGTCCCTATCTCACACCACCTCACTGTGGGAATTGCTATGATCAACTTAAGGCTCGGCTGTGGAAATAAGTGGAATGACTGAATGCAGCACACCAAATCAAATGGTTATAAAATGGTGCAAAATGCAGAAAAGAGAATGATCTTTGGTCTAAAATATGAACCCATCATCATACAACTCAGAAGCCTACACTGGTTCCCAGTAAAAAAAAATGAAAAATCATATTCAACCAGCTCTGCCTCATATATAAATGTATTGAATGCACAGCTTCTTAAAATCTTGGAAAGAACACTTTAAAATATGCCTAAACGAGCAACTATGGCCTAAAGAGGGTTCTCTTCCTGGTCATACTCAGACACAGATGCAAAAAACAGGCAGCACTGACACTTCTCAGTTGTGGTCTTGTACACCTGGAACAACCTGCCAAAAGAAATCTACCTGGCCTAGTGAGTGGTGTAATTCAGGACAAGTCTAACGACACGCCTATATTAAAAAATACAACCTCATCTTTGCTATATCCACACGCATACATATTCACCATAACCCTATCCCTACACGTTCTGCCTATGCATCATTGACACCAACTTGGTAAGGGCAATGTAACAAAGACTGTCCCTATCATGGTACCAAAGGTACAAGAAATAGTTATATTTTGCAGTATACAGAAGATAAACAAACCTAAACACACCCTAAAGTTAAGCTTCTCACAAAGGTAGCACACCCAATAGCCTTGTGTGAGGAACACAATATAAACCCAAGGCCCAACTTATGCTATAAGAAGTATGTCTCTCTGCCATGAGCAAACATTAGACTCTAATCCCCTCCCACCAGAAGAATGCTTTGCAAGGAGCAGAATTGAAGTTTCCCCAATCAGAAGCATACCAGATACCAGACAGCAAAGTGCAAATACTAGATTATTAGCCTTCCAAGCTAGGCGTATGTCCTAAGCTATGTGCTAGAACTTGTATTTCAGAGATTCTTATCCAGAATTATACATTCTACTAACACAGGCATGGATCTCGATTTCTCTGATGAGGAGCATCTAAGACTGCCAAGTGCAAAAATAAACACAAAACTCAAAGGGCATGATTTAGGATCCGGCTGAAAGGTTAGTCTGTCACAACAGCGATGAAGAACCTTTTTCGCAGAGAGCAGCAGCTGGGGCCTTGAACTTTGTTTCCCTATGGCCATCTGGGGTGGGACTTCGTCCCCCAGAGTACAGCCTGCTGTGGGAGGGGCCAGGACAGGATGACGAGCTGTCAAGCGACATCAGACACCCACAGAGCGGGTGAGAGCAGCAGCGGGAGCCTTGAATTTTGTTTTCCTGCGGCCATCTGGGGTGGGAATTTGTCCCCAGAATATAGCCTGCTGTGGGCGAGGCTAGGCCAGGACAACGTGGTCTTAAGCACCATCAAGTCCCACAGCACAGGAGGCGCCCGGGTGACGCCAGGGCATGCGCCCGGGCCAATCCCAGGCCTGTCATTGCTCATCAGTGCCTGGAGGAGGCCCGGCTGGGCCTGCTCTCTTTCGTTTGATCCTTAAAGCTGTGTTCAAGATTGGTGTGTTCTACTTTTTGGCTGAGGCATGGGGAAGTGTAAGGCATCTGAACTTCTGAAGACCAATGTGAATAGATCTAAGAAACTTTCCCCCTATGGGCACTGGCACTAACCTTTCTGCGGGTAGGAACTGCACTCAGGATGGAATTGACCATTTAATCGAGGAAGTGGAATCCATAATTATAACTGATACCATAATACTCAGAGGTACAAAATGAGCAACCAAAGACCCTGATATGTTTAAGAAAGGAGGTACAAAACCTGCAGGAAATACTGAAGGGGCTGCGTCCGCAGATGGGGATTTGTTGATTAATATCCCTTTGTCTCCCTTACCTAGGCCACCTTTATCACCTGTAGTTAATGTAGTGTCCAATGTACCCTGTGTTAATAGGTACTTTAGTGGTTGATGATGCGCCCAGTCAAGTTCCCGGTTCCCCCTCTACACAACACTTGCCTGTGAACTTGGCTACTAATATGCCATCTGCACCACAGGATGTTATCTCCTCTGTGTCTCTCAGTAATGCCAAGCTCAATTCCTTGTATCGTAAGCTAGACAATCTCAAAGGCCAGGTTGTCCTTCTAGTTGAGCGCCTTTCTAAAGAGGAGGCTCGACGAGTGCATATCTGCTCCTGCTCACGCAAAGACCCTTCAAATCTGGTTAGGGAGATTTTGTGTACTGACCCAAGTTTGGGTTATATTTATAGAGCCAAGAAGAGTGCATGACTGGCTACTTCAGGCCAAGGTGCAACACATGCTTGTGATCCTGGTACCACCTTGAAAGCCAATGTGCCACTTGAGCGACCAACCAAGTCAATATTAACTCTAATCAGGGTGTTGATTCATCCTCTCTGCGGCCTATGCAAGGGTACTCGCTTTCTTTATCTAGCACTGCGCAATCAGTTACACGGGCTAATGAGAACCCTCTTCTGTCATATCTACCTCTGGCTGATACAACTGAGAGCAATTGTTTTTCAACCTCGAGAAAATCCCCCGTTGTATCACACTTTGCCAAATCTAAACCGTATATTAGAGAGGATGATTCTAGGAGGCTTGTGTAGTTGACATTGGTACCCAAGTTGTGAAGATACTGAGGCACTTATTAACAAAGTTATCTATTGGCTTAGATCGAAATGTAATTGTCTGTCAATCATCTGTTCAGACATTGTAAGTGCCAAACTGTGCCGTGGCAGTCTTATTAATTCTGATTATATTGTGTTAAGCTTGACGAATGAACAGATGGTACAAGATCTCTTAGGCATGGAGCTTAGAACATGTAATCATCAACCCCGCTTGTACAACCAGTCCAAACCTGCACATGAATGGTATCCAACTTGAGCGAGTATCTGTTTTTGACTATCTAGGTCTTACCCTAACAGAAAAAATGGAGTGGGGGCCACAAATGGATGACTCAAGCCTTAAGCTAGCCCAGACCACAGACGGGCTGGCCAAGATATACAGAAACTCTTTTCATAAGCCCATAGGACCGGTTATAGAGATCTATAAATCCCAACAAAGGAGAGCTGCAATGTATGGGGCCGAACTCTGGGGGCATTGCCTTCCCAAGACCATCATCAAGACTGGGAATAATTTCTTCAGATAGTTGTTCGGCCTGCCAGCGAGTGCCCCACTTGTTCCACTGCATCTGGACTTAGGTGTGAGACCAATCGTATAGGAAATTGGCTGTAGACCCCTAATATTTTGGCAATAAATATGGGTGACCCCTGAACTGACCGAATATCGGACAGAGTTACAAGAGAAATTGGGATTTCCCAGTATAAGTAAACTGGCATGGTTTGCACACATCAAGGAAGGTCTTCACGCTATAGGTAGAGACAGTCTATGGAGTAACCTGGAGGTAGCATGTAATGCAATCTCGCATATACAATTAGTCAGTAGGTATGGGGGGGGTGAACATGCCCAACTCCATGAAAACTCTGCTACCAGCTCTTTTACAGTTAATTTCCTGAAAATAAAGGACACCTATAATTTGGAGCCTTACTTAGATGATATGCAACCGGCCTTAGCTAGGAACCTCTATATACAGTTCAGGCACGGCTCCCTCCCTCTAACAAATGGACTGGCAGTTCTGCTCTGGGGTGCCCACCGTGCAGTAGTGAAGAGGAGACCAAACTCCACGTATTTTTCTTTTGTCCTGGATACAAAAAAATTTGACAAAGATGGTTGGTATTATTGTGTAGGAACCTAGGTACAGGACGCTATGAAGAAGCATTTAGGCTTCTGAAACATAATACCCAAATGCCAATAGTTTATGCTGTATCTTGCTTTTTAACCTCTATGTGGTGACACGTAAGACAATTTTAAGAACCAGTAATGGCCATAACATTGAGTGACCTTTTTATATGATCTTGTATCAATTGTATCGAGTTTTTCAGAGTTTTAGGGCCACATGCATCAAACTGTGGATTTGCGATTCCTAAATTGCGATTTTTAAGAAATCACAATTTAGGAATCGTAAATGCTTATGCATGTAGAAATCGCAAATAAAATTATGATTCCTACAAATTCCTTATTTGCGACTCGCAAATTGCGATTCGCAAATAAGGAATTGCTTCCTATGGATTCCCATGGGACTAGAGGCCCGTAGGAATCAATGGGAATTGCATGCACAATTTGCGTGTACCAAATAGGTAATCGCAAATTGCGCACACAATTTCAAGGGTGCAAGGGTGCCGAATGGACACCCTGATGCACCCTTAAAACTGCAATTTCAACAAATGTTGCACACACACATGCCCCAAGGACATGTATGTGTGCAACATAGATCTTTGAAAAATGCACTTTTGTGCATTTTTCAAAGTTCTCACAAATTACTATCAACTTTGAATTGATGGTAATTTGCGTTTCTTAATTGCGAAATCGCAATTATTTTTGCGTTGTTGCATTGCATTTAGGGAATCACAATTTGCGATTCACTAAATGCAATCGCAATATAAGTAATCGCAATTTTAGAGATGACTTAAATAGCGATTCTTGTATTTGGGATGATGCATCCCAAATGCAAAAATTGCTGTTGCAAAGGGGAAGATTCTGCGAATCTGCTCCTTTGCAACCGCAATTTACGATGATGCATGTGGCAATATGTTTTAAAATCTGTTTTTATATATTTTATGTTTTTTGCAATGCTCTTTTATGGTCTACGGAGCGAAATAAAGAAAGATTGGATTGGATTGTGATCTTAATGCATATACCAATAATGCCATTGGACTGAAGCTGTCACCACCGTCTTTATTAAAGAGCCAAGTGAATGAGGCCTAGATTTCAGCTCTGTTGGTGCCTGCACTTGCTCCAGGGCCTACCACTGGTACACTGCTTGATGGCGATGTTGACTCTATGTTAAATACAGTTGATTGACTAATTCTAATCTCTCCCCTTCCTGGTTCATCTTTCAGGAATTCATCTTCTGATCCAGAAGCTCTATGTCGAACTGTGATCAATGGGGCTGTGATATATCTTCCAAAGGGTAAAACAAATTATGTAACACCCCCGGAGTGGGCCGGGCAGAGCGATAGAGGGGTTGTTGATTCTGATACAAACAAATTATATTGCATGCACCCATTTGTAGGTGGAAATTGCCTCACTTGATCTTATGAGGGCCTTTTTGGAATTCCCTCTTGGCTTATGTTTGGTGTTGCTAAGGTCTGTATCTGCCAGTAATATCTCAACAACTGTGTTTCTGTTAGATAAAGTAATTAAGACGTACCAACCTGAGGCCAAAATTATGGTTGGAGGTGATTTTAATGTACATTTTGAGCCCTCTTCTATCATTAACGATCTGGTAGAGACCGAGGATGACCAATTGGCAATTCTTTGCCTTACTGGTAAACGTCAACAGTACTCTTTTTCCAATCTTGCTCTTCAGCTGGTATCTCTTGTGGTTGGGCAGGGAGTCTGGGCTTGTAACAGCCATACTTGCTGTGACTGCATGAGATCTTCTACGTTTAAAAGAGGAACCGTATAAACGATCGCTGCATAATCAATAAAAACGATTTAAACCATAAAAGAGGAACCTGTACCAATGTTATTGGTTATGTCTTTTAAACATTAGGCTTTGGCCCTTATCATTTGATATGGCAGTGGTGACTCGATCAGATAGCGACCATAACCCGCTCACTACCTTTTTAAAAAGGGGATGTCATTTGAAGGTCTATGACAGCTCATGATACGGCTGCTGTAACTCGGACCATTTTCAACTATCACAGAAATGTTTCTTGGCCCTGGGTCGTAGCCAACCCTAAACTGTATGCTGACATATATAGTTGGTTTGCCTACTTTGTGTCCGAAATTGATGTCAGCCTTACATTACTAGAAGCCATCTTAGTTGTTCATCAATGCTTTTTTAGTACCTTATTGAATATTTTTTCCAGGGAAACTGATGGTAAAAAAACAGAGGTTCTTACATGATCTAAAATGGTTTAATTCTGCTTGCAAATCTCCCAAAGCGACAGTCAGAGGGCTGTTAAAGCAGGGGTATGGGCAGATATTGGTAAAAGTATAAGAAAGCCCAGGCGAAAGCCAAACATGATTGGGTTGAGCACATTTGGGATGACCTGTTGTGCGCTGCCAAATAAAAGGATTGTCGAACATTCTGGCACTTAGTTTCTCATGGGAGCGCAAATGCTAGCAATAGTTTCTGCTACAATATTCAACCAGAGAAATGGGAAGAGCACTTTGCAGAGTTGAATGCCCCAAGCACTCAAGGTCCCCCGACACAAATATTTTATCTCGTTCAATGGGTAATAGTGGAGCATTAAAATAAGCTGGGCTGGGCTTAGTCTGAGGTGTTTCATTCACTATTAGCACAGTGCCAATTAAATTGGAATATCTTCTCAGCTGGAGTATAGACTTTGTTAGACAGCTTAGGATTGAAATACACATCTCCTTGGGAGTTGTAAACAAGGACAATTAAGGGCCCATGGTTTAATAGCTATTTTCCCAGACTGACAGATGGATAAGGCTGCCCTTTACATTTAGTGGTCAGGATCGCCATGATTAAAATAGTGGCCATACCAAAATTCCTGTACTTACTTGCCAGTATACTGATTCCATTGTCACAGATGCTCTTCACCTACCTTTGAGACACTCTGACTCATTTGATATGGGCTGGTAAGTAAGCACGACTAAAGTAGGACATCCTGACATTACCATACGAGTAGGTTTTTTTTGGGTGCCAGACCTAAGAAACTGTTTTCTAGCTACACAAGTCGACTTTGCAATATACTTGCTCTATTCTCCGCCAATAATGACACATATCATAGTGGAAACAGACCTAATAGACAATGCACTCTCCATAAGATCACCCTACCCAAGGGACCACACAAACATAGTTGCTCCCATCAATAAGGCATGGCATACCCTGGGGGAAACAGTTTGGTTATACTCAATTAAATTCACCGGATTTCCCACTGAATAATCCTGCAATCCTTCTGTCTAGTGAAGGTACAGTTGGGGACTTTTTGAGATGGCGAGGGTTGACTTGCATAGGACATTTATAGAAAGATAAGAAGTTTTTGTCCCAAGTGCAATTCAAAGTAGGTGGTACAAGCAGCTCTCTCAAAATCTCTACCTATTTCAGATTATGATACCATATCAATATCTTTCTTTCACAGATGAGCCCTCAGACTTTCTACTGCTAACTAGGCTAATACAACCAAAGGAGATTAGAGGTTGAGTAGCTAGTCTATACAATATGGCCGATACCACTAGTAATGACACACTCTTTCCCACCAAGTGACACTGCAAGGAAGATATTTGGGATCTACTAGCTGAAGACAAATGATTGATCTGTGGTACGAAGATGGCCAATCTTTCTATAATTTACAGAAACAGGCTACTATGCTTCAAGTTCTTTTATGAAAGATAATACACACCCGGCTCCCTTGCATACACCGGACATAAATGCAGACCATATTTCCATAGATTTAGGGCCATTGTGCAGATGTTATTGATTTTCTTGGTTCAGCAACATGTTCGGTGCTACTGACAGGAAATATTACCAATGAGCTCTAATAATATAGATTATGAGCTGCAAGCCACTGCTCTTATCGCCCTACTAGACTATATAGCTGAAGCTCGTAAACTTGTTCAGAGACTGACAGCAGTACTTTCCCTATTAGTCAAACGGTGAGTGGCAATATCCTGGTTCAAAGGTTCAATGCCAATTGTAAAAAGATGGTTGCAAGATGAGGCATGGTGTAATGTGAATGCTGAGACATACATTGTACTGCAGCCAGAGATGGCAAAGCCACATTTAATCTGTGGCCCACTTCTCACCTATCTATCAAAGAAAGAGGATACACCACAATGAAAACCAGAAAATCTTACAAGCCACAGTTACTCTTGTTCTGTCGAAGATACATACCGGTACATCAGCGCAACTATCTAGTGCTATGTTGCTTGACATATGCAATGTAATAGGACCAGTTTCCACCATTGTCAGTGAGGGATTTATACTTCTTTATAGTGTGAGTTGTCAGCTGATGTCTATATTTGCACTTTATATATGTTGTGCTAATGTATGCATGTGATGTTTTGTGTTTTACACGTTAAATTGCAAAAAAAGTAGTTTGAAGCATTTCTTGGTGCAACTGGTACTTTTAAGTCGATAAAGCACAAAACACTGGTTACATTACTTACCACATCACCTCTAACACCGGGAAGGCCTTTAACACCTGGGTCGCCTTGAAAACCTTTTCTTCCCTAGATGAGAGTGGAGGGAAAGGATTAAGACCAAAAGCCACTTAACAACAGACAGAGACTACCCAAACAAGAAGGTAGGTCAGAGGTAAACAGCGGAAGGACAATGAGACCTTGCTCAGTAACAGGGCAGGAAATAGGCCAAGCAGAGCAAAGCAAGGCCAGAGGGGCATATATGGAGGAGAATCATTTAGGTATAAAGCAGAACCAGAAGAAAGAGACAAAGTCCTGTAAAATGGAACAGATATGAGTAGTTCGAGGCCCGGATGAAAAATCCATGGGGAGTATTACAAAATCCATATGGTACATCCAAGGGCATATCAGTCATCCAGGAAAGGCAGTCACAGGCCTGTATGTCAGAACTAGGGCAAGCACCTATGACTTTTCCTCCTAAAAATATCCAAGACGGAGCCTCCAGAGATCTGTACAACACACCCTGGGGAGCATTCAGGTTCTAGTGGCCATACACCAGACGAAACTGCTGAGGGCCTCCAGTGTGTCCTGGAGAATGGACACACTGATGCCAGCCTTATGTCTAAAGGAACCAAACATGGGATAGCTCCATACCTACAGGACTGACACAAGAGGATCAGCCTAAAGCCTGGAGTGCAGACCAACAGGGTCACCAAAAGGCCTGGAGGACTGGAGCACCCCAAAATATGCATGACCATCTGAGCGTGAGGCTCATGCCAATCCAAGGAGTCAAATAAACAAGAAGAAGTCCATGTGCTAGACGTCAGACAATTAAAACAACATATGAGAATTCATAGTTCTGAACCATGGGCGGAACCGATTGGTGGATTGATGGAAGAAATTGTTCACAACAGCTAATCAACCTTGGAATCCAAGTGCAGTTTTGCGGTGACAAAGATTTGTAGTTAACAATAAGCCCTGTACCCTGCTCACTTACCTGCTTCCCAACGTAACCTTTGCTTCCTGGCTGTCCAAGTGGCCCAGGTTCTCCCTGTGTGCAGAAGAGAGTCTGAATCAGGTTACAGAGTCCATGATTGGGGAGACACAGCCAAGGCAAGTACATCAGGTAAATATTACGTATCTCTATTTACACTTCTTTAAAATAAAGGGATACGGGGAAACTTGCAAAGTGATTGTGTGAAGGCTATGGGTGGATTTGTCAGGAATAATGTCAGGTACAAAAGATGCCCTACTAAGTGATGTATATGGAATGACATACTAGCTGATTTGTGAAGGATATGGAAGGCCATGCTACGTGATACTAGGAGGTATAAGAGAAACCAGGCATAGTGATATGTAAGGGATAGAAAAAGCCTTGTTAGGGATGCTTGTGAGGAATGCCATGTTGGTGATGTCTGATGTATAAGGACTGCCATATTAGATGATATTTGAGTAATACGGTGGTCCATGCAAAATGGAAAAGTGAGTGGTATAGAAGGCCACAATATGTGATGGGGTAAGGGAGACCATGCAAGGTGTGAGGGATAAGGAAGGCTTTGCTAAGCGATAAAGTGAAGCATAAGGAATAGCATGCAGTACGATGGTCAAGAAAATAATGATGGTTATGTAAGGTGATGGTGTTAGCAATGGTAATCAGTGATAAGGGCTGGTGTCATTGACAATGAAGAAAGTCCAAGTCATGGCTCTGTCAGTTAACCGAACCCAGGATTTTAAGCCTTAAGTGCTCCAAACATCTAAAACCTCCCCTGTATCACTAGCAATTTGGGAATTATTCAATCTCTTCAAGAATTCAAGTGTTGAAAAGCAGATTTATATCTTGTAAAACCACTTGAAGTAAGGCTCCACTGACATGAAAAGTTAACTGTTTAAAAGCATGTTTCCCTGGTGGCTTATCACAAATAGTTGTGCCAACTGTTTTGTGGAGAGACATCAGTTAGAACGTGTATCGAATAAGGGGCAGATTCACAAAGGTAATCTGAGACAAAAATCTAACTTTACGACTTTTGGTATTCACAGAGATCATTTATGAGTCGTATCTTTACGCCCTCAGCCGGGCCGGAATATCCGCACCCGGACCTTACTCTCCGCACCTGGGCCGTGC
The DNA here is from genome assembly GCF_964261635.1 of Lissotriton helveticus. Taxonomy (NCBI): domain Eukaryota; kingdom Metazoa; phylum Chordata; class Amphibia; order Caudata; family Salamandridae; genus Lissotriton; species Lissotriton helveticus. The sequence goes on from NC_136072.1 coordinate 586,840,881, forward strand.
TATCCAGCTCAGGCCGTTCTCTTCGGCTCGGGTCATACTCTATGCGAAGAGTAATCAATGGGCCAGAATGCAATTTTTAGAAAAGGGAGCATTTGACAAGTGTGATAAATGGTAGAGGAGGTCATGAAAATCTGTTTGGGCAGGGAAAAGAGTATGGCCAGACACTAGATCAAATCCCAGAAAAGTTTGCTTCTTTGCCTCATCATGCAATTTGCGTTCCCCTCAGTGTTGACTGTAGTGTTATCTCTACAGTCAACACTAAGGGGAACACAAATTGTGCACTGCATGTACTATGATGTAAAGGAGCAAACTTTCCTGGGATATAATGTAGTGTCTGGCCACCCCCTTTTCCCTGCCCAAACTGATTTTTGTGACCTCCTCAACCTTTATCACACATTTCTAATGTTCCCTTTTGTAAAAATTGAATTCTGGCCCATTGATTACACTTCATCTGGCTCGACCTGGAGAGTACGGCCCGGGTGCGGAGATTCCGGCCCGACAGCAGACGTAAAGATACGACACGTAAATGATCTCGGTGAATACTAAAAGTCGTAAAGTTAGACTTTTGTCTTAGATTACCTTTGTGAATCGACCCCTATGAGTTTTTATCACATAGAGAAAGTCCCATGCATAATCAAGGCTTTACCTGTAGAGCAACAACAACATATATGATGAAACATATACCAGTGAAACTAGTAACAAAAAATATGCATTCAGATTCGCTGAAAACTTACCCTTTCAGCAGGGTCAACCTAGATTTTTGGCCTTTTGGCTGAACTCTATTTTTGTTGACCAGAACTCTGCACAGTTTAATCCTGCTAACCAAGAGTAAAGTGCTTGTGTTCTCCAGAAATTGGTATACACTTGATTGGTATATTTAAGTTACCTACAAGTCCTTAATATATGTTACAGGGTGTACCCAGGGCTTGTAAGTTACATGGCACTACTGAGCTGCAGTACCCATTGTGCCACCAACTCCAATGACCCAGCAATCCTGTCTTCAGGCTGTCATTGTAAACTGGCTGAGCAGTTTTAGACTGTCAATTTGACCTGTCAAAATTAAACCTTTTTGGTCAAAAACGTAAATTTTGAATAGTAATAAGTCATTCCTAAGTAAGTCTTATTGCCCATAAGGCTGGGTTCATGGTATTTAAAAGTAGGACATGTCAAGGTTTCCTCATCCACATGTCCTTACCGTGACAATGGTCCAAATGCTATTTTGTAGCAAGACTGGTTGCTCCATAAGAAAACACTGGGTTACATTATTACATCTAATAATGCTAATTTTCTTTTTTGGAGGCAGCTAGAAAAATAATTCAAGTACTCTTCTTAATAGTTATTACCAATAGCATGGTAAAATCTCATTTTGTAAAACTATTGAATAAAAGGTGCTTTCAGTAAGTTATCTTTCAACTGCCACTTCTGCCAGACAGTAATGCAATTTGAATAGTTGTGAACTTGCTCCCAGGACAGGGGAAAAAGGTCTTGTTGTGTAAACACAAGGAGATAATGGACGGAGCGCTGAAACTTTTCAGACACTCAACCCCAGTCACAGATCTGGATTAAATCTATCATCGTTGTTTAGCTCACTTCACCACCCAGTTCAGACACAGCTATATGCAAATCAGTCTTGGCCCTGTGCTTCATGGGAACAGTCCAGCCCGAACTGCCAAGCCATGTCTTCCCTGGACCAGAAACTAGCATCCTGGGACCGGTTTCAGGCAAACAGCCCTCATCAGCCAGGCTAGCTTGAATCCAGTGGCAAAATGAGCAAGGTCTTGTTGTTCCCTTGACAGGATGGTCTGTGGACTAGGCCCAGGAACTTGATTACCTTCAAAGAGGCCTACCCTGTCACAAACAGATGTAACTAACACCCAGGCCTTCACCCTTCGTTTGTACCCCATGTCAGACAGGCCCAATGACAGTGTGTAGGAAGGTAGAACCCTGACTATGGTTGCCCCCAACTTTTTTGCCTGGTGTTTTGCTGGTTTTCTGACTTAGTTGACCTGGGGCCCTGCTATTCAGGACCCCAGGCCTACTGCTCTCTCTGTAAAATGGATTCCATGTACCTTAGGTACATATCTAAATTGGATACTGAGCCACCTTATCAGTCCCTGTACAGTGTACCTTAGGTACCCAGGGCATAGGTGTACCCAGGGCCTACCAGGGGCTGCAGCATGTATTATGCCACCCCTGGCTGGCCATCCAAATCTGACACAACTGGCTGCACGACAGCTGGGGCAAGGTGGTGTAATCACCCTTTGCTTTAGGTATAGTATACCTATACCTAACCCTAAAATGGACACACAGATCTCCTATCAGTCACTCCTATGGCAGGCCTTAACAATCCTGAAGGCAGAGTGCTTGGAATCGTGTGAGATGGTGCTCTGGCATGAGCTGAGCCTGTCTGCGGCTTTCGGGACCCATCCCTTAGCCGTTTCCATGATATCGCATACCATATACTCTTAAGTGCATTATAATCCTCGCGGTTAAATGCCAACTCTGGTATCGCTTTATCAAAACATGTCGAGTAAGGTGTCATACGAATTGGAATACTAACCCCTCGCCAATTCTGGCGACGGGGTTAGCATTCCACCCTTCTAGAGGGACACGACATGCATGTAACCTATAACCCGGTTAAAAGTCAGACAGAGCCTTAGCATCCACAAAATGGATGCTGCCACCGAGACACAAGTCTGCCCTCCTGCTGCTGGGAGTCCTCCCAGAGCAGGAGATAAGGACAAAGGGTTTCCTGCCAGGGGCGGTGCCAGCACCGTCCCAGACAGGGTTTTGTGTATTGTAGGTAGGCAGGGCTTTAGAGGAAGGTGACTGCACGTGACACCCCGGTGCTCACTGTGCATAGGCTGGCTGGAACCAGTTCCAGCGTCACTCCAGACCCTGTGCTGGGGAAAAGCCCGCCAAGGAAGTGGGTGTAACCACCCCCCTCCTAGTCCCACCCATAGGGCAGGACGTAGTCGCGTGCCAGCCCCTTTTTACAGGATAAAGGTAGGAACTGGCCCCCTTCCAAATCAGATCATCTTTGAATCCTGAAACTACTTTCCACGAAAGGAACTCAAGACTTCTTCCTAAGATTTCTCCCTTGTGACTAAGGAGTAGTCACCCTGCATCCGCAGGCACCATCTACAGAACACTGCGGTCTGCTGCAAGTCCTTCCTCCGGAATCCGACTGCCCAGCTCGACGAGAACCGGCTTCCCTGGCACCTCTGACCTCTACCTACATCATCAGTCACGCTGAGATTCGTGGGTGTGACGAGACCTCGAGGGACCGGCCATCTTCAAGACTGCACGACTTCTGAACAACAAGCCCGCCGAGTGAATTCCTGGTGAGTGCTTTGGGGTCCGAGAAGCCCCCACCCTGAGCAGCTCCCGCACCGAAGAGCAGCCCCCCAGCATCTCCACGATCTGCGTGGGGCCCTTCTGCTTTTTTGCTGCTCACCGCGTTGTTTGGCTACTAGCCCGCTGGCTTGTGGCCTTCCCGACGACGCCCGACGACATTTCTGCTGCTGGTCTGGTTGCTCCAGACTGGCCCTTGCTTCCCTCCATCGGAGAAGTACCCTGGACCCTCCTGGTCCGCCCAAGACGCCATTTTAGGTCCACCGCGTGGGCCTTGCATTTGCCAAGACTTGTTGCCCAATCCTGGGTCCAGCGACGTCGACAGCAAGAACCTTCGTGGGACAGCTCGCACCTCCATCCTGGTCGCCGACAACGCCTCCTGGTCCGAGAGACTGCAGAGCCCAGCAGCGCCCACTCACCTGACTGCGGTGACTTCGCCCGGTGCCATCCTGGTGCCCACTTAATCACTGGCTAGTGATTCAAGAACTTGGTCCCCTCTGCTTTACGGTTTTCTTCTTCCTTGATCCAGGCTTGGATCCATCGAACTTTTCTTCACTGGTCGCCTGCCAGCAACTTCTTCCTTCCAGGCTCCTGGTCCGGCAACGAGATCCCCGACGTCTTTTCAGACCTATGCAGCTGCAGCCCCTGGGCTAGGTAACTTCGGCACTTCGGTGTCCCAGCATAGCCTCACTATCCTAGGGTCAGGATCCACTGTCGTTTTCTTCCCACCAGGTCGGGTTCGCCCGTGAACACTAACTTTGCCTTTACTAGCCTCCATAGACTTTGTCCCGCATCCCGCGTGAGAGTGCACACTCTGCACCCGAGTCCCCTGGGCCCCCTAGTAGTAATCTAACGATTCCCTAGTCCAGTCCTAGCGATTCCAAAGCCTATTAGAACTGTTACTCACCTGCTAGTAATTCGCATTCCACTTTTAAAGTATATGGTTTTTCGTGCCCCTCGGGCATTTGTGTATAACGTGCTAACTTAAGTATTTTCGTAAGAGTTTTGTTGTGTGCCTAGCACCCTGTCCTCATAAAGAGTACAGGGTTGTTGTGATTCTAATAAATACACTGTTTATTTTCATAACACTTGTGTGGTGTCCTTTCACTGGGTGTTCAAGGGGTAATGTGATGGTAAAACAGCTGGCTTAACACGCCCTCTAGAGTCTTAGCCTTAGACTGCTCGTATCCATGCTACTAGGATAGCTGGTCTATAAGGTTGACTTACAACCAATCATCAATAAGGGTTGTTTGGACTGATATATAGTGATCACTAGAATAGTGAGCACTGCACATCAGGCCAACTTCTCACATTGGTGAGCAGCGGTTGGGATTTGAGCTTGCTGTTGTTTTACCACACATGCCCTAAGAATATCTTGTGAAAGATCACATAAGTACTAAAGGTACATATAACTTAGCTTAGAATACTCTGAGTTCTACTGAACCAGCTGTTGTAGCTCCTAGGGCCTAGCACACCCTAAACTACAACTCTAGCAAGGGATCAGTAGGCAAACATATAGTGTAGGTAAGTGCACCACTTACACCTCACTAGAAAAGCATGTCTACCCAGGGAGATTCTACTGAGACTCCCCTGGTCAGTGTTGACCCTCCACAGGTCACTTCAAGATATGCAGCTCTCAGTTTCCAGGAGATGAGACAGATCTGTGTCTCCAGAAAACTGAAGCAGGGGTCTAACCCCACCATTCCCTTTCTGATAGGTCTCTTAGAGACATATGATGCCAGAAAGCTTTCTCAGTTACATGAGAACATGCCAGCCTTAGAGGGAACCTCTGGGGATCCAGACCTCCCCAACACTGATTCAGCAGTTGAGGAGGAGGATCAAGAGGTACTCTCCGGGGATGAGGTAGACAAAGGTCTTGAGGTAGTCAGAAGGCTAACTAGGACCAACTTAGACTTGCTTGGGCTAGGATCTGGGGGACCCCCAGTACTGACCCTAAGTAGGCCTAACCTTGGAGTTAGGAGAGATAGATCTCTTTCTAGGGACTCCATTAGATCTCTGCACTCTAATGCCTCTTCTCAGGGGAGAAGGAACTCTCCCCAGAGGAGATTGACTTCCCCTCAGAGAAGAGAGCATGAAGCAAGGATGAGACAAGCTAAACTGAGGATTGAAAGGGAAGAACTTGCCCTGGCCAAAGAGAAGCTTGCCTTTGCTAGAGAGCAGCAGATGTGTGGGTTAGCTCCCACTGGTGGCAGCAATCTCCCAAGAGATAGAGAGAAGGGTTTAGATACTAAACACCTGACTAAAATAGTGCCCCCCTTTAAGCAAGGAGATGACATCCAGAAATGGATGGCTGCTCTGGAGAGGGCCTGCACTGTGCAGGGCATTCCCCAGAGTCAGTGGGCAGCTATACTGTGGCTCTCCTTTGATGGTAAAGGTAGAGATAAGCTCCTCACTACAAGAGTGGAGGATGCTAACAATTACCAGGTCCTGAAAAATGCACTGGTTGATGGGTTTGGCTTAACCACTGAGCAGTACAGGTTGCTGTTCAGAGACACCCAGAAAACTCAGTCTCAGGACTGGTCTGACTTTGTTGATTGTGCCACTAAGGCTTTGGAAGGCTGGCTACTGGGTAGTAAGGTTACTGATTTCAAAGGATTGTATAATCTAATTATGAGAGAGCAAGTCTTAAATAATTGTCAGAACCAGTTATTACACCAGCACCTGGTAGACTCTGATCTGACCTCTCCACAAGAATTGGGTAAGAGGGCAGACAAATGGGTCAGAACCAGGATTAGGCCCAAGAACCAAGGTGGTGACCAGAAAAAGGAATCAACCAAGCCTCAAGAGAAGGGTGGGAATAAATCTACAGATCAAACCACATCAGGGCCCCAAAAATCCTCTGAGGGGGGTGGGTCCCAGAATCCTTCCAACAACCAGAAGAAACCTTATTGTTATCCCTGTAAACAGGTGGGTCATTTAAAAACTGACAGCAGTTGCCCAAAGAATAACAATAAGGAAAACATACCCCCAAGTAACATTCCCAAACCTCCTGTTACTACTAGTAGTAATCCCCCAGGTGGTGGGAGTGCCCCCAAGAATTTGGGTGCATTTACCTTGGGAGTTCCTTGGGACTCTGGCCTAACCAGGTCCCCAAACTTAGATACTCTTGTCTGTGAGACTGGCATGGGGTTTGCCAACTTCACAACTTGTCCCAACACTTTGGGCAAGTACAGACAGGAGCCCCTCATCAATGGTATAAAAGTTGAGGCCTATAGAGATACAGGGGCTAGCATCACTATGGTGACTGAGAGTCTAGTCCCCTCAAGGCAACTTTTACCTGGTGCCACATACCAGGTGACCAATATTGATGGAGTACAGAGAGATCATCCCATGGCAGTGTTCAATCTCAGCTGGGGAGGTGTCACTGGCCACAAGAGAGTGGCAGTGTCACCAAACTTGCCTGTAGATTGCCTACTGGGGAATGATTTAGAGCTCTCAGCCTGGGCTGAAGTAGAGCAAGAAACCCATTCTAAAATGATAAACATCCATGGTAAGGTTAGTGGGGCAGTGGTAGCCACAGCCCCAGTCCAAGATATCCTCCCTGAACAGGTCAGGAGGGCTGTGCCAGTCACAGCCCAATCTCAGACAACTTCCTTCCCAGAACAGGTTGTCAAGGCTGTGATGGTCACAGCCCACACCCAAACTGAGCCCCCTCCTGAAAAGGTTGGGAGAGTTGTGATGGCCACAGCTCAAACTCAGACAGATGACAGTGTTGTGAAGCCTGAAACTATGGATCACTCCACTCAGACAGAGAGTATTGAGGAGGAAGAGAAATCTCCCTTCCACCAGACTTTAGGACAGGATCAGCCTCCTCAGGGAACTGATCTGACCCCTTGTGAAGAAACTGCCACAGAGGTAGTCAGGCCTAGCCTGGCAGAACCCCTGATGTCAGTGGACCCTTCCAAGGTGGGACCCAGTCTGGAGCAGGTAACCTGCCCCTCTCTACCCTGCCTCAGTCAGCCCAGGGCTGTAGAGGTCAGGGAGGCCAGTGGTGGACCCCAAAGGGCCCCCTGTCCAAAAGAACTTCCCAATCAACAGATTAAGGGCACTGAAGCTAGTAATCCTAGCCAAGTGAAAATAAAACATACTCCTGAGGGATCCCCCTTAAAATTAGTTAGGGACCTCCCACAGATGGACACTGTTGGGCACAGCCAAACTTGGGACCTGAGGGCCCCAAACCTGACCTGTCCCTCCAGTAAGCCAAACAGAGGGACCCAACCTCCAGCTGTAGGTAGCCAGAGGTTGACCCTGAGAGCCCAAAACAACTCAGTCTTGGAAAGAAAGGCCTCTATGGTGGATAGTGATTGGAGGAAGCTGAGCCCAAAGTTAGTGGAGCCTCACTTCAGTACTCCATTTCAGCACCAGCCTTTTTCTTTGACAAAACACACCACAGGTAGAGATTCCCTATGGTGGAGACCCTCAGACACCCTTAGGGTGAGGGATTGCTTAGTGGACCATGAGATAGGGGGTAACCATGCCAGTGCTGGTACTTCCTTATATGGCCACTCAGGCAATATAGGCTTACCTGGCAAGGATAGCCTTATCTCCTTTCGTTTGGTGGGGGGTTATGTAGGAAGGTAGAACCCTGACTATGGTTGCCCCCAACTTTTTTGCCTGGTGTTTTGCTGGTTTTCTGACTTAGTTGACCTGGGGCCCTGCTATTCAGGACCCCAGGCCTACTGCTCTCTCTGTAAAATGGATTCCATGTACCTTAGGTACATATCTAAATTGGATACTGAGCCACCTTATCAGTCCCTGTACAGTGTACCTTAGGTACCCAGGGCATAGGTGTACCCAGGGCCTACCAGGGGCTGCAGCATGTATTATGCCACCCCTGGCTGGCCATCCAAATCTGACACAACTGGCTGCACGACAGCTGGGGCAAGGTGGTGTAATCACCCTTTGCTTTAGGTATAGTATACCTATACCTAACCCTAAAATGGACACACAGATCTCCTATCAGTCACTCCTATGGCAGGCCTTAACAATCCTGAAGGCAGAGTGCTTGGAATCGTGTGAGATGGTGCTCTGGCATGAGCTGAGCCTGTCTGCGGCTTTCGGGACCCATCCCTTAGCCGTTTCCATGATATCGCATACCATATACTCTTAAGTGCATTATAATCCTCGCGGTTAAATGCCAACTCTGGTATCGCTTTATCAAAACATGTCGAGTAAGGTGTCATACGAATTGGAATACTAACCCCTCGCCAATTCTGGCGACGGGGTTAGCATTCCACCCTTCTAGAGGGACACGACATGCATGTAACCTATAACCCGGTTAAAAGTCAGACAGAGCCTTAGCATCCACAAGATGGATGCTGCCACCGAGACACAAGTCTGCCCTCCTGCTGCTGGGAGTCCTCCCAGAGCAGGAGATAAGGACAAAGGGTTTCCTGCCAGGGGCGGTGCCAGCACCGTCCCAGACAGGGTTTTGTGTATTGTAGGTAGGCAGGGCTTTAGAGGAAGGTGACTGCATGTGGCACCCCGGTGCTCACTGTGCATAGGCTGGCTGGAACCAGTTCCAGGGTCACTCCAGACCCTGTGCTGGGGAAAAGCCCGCCAAGGAAGTGGGTGTAACCACCCCCCTCCTAGTCCCACCCATAGGGCAGGACGTAGTCGCGTGCCAGCCCCTTTTTACAGGATAAAGGTAGGAACTGGCCCCCTTCCAAATCAGATCATCTTTGAATCCTGAAACTACTTTCCACGAAAGGAACTCAAGACTTCTTCCTAAGATTTCTCCCTTGTGACTAAGGAGTAGTCACCCTGCATCCGCAGGCACCATCTACAGAACACTGCGGTCTGCTGCAAGTCCTTCCTCCGGAATCCGACTGCCCAGCTCGACGAGAACCGGCTTCCCTGGCACCTCTGACCTCTACCTACATCATCAGTCACGCTGAGATTCGTGGGTGTGACGAGACCTCGAGGGACCGGCCATCTTCAAGACTGCACGACTTCTGAACAACAAGCCCGCCGAGTGAATTCCTGGTGAGTGCTTTGGGGTCCGAGAAGCCCCCACCCTGAGCAGCTCCCGCACCGAAGAGCAGCCCCCCAGCATCTCCACGATCTGCGTGGGGCCCTTCTGCTTTTTTGCTGCTCACCGCGTTGTTTGGCTACTAGCCCGCTGGCTTGTGGCCTTCCCGACGACGCCCGACGACATTTCTGCTGCTGGTCTGGTTGCTCCAGACTGGCCCTTGCTTCCCTCCATCGGAGAAGTACCCTGGACCCTCCTGGTCCGCCCAAGACGCCATTTTAGGTCCACCGCGTGGGCCTTGCATTTGCCGAAACTTGTTGCCCAATCCTGGGTCCAGCGACGTCGACAGCAAGAACCTTCGTGGGACAGCTCGCACCTCCATCCTGGTCGCCGACAACGCCTCCTGGTCCGAGAGACTGCAGAGCCCAGCAGCGCCCACTCACCTGACTGCGGTGACTTCGCCCGGTGCCATCCTGGTGCCCACTTAATCACTGGCTAGTGATTCAAGAACTTGGTCCCCTCTGCTTTCAGGTTTTCTTCTTCCTTGATCCAGGCTTGGATCCATCGAACTTTTCTTCACTGGTCGCCTGCCAGCAACTTCTTCCTTCCAGGCTCCTGGTCCGGCAACGAGATCCCCGACGTCTTTTCAGACCTATGCAGCTGCAGCCCCTGGGCTAGGTAACTTCGGCACTTCGGTGTCCCAGCATAGCCTCACTATCCTAGGGTCAGGATCCACTGTCGTTTTCTTCCCACCAGGTCGGGTTCGCCCGTGAACACTAACTTTGCCTTTACTAGCCTCCATAGACTTTGTCCCGCATCCCGCGTGAGAGTGCACACTCTGCACCCGAGTCCCCTGGGCCCCCTAGTAGTAATCTAACGATTCCCTAGTCCAGTCCTAGCGATTCCAAAGCCTATTAGAACTGTTACTCACCTGCTAGTAATTCGCATTCCACTTTTAAAGTATATGGTTTTTCATGCCCCTCGGGCATTTGTGTATAACGTGCTAACTTAAGTATTTTCGTAAGAGTTTTGTTGTGTGCCTAGCACCCTGTCCTCATAAAGAGTACAGGGTTGTTGTGATTCTAATAAATACACTGTTTATTTTCATAACACTTGTGTGGTGTCCTTTCACTGGGTGTTCAAGGGGTAATGTGATGGTAAAACAGCTGGCTTAACACGCCCTCTAGAGTCTTAGCCTTAGACTGCTCGTATCCATGCTACTAGGATAGCTGGTCTATAAGGTTGACTTACAACCAATCATCAATAAGGGTTGTTTGGACTGATATATAGTGATCACTAGAATAGTGAGCACTGCACATCAGGCCAACTTCTCACACAGTGGATTTCTTGTTGGCATCACAGTGTCAAATCTGGCTGGAGTTTTAAATCCTGCTTGACAGGTCTGATTGGATTTTACATATTACACTTGAGGCGCACTTCAAACGACAAGAGCAGAATGTCAAAACAATTCTTGTGTATCCACTGTCTGATTGCTGTAAATTCAGTTTTTGTCCTACCAGACTTCTGTCTATTAGGCTGTTGTGGGTAGTTTGTGCCTCAATCTAGATTTAGTGTGAGATGTGGGAGGACACTAGGACTACCACAGTACACTCCCCACACACAACCCCAGCCCGCAGAGCCCACGTTTAGTATTGCTAAAGACTTTTGGAATCTTAAAAAATGCCCAAAGTGGGTAGAGTTAGCCTTGGGAACCTTTAACCCATTGGCCGCGGGGGTAATTCCCCCGCTGTGCTGCGGGGCGGGGGGTGTGCACAGCGCCCCGGTGCTCGTGACGAGCTCCGCTCGTCATGAGCCGCGGTGGCCGTGTGCTCATGATGAGCTGAGCTCGTCATGGCCACACCCGTTTCTCAAGAGCGTTCTGCTCAGCGGGGGAATTAGCCCCGCGTGCGAGTGTTCGGACCGCTATGACAATCTCAGCTCCTCATGAGCACACGAGCACCGTGGCTCATGACGAGCTGAGCTCGTCATGAGTGTAATTTTATTAATTTAAATGTTCTATATTTTTCTAAATTGGTTTGGGGGTTCTTGTGTAGTGTTTTCACTTTATTACGGTTTGTGAAATGCACTAATACTTTACACAGTGCATCTATGTTAAGCCTGACTGGTTTTGTGCCAAGCTACCTGAGGGATAAGCACACATCAATTAACTGACTTTTGTGGGTCACCCTCACAAGGATTGTGGTTGTCTTACACCAGCTCTCTCTGTTAAAGAAAGTCAAACGGTTTCTTCCAGAAAGAGACTTCAGAACTGCTGCCCATGCCCTATCTATGGTCTCTCAGACTCCGCAATGGCACCCCTTACGGGTGTCCTACACGCTGCTGCACGTCTCATCCAGGGACTGAAGAAATATGATCACATCACCTGATCATGATTAAACTCCACTGGCTCCTCTTACCAGTCCTCACCATCTTCAAAACAAGCAACATCATTTACAAAGCTAACACGACAATCACCTCCAATTATCTTGCAGACAAGACCACCACCCCCTTTGTTCTCAGCACACCCGCAGCCAGGACGCCATCACATTGTAGACTAAGTGAAAAAAATAAAAACCTAGGGCCCGAGTCACAAAAGTTATCTGAGATAAAATCCAAACTTTATGACTTTCGGTATTCACAAAGGGCATTTAGGAGTAGTAAAGTTAGGATTCCTAACTTTACTACCCCTGAATGCCATATGTGCATATCGAAAGTCGTAAAGTTAGGATTTTGTCTCAGTTAAACTTAAGTTTTGGTCTTAAGCTTAACTTAAGACCAAAACCCAAAACCCAGCATCCTCTCATATAACTCACTAGCAGCCCGTCCCGACGTTGTCCGGGTATGAAATAGAATGTGTGTAATGTGTGTATTTGGCAAGGGCAATTTATTTTAAAATCTCGCGGTAGAAAACATTTTTGTTTCATTAGAATAGTGACGGAGAAGGCCCAGCTGCAGCCCTGGTTGATGTTAGCAGGCGCGTGTAATTAGTGTATTGATCCGCCGCCTGATCCCGGCTACAGCCCTGGTTGATGTTAGCAGTCAATCAATCAATCAGGCGCATGTAATGTCGTTGAATGAGAGAGTTATCAGCCGCGGGTAAATCCGTTTAATGAGACAGTTGAGTGATAGTGAGTAGGAGAGGCTGCAGTAATTGTCCCCGCAGACACGCTCATTTGCGTGTTCCCCCGCTTGAGGCCCAGCTGCAGCCCTGGTTGATGTTATCAGGCGCGTGTAATTAGTGTACTGATCCGCCGCCTGAGCCCGGCTAGACCCCTGGTTGATGGTAGCAGGCGCGTGTAATTTCGTTGAATGAGAGAGTTCAGTAACAGCGTGCAGGAGAGGCTGCAGTAACGTTACTTACCAGGCCTCCAGGTGAACGTGTTTGTCACGCCCCCAGCAAACGGCCACAGCAGACGATCTTCTGATTAATGTACGACCCACATGGCATAAAGGGCGGAACGTAGCACACGCCCCCAGCGTTTCTCACGCCCCCAGCGTGCCCCTTGATGCGGCGCAATTGCATTCACATGGCATGAAGGCCGGACACACGCCCCCAGCGTTTCTCACGGCCCCAGTGTGTCACGCCCCCAGCGTGCCCCTTGATGCTGCACAGCAACATAATTGCCGCTTGTAGGTACGACTCGAATGACATGAAGGGCGGACACACGCCCCCAGCGTTTGTCACGCCCCCAGCACACGCCCACAGCCCACGATGTGATGGCCGTACCGCATGCCCCCAGCGTTAGTCACGCCCCCAGCCCACGCCCACAGCACAACGCAGACATGCCCACAAGGGACTACTTTGCTGGCACGGTTCTTTTATCTTTTAAATGTATATGGTGGCCGTCTGCATAGCCTATGTCCTTCTGCTGCAACTGCCCTTTCCAACGCTGTATTGGGTGTTGTGATTGGTGCTGTGGTTACTGAAATTACCCACCTCAAAGGTTTGGTCTCTCTCTTTATAATATTAGTATGGATTGGCTTCATGCTTGTCTTTGACCATGCCGTTTAGTTAGGAGTGGGCTACAAAAATACCGCAAACATATCTCCTCCAGTAGTTTTGTTCTTTTTATTCTAGTACTTTTAGTTTCTATCTTATCATTTTGATTGCAGAAATAAAAGTACCAGGATGCAAATAATAAACTAGGACTGGCTGAACTATTCACTCGAGAGGAGTGAGTTCTTTAGATAGCTGCAACTCACAACAGGATGACTCATGCCAGGAATTTTGCTGGTAAGTGTGCAGCCTCTGCAAGGCAGATGCCTCTCTAAAACCTTAAGCTAATATTTTTTACTTGAGACCGCCTCACAGATTTCCTTTTTCTCCAATGAAAAGTGAAGAATATACATTGTTTGCGAAACTCATCCACAATGACTGTATTGATTTATTTAGGTCCACTGTGTACTTAACAGTGCCCTGTCAGGACAATGAGCAAAGCTATTTCAATGGTGTGAAAACCAACCAATGTAGTACCAATGTTTCAATTAAGATGCAGGGCTCCAAAGCCCAAGTCAAATCAAATTTCAAAGCTTTATTCGACATTTGTCATAAAAGCATCCTCCTAACCCTAATACAATAAATACTATATCTAAAAAATACATCCTAAAACACGTATTAAATATTGACAGTCGAATACTATTCAGAACAAAAAAGAATACAGATACATTTTCTAGAATTCATTAGACAACTTTTGTTTAAAAATATTTCATTTAACATGGTAAATTAATAGTAGCAGCCATATTTCAGTTTACTGATATAAGGGTACGGGTGCGGATTGCCCAAGCCCAAGCAAGGAATTTTGCAACAGCAACTACAAAAGGAGCTGAGCAATCAGATTCCAGTATTCTAAGGGCTATTGATTGGCTGCGGGTACCAATGTTTTGACATACTGGTTTTAACCATTTACGCCGAGGGCTGGAATACAGTGGGCAACAAAATAACAAATGGGAAATGTGCTCTACCCAATCTTTACAAAAATAGCAATGTTCATCCCACAGTGGGGACCAGTGTTTCTTGAACGCATTCACAGGTAATGTTCCTATACGGAACTGAAAATATAACTTTCTGTCATATGGTCGTTCAATTACATCCCAATATAGTTCACATGCTGGATACATTTTTATATCTAAAAAACGAGATGACAATTTTGATTGGGATCCACTACAGAACATTGTTGAATACACCATTTCCCAGTATAGTTCTTTTAGTTTTGCTTTTGTAGGAAAGCTGGCCACATCACTAGAGCCCCATAAATGGTCCAATTTTAACTTTGCAAGAAGTCCCCGCAAATCTTTTAGCCATTCAATGGAGTGAAAACAATCGAACTTAACAACGTCTACCAAGGCCAAGGCATAATGCTTTAGCTCTGGAGTCACCATCAAGCGTCTCCAATATAGAAGTGGCCGTAGCCTAGCAATATCCTCAATATTTTTCATGCCAAGGTCCAATTTCAATGGAATAGTGGGTGTACTTTGGGGGACCGTTACAAGCCCTCGCAGAAATCTATTTTCTGCACGTACCAGTTCTCCCAAATTAGAGAACCCCCACAATTCAGAACCATATAGGCAAGCACTCAATACTTTCATGTTATAAATTTCAAGCGCACAATTTACTGGCTTAGTTAGTGAGGCTCGATGTTTTAAAGCAACTGCGCCTGCGAGCTGGTTGAACTTTAAGACTGTCGTATTTATGTGAGAATTCCACTTCATATTCCCCTGTAAGATGATACCTAGGTAAGAAAAAGCATCCACTTTCTCTAGGGGGGTGCCTTTGTATTTTATTACACCTTTAAAAGTGGGATGTTGATTTAAACACATAAATTTAGTTTTCATAGTGTTCAGTTCAAGACCCCTTTCGTCGCAAAATTCTCCAAAGGCGTCTACCACTTTTTGGAGGCCGCTTGGTGTACATGAGAGTAAAAGCGTGTCGTCCGCAAACATAAGGACGGGGACACAAGAGCCTGCTATAATTGGCGCATCACTTGAAAGTTTCTTTAGATGGTCGACTATGCCATTTATATAAATTGAAAATAATGTTGGTGCTAGGACACATCCTTGCCTTACCCCTCGTTCCACTAGGAACGGGTCTGTTACTTCCCCCTGCTTGCCCCACCTAATCTTGGCAAAATGATTTTCATGGAGGCGGACTAGGAGGGTAAGCAGTTCTTGGCTTAATCCTAAATCGGCCAATGTCTTCCACAGTTTTTCTCTAGGGACCAGATCGAACGCTGCTTTTAAATCCACAAACACAGCATACAGTGACCCCTTTTTTAGTGCAACATTTCTCCAATAGATAGCTATGAAGTATAACACTTGGTCTACACTACTAGTCAGGGGTCGAAATCCTGCCTGGTAGGGTGACAATATATCCCTTTCGTCAATCCATTGCTGCAGTTTGTTTTGGACTAAGCGGCCCATCAGTTTTTGGGCTGTGTCAATTAGACTGATGGGCCTGTAATTTTTAGCTAGGGTTTTGTCCCCTTTTTTAAATATGGGGACAATTTCTGCTCCCTTCCATGATGCAGGTACCTCCCCCCCCATCGCCACAGCGTTAGCCAGCATTTCAAAATAGGTGCACCAGGATTTCCGGTCCGATAGAAATATGTCTGCCGGAATTCCATCCATACCCGGGGCTTTTCCCCCCGCTATACAGTCTAATGCTTTGCTAACATCCACCTCGCTGAATATTTGATGTTTAAAAAAGACAGGTGGAGGAGGTTTAATGGAGATATAGGAAGTCAAACTTTCCATGGTGGGACTTAATGTTGTTTACTTGGTCGACTACTGCTTTTTTAAGAGTCTCAAGTTTTGCAACATCTTCTAGTAACATTCTCCATTTCATCTAACAGTAAATAATCGATTCTACTAGCTGCTCGGCCATTATCAAACGTATTATTTCCCTCTAAATCGGAGGGCGAACGCCCATTTGCTGCTCTTAGACCTTTTGCCAAGCAGAGACTCTTCAGCTGAATTGCCACTGAGCTCCATTTTTTAATAACAGGCACCTCTAACTGGGGTATGCCCCACTTGGTATCCTCCTCCTCTGATAGGATCCTATCCTCTTCACCTAAGGGTTCAAAGGTGGCATTTAAATCTCCGCCTATTATCACATGGGATTTTGCTCTTATCATTTCAATATTCTGATCTAGGATTGTTACAGTCTCTGAAGATTTGCCACTACCAACTCCCCTGGCATAAATATTATACAAGTCAAGTTCATGGCCATTTCCCCAGTTAATATCAAGTGCTATAATATCACTTGATGGTACGGATCTTTGTTTTATAATACAATTCAATGACTGTCGTACCCAGATTAGCAAGCCTCCTGAGGGGCGTCCCACACGATTTCTAATTGCTGGCATATGGAAATTTAAATACCCCTGGCGAAAAGTTGGGGTCAATGACCAAGTTTCTTGTAACATAATTATATCATATTGGTCAATGAAATCCACCCACTCTGGTGTAGATATTTTGTTCGCTAAGCCTGCTATATTCCATGAGATGAGAGACAGTAATAACGTCTCTTTGCGTTGTAACACCTGGCATTTCTCAGTATTACTTGTAGGTGCTTTGCATTCAGCAATTAGTATTTCCCTTTCCATCAATAGCGTTTTACTTTCATTTGCCTTGCTCACTCTATTTATACTTTTAAGATCTAACTTTGTCCCTCCCTGGACAAGAATTTGAGGTTCCCTAGGACCTAATTCCCGGTTTTTTGGCTGGGTACGGCTCATATTTTCTGCTGTTTCATTATTTAAAATTGCCTGTTTTCTAAGAGAGGCAGGTTCATAAGTTGCGAGTCAGTCGCATTCATTTAAATCAGATAAGGCCGAGTAACGATTTACCATGTTTATTCCCCAGTCACAGGTTGGATCTGCCCTGGCCCTTCTATTCCCCACTACTGACCACTTACTTCTTAGTATACTTGGCTTGGCTACAAGACCTCTTCTAGTATAGAAGAAATCTAACATTAGCGGAATTATTTCTGCCGTTCTACGTTGTGGGGGGAAGATATTGTGCAATATATCCGGTAGTACCTCAGGGCCCTTAAGGTTTAATACCACACAATCACCTGCGAATTTCTTCTGTTTGGTCCCTATCCACTTTACCCGTCTTGCTGATAGCAGGTCGTCAAAGAGCTTTTCTTTTCCCAGGGGAGATATATGCATATTATTACTCAACCACTGTGAAGCTTTATTTAATAAAGAATCTGGCGACTCATCCTGTCCTGTTTTTAAAGGTGGAACATTGGCAAGTACTAGTATCAATGGTGAGGCTTCTACAATTAGTTCCATGGGACTTGTTTCAGTATTAAAATCGGGGGATAAGGTATTCCCTTGATTTGGCAAAGGGTCTAAGGTTATATGGTTACTCTGGGCTTTACTAGGTCTGGTACTAATCGATTGTACAGGAGCTAGGGTATCTTGTATTCCCTCAGGGATATTTACCCCTGCTGTGTTTCCCATCACTTGTTTTTCATCGATTTTGTTTAGTACCAAATTCGGTATCTCACCCACATTATCATTTGTTGTTTTTAGGAGAGTCTCCAATTTATTAACTTTATCAGTTAAATGGTCTATTTTTGATATCAGTGGTTTGATTAACCGAGATATTTTAGATTCCAACATGCCCATGAATTTACTTGATAACATATCATCCCATCCACTATTGCCATTTCCTTCCTCCCCTATCCCTTCTGTGGAACTCTTGTGTTTATTTCTAGGTGGATTTGTTGGTTTATTCCTGCTGGACCGGAGTCCTTCTCTTTTGGGGGGAGCTTTTGTGGACCCTCTTGTTACTCTTGGTGCAGGTACAGGCATTGAGGGGGAGATGCTTCCCTTTTCTAACCCTGGTTCATTACAAGATATACTTAATTCGTCCCCAGTCAATAATTCAACATTGGCATCAAGTGTGGGAACAATAGATGGCAAAGAAACATTTAGCGCTACACAATCATTAGTCTCCTCTTCATGCAAATCGATGACATTTGTATCGTCTAAGTCCAATTGGGTTGCACCAAGGTCTACTAATTGCGCACATGGTGAAGAACCTACTAATTGTGCACATGGTGGCGAATCAGAAAGCCCCAGGGAATACCTTCGTACACTATTAATTTTTGTCACCACTTGGACTAAATAATTGTCCATTGTATTGGCAGGGATGGTGGGGGTCTTCTGTCTCGACATATCAGAGACACTCAGACCTAGTACAGATATATATTTCTTTTCAAATAGCAAATATATCAAGTTTTGTTACTCAAACAGTTTTAACAACTAATCGTAAAAGCGTTTAACTCACTGCACAACAGATGATAGAGTCCTAGCCCAGTCCAGTCGTGGCCAGTCTTGGACTGTCTTAGACTGTCCGCCCTTAGTCCGGGCTTCGTCCCGGGCTTAGTCCCGCACACGCGTCCCGCTAACGCGTTGTGAATCCAAGATACATACGGGGCTTTAATTAGGGGGCGGAGACACGGGAAGAGGCGGCAGGTGTGCTGGCTGGTACACGCACAGCCTGCCGGGCCTCGCAGTCCCGTCCTCCTCCGGCAGCCCTTACTCCCACAAAGCAGTTACTATGCCCTACGGGGCTCCTGGCTCCTGGCTCCTTGCAGCAAACAGCAGATAAACGGCAGACACGGGCAAAGAAATCCAACACTCCTTCACGAGCGGCACCCCCAAGTATTGAGGAGTTAATGGAAGACTGCTGTAATTATTAGTGCTTCAGGAAATGCACTAATAATAATAAGCATCTAAGAGGTAGCACAATAAATTAAACGATATAGCTGCTCAGTGTGAGCTGAGAACATCAGTCTCTTAGAAGCTCAAACAAGTCTTGGAAACTGCAGTTCATGAGATGCCTTGCTGTGCATTTAGATGTTCACCCCATTAAAATGCAAGTTCAATTCTGATGCATGGAAGCAAATCAAGACTGCAACTCACAGAATGCATTCAGTTGTAACCCGAACAATCTCCTGACGTGGATGCAAGGAGGAGTAACCATGAGAATGGAGAGTCGGTCGCCAAGCAGAAGCCAGAGTCGGAGTGAGTTCTGCAGCTGCGGAGGGGCAGTTTAGGGAGCTCAGAATCAGATCATCCTCTAATCACTCAGCAGGGAAGAAGAGGGTGCAGAAGCGGCTGGAGTGCTCTTCCTTGGTCCCGTGGCAGTCTGTTGCTTCTTGGTGCTGCCCGAGACGCCGCATCAAACCCCACTTTCACATGTGGCCCTCTCTGGTTGCCCGAGGGATTGAGCAGCAAGAGGACAACATGTGCAGTTTTGAGATGGCGCTGGTTGCGAGGTGGGGTAGAGTTGTCGGTGCACTGGCAACAGGCTAGCAGAGGAGCCGGGTGGCGACAGTGTGACTTGAAGCACGTCCTACAGATTATTAAGTAATTATTCAAACTCCTTGGTGATCCAGCAAGCTACTGCAATGCCACCCCTTCCAGCGCCCAAATAAAGATATTGATTTCCTCGAGGAAGGTCACTGTTACTTGTATTTGCGTCAGGAACCCACAACCCCCCCCAGATAACGGGCACAAAAACGTCAGGTGAGAGTGGCCAGCCCATCGGAGTGCTGAAAATCTTGAGAAGTAATGGGAGCTCTGCCTACTGTGCAAGGTGTTACTCACTCTGAAATTGACACCATTGGTCACCACTGCACTATACTGAGACTGGGGTGTTTAAAAGTTCAAAAGTATTCAACTTCGCACACGGTCATCCCCATTCTTAATAAAGCACTAAACGATGATGTTGTCTTGGACGTTATTGGCTGCAGCTTTATTATAAGGTTGACAATATTTGACCTCTCAACTTTATTGTGGTCATAAAACATCCGGCAAGATTGTTCGTCATGGTGACATCTGTCACCCAGTTTGCATCATGATTCACAGTTCAGGTCATAGATCACCTTATAAATCAACCACAAACAGCAGTACTGCTGGCTTGTCACCAGGTCATAAATTATGCTATAAATTAATCATACAGTAATATTGTTGCCTTGTGTTACAGTCATAAATCAAGTCATAAATCACTATGACATTTGTTGCTGTCAGTTGCAGTCTCTGAGCTGGAGGTTTTTTTCCTTTTTGTGTGTGGGCGGGTAATTCCACAGTCTTTTTAGGTCCAACTCGCTACCTTCGCTTACTCGGTGTGGTCCGCCCACCAGCGGCCTGGGCTGCGAATGCCATGTTCTGTGTCCCCGCCCCCTCACTGACTTGACTGCCTTACCCTTCCATGAGGCATCCCAATGTAAGTACCTGGTCTGTCACCCTGTCGTAGTTGGGTGCGGACTTTCAAACCTCCTTAGGCTCTTTCATTAACTCCTTATACCGCTAGCTACATTGTTTGCTGCTGCAAAAGTTCTGTTTGCTAGGTGTGGGTGGGTGAGTCTTTTCTTCGCATCGCTGGCCCACAAAAACAAGTGGTTAGGCCAGGAGGCCTTGTTTACTTATATGGGGCTCAGATGCCCATAGGGGAAATGTCAAAACCTGCCTGGCCCACCCAATGGCCGGCGGCTTGGTGCTTTTCGCCAAGTTTTGCTGCCTTTTTGCTCTGCCCTGTTTCTGAACCCCTTGAGTTGGCGGGGGTCCCCTATTGACCCTTTTCAGATGTCCCTCCTCCATTATCCGGCCTTGGCACTGTTTAATGCGCCGGCCTCTTAGCCCCCATCGGGTGCAAGCCTCTGCTCTAAACTTCGCAAGCGGCCACTCCCATTCTTATTACAGCACTAAAGGATGACGTTGTTTTGGAAGTTATTGGCTGCAGCTTTATTACAAGGTTGCACAATATTTGACCTCTCAACTTTATTGTGGTCATGAATCAACCAGCATGATTGATTGTCATGGCGACACTGGTCACTCAGTTTGCATCATAAATCACAGTTCAAGTCATAAATCAAGTTATAACTCAATCACAAACAACAATACTGATGGCTTTCCACCAGGTCATAAATTATGCCATAAATCAATCATACAGTAATATTGTTCCCTTGTGTTACAGTCACAAATCAAGTCACAAATCACTATGACGCTCGTTGTTGTGGGGGGTAATTCCACAGTCATTTTAGGCCCAACTCGCTACCTTCGCTTACTCGGTGTGGTCCGCCCACCAGCGGCCTGGGCAGCGAGTGCCGTGTTCTGTTTCCCCCCTCACTGACCGGCTCACCCTGCCGTGAGGCACCCCAAGGTAAGTACTTGGTCTGCCACTCTGTCGTGGTTGGGTGTGGACTTTCAAACCTCCTCAAGCTCTTTCATTTACTCCTTATACCAACATGCTGCTCATAGGCTCACGTCCTCGGGTTGTTCCCCTGAAACAGTTGTTTTTATTGGCATCCAGCCCTGTTCGAGGTTGCACACCAGTTGGCCCAGAACACTTCTGTGCCCACTTCAGACTAGTGCACCCCATCCTTGCTGAAATATTCTGACCACCTGAGGTTTATTAGGCCATGCCTGATGGTATTCCATCCGTTTGCCCTGCAATAAATTGAGCTTCTTTCTGCATTTTTCCAGAGCGTTGGTGGACCATGCCCCCCTCCACCTCTTTCGGGGCACAATCTCTGACGAAATCAAGCTACTGCTGCTCATTTTTCTGGTAGCCTTGGTCAGGTCCTGTCTGAAGTGCCCCAGGAGCTCCTTTTTTACCCCATTCTGCTAGGTCACTGCCACCTAGGTGTATTACCAAAATGTCTGGCTCCTAGGGATGTTCCCAGTGTAATTTCTCCAGTGTGTCTCCTACTTGTTCCCAGCGCATTTCAGATGCCCCCATCCATCTTGATCTTTGTTCTGCTGGGCCTGCTGAGACTGGCTCCTCCCCGCGGGACTACCAATCCGAACATCCTCCGAATGAATGAGTGCCCCACGATCCAGACTGTTTTCTCTTGCCCTTCTGTTAAAATAAATGGGGATATCCATGCTGAAGTGGACTGTGGGTTTTGGCCGGGAAGGGGGAGGGGAACTGTCCTGGAGGTCCCTATGGTACCTCTTCTTTAGGGAGCCTCACGTATTGCTTGTACGCTGCCGATTCCTTTGACGCCTTCAGGCTTGACCCTTAGCCTTGCTGCTGTTGTTGCTGCCCCAATGCGGAAGGAGTTTGTGCCAAATTCCGCTGCCAGCAGCCCCACCTTGGCGAGCCCATCCTTAGCATTTCTTGGAACTGATACCTACTCAGGAATTTGCCGTTAGTGTGTTTAAAAAGAGTGCCCAGTTTTCCTTCATTCAGTGTACTGGGCACGTGCTTCTGTCTACCAGGCTCTGCAATGTTATTAAGGCCCCTTTCGACTGCTGGTCAGTTTTAGACCTCCTCAGTGTAAAGACCACCTGCCCTGAGCTTAGCTGAACGTCACGGGCTTGGAGGCAGACCCCTGCTGACTCCTAATTAGATGCTGCCACAATCTCACTTACCTTAAAAGCCCCCCAAAAAGACACTGTGAATACTGCTTTGAACTGTATGTCCTCTGTGCTGTCAGTGCAAATGGCGGGCAGAGCCCCAAACAGATGTGTTATTGTGCTGAATTCAATGGGACACCTCGTGTCCTCCCTTTTCACTTCAAGACACTGCCAGCCCTTTTTTGCTGCCTTAATGTAGTGGGAGTTCGGGCTGGACCGTTCCCATGAGGCACAGGGTCAGACTGATTTGCATATGGCCATGTCTGAACTGGGGTGGCAGAGTGGGCTAAAGAACGGTGATGGATTAAACCCAGATCTGTTGACTGGGTGTGAGTGTTTGATTGGTTCAGATGCTCCGTCCATCACCACCCCCTTTTGTACCACTTTGTTCGCCATAAGTTGGCAGGGTATGCTCAGACGTGAGTCCCTTGCTCACTTTGCCACTGGATTCAAGCAAGCCGGGCTGAAGACGGCTGAAATGCCAGAAACCGGTCCTCGGAAGCTTGTTTCCGGTCCAGGGAAGGCATGGCTTGGCAGTTCGGGCTGGACTGTTCCCATGAGGCACAGGGTCAGACTGATTTCCATATGGCCATGTCAGAACTGGGGTGGCAGAGTAGGCTAAAGAACGGTGATGGATTAAACCCAGATCTGTTGACTGGGTGTGAGTGTTTGATTGGTTCAGATGCTCCATCCATCACCAGCCCCTTTTGTACCACTTTGTTCGCCATAAGTTGGCAGGGTGTGCTCAGACGTGAGTCCCTTGCTCACTTAGCCACTGGATTCAAGCAAGCCGGGCTGAAGACGGCTGAAATGCCAGAAACCGGTCCTCGGAAGCTTGTTTCCGGTCCAGGGAAGGCATGGCTTGGCAGTTCGGGCTGGACTGTTCCCATGAGGCACAGGGTCAGACTGATTTGCATATGGCCATGTCTGAACTGGGGTGGCAGAGTGGGCTA
This sequence comes from Lissotriton helveticus, assembly GCF_964261635.1. Taxonomy (NCBI): domain Eukaryota; kingdom Metazoa; phylum Chordata; class Amphibia; order Caudata; family Salamandridae; genus Lissotriton; species Lissotriton helveticus. Next base: position 586,864,556 of record NC_136072.1, read on the forward strand.
AAGAACAGTGATGGATTAAACCCAGATCTGTTGACTGGGTGTGAGTGTTTGATTGGTTCAGATGCTCCGTCCATCACCACCCCCTTTTGTACCACTTTGTTCGCCATAAGTTGGCAGGGTATGCTCAGACGTGAGTCCCTTGATCACTTTGCCACTGGATTCAAGCAAGCTGGGCTGAAGACGGCAGAAATGCCAGAAAACGGTCCTTGGAAGCTTGTTTCCGGTCCAGGGAAGGCATGGCTTGGCAGTTCGGGCTGGACTGTTCCCATGAGGCACAGGGTCAGACTGATTTGCCTATGGCCATGTCTGAACTGGGGTGGCAGAGTGGGCTAAAGAACGGTGATGGATTAAACCCAGATCTGTTGACTCGGTGTGAGTATTTGATTGGTTCAGATGCTCCGTCCATCACCACCCCCTTTTGTACCACAATTAATGTAGTGAGAGGCAGTGGGATTCTTCCCAGTGGTTAGTTTTGAGAAATGCGCCATGCCTGCCAGTTGTGCCTGGGCTCATGACCTGGTTTTGATCAAATGCCCATTTTATGATTTCTCTGCCGCCCCTGCTGTGCTCCGGGCATTGCTAAATGAGACCAAACTTGTGCCTCACAGCATATTCCCATATGTAACATACCTCTGCTCTCTCTTGGGAGCCAGGATGTGCTCTACATACTGGGATAGGTCCCATCTGCCAGTGACCAAAGCTCCTCTGGAAAAGGGGACATCATTAGCTCTTCTGTGGGGGCCAGCTCCCAGAACTTCTCTATCTGTACACCAGAGAGTGCATCTGCCTGAGCATTATTGACCCCCGGGATGTGCCTCGCCCTCACTTCCAGATTGCCTGCCAGTTGTAGCATCACCAGGCGTCTTAACAGCCTCATGACCCTTAGATATATGGATGACCTGTGTTAATGGCATGTACCACTGCTTGGTTGTCCAACCATAATGTCAGCTTCATGTTGCACAGCCTAGCCTGCCAGATTGTCAGTGCTACTATTATGGGGAATAGCTCCAGGAATGATATGTTCTTTGTTACTCCTGCTGCTGCCCACTCTCTGGGCCATCTCTTCGCACACCACCTGTTCCCTAGGGTTGCTCCAAAACTGAGGTTGCCTGCAGTGTCTGTGTAGAGTGCTAGTTGTCTGTCTGACACCCAGTCCTCTCGCCATATGAGAACTCCATTAAACTCCTTCGAGAAAGTTAGCCATGTTTTCAGATCTTTTTTTGCCCCTGCGCTTAGCCTGGCATGGTGGTGTTTCTTGCGTACCCCCCTGGTCAGCTTTGTGAGCCACCTTGCAAATTCTCTCCCCACAGGGATCTCCTTGCGGCAAAATTCAGTTTCCCAGCAAGTTGCTGAAGCTCCCCTAGCCTGGCCTTCTTTTTTTATATCCGAGCCTTGACCCCTTTTGTAATATTTTTTACTGTGTCCTCTGGGATGGGGGATGTGCCTGCAATGGAAACCAGTTAGATCCCTAGAAAAACCATCTTTGTTGTTGGGCCTACTGTCTTCTGTGGGACAAACGGCACTCCCAGCTCCGCTGCCAGCCGCTGGAAGGCACCCAGCAGGTTCTCGTACTCTGGCCCTTTTGACCCTCCCACAAACAGGCACTCATCCAGGTGATGGAGCTTGCCCCCTTTTGGGTGTCTTTTGTGTACGGCTCATTCCAAGAAGGTACTGAACTGCTCGAAATAGGCGCAAGATATAGAGCAGTCCATGGGTAGCACTTTATCAAAGTATGTGTCTACCTAAAATTGGAAACCTAGCTCTCTGGATGAACTGGGAGGAGCCTGAAGGCAGACTTATTGTCAGCCTTTGCCATCAATGCTCCCTTCCCGGCTGTGCGCACCAAATCAATGGCGTTGTCCACTGAGGCATAACTAACTGCTCGTGTGTCTGGGTTTATTCTGTCATTGACTGACTTCCCCGCAGGTAATAACAAATGGTGTATTAGCCAGTACAGCCCTGGCTTCTTCTTAGGTACTACCCCTAAGGGGGAATTAACCAAGTCCATGGGACACCCGGGCCCCAATAGGGCCTCTATCCTGCCCAGTTCCATCTCCTTTCCAATCTTTCTCCTGTTTTGCGTTGAACGTTCCATCCTGAAGTTCTTCCCCAACACTCAGTGGGCTCTGCTGGTGGCCTACCCATTGCTGGTGTAACCCCCCTGCTGATTGATCTCTTCAGGGCCTGTGTAAGTATGTCAAAGGCGCTGCGTGCCCCCCAATCGCTTTCATGAACAAGTGGTTGGGCTAGGAAGCCTTGTTTACGTAAATGGGGATCAGATACCCCTGTGGGAAATTTCAACACCTGCCTGGCCCGACCAATGGCTGCCAGCTTGGCGCCTTTCGGCAATTTTTCCCGCCGTTTTACTTTGCCCCATTTTTTAACTCTTCAATAACCATCCGGCAGGGAAAGGCTTGGGCAGGCAAAAAGCAACCTTTTAAGGTCCTTCCTTGAAGAGTGTGCAATTTTCGGGAAACTAGCCACTGTGAACAAGCAGAGAAGTAAAGAAAAGTTCGAGCAAATCTAACGCTTTTGTGTCCACCGTTGTTAAGAATAAATGCTCCAAGGCACAGCTAAATTGTTAAAAGTGAAAGAGATTAGGAAAAAACAGAAAAAGAGATATGGACAGCTAAAAAGCAACTGAGCCAAATTTTTGAATGCCAGAAAAAAAAAATCCCAAATCCTTTTGGAAAATAATAAATCAATTAGAAAAAGGTACTTTAAATGCCAATCATGCAAACGTCTTAAAATCTACATGGGTTAATTTCGTGTATGAACACTATTTTGTCAAGCCTTCACCTATGGATAACATAGCAAGTGGGAAGATAAATTAAATCTTCCTATTACTAACCACAAAGTTTCATTTCTCAACAATCAAATATCGGATGAGACATGAAATCGCCAAATAGATATATGTGATTTAAGCGTATTGGATTGCAGCGAAAATCAAGTGCAGAAAGCAATTGTAATCAGCCGTTCCAGCCGAAGTAGACAAAGTTGACTTCCACACACCTTATTGGAAGAAAAATCTATGTTCTGAGCTATAAAATTGAGCGAGCTATATGAATATGTCTCCAACAGAGAGACTGTCCCTGACTCATGGATGGGAATGATATTCCAACCAATATATAAAGGGGGCGATACATTTAAACCAGTTAGCAATTACTTAATAGCCCTCTTAGATAATGAGACCAGGTACTTTGCATGCCTTTTACTTCAGGACCTCAATAAATGGGGTTCAGAGTAAAATATAGTACGCTGAAACCAGAAAGGGTTTCGTCATTGAATGGGAGCTATCGCAAACCTAGTAGCCCTTCCATTAAGCACGGAAAATACTTTTACAGCTCGCTCATTGGCAGTGGCGTAGCTAGGGAGGTGGTCCGGACGGCACTCTTTTTGGGTTCGACGGAGGTAAGCAAGTTGTGTCTGTCGACTGCCTCCCGAGAATAAGTCTGCCACCCAAGCCCCCCCCCCTTCCCCCCCCCCTCGAACAAGTCGACCCCTACTCACCCCGCCCCCGTCCTAACCTGCACTGGGTGGCAAAGTTAGGGGCTGTCCCAGGTGGCAATAGGTCTAGCTACGCCACTGCTCATTGGTGTATGGATGCTTTGCTGATTTCAAAGAGTCTTTCAACTGTGCTCTAAGAAACATCTTATGGAAAAAATGAGCCACTTGGGGAAAACCATCAAGACTAATTAGGGCGATCCAACTATTATATAACAACACTTGGTTGTGCATAAAACCTGGTGATGTAACAAGTTATCACAAAAAGTTCCAATAATGTCGAGTTTTAGGCAGAGCTGCATACACGGCTCGTGCTTTTAAATATGTAAATGTGCATCTGCCGAAAAAAGACATCAGGTTAATCTCACATCTCTTGTACATGGTTGACCCTCCTATTGCTCAGTAACACCAACATTGGACTACAAAGGCTGCGAAACAAGCTGTACGAGTTGACACAGGTGAACAAATTGCAGAATAGTTTAAATAAAACAAAAGTACTAGTAATAAGAAAAAGATCAATAAGTCCGGTTCTTGGCACATAAATTGCTATACCATCATCGGAGAAATATAGGACAACTATTTTGGAGTGGTCATTGACATAAGAAGCTTTCCAGCCGCATAAGCAGTTAATAAAATCGAAGGTGAGCACATTAACAACAGCATTTCTCACACTTAGGGCCATATGTATCAAGCAAATTCGCATTCGCAAAGGACGAAATTCGCAGAATTTCGGCCTTTGCGAATGCGAATTTGCTAAATGGTATGTATTAAACTAAACGTGGTTCAGGATAAGGAATCGCAAAATCTGTGATTCCTTATTTTGCGATTGCATTTAAGGAATCGCAAATTTTGCGATTCCTTAAATGCAATGTAAGAAGCAAAAAAAAATAGCAAATTGGCCTTAAGGAATCGCAAATTACCACCAACTTCTAGTTGGTGGTAAGTTGCGAATTCCTTTAAAAATGCATTTTGTTTCATTTTTAAAAGTGCCATGTGACGCACATACGTGCCCTTAGGGCATGTATGTGCGCCACATGTGCACCCATGCAGTTTTCAGGGGTGCAACAGGGTGTCCTTTGGACACCCCTGCACCCTTGAAAATATTCCAAATTTGCGATTAGCAAATTGCAAATCGCACATTTCCCCTTCATTCCTATGGGCCTCCTGGCTCATAAAAATGAATGGGAAATTATTCCTTAATTGCAATTAGCAATTAAGGAATTTTAAGAAATCGCTAAAAAGAAGCGAATTTCTACATACATACCATTTTGCGATTTCTAAATAGCGATTCCTTAAAAATCGCTATTTAGGAATCGCAAAACGGAATGTTGATACATATGGCCCTTAATCTCTGGGGGTCATACCTTAGAGCCTGTGCAAAAATTGAGATAAACTGCTTCCTAACATCACGTATGGCTGTGAAATTTTGCGAGGTAACAAGGCTAAGGGCTAGATGTAGGAAGCATTTCTGCAGTCGCACGTGGCCCAATTCACAGAATCGGGGCGTTTCCGACCACAAAAATGCATTTTGGGATGTATTAATCCCAAATTGCGATTTGATAATATGTCACCAAATCGCAATTTGGAATGGGGAGTTTTTAGGGTATTCCTTCCAAATACCGAATCAGAATGGGATGCATGAATGTTTTGTGACTGAACTGTAGTAGCAAAACATTTGCACTTTATCACCAACTCAAAGTTGGTGGTCAGCCATGTTCTTTGAGAACATTTAAAAATATATTTTTAAGAGCTGGCAGTGGGCCCAAGGGCCACTGCCTACTCTTAAAAAAAAAACAATACATTTCATTTGTTTTTTTTTTAAACGTATCCCATTTTCCTTTTTTAAAAAATGGGCTACATTAAAAAAATATATTGCTCTATTTAAAAGCAAGCACAGGCATGGTGGACATCTGACTCTAGAAGGCCACCATCCCTGTGATGGCAGTGAATCCTAGTGGGTCAAAAATCCTGACCTTCCTCATCAATATTCATGAGGTAGGTCTATTAGTGACCAACTACGAAATTGCTAATGGGCCAGATATTACTTTTGTACATTGGTAATATCGATTCATAAAAAAATCAACATTTGGCAATCTCTATTACAAATCTTCATACATCTAGCCCGAAATTCCTGAACACCTTCACTGCCACTACTTAATGAACAACATGTTGACTGCCAGAACAAACATCATAGGCTCAAGTGCGTCTTGAATTTGGCCTCACCAAACAAGAAATAGCAAGCCAAGGCCTTTTCTTGAAGATGTGTCAACAGCTGAGTTTCGCAAAGAAAGACACTGTTGACACCTCACTCTGGCAGGAAAAGAATACCCCTAATGTGAAGACAACATATGGAGGAATCGTTAAATAACTTACAAACAAGAGAGGTTTAAAACTCCCCAGTCATGACGAACAAATTAAAAAAAATCCTGAATTAGAACATCCAAAAGTTGTCCCTATTTGAGGACTAAAATGAACTGGCACGATGTCTCCATGTGTGGTTGATAATATACAACTACTCTGAGCTAAAACGCAATCCTACTTGGCAACATGTTACTCCAAGTTATTAAAAAAGCAAATTCATGTCACTTCGCTTTGAGGCCTGCCTAGATTGGACTTTTTACCACAATGGGCAAAGACTTCAGAAAGGAATGCATATAGACTGCGTGAAACAGAAAGAAACCATTGTTTACATCACCTGCAATTACACTAGCCTTTTACAACAGCAAAGAGCATTATTGTGAAATGCTTTTAACCAACTGGCTGTTCGGATATGCAGACAAGGAGTCATTGAGTCATTGAAGCCTTAAACGCAAAAAACATTGCCCTAAACATTAGATTCGTCAACTACATGGGGTTAATCGAAAAAAGGTTGAGCCATGGAAGTCTGCAGGTGAAAGGAAAGGCCTTGAACGTTTGACTTCTTGCATGTACGCTGCCTGACATGCGTGGGATATAGCCTTGTTTATGAATCTTTTACGTGACCTTTTTAACGCTGCTCTAAACCAGTCTATAATTATGCAATAACTATTCTACACTCTTATTCATGTACTGGTTTTAAGTAAGTATGTATGAGCTAAATACCATTTTCAATTTGAAACACCACAACAGGCGTGTCCTGTGAAATATAGTGAAGTGAAACTTCCAGGTCCAAGAAGCAACAATGAGAATAAGAGAGCACAACTCACCCGGTAGGGTATCCTGGTGCTGAAGCAGGAAATGTATGGGCCAAGCCAGGGCTGGGACGAGGTGAAGAACCAGGTCTTCAGTTTCTTGTGGAATTCAAGAACTGAGGAGGCTCTGATGTGAACGGGCAGGTAGTTCCAGTCTTCAGGAGTAACGTAAGAGAAGGCATGACCACCAAATCTGGTCCTGCATAAGCAGGAGTAGTGTGTATGTGGGAGTTCGGCTGAGCGGAGATGTCTGGTAGGTTTGTGGAAGTTTATATGGTTGTTGAGGTATGTGGGCCAATGTTGTGATAGGCTTTTTATATGTGCTTGAGGAGTTTGAAGAATGCTTGTTTCACGATTGGGTGCCAGTGGAGCTCTTTGAGGCGCGGGGTGATGTGAGTGTGGGGTGGTAGGTTGAGGATGAACCTGGCCCCACAGTTTTGTAAGGTGTTCTTTGAGCGTTGAATTCAGGATAGAGTGCGTTGTCGTAGCCCAATGATGAGGGCTGTGAGTCGTTGTGGGGAGTCATTTCAAGATCTTCTTGAGTGCATAAAATCTGGAGACAGAGGCTGCATTCACTTGGCCGGTCATGGTGCGTTGGCTGTTCTTATTCTGAGGTTCTTTGCATGGGTTGACAGGAGGTGTGTGAGTCCCATTTCGGCGGGCCGCCAGCTGGAGTCCCATAGCAAGGGGCCTTAGCCAAAGATTACTACTTCTGTCTTATCTGTGTTGAGCTTGCGGCAATTGGTTTTCATCCATCTGGCTACTTCGGTCATGGAGGCAGGGAGATTAGTCTTGGTGTTTGGCGTCTTGTCGGAGAGGATGAGCAGAAGCTGGGTGTTGTTAGCATAGGATATGAGGTTGATTCCATGAGTGTGGATGCTTCTGACAAGTGGGGTCGTGTAGGTGTTAAAGACAGTGAGGCAAGTGAAGATCCTTGTGGAACTCCGCAGATAGGGTTGATGATCTGGGGGGTTCTTGTTAGGAAGGGGCAAACCAGAGCCCTTGAATGCCAACTTTGTGCAGTTGTTGGATAAGAGTGGGGTGGGAGAATGTATTGAAGGCTGATGAAAGATCCAGTAGGTTGAGGGCTGCAGAGTCATCTCTGTCCATGATCATGCGCATGTTGTCCGTGTTAGCGATAACGGCAGTTTCTGTACTGTGGCTGGTCCTGAAACAGTATTGAGTGCTGTCATGGAGGAGGTTGTCAGTGAGGCAGGGTGGCTAGGTGTTTGTTGATCATTTTTTTCTATGACTTTTGCTATGTTTATGGTAACAGGGAAATAGGCCAGTAGTTGGCTAGCGTCTTCAGGTCTGCTGATGGTTTCTTGAGAAGGGGGAGTACTGTGGTATATTTCCAAAGATCAGGTAGGTGGCTGTGATGATTGAGTCACTCAGGATTGGGGTGAGAGTGACATTTATGGGTTTAGTTCTATGATGAAGGTGTGGTGAGTCTATGGACTGCATAGTTATTGCAGTTTCTTGAGTGGTGATGGTTGGCCAGGTGGTTCTTTGGGTGTTGCTTGAGGCGGGCAGGAGAGATTGAAGTTAGGTTTCGAAGATGCTGGTGATCTTGTTGCTGAAGAATAGGCACAGTTGGGTGCATAGGTCCTGAGAGGGGGTTACGCTGAAGGAGCTTGCTGTGGAAGAGGTGAAAGCTTTCACTATCGAAAAGATTTCTTTGGTGCTTTGGTGCTGCTTTCAAAGCGGTTGGTGAGTGTGGAGCGTTTGGTGGCTCAGCTTTGCTAATAGTAGTGTCTGAGGTTCGATCTGTAGGTACTCTTGTAAGTGTCGTACTGACTTTGTCTCCATCTGCTTTCAAGTTGCTTGCAGTGGCGTTTGGTGAACCTGAGATCCTACATGTACCAGTTTGCTTATGGTTTGATTCTCGTGGCTTTGCTGGCTTTGGGAGGAACCAGAATATCTGCGCAGGCAATGATCCAATCGTTGGAGTTCAAGATGGATACAGAGAGTTTGTTGTAGTCGAAGCTGTTGGTGTAGGAGTTTGGAACACCAGGATGCTTCTGAGATCTTGTTCCAGTCCTGTCATGAAGATTTGGTGATGGCGTTTCTGCAGTGGCTTAGGATAGGTATGTTGATGAGGGTATGGTCCAACAAGGTGATCGGTGTTAGCTTCTCTACTGTGATGTTGCAGAAGCAGGTGAAGATGGAGTACAACAGATGTGTGTGAGCCCTTCCACTCACTGAATGAGTCTGAGGTAGGACAGTTCCTCAAAGAGGTGTTTATTTTTGGGATCACAGAGGTCCCTCAAGTGGCAGTTGAGGTCTGGAGGAGGATGAAAGAGGCGAGGATCAGCGGGCGACAAAGTCTGTAATGGTGCTGCCAAAGTTTGTGCCTGGTCTGGAAGGACGATAGATGAGGGTGCCACTCAGGGTATAGTTGGCAACAATGGGTAGTTTGAAGGCCAAGTGTTCCATATTGCTGGTGGTGCTTTCTGAGGTAGTGGAGCTTTGGATAGATTATTTTAAGCTGATAGCGAGTCAGCTCTGGGTCTGTTTGTCCTGACTTGCGATCTTCTGTCTGGAAGATGGGAACTGCTGTGATGACCCAGGCAGATGAGGGACTAGTCAGGAAGAGCAGGTCCGTTGAGCACTCGTGTAGCAGATCCCAAATTTCAGTGGCTTGTTCAGTTTGGGAGCGAGGGTTGAGGAGTATGCAGGTCAGGGATGGGTGTGGGGTTATTGGGGGTCAGGTGTGTGCAATTGCGTGTGTGTGTTAAGTGTGTTGGGTGTGTGAGGTACATGGGGTGAGTGGGGTGGATGTGGGAGGGTACAGTGAAATGGCAGTGGCATCAGATAACACACCTTCCACTTCAGGCGGCAAGGTGTGGCCCCAGAGCTGAGTGATGACCAGGGTCAGGGTGCCTGGGGTTGTTGTGGAATATTGATGGGAGAAGTGTACAGGAGGAAGACCAGGGAATCTGCTGCTGGGCACAAACAGGCTTGCCTTTGGCATATCTACGGTGTGCCCCCTGTGCATGCCATTGCTGCGGCTTCCATTAAATGAACACAGTTTTGGCAGGAAACCAGTGATTTCACTACAACCCGAGTCAAGCTTCCGTTGCCTGTCTCACTCAGTGATTATACTTATTCATGTACAATTTTATGTTGCATATGGCTAGATTCTCTGTCCATTTCTCCCTCCTTTCCCTGGCCTAATATTACGGACATGTAAAATAAGGGATGAGGAGAGGTGTCATGAGGTGGCTATGAAAAGTACCTAGTATCAGCTTTTTCTCTCTCTCACTTTAAAACACATCAGTGTTCATACAATATATCTGGCTTCTTTCCACACTCCCCATATGCCTCCAAATGCTGTACCCCATTCCCATTTGAAATTAAAACATGTAGTATTTTGCCACTTACCTTACCTGCCTCAGTGCCCACCCCCACCCCATCAGGTATTAGGAAATATAATGAGCCTACGTACAGGGCTGGGCATGCCAGTGGCATGCATATGTCATTTCATCAAAATACTAGGGGTAGACATGAACTTGAGTACTTTCGACTCCTGATGACATCAGAGGAGTGATCTCTTGCCCAACCCACACTTAGCCCTGCAACAGCCTGTTGTTTACTGCTGAAAAACTGAAGGAATGTCAAAGAGTGAAGGTAATCAAAATGAACACAACTCTTAATGCAAAGTTTACTTGCTCCTGTTCCTGTTGTTGTATTTGTGGCCCTTGAAATGGAAGTCTGGGGCAGTGTAGTGCAGCAGATGGCACTGTAGAGGTAGTAACTCATACCCCTTCAAATCTCTAATCTAATGCGGCATCGCCATCCTATACAAAGCCATGACTATCACACGGCGGGGTTCCAGGATTCAGAGCCCTCTATCTGAATGAAACTTCACCGAGAAACTCACCTTTTCACCATTAACTCCATCATATCCACTCTGGCCCAGTTCACCCTGCAGAGTGAAACAGAGTAGGTCAGAGAAGAAAGCTCAGCAGTCACAAAATCTTCTAAGAACGACAAGCGATGATGATTACATGTTATATGTTATATGTTGTAAAAAAACAATAAAAAATACATTGAAATTAAAAAAAGGAAAAAAAAAGAAACTTCAAACAAAATATGTTAGACTTTAGAGAAGCAATAAGGTTCTGTCTCGCCTTTGGGAAGTAATCAATTCACATATACCTAACACTCACTCCTCACCCAGCCCTTGGGCAATTTACTACCACTTCAAATTCAGTACCACAACAGTAATGAAACTACTCGAGTTTTAATAGCGTGTTAAGAATTCTACTTTTAAGATCTTACAGAACATGCATCCATAATATCATAGCATAAAGAACATGCCATTCTTAACGTTAAAAACAGTTTTTAAAAACAAATAGAGAAGTCTTACAATTGAGGTCTTCCAAAGTGCAGCGCAAAGCAATTTATTTACAATACATACATAACAAAATTGAAACAAAAACAGGGAGGGAGATAGACAACAACAATTGTCTAATCGAAATTGTTTAGACAATTGTTGTTGTCTGTTTATTTCCCTCCCTATTTTTGTTTCAATTTTGTTTTGTATTTATGGTATAAAATTACTTTGCGCCGCACTTGGAAGAACTCAATTGTAAGATTTCTGTTTTTAACTTTAAGAATGGCATGTTCATTATTTTATGATATTTCGGATGCAAATACTACATGGTATTAAAATTTGAATTCTTAACACGCTATTAAAAGTTAGCGGTTTTCAATTACTGTTTTGGTACTGGATTAATGGTGGTAGTAAATTGCCTAAAGGTTGAGTGAGGAGTGAGTGTAGGGCATATATGTGGATTGATTACTTCCCAAAGGAGAGATTGAATTTATTTGCTTATAGCGGTGCTCTATCCCCATCTGTTGTGGGTCCTAGTCTCGTAGTTCACAGACTTTAGAGAAGTCCATTGGGTGTTCTGCTAAAAAGATGAGGGAAGGAAATGTGGGGACTGCTGAATTTTTTTTATTAAGGTGACTGTGTTTTATAAATAGAATTAGATTCAAGGAAAAAGAAGGCTTGGGTTTGAGGAGATACAGTATTACAGAGGCTCCTATAACAGAAACTAGTTCGAAGGGCATTGACATTCTCTGGGAATGGGAAGGGATAAACAGGTCAAATCGTTCAATAGTTATGAGGGAAAATAACTTTCCAAAAGATGTTGTTGGACCGTGGAGGGTTTGTCAAAGGGATGTTCTGACAGCAGGATATGCTTTAAAAGGGAGGGACGTGCTGACGCTGAGAAGAAATGTTCTCCTCTGGTGATAATTGTTGTGGTCTCACAACAGAAGGCGCCTCCTTGCTTACGATTGGATGGCTTTCGTGTCAAACTCAGTTTCCCTGCTCTTATTGTTGCTTTCTTCCCTTTTTGTATTTGACCCGCCCAAAGGAGCTATTAGTTTTGGTGTCAGTAGATTCGTCATTCGTCCTGTACTCAACACAGAGCTGCAGCTAACAAAAAAGAGCCTCGAATAAACTAAACCAATTTGCTGCATTTCAATACTTTCTAGTGGTCACTATTAAAACTGCATTGACATGTGGAAAATACAACATCGATATTAACAGGCACTGAAGATTACTATAAACAAACATTGGCAATGCCAATTGGGGCCTCTTGTTTGTAAAGGTAAGAGAGGCTGACTGCATTGACAATGCTTCTAGTTTCTGGAATTACTGCATTTTCAGACTCTGCACCTTGCAGTCACAATGTTTCTTGGCACATATCAATTGCACATACCTGGTCTCCGGAGTATCCCTTTGGACCCTGTAGGTGACAAGGGAGAAAAGAGACGACAAATGAGAGTAATCATGGCCTGGCTAAGATTCATGGAGGGGGCAGCAGTGCTCTTACTGTACCTTGAAGCCAATCGGTCCTGAGCATCCCTGGTCCCCTCGGCTCCCAGGCAGACCCACAGGGCCCTGATCCCCCTGGAATGTGAAGATTAACAGGAAAATAAAAATGTTAGCTTGACAGCAAGAGCCTATGATGTGCAACCCTCTGACAGAAGAAAATAAGTTACCTGTAACTACGGTTATCCAGTATTGGTGTCTTTTCATAGATTTATATGCCTGAATCCTTCCTCATCGTTGAAATGGGAGGCCCACGCCATCTCGACAATGGGTAATGATTCAGGCAAGTGAATCTAAGATACCCCAATACTGGAATATGAAAATAAGTTACCTGTAACTACGGTAGTCCAGTTTTTTATCTTTCATAGATTCACATGCCTGAATCATTCTCTGTCGTCGAGATGGGAGTCCCATGTGGGACTCCCATCTCGACAATAGAGAATGATTCAGGAATGTGAATATATGAAAGATACCCCAATACTGGATAAACTCTATTGATTCAGACTGCTGCTAACTGTTTTTCACAAGAGTGCCCCATCAGATAAAGACAACAGAGTACCTAACAGACAAGAGATTTCCCAGCAAAACTTCAGCAGATACATTTTACATGGGTGACAAAGTCGACCAACGGGGGTGACTGCGACAAGGCAATATACAGGTAAATAGCCAAAACGTTTCTATGAAATACTAATGGGGTATTATTTTAGAAGAGAGATAGCAAACTGAGTGCAAAGCACTTATTATTTGTATGCAGGATCTATATGTTTACTTTCATAAAGCCTTGTGGTTAGAAGATGGACTTCCCATTTACTTATATATGGAAAGCACTGCTGGCACTACACAAAATGATGAAAGATATATTTATTGAAATTTGACCTAAAATTCATTTATAAATGAAGAAAATAAACATCAGGTGCTTCTTTATTAATCCGGAGCACAGACTTTGCCTTCTTCGGGTACCCTTGGTGCAGACCTGGACGGACACCGGATTTCAGAAATAAATGTGCCCCGGTCTAGACGAAAAGCATTAACACCCAAGTCTGCAGGTCCACTCTGAAGAGCACAGCAAATGGAGCCACAGCTCCATCCCTTAATGCCAGTGGCCTGCGCCATAGGACCGGTTACTCATGCGGAGCACTGACCTAGTCTGTGCTACTGCACGCCTTTTTGTGAGTGCCTGGCACACATCAGGTCAGAGCACGTGGTTACGAAAATATTGGGCTGTCCTCATTGCTGCAGTCACATTTGGAAGGGTGGTTTCAAACCCGGATTGTCACTGGAGGCCTGGACTGGCAGCATTTTAAGAAGGGGCAAAGACACATCCGCTGGTGGGTGTAGTGTGACTTCACTGCACCCACCTCATGGGGTGGGGTGCCTGTGGAGTTCACTAGTAGCCCCCTTCCACCGTCCATGACCAGTTGTCGGGTTTTTGGGGCCATGGGTGAAAATGGAATGTTTAATTTGATAAAATGTGACATCATAGGAAATGACATCACAGGAAATTACATCAATTAACTATTATTCCTCTGGCATAACTGAAACGACTTTCCAAAAAGCAACTTTCCTATCAGAAAAACAACAAGACAAATATGAATCTTAATAAAATAAGAACGTCTATTTCAAAGTTCGAGTAAGTGGAAATACATTATATTAGTCACTCTGGGTGGACAATTTTGACCCAGACCTCTATAAAACTGGTCTTTTCTCAAATGTTAAGTATTTGTTGCCAGATCAGTACACTATTATGTATGTGTGGATGTGGTAGTTATACAGCGCAAACCTAGCAGAAAAGCAGTGAAGTTTTGTAGAGCGTCAAAGGCAAACACCCAGTCAATATGTGATAGGAAAAGTTGCTGGTCAGTGAAATGTTAATCCATCATGATGCAGTGTTCCTTAAAGAGGTGAGTTTTCCTAATTTGGAGCTGGGTGGTGGAAGTCTGAAAGGATACAGCCAGTCCTTCAGGTATGCCCTCTGCCCAGTATTTCACCAAAATATAGCCAGTATTTTCATGTCTAAACCAAAACGAAAATGCTTGTCTGCAAAACATCTATGGACTGGAATGTTTACTATAATAATTACTAGGGGCTGACATTCAGTCAAGCATTCCACCCGTCACGTTTTTCTTCTTTTCAGTGAAACTCTGTAACTGCAATGAGTAAGCCCAGACGAGGACCCCATAGCTCACTGTGCAATATAATGCCATCTTCTCCTTGCCGAGAAGACCTATCAAGGCTGAAACCAGTCTAGGATTGCTATACTTCCATTGAGACATGGCTGTCAAGTCAAGTCAAGTCAGTTAATTTATATAGCGCGCTACATACCCAGAGGGTCTCAAGGCGCTTGAAGAAGGGTGGGGAATTACTTGTCGAATATCCAGGTTTTAAGTTGCTTTCTGAATGCTAGGTGGTTCTGAGTGAGGCGAAGGTGAGTGGGAAGTGAGTTCCAGGTTTTAGCCGCCAGGTAGGAGAAGGATCTTCCACCCATGGTGGTTTTGTTGATGCGAGGTACAGCAGCAAGGGCTTGGTTGGAAGAGCGTAGCTGGCGGGAGGGGGTGTAGAAGGAGAGTAGTGTGTTGAGGCATTCGGGTCCAAGTTCGTATAGTGCTTTGTGTGCGTGGGTAAGGAGGCGGAATGTTATCCTCTTATTGACGGGAAGCCAGTGGAGGTTTTTTTAGGTGATCAGAAATGTGGTCATTACGCGGGATGTCTAGTATGAGTCTGGCTGATGCGTTCTGGATGCGTTGGAGTTTTTTCTGGAGTTTTGCGGTGGTTCCGGCGTATACGGTGTTTCCGTAGTCCAAGCGGCTTGTAACCAGTGCGTGGGTGACCGTTTTTCTAGTTTCGGTGGGGATCCAGCGAAATGTTTTTTTGAGCATGCGAAGAATGTTGAAACAAGATGAGGAGACGGCGTTGACTTGTCTGGTCATCGAGAGTGAGGAGTCCAGGATGACGCCCAGGTTCCGTGCGTGGTCCGTCGGGATGGGTGCTTTTCCAAGGGACTCTGGCCACCAAGAGTCGTCCCAGGCGGAGGGGGAGGTACCTAAGATGAGGACTTCTGTTTTGTCTGAGTTCAGTTTCAGACGGCTGTGCTTCATCCACTCGGCTACTTCTTTCATTCCTTCATGTAGGTTGGTTTTGGCGGTGTTAGGGTCTTTGGTGAGTGAGAGGATCAGTTGAGTGTCATCAGCGTAGGAGATGATGTTGAGGTTGTGTTGGCGTGCGATGGCTGCGAGGGGGCTCATGTATACGTTGAAGAGGGTGGGGCTGAGTGAAGATCCTTGTGGTACGCCACAAATGACTTCAGTGGCCTCTGACTTGAATGGTGGGAGGCGGACTCTCTGAGTTCTTCCGGCAAGGAACGAGGTGATCCATTCCAGTGCTTTTCCTTGGATTCCGATGTTTCTGAGGCGTTGTAACAGGGTGCTGTGACAGACTGTGTCGAAGGCTGCGGAGAGGTCGAGGAGGATGAGGGCGACTGTGTCTCCATTGTCCAGTAGAGTTCGAATGTCGTCTGTTGCTGCGATGAGTGCGGTCTCAGTGCTGTGTTTGGCTCGGAAGCCGGACTGTGAGGAGTCGAGGGATTTGTTGGTTTCGAGGAAGGCGGCGAGCTGGTGTTGACAGCTTTTTCGATGACTTTGGCCGGGAATGGAAGGAGCGAGATGGGGCGGTAGTTTTTGAGTTCGGTGGGGTCAGCTGTGGGTTTTTTCAGAAGGGCGCTGAGTTCGGCATGTTTCCAGCTTTCCGGGAAGGTGGCGGAGTTGAGGGAGCAGTTGATGACATCTCGGAGGTGTGGTGCTATGATGGAGTCTGCT
The DNA here is from genome assembly GCF_964261635.1 of Lissotriton helveticus. Taxonomy (NCBI): domain Eukaryota; kingdom Metazoa; phylum Chordata; class Amphibia; order Caudata; family Salamandridae; genus Lissotriton; species Lissotriton helveticus. Next base: position 586,880,890 of record NC_136072.1, read on the forward strand.
TTGTTGAAGATGTGGTGAGGGCAAGGGTCTGTGGGGGATCCTGAGTGGGTGGAGTTCATCAGGCGGATGGTGTCTTCAGTGGAGATTGGATTCCAGTCATTAAGGATGTACAAGGGGGGTGAAGGTGCGGCAGAAGGTTGGGTGTGTTGGTCTCCGTGTTGGTTGGTGAAGCTGTTGTGGATGTCTGCGATTTTGTCGTGGAAGAATGAAGCTAGGGAGTAGCAGAGAGTTTGAGAGGGAGTGATGTCGTTGGAGTTGGCAGTGGGGTTAGTAAACTCTTTGACGATGTTGAATAATTCCTTGCTGTTGTGGGCATTGTTGTCTAGTCGATCTTTGAATGCGGCTTTCTTGGCAGTCCGGATCAGTTGGTGGTGTATGCGGGTGGCGTTTTTGAAGGCGTCCTTGGTGCTGGTGTTTGGGTCTTTTTTCCAGGCCTCCTCAAGGGAGCGACAGAGTTTTTTGGATTTCTTAAGATCATCGTTGAACCAGGGGGCGTTTTTGCTGCCTGGTTTGATTTGACGTTTTTTCAAAGGTGCTAGGTTGTTGGCGCTGTTGGTTAGCCATTGAGTGAGGTTAATGGCTGCTTGGTTGGGGTTCGAAGAGTGGGCAGGGGGGTTTTGAAGAAGCGATGAGGAGATTTGGTCGATGGTGATTTTGTTCCAGTTTCTTCGCAGAGTAGGTTGAGGATGGTTGTGGGTTGTGGTCTTTTTGTAGATAAAGTGAACGCAGCTGTGGTCCGTCCAATGGAGAGCTGTGGTGTGACTGAAGGAGATATGTTTGCTGGAGGTGAAGATAGGGTCGAGTGTGTGACCTGCGTAGTGAGTGGGGGTATTAACAAGTTGTTTGAGTCCGAGGTTGGCGAGATTGTCCAGAAGGGTGGTGGTGTTGTTGTCGTTGCTTTTTTCTATGTGAAAATTGAGGTCTCCCAATAGAATGTAGTCCTCGGAGGGGAGGGCGTGTGGGGTGATAAAGTCAGTAATGTCTTCACTGAATTGTGCTCGGGGTCCTGGTGGTCTGTAGAGGAGGGTTCCTCTGAGTGTGGTCTTGGGGTCAGTGTGGATCTGGAAGTGGAGGTGTTCGGCGCTAGCGAGGTTGACGTCTGAGCTGGTTGAGATGCGGATGGAATTCTTATGGACGATGGCGATACCTCCTCCTGTTTGGTAGGTGCGGTCTTTTCGGATGATCTTGTATCCTTCCGGTATGGCAATGGTGATGTCTGGGGCTGAGGAGGCGTTCATCCATGTTTCTGTTAGGAAGGCGACGTCCGGAGAGATGGTGTCTAGTAGATTCCAAAGGTCGATGGCGTGTCTGTGGACCGAGCGGGTGTTGAGCAGGATGCATTTTAGGTGGTTGGTGTCGAATCTTTGTTTGGAATTAGTGGATGAGGAGTTGGTCTTGGTGCTGTCATGCTTGCAGGAGTTGCATGAGAAGGGTCCATGGGTGTGTCCAGGAGCGGCTTGGGCGCAGTTGGGGAGTCGGCCGGGGTTTAGGGCTAAGAGGGTGGAGGCGTCATATGTAATGCGGGTGGGGTGGGTGGTACGGGAGACAGGGGGACTGGCGCTGGGCGCGGTCCAGGCGCGGACGGGCGTAGACGGGCTTACCTTTGGCGCACCTTCGGCGCGGCCGCAGCGCGTGGACGCTGCGCGTTAATTCATCTGGCATAAATGGAGAGTGGAGGGGCGGAGCGTGGGAGGGTCAGCTGGGAGGCGGGGAGCGGGGAGGAGACACGGGCAAGAGTAAATAAACACAAAGATGGCCGCTCGGTAGCTAAATCGAAACTGGGGCACAGCCGGAGTTCGAGTTCGTGTAAGGTTCCTAATGAAAGTATTCAGTAACGCTTCTTATGCAAATTCAATCAGCCGCTCAGTTGTTGTCTGAGCAGGGCCAAGACTCAGCTGCATAAGGTTGGCTCCTGACAGCAGTGACACAGTGAATGAAAAACATGGACTGTAATATTGCCCCAGAAATGATCAGTGTCTGAGATTTTTTCAAACATTCTTCCCATCACTTTTTGTTTTTGTTTTTTAGTTATCAAACATGTTATTAGGACGTCTTGGGATATAGCTTTAATCTGTTTTGTATCCAGACATATATATTTTCAAAAAGGTCTGGGTGCACTGAAAGTAAAAATATAATGTTAAAACCAAAGCCCATGAAAGCTAAGTAACATCAAGCAAGTAGGACATTTTAGGACTGGCTAGTTATGCTGTTCAATATTTACATTCAACTCGACCCAGGTATCATGCATGGTGCAAAAAGTTTTATACTGCATAATTAGGTCTCCTGGTTGTGTGGTATTTATTTTTTTGACATTTCTGTCCGTATTCATCCATATTTATTATTTGCTCATTTTATATGTATTTATTTTGTGTTTAGCGTAAAGAAAAAGCTGAAATAGGTATATTTCCACATTTATTTAACAAATACAAATAAAATCACTTCTCAGTGTCCAGGGGTTCTAGAAATTCCCAGTACAATCCAATTATCTGAAAATATTGATTTTGTAGAACAGCTCAAAATATGTACCTCTATAGGTATTTAAAAGTCATAAGGAAATCTCTTTTTTTTAACTGCCCCTTCTGTCAATCTGCACAGTCACTGACCGCAAACGCATTGTTGACAGTAGTGAGAATTGCCCAAAAGAAGAACTACTCTCTGTTTTTTTCCATATTTAAAAATAAATATAGACAGGAAATAGATGGTTTTGTGTCTGTATTTATCTACAAAAACCAGTAAAAACGGAAAAATGGGAGCCTTATGTATAATCAAGCAAGTGGATAGCCTTTTAGCATAACACAAATGAGTAGTTACTTCTTCACATAAACAAAGCTGACTTTTGTTGAATGGACATGGCTATGCGCCATTTGAAAAGTCACTGTGTAGGAAACAGTTGGAGGCATTTTGCATGCAGGTGAATTTGAATGGGGGAAACCAACAGCAGCTTGCAGACAAGATAATTGAAAGAAATTATTCTTTTAACTTAAAAAGTAATTAAAGAGATCCCTGGTAGCCCCATCCCTGGGCCACACAGCACTTGCCCATGGATGCAAGTTGCAAGAGAGGGAGGGGCCCTCTCCTGGGCATCATAGCACTAAACCATCAGCACCAGGCCCACAAGAGGGAGGCGGCCTTTCCTGGGCCTTGGAGCCCAGGCCACCGCTGGGAGCCCTCACTGACAAGAATCACCTCCTGCTCCTCTGTTACTTAGTTTTAAAATTGAAAAAAAAATGGCTTCACAACTCACCCACCCGTTCCTTAAGGCTCCCTTCCCTATACAGTAGTCAACTTTTCATTGTAAATTTGCAGGAGTCTGTACACCTGTTGTTTCATCAAGAAGACATTGACTTGGGGGTTAGAAAAAGTTAGTGAGTTCATTGTTGGGGTTTCAAGTCATAACACTATATCCTAAATCAGGGTCCTAATCTATCAAAACAATGTGACATCGTTGTGAAGTCATTAACCTTGAAACAAGAAGCCACGTGTTGCATTCTTGGTTCTCCTACTTGCTCAAACTGTTTGATTTTGGGCAAATCATGTTCTCCCTGGGTCTTTGTCCCCTATCTCCCATTAGTTCTTGGGCTGGCTGGCCATCTGAATGTAAAGGTTTTTAGGGCGGGCACCTGCTGGTTTAGGGTTGCTTCATTCTCAGATTTTACATGCATCATGTTTAGCACCTCTAAAGGTAAATATTCTGAGAAAGTACATTGATTGTTCACCTCAGGTGCTAGAAGTCCTTGCTTCCAGCTACCGAGTGAACAAAAGCTGGTCCATCGATTTCTGTGCAGTGATTGCTCCCAGTATCAGTGCTGGGACATCCGGCTGACTGAGCCACTTGAGGCTTTCCAGCTGGCCTCTTTGCTTGGTTGTATGTGAATTAATGGAAAACGTTTTTCTCGAACTACGTTGTGATCGTTACAATTTAATGGAAACGGTTTTATCGAATTAGGGTTTTAACATGGGTGTGTTCGTCTTTATCGAAACCTTTTGGAGGAATGTCTTTTTTCTTGAAAAAGGCAATTTTGATCCTGTTTAAACTATTTTATACTCTGTTAGCTCAGCCTGCCACACAAAAGGTAAAGGTAACCATTTGCTGACACAAATCTGCTCTAAATGTAGTGTTCCTTTTCCTTGCACTAAACAGAATAGAAACTACATTTGTGTTCTATTGCAATGCCAACAATCCTGAAAAGAAATGGAAGTAAAATATATTAACTCCAAGCGTGGTAGACTGTTGTTAAGTTCAGGAGGGCACATCTGCAGCAGAGACAAAAGTTACAAATAAAGTTTTCTGGAAATGCACTCAATATCAAAGAGCAAATTGTTGGGGATGTGCCTGCACTGTTTTCTAAAATTGTGGGGGCTGCATGTGAACTTTAATCTTTTGTTCCAGAGTTCTATTTCTAGTGACATTATTTAACAATAAACATTTGCCATCCCTTGCTTCCTTGTTTTACATGAAATTAATCACTGACACAAAATACTTATTGTACTGTGGTTTCGATTAAACTGTGTTTTCATTTAAATGCACCTTTACGTTTTCGATTTAAATGCATTTCCAGTAAAATGTTTCAACTCATTTTCAATGTTTTGGTGTTTCGTTCTAAATGACTTTCCTTAAATAAGGTTTTCCATAACTTCATTTTCTCCAATATGCTTTTTATGTTTTTCTATGAATACACCTCCTACCCTTTGATTTACATCACATATTGTCTAGCCTGTTTTCCTGCATCAGTTCCCTTGGTGTGCAAAAAGTGGGACATTTGGCGTCCCGCAGGATCTCACTAAAAGATACAGGGCAAAGAACAAAAATGTGGGACAATCCAACACCCTGCCACCCTACATTGCTAGGCCATCAAGCCCATGGTGTCCTCCTCATGGCCTCCCAGGGCTGGGTCAGGACTTGAGGAACATAGGGGCCCTTCCCTGGGTTTTGCAGTGCTAGATCATGTCTGCAAGGCCCAGTATCCACAGACAGTAGCAGAGAACTAGTTCCATAGGTCCTCTTTCAAAAAAGGCCCTCATTCACGAGCTGGAATGTAAAATACAGCCATAACTTGGGTGCATTGGGTCCCTAACTTACTTAGGCCACTGCACTTGCTGCACTTTTGATAGCCACTCCCCTGAGTGGGGGCTCATGGTCCTTCACAGCACTGGACCATGGCTGTGATCCAGAGGTGTGAGGACACCTTCGGGTCTTACTGTCCTGACACACAGCTATAAGGCTCATGGAAAAAGGGCCAGTCGCTTTGCAATGCTGTAATAGGCCCTAGCGGAAGCAAGGTACATACTCACCACCCCGGTGTACAGGCTGTGCAGTAAAATCCAGGCATAATTTGATTTGGGTGCTCTGGGCACCAAACATGCTGTGCCCTTGAGCTTCTTCACCTGCTGTACTGATAGCTAAGCCCTTAGAAGGGCCCCATTTCTTGGGCCTTCAGTGATAGTCAAGCCATGGCTAGGAGGCTGATGGTACAGGGGCCAGTTGTGTAGTAAAAGCCTCATGCCCTGGTTAAAGAGAGTTAAATTGGCTCACCATCTGCTGGCTGAACAGTAAAATAAATAAATAAATTGGGCTTCACCAGTAATAGTTACACTCCTGGAAGGGGGCCCTTCCCCAGGGCATGCAGCCATGGTTAAGTGCTGTGAGGCACAGGGAAGGTGGGCCTTCTTCCTTGGGCTGCGCATAGTTGCATCGATATGGAAGAGGAGCATCCTCCCCTCACCAGCAGCAGCAGCTGAGCAGCTGCAAAACTTGAAAAATAAAATGATAATAAAGCATGCTTATTATTGTTTTATTTTTTTCTCCATAGGGTCAGTTCTAGGAATGGGGCCATCGGGATGACAGGCACAAGGGGGAGGGGTAGGTGCACTGTTGTCAGGGCGCATTTGGGTTTGGACGCCTGTCTCAGGACGGTCAAACTGACCTGCACACTGAAGCTGTCTCCAACCCGAGCTGCATTGCCGGATTGGAAAAAGCAGGCACAGACTCCCAGTCTCTCTGGGAGAGCAAATCGAGGGCGCTCAGGCCAATCATGATGCTGCTCTCATTCCTGAGAGCAGGAATATATCTCGATATCACGCAGTCTTTTTCCCCGCAGGGAATTACAACGCGGTCGTTACAACGACCGCGTTGTAATTACACATACCATTACCCCCCAAGTCGTAACAACGACTTGCCGGGGGGCGTTGGATGTTGGAAAATTTACAATTCCAACTCCAGTCTGTGCGGGCTCCAGTCTGTGCGGGTGTTGGATTTGAAATCTAACACCTTCTCCCCTCTCCGCAAGTCGTTGTTCCGACTTGCGGAGTAATGGTATGCGGAATTCAACAGGTTTGTGGAAGAAGGAGTTTCGCCAGACAGAGAAATATTTTCCCTATAGAAAAAAATAACAAAAAAAGTTGTGTGAAACTCCACTTGGACACAAATGTCCACTTAATAATACACTGCGTGTAAGTGAATATAAATGATTTTGGGACAGCAACTGAGAATTGATCAAATATTCCCAGAATATGCTCAGAATCTGTGACTGCTGTAGCTTCCCAGAGTTACTCCTGCAATCCTTAGTGAATTCTAAAATAATCTAAAATCTGTTCCCTATCCACAACCCTGGACGAGTACATTTCGAGGTTGATTTTTAGATTTAGGCTCAAAAATTCTATACACAAGGGACCTTAAGGAGTCTGCTAATTTTGGTGCGAGGATACTGGAGGACTGGAATTCCCTATTATGGATTGTACTGCTAAATGGGGATTAACATCACAGCCCCTGAGATGCAAGTCCTTTACTGTGTATTTTTCCCCAATTTCAGTAGGAGTGTTGAGCTGTGGGGAATCATTGACATTCTCCACCTGCCCAGAGAATGTGTAAAGTCTCACTGAAAGAGCTGGTATGTGATGAGGCGGGCAGGTTGTGATTAGGGGCTAGAGAAGACATGGGCTTGGCTGGGTGGAACACTGGCTGTTCTCTCGGTGCTGCTGCAGGAGTCAGGCAAGGGCTAGACTGTGCTTGTAGAGCGCATAGGCTTAGTATGTCCAGGCCCGGACTGGCCGTTGCGGGTACCGGGCAATCCCCCGGTGCGCCGCAAGGTTGGGGGCCGGTTTTGGGCCCATGGGGGCCGTTTTTGTTACAGGGCCGTTTTTGCAGGATAGCTGCAAAATCAGCCTTGTAACAAAATCGGCCGAAAACCGGCCCCGGCAAAGAGCTCGGTTGCACCCCCAGGGGGCTGGCCGAGCACTTTGCCAGGGCCAGTTTTGGTTCTCAGTCCCGCCCTGAGTATGTCCGGTCTCACAATTATCGGGTCAGGCGCTTGCAGACTCAATAACGCCAGGCCTGATACAGTCAGTATTGTGAGTGGCAAAATTTCATCTTGAGTTATTATCCAGGTGAAATTTCGTCTTTCGTAATGGGGTTCGTAATAGGAAATAGGAAGAACAAGTTACATATCTTCAGTAATGCTCTTTCTGATGGATACTGAATCTAACCATTGATTCCGGACCTTAGAATATTACCTAGGCACCAGACTGGACTGGGACTCTTTTTTAATAGCAGTGCTCCTGAGCGCCTATAGGTGGCATTGTGTAGCTCCACCCTTGACTACACACTCCTCCTGAAGTAATGGAGCAGACATATTAACGCCACCTCTGAGCCCTGATGTCAGCTTCTTATAATTTTCCCTTTCTGCACCCTCAGACGCTGAGTGTGAACAACCATTGGTACCAGCGAGTCGACTACTAATTTGAGATCTTTATAAATGTTAACAAGCATTTGCAATGCAATAGGTCTCGCATTATGAAAGTTTGAGCTATTGGTCTTGTAAATGACAATTTTTTTATTTATGTGTTGATTTTGAAAATAGCTAAATTAATAGCTTTGTCATTTTCAATGCCAATAGTTATAACTTTCGCACATGTGACGACTATAGCATTTGTAATGCAACATGTTTTGTATTTACATGACTTAGATGTATTGATATTACAAATAGCAACGGCTTTTAATTTTTTTAAATAATTAATACTTAAATAAAAGTGATTGTAATTTATATTGGCAATAGCTTAAACTTTTGTAAATAACGTTTGTGAAGATTATGTTCAGTGTATTTTATTGTGATGAAAATCCAAGAACAGAAGTGAAATAACATCTTTTTGTGACATTTGTAATAAAGCTTGAAACATTGAGAGAACATAATTGAACCAGTTGTTGTTGAATGGTTGCACAGATTGATGCTGTGATGTCGCGGAGTGATGCTGTGGTGGTGCTGAGTGATGCTGGGATTGCGCTGAGTGGTGCTGTGGTGGTGGTGAGTGGTGCTGTGGTGGTGCTGAGTGATGCTGTGGTGGTGCTGAGTGATGCTGTGGTGGTGCTGAGTGATGCTGTGGTGCTGCTGCTGAGTTCTCTCTGCAACTGCACTCTGCAACTGCACTCTGCAACTGCACTCTGCAACTGCACTCTGCAACTGCACTCTGAATCTGCACTCTGCACTCTGAATCTGCACTCTGCACTCTGAATCTGCACTCTGAATCTGCACTCTGAATCTGCACTCTGCACTCTGAATCTGCACTCTGAATCAGCACTCTGCACTCTGAATCTGCACTCTGCACTCTGAATCTGCACTCTGCACTCTGAATCTGCACTCTGCACTCTGAATCTGCACTCTGAATCTGCACTCTGAATCTGCACTCTGCACTCTGCACTCTGAATCTGCACTCTGAATCTGCACTCTGCACTCTGAATCTGCACTCTGAATCTGCACTCTGCACTCACAATCTACACTCTGCACTCACAATCTGCACTCTGAATCTGCACCCTGCACTCTAAATCTGCACTCTGCACTCTGAATCAGCACTCTGCACTCTGAATCTGCAATCTGCACTCTGAATCTGCACTCTGAATCTGCACTCTGCACTCTGAATCAGCACTCTGCACTCTGAATCTGCACTCTGCACTCTGAATCTGCACTCTGAATCTGCACTCTGCACTCTGAATCTGCACTCTGCACTCTGAATCTGCACTCTGCACTCTGAATCTGCACTCTGCACTCTGAATCTGCACTCTGAATCTGCACTCTGAATCTGCACTCTGCACTCTGAATCTGCACTCTGAATCTGCACTCTGCACTCTGAATCTGCACTCTGAATCTGCACTCTGCACTCTGCACTCTGAATCTGCACTCTGAATCTGCACTCTGAATCTGCACTATGAATCTGCTCTCTGCACTCTGAATCTGCACTCTGAATCTGCACTCTGCACTCTGCACTCTGCACTCTGAATCTGCACTCTGAATCTGCACTTTGAATCTGCACTCTGAATCTGCACTCTGAATCTGCACTCTGAATCTGCACTCTGCACTCTGAATCTGCACTCTGCACTCTGAATCTGCACTCTGAATCTGCACTTTGAATCTGCACTCTGAATCTGCACTCTGAATCTGCACTCTGAATCTGCACTCTGCACTCTGAATCTGCACTCTGAATCTGCACTCTGCACTCTGAATCTGCACTCTGAATCTGCACTCTGAATCTGCACTCTGAATCTGCACTCTGCACTCTGAATCTGCACTCTGCACTCTGAATCTGCACTCTGAATCTGCACTCTGAATCTACACTCTGAATCTGCACTCTGAATCTGCACTCTGAATCTGCACTCTGCACTCACAATCTACACTCTGCACTCACAATCTACACTCTGCACTCTGAATCTGCACTCTGCACTCTGAATCTGCACTCTGCACTCACAATCTGCACTCTGCACTCACAATCTGCACTCTGCACTCTGAATCTGCACTCTGCACTCTGAATCTGCACTCTGCACTCACAATCTGCACTCTGCACTCTGAATCTGCACTCTGAATCTGCACTCTGAATCTGCACTCTGCACTCCACTCTGAATCTGCACTCTGAATCTGCACTCTGAATCTGCACTCTGAATCTGCACTCTGAATCTGCACTCTGCACTCTGAATCTGCACTCTGAATCTGCACTCTGATTCTGCACTCTGAATCTGCACTCTGATTCTGCACTCTGAATCTAGACTCTGAATCTGCACTCTGAATCTGCACTCTGAATCTGCACTCTGCACTCTGAATCTGCACTCTGAATCTGCACTCTGAATCTGCACTCTGAATCTGCACTCTGAATCTGCACTCTGAACTCTGAATCTGCACTCTGAATCTGTACTCTGAACTCTGAATCTGCACTCTGAATCTGCACTCTGCACTCTGAATCTGCACTCTGAATCTGCACTCTGAATCTGCACTCTGAATCTGCACTCTGCACTCTGAATCTGCATCTGCACTCTGAATCTGCACTCTGCACTCTGAATCTGCACTCTGAATCTGCACTCTGCACTCTGAATCTGCACTCTGAATCTGCACTCTGAATCTGCACTCTGCACTCTGAATCTGCACTCTGAATCTGCACTCTGAATCTGCACTCTGCACTCTGAATCTGCACTCTGAACTCTGAATCTGCACTCTGAATCTGCACTCTGAATCTGCACTCTGCACTCTGAATCTGCACTCTGCACTCTGAATCTGCACTCTGAATCTGCACTCTGCACTCTGAATCTGCACTCTGAATCTGCACTCTGCACTCTGAATCTGCACTCTGCACTCTAAATCTGCACTCTGCACTCTGAATCTGCACTCTGCACTCTGAATCTGCACTCTGCACTCTGAATCTGCACTCTGAATCTGCACTCTGAATCTGCACTCTGAATCTGCACTCTGATTCTACACTCTGAATCTGCACTCTGAATCTGCACTCTGAACTCTGAATCTGCACTCTGCACTCTGCACTCTGAATCTGCACTCTGCACTCACAATCTGCACTCCGCACTCACAATCTGCACTCTGCACTCACAATCTGCACTCTGCACTCACAATCTGCACTCTGCACTCACAATCTGCACTCACAATCTGCACTCTGCACTCACAATCTGCACTCTGCACTCACAATCTGCACTCTAAATCTGCACTCTGCACTCTGAATCTGCACTCTGCACTCTGAATCTGCACTCTGAATCTGCACTCACAATCTGCACTCACAATCTGCACTCACAATCTGCACTCACAATCTGCACTCTGCACACTGCACTCTACATATGGTATGTTATGCTTACATACGTTCCATATATTATCCATGTATATGCCACATTTAGTTAAGAATATATGTTCTGTTTAGTTACATTACTTTGTTTGTATACCCTTTTATGCTGCTCTAAAGTTATTTCAATGGGTGAAATGCGGAGCCTGGGTAGCAGGAAGGAGAAGATAAGAGAGTGCATCGAGTGCGGACTTGTGAGCAAGTGCCTTAAGCCATCAGGATGCTACTTCAAGGCACGTAGACAGGGTCGTAATACCCAATGATACTCGTAAAGGTAGCTACAAAAAAAGGCGTTAGGTTGTGCACACACCCTGCAAAGATGCGTGTAGCGCCTGAAGTCACAAGTTGAACCTGGTGTTGTTCGCTACAATAGACGATAGTTATCAGTGAGGTTTGTTCCACCATGAAACGAAAGTTGGCTGCCGAGAGTAACAAGGCAGTGCTGGGAGGGGGGCTGCGCACCAACTGAAGTGCTCTGGTTGCACGGCCTGCGGCCGTGTGAAGTGTTATCAGTGAGGTTTGTTCCACCATGAAACGAAAGTTGGCTGCCGAGAGTAACAAGGCACTGCTGGGAGGGGGGCTGCGCACCAACTGAAGTGCTCTGGTTGCACGGCCTGCGGCCGTGTGAAGTGATAAGCCTTTGAAGTATGTCACGGTGCCTGAGGGGAGAGCAGAGAGAAGAGAAGGCTCGTGCGGGCAGAAAGGACGGCCGTGGGAGGTGGGAGGAGAATTCGGCATGGCTGGGGAGGGGGAGGAAAAATTAAAGTAAAGGCTGTGTTTGCGGGGAGAGAGAGGGGAGGTGCTGGTGTGGGAGGAGTGCTGCTACGGCCTGGGGGAAGCTGGCTGGGGAGGGGGAGGAGAAATGAATGTAAGGCTGTGGGGAACAGAGTTTATGGCCCAAAAGCGCGTGCCTGTGGCCACGTGAACTTCAAGAAAACCGCAAGGAACGAAGCCCTTGGTTTGACGAGGATTTCGAGCACTTGAATTCTCGCTCCTCAATGCGCTTGCGCGCATTGTAGGTCACGAGACCTAAAAAGAAGCCACTCTACAGAGCAGAGAGGTAGGAGGGTGGTGAGGTATTTGCAGTTAGAAAGAATATTCCCCAGAAAGGGTGTTACCGAAGGTACAAATCTTTTTCTTCTGATGCACACGTCTAAGCAGATTTCTCCCCTTACGATACCAAAGCTGTACCTTCCCAAGATGGAGGGTCTGTGGAATGGGCACAAACCAAAAAGTCTTGCAGGATGTGGACGAAATGCCCTCGGCGCTGAACCTGGCTGTTAAGGTAGTTGTGCTTCGGGAATGCGTGCACTGACGCCCCCATCACAGCATGGCAAATGTCAAGGACAGTGCAAGAAATAGCTATAACCTGCATACCCTCGTGTATTAGATTCAAACACAGTAAACCAGTTAAACTTGTGTTGTCAATGTGTGCTACCTGGTAGTCCTGACCAGCTCCTGTCAGGTAATATAAACAAAATTTATTGTGTACAGATCCTATCACATATAGACAAGGTGCACTTTTCTTAAGCCCTTACGCTGCTCTAAATTTAATGGAACCTTCTTATTTATGAAAGCATCATTATACAATCTTTATCCATATTTTCACCATAATTACTGACATTCGAATAGCCAGTTAAACAATGCATGAAACAACTATACAACAAAAATTGCCAATATTCCATTGATATTCAGTGTTCGTTTGATATGACATTTATTGTACGATGCGATTAAATGTCAAATTCCATAGTTTTTGTTCAGTGCTGCTGTTCCCAATGCATTTCGGTAAAGACCCTTCATCAGGGAAACACTGTAAATGCAAATAATACAACGCTTCAAAATCAAAATGCAATTCTCTTTCAAAAATAGATTTTAGAGCTTTTTAGGACAGAGACCCACGTCCCAAAACAGTATAACTATTCAAATTGTGTATTCAAGCTTTTGCTCACAAGAAAGCGCAGTCCTTAAGTGCTTGCTTGCATGCATGACAACTAATCCCTGACATCCTAGCCATGCAAGAAACCAATACAATCAATGGTGACCCAATTAGCATGTGCCTGATACCTAAAAACGACGCGCCAAGTGCAATAATAGACACCAAAACTCTCTTCCTCCTGAAAAACGATGCACTTCTCACCTATCCGGTCAAAATGAAACCATGAAGAGATGTACTGAAACAAAAATGTGCGTATAACCCTTACAACTCATCACCACCATGCTGCCTCATTACGCCATAATTCACAATCATAAATTCACTTACTGCTGAAGTTATTCCAATTTACGAATAATGCACTAATGTACCCAAAGTTCGTCCTGATCTGTATAAACAAGGACAGGCCATACACATGCTAATACAGTGGTAGCAACCACAGCCCTGAAGAGATAGGCTCTGAGACATTCTGGAGACTACTTCTCGGTCAGTCCGCAGCAGATCTAAATACTGAGGACTATCAGCCTCAACAGCATCCCTTCTGCACAGCCTTCTCTTTCTGTGCAATATAGAACCCGACAAAAAATTGATCGCTGATTCGATGGTCCTTTGTACAGTAAATCTAAAATCTTAAAGTAATTTTAGGGTCCAGCCAGTGGAGCCTCTCCTCTTTTGAAGGGCGAGGTGGAGTAAAGAACACAATCATAGTGATAGATCGCCCAATGTGAAAGGGAGTCACAACTTTTGACAACAGTGTTACTTAAGTCCTCAGCACCGAACAGTCTGAGAAAAAGGTGGTGTAGGGTGGTTGCAATGAAAGTGCCTGAAGCTCACTCGTAGTTCTCTAGCACACTGGTGAAATAACAAAGCTGGGAGCGGAACTCCTGACCCCCACTGAAAGGTGTGGAAAGAAAGGAAACAATGTCACCACACAGGGGTCTGTCACTTTCACGCCGGTGGCGGAGCCGCATAATGCCATCCAGCGGCACATGGGATCACTGCAATAAAAAATATTTCCAGATCCAGTCTGGCACGTTAGAGTATTCTAAGGTGAGGAATCTACAGTTAGAAGACGCCATCTGAATTATTTTTCACTCAAGTTGTACTGCCCCTTCTAAAACAAAAACGTCTGGAGCTAGATCACCCAATTGCACAGGGGCGCAAGAGCAGTTTGCACCTGTTTTTTGCAGTGCAAGTCTTTTTTCACAGGATTTTGTAACCTGGTTGGTAACACTGACCATGCGGGCACACATCTTCCAACCATACAATGTAATGGAGTGTTTCTCTCATTTGAGGTGTGGCCTATACAAATGAAGCAACTGGCCTGTGCCACTTTGCCATATCACCAATGGGAGCGCAACGGCATACAGGCTTGCTGGAGGTGCACTACATGTGCCACAGGGGAAGTGGTCCACAGTTAGTGTAGACCCGAATGCATCTTCTGTGATCTGTAATGGGTCCCTGGGATCCCCATTCACTTTCTGCAAGTGAGTGAAGTCACACACTGCCCCCCCTGTGAAGGGAAAAGGGGGATCCTTGGGCTTCTGTAAACTAAGACCGGTCTGCTACATGCTGTGATGGACAGAACAGCAGTTTGAAACAGCAGCTCTGTCTTTCACAGCAGCACTGCATCCATTGCAAGCCAATTCATCCTTGGTAACTGGGAACCTGGCCTCGATCTGTCGGGTGGACCAGGACATTGAGTTCAATAACGGAATCCAACTGCTGATCTCAAATTACGCTTGAACTGCTAATCTTCCTGCAGAGAACAACTTGCATAAGACTCCAGTGAGCAGCCTCTTCCACCTGTGCCAGAGGGCTGATCCTCCATTGAGGGCTTGAGGGAGTCTGTGCTGAGCTAGGGACTGACCTCAGGATACAAGCCTCATCCTGGCGCTGCACGTAAGTAAGTAGTCCTCTATCTCGGATCACACCAGGCGTTCATGGCAGTGCTTGGGTTTTGCTTCTATCATGCCTGAGGGGACACCAACATCCAGCACCACAGGTGTTTTCCACTTCAAAAGAACAAACTTCGCCTCAAATTACACCAAACTCCGACAAGGCTTGGGATCCCACAAGGAATTTGTTGCAAAGAAGGAGATTACACTTTGGGAGCGCTTACGTAGAGTACCTGCTCAGTGGAGATGACATTGGAAACATGCCCTGGCTTGACTTCATTATTCCAGAAAAGTCCATGACTTACCCATAACAGGTGAGGAGTGAGGGTGGAGAGCATTCATACTTACATTGGCCCCGCTAGTACCGGGCTCCCCAGCTTGGCCTCTGGATCCGGAACTTCCCTGCAAGTAAAGTAAAAAGAACATGGTGAAACAGAGTTTTCTCTGTAAAACAAAAAAGATACCAAACAGGCTGTAACAGGATGAAGTGAAGTACACAGTAATGCGGATGGTTTTCAGTTGCATAGTGTGTAATGCGAGTGACCTATTTGTAAAGCGCGAACATATCACCCCCTTAAGGGTTTCAAGGCGCTGGGGGCCGTCGGGGAGATTTAATTAGCTATTGCCCAGTCACATGATGGTGAGCTGAGCTGCTGCCGGGAACGTGAACCCCATGTGAACTGTGAACCACACGGAGTCAGTCGCTCTGGCCCCTGCGCCACACCTCTCCTCTGTAACGTTTGCAAAGGTTTTCTGGTGCAGTCTGTGATTGGGTGTGAGGTGTAGTATGTGATGGCACTACCACTGAGGCCCACGGCCTGTAATGCCTACTAATGAGGCATCCAATCTATGAAGGGGCTAATGCTGAGGCGTACAGTCCATGGCGGGGCCAATATTGAGGCACATAGCCTGTGACGGGATAATACTGAGGTGCATGGCCTATGACAGGATGATGTTAATGGGCAATGTCTGCAATGGGGAGGATATTGAGGAACACAATTTCATGAGAGTGATACTGAGGTGCAGTTTGTGATGAAGTTGATTCTGAGAAACACAGGGGTTGTCATTGAGGTACACACTCTGTGGTCTATTCGAGTACACAGAAGGCTGTGCCAGCACAGCTAGCCTTAACAGAGGTACACCATCTTTGAGGAAGATAGATGATACAGGAGGACACCGTCAGAAATGTTGACGGAACTGAGTTTGCAATGGTAGCAATGATGCTGTGGTCCACACATTCTTCCTCACCGAGCCCTATACTCTCTTCCACTTCTCCCCAGACCCCAGGCAGGAAACCTGAAAGTGCATCCCCAGCCAGGCCAGATGTGAGCACAGCTGCAGGCTGTTCCCAGTGCTTGGAGAACAAGCAAACTGTTTTTGACTTACATTGCCTAACATTCTTCCCTTTAACCTTCTCAGTACTGCCCAGTTGCTCAACGCTTCATGCCTATTCAGTCCAAACAAAGTATTCTGGACTGTGTAGTTTGCGTGTCTACTAACAAAAGAAGGGGATCGCACAGGTAATCTATGTCAGGACACCAGTAAGAAGTGACCAGCACATTTTCTTCTTACCCCAACCCAATGTCCTCCAGAAAGTCTTCCCGATCAAGATGCTATTTACTAACTCCCGGGTCCAGCCAAGGACCCTAAACCTTGCCGAGGTTGTAGACTTTGAGCACGATGGTATGACACAAGATTATGAGCACTCTATGCAAATTTATTGAGGGCTTCCTAAAAATACCCACCACCAAGGAGTTTTTACTAACCGACACTCAACAGTGAGCACTCAGCCTAGACACTTGACAGGCACACAAAGTGCTTGGGCTGAGCAACTTCTCTTGAATGTCTGGGGGCCCACACACCAAAGGGGCTGTAGGCAGGAATAGGGTGACAACATACCTTCCAGTGCTTAATTTGTCAACAAAAAAGGGGGTCAGGCCAAAAGGTTTTAGGAGCTTAGAACTGCACGGCAAAATGCCTCGGTTGCCGAATAATAAGTCTGCCTAGTTTTGATTCCACCTCATATTTTTTTATTCCACCACCCAACACTTTCTGATTATTTACCACACTCTTGCGGGTTCTTTTTCAGCCCCCCTTTTTTTTCCTTTGTCAATGCCGGCCTATCCTTCTCTTCTTCCTTTCTCTCTCTTTCTCTGGGTGAAAGTCTGATGATGACAAACAAGTCCTTTGCAAAAAGAAAAGATGATGGACAGAATGCTGAACAAATCAAACATTCACACCCAGTCAAAGATCTGGGTTGAGTCCATCGTATTTTTTGCTTGCCGTGCCATTCCAGTTTGGATCAGCCATATGCAAATCAGTCTGTTAGACTATATACCTGGATGGTAGCAACACTCTAATCCACAGCCTTCCAGACTCGACACTAACCCACCCATAAAGACATTCTTCACAATGCTGCATGCCTCCTCAACGGCCCCCTGAAACATGACCACAATACCCTGCTCTAATGGCATTCCATTAGCTTTATCTCGGGAGGCTCTTGGCACTCCCGCTTCCAGGTCACCATCAGATTGAAAGAAGAACTGCAAAAAATAAAACATAAAACAAAGCAACAGGCCATGTATGCACCTACAACATCTGTGTCCATCATTACCGCAACAAACGAGCTCCAGTTTAGAAACACACAACTTCCAGTAAATTCCGGTAACAGTCAATTTTGCTCGTAGGAACCACCCTTCCCCCATTGACTATACCTTTGCTTTTGACACCATACCGCGCTATAGGTTTCACCTATGAATATGGCACATACATACTAAGTAGGCCTTGGTAAAAGCTGTTATGTCACTCTGTCCAGTCGCATCTTCATAGTAGCACATATCTTGCAAAACGCCCCTCCTATGGTGTCACTTCTAATTATGTTGTTCTTGCAACATCACTTCCTGAATGTCGTTTGCATCAAAGGTAGAGCGCTTACACTAAACCGTAGCCACCCACGTAATATCTGAAACTTGGCGCCTCGGACAAGTTCCCTCCACCAGCTTAATCCTAAACAGCACATGAAATGACCTAAAATCTCAATGAACAGAAAAGTATTGAAGCTCTTCGTAACATACACCGTTTTTCATTTGGGGTAATTCTCGCACAGATGCGCGATGAGATCACAGTGTGGACAGTCCCCGGGGGAAGCGCGCGGCTTGCAGAGTTACTGGACCGCGCCTTCGAGGCCCGGCTGAGACCGGGGCCCGCGTTCTTACCTTTGTTCCCACAATCCCCCGCGGTCCGTGCTGGCCCGCTGGTCCTACGCAGGTGCAGAAACATCCGTGGCAGCACACGCGCTCCGACACCGCCATCTGCAACAGAGAATGCTCTAGTTATTTATTCATCTCCGGACAGTGCTTTAAAGGGAGGGGGAAGGGGGGGGGGGGGTTGTAAGTAGAAAACGCGAGTAATGGAATGGGGCAACCTTTTAGAAGCTGGAAAGGAGAGAGCATTGAATGGAGAAGAAGGAGGGCGGCGTCGTGAGGGATCCTTCAGGAGGATGGAGGCGGGGGTTAACAAATCTAGAAATGAAATAAACATTGGCAAGACCAATAGGTCTCGCCTATGCAAGAGCTATTGGCTTTGGAAAAGGTGTTTAAGCCATGTTGTTGTACACCATCAGGGCCGGACTGGCCATAGCGGGCACTGGGCAATCCCCCGGTATGCCGCACGGGTGGGTGCCAGTTTTGGGCCCATGGGGGCCGTTTTTGTTACAGGGCCGTTTTTGCAGCATAGCTGCAAAATCGGCCCTGTACCAAAATTGGCCGAAAACTGGCCCTGGCAAAGAGCTCGGCGGCATCCCCCCCCCTCCCCGGGGGCGGCCGAGCACTTTGCCAGGGCCGGTTTTGGTTCCCAGTCCGGCCCTGTACACCATTGTGGCTGCTATTCAGAATGACTAAAAGTTAGTGGTGTGGAGTGAGTTACATTGGAGTGAGATAGATCAGGGTAGAGTGGAGTGGGTAGATTCAGGATTTAGTGGAGTGGGTAGATTCAGGATTTAAGTGGGCCGGGTCTCACCAGTGCTGCGCACCAGCAGTTTTTTAATGGGGGCCCCAAAACGGGTCTCTATCGGGCTCTGTTTTGTGCCCTGGCACAGGCGGTCCGTTTTTTTCAAGACTGCAGTGACAGCAGGCACGTCCATGTGCGTGTGCTCACACTGCTCACTTCTCACTGGTGGAGAAGTTACAGTATGACCTCATGCCAGGTGAGCGTTCTAGGGAAAGGGAAATCCTTTAAGGAGAGTCATTTTCTCTCTGGATTTCCCTTCTCTTTCTGAAACTCAGGAGCAGCAACATTGTTGTGGTGTCACCAGGGCTTTGAGTGGAAGCTTTTTCAATATTATATACAAGCCATAGTTGCTGCCTATTTATGTGATGCAACTAACAACCGTTGACAAAGCCAATAGTCCTGACTTGTTGTAGGCATGATGTTACTTGTTGTATTATATGTCTGGATGCAATGACAGAAACAGCAAAATACAAGTCGGGCAGCACACTATGCCAAGTACAGATTTTTAGCCTACGTGTTTTAAGCCACGCTTTAATTACATTGGCCTCGCCCCTGTAAGAGACCCCCCAGTTTTTTCATCCCACATAAAGCCCTGGGTAGATAGGCATAGAGTGGAGTGGAGTGTTCCAGTTGGCTAGGGTAAGCACCTAAGCCAGTCAGAAACCTAGTGAGGGCAAGTAAGTTACACACCAAAGATAACCTGTGCTCACCCTCTGGTAGATTGGCGCAGAGCAGTCAGGCCTATCATCAGAGGCAATGTGTAAAGCATTTGCACAACACACTAAAATACAAACACAATGAATACACCACAAAATAGATTAAATAAAAATATATAGGGTAAATATACCTAGCACAAGGCCCAAACAACACAAATCAAATACTGTGCACCTTATGCAAATCCTGAGATAGTACTCGTTATCCTCACAGTACAAGAATCAAAATTACATATATTATAACATTAGGGCATTAAATGCAGCAGTTTGGTCAGAACAAGAAAACAAATGATTCATTATATATCACCAGAAAACCATAAATACTTTGCAGGTAATGCAGTCTTACTTAGAGGCCACAAAATGGAAACCTTTTGTTTTCACAGAACATAAGACCCAGCGTCTCTGCCCTTCATCCAGTAGAATTTTGGTAGATTTCGGGAACCTCATCTAAACAAGAGTATTTATAAACCAAGCGCAGGCCGCAGGAACACCTGCGCACCTACTCATCGTGACATGGTAACTCAGGCCAAACTTGAGTGATAACTGAGGGCCTCTGTTGAGGCTTCACCTCCGTAATGTCACCAATGAATAAGGAAGCCTCCCAAGAACAAAATGCCCTATGGTAGGGCCCGGCGGTGGCACACACACCATAGATACTAGTGACAAGACCTCTGAAGGTCCCCCTCACCCTCCCTGTGTGCAGGATTACCAGGGTAGCTGCCCGCAAGAGCGCAGGCCAGCTATTGAAGCAAGTGCAGCCTTTGCCACAAACACGAGCCGGGTCGCCTGCGAAGGAAATGCAGGGCAGCTACACAACTTCCCCAAAGCCCAGATCACCCTAGGTACTCCTGGTAATGAGAGCGGTCCTCGCGTCCCCCGGGACCCACTCTATCTGAGCCAAAGGTGGCGGCAGTAGCAGAAGGCACCAACAGAAGAGATCCTCTCCCTGAATGGCGGCTTGCCTGCAGACGGGGCCATACTGGGGTTTCAAACGGCCAGCGTTGGTCTCCTCCTATGGAGAGATGGTGCCACTGGACGGCACTTTTCTCCCAGGCACTGTAGATCACGGTCCCCTCATTGAAGGGGGGGCACATATAAAGTAAGGCACAAGCTGCTCCTGTGGCATCAGGAACACATAGCAATGTTCACTATGCACTAGTTCCAGAATCATGGCGCTGAGCTGCGCTCACCATGCATTTCCTCTCGAGGAGTGCCACACTTCAGGTTTTGCACAAAAGTGAAGCACAAGTCACAAAGCAGAGCCAGGAGCAGTACACAACACTCACAACGCGCTGAGCTCCTGGGAAAACTCAGGGAGTGGCAGGCAGGCAGGCAGGCCAGAATATTGAGGTCCTTAACAGACTGGCAGTCCCTCCAGCAGCCCGACAGGCAGCAGGGCAGCACAACAAAGTAGGTAGTCCTAATGGCAGTTCCTCCTGACAGCCCAGCAGTTCTCTGGTAATGTGAAGAAAGTAGAGACAGCAGCGTCTGATTACAAGCCCCACGCAGTGTCTAAAATCATGGGGTCAGATCTCCTGTACTTATACTCAAAATGTCTTTGTTCAAGGGGGAACTTCAAATGGAACCTTTAGAAGTGCGCAACAATTCCTTTCAACCCAGGCCTAGGTCCAGACATCAGTAGGGGGTAAATCAGCCCTTTGTGTTAGAGCAGGAGACAGCCTATACAATTGTTAAGTGTGCAGACCATCAATATGTAGATGAATGCAGATGTAATCCCTGTCACACCAAGCCCTTCTTGTGCGATGTCTGATTGTAAAGTATACACAAAGTGTAGCTGTCACCCAGGCCCAGAGTTGGATTGGAGTCAGGCTGGAAAGCACAAAGAGTCATAAGCACATAGAAATACCTAATTTCTAAAAGTGGCATTTCTAAAATTGCAATGTAATATCCAAACTACACCAGTACGTAGGATTTCTCACTACCAATGTAAATATACCAAACATGGCAAAGCCATCCCTTTCAGAACAAGATTTGTCACTTCAAAGTATATGAGGAAATTCCTATTGCTAGCCTATGAGGGGAGTAGGCCTCACAGTATTGAGAAACAAAACAGGCTGTTTGGCTATATCAGGACATGCCACACACAAAGGCCCATGTCCTACCTTTTTGTTACGCCGCGGGCTGTGACCCGTTGCAAAAAACACAGTTGATGGACAGAATGTAGAACAATGTCATACATTCACCCCAGTACAAGGATCTGGGCCTAAATCCATCGTTTTTTTTGCACTACACACCACCCTGGGTTAGACACTGGCTATATGCAAATCAGCTCTGACCCTGTGCTGTGACCCGAACAGTGGCTCCCCTGCTTCACTGCCATGGGCCACTAATTGACCCGCGTCACGTAGTAAGGATACAGGGAATGCCGCAGCCCAATGCAGGGGGGCAGCTGTTTCTTTCTCGAGCGGAAACACAAGCCTTACTGGAGTTATCTCCATTGGCCCACAACGCCAATGTAGATGGCGACTTGCCTGTGGCCAGACTACACTTACCTGAAATCTTTCAATAGTTGCCTACAGTCTTGGTCAGGGACCATTTTTTCATGTTCTTTTTCCCATGTTCCTCTGCCTGGTTCCCAGAATGCCTTAGGTATAGTTCCTTCACCATTTCAAGATGGTGTTTTTTTCGACCTTTTTCCTTTTCCTATCCCAAACCAAGATGGTGGTTCTCCCCTCCTGTTACATTACTTCCTGGCTTTGGGTATTTTAGGGGCTGGAATCCTCTTCTTTCTTGCATTGCAACACTCTTCGTTCCTATTGGTGTCTCTTCACTCCCGTTGGTGATTCTTCACTCTTGTTGAGGTCTCTTCACTCCTGTTTTCTTCTAGTTGCTTCTGTTGGGGATTCTTGCTCCAGTTTGGTATCTTTCCAGTGGGCTCCTCCTCCCTTGGTTCTCTCTTTATCAGGTCTGTCACCACCTTGCTGTCTACCATCATTGACATGTCCAGTTGTCTGGATTCTGGAGTTACTGCTACCATAAGAGTTTTTTTTCCTTCAGGGTTTTTTCCTCTCAGGGACTCCTTCAGGAAGGCATTGTCTGAATTGTCAGCAGCACCTTGGCTACCAGAAAGGGTCGCCCCTACCTCGGACAGACCACAACCCTCAAGACCCTGAACAGGGAAACATCTTCATGTCTAAACACCAGAAGAAAAAGTGCTAACCTGACACCTTTTACTAATACAGCACCCTGCCCATAGAGCTGCCTATGGCCTACCTTAGGGGTGACCTATGTGTAATTAAAAGGGAGGCTAAGACTTGGCGAGTACTTTTAAATGCCAAGCCAAAGTGGCAGTAAACTGCACACACAGGCCCTGCAGTGGCAGGCCTGAGAAAGGTTTGAAAGGCTACGTCTGCGGGTGGCACAAGCAGTGCTGCAGGCCCACTAGTAGCATTTAATTTACAGGCCCTCAGTATATGGGATACTACTTTACAAGGGACTTGCAAGTAAATGACTTGTGCCAAACAGGTGTGAACCAATCATACCATGTTTAAAGGAAAGAGCACGTGCTCCTTAGCACTGATTAGCAGTGGTGAAGTGCCTAGAGTCCTAATGCCAACAAAAAGGTCCAAGAAAATAGACGGAGGAAGGCGGAAAGTCTGGGGATAACCCTGCAAACAGGGCCAGGTCCAACAGGTAGATTGAAGTGGAGTGGGGTAGACTGGAGTAGGGTGGGGTAGAGTGGGGTGGATTGGAGTGGAGTCGATAGGGGTAAATTGGCCTGGGGTAGATTTGGGTGGGTTAGATTGTTTAGGGGTAGATTGGAGTAGGGTAGATTGGGGTTGGATGGGGTGGGTAGATTGGTGGGGTGGATTAGATTTGAGGAGTGTGGTAGAGTGAAGTGGGGAATATTGGGTGGATTGGACTGTTGTAGATTGGAGGGGAGTGAGGTAGATTGGTGTGGGGTAGATTGTCGTAGATTGGAGTGGTATTGATTGTGGTGGAGTGGGGTACATTTGAGTGGAGTGGGGTAGATTAGAGTGGAGAGGATTTGGATAGATTGCAGTGGAGTTTGGTTTGGAGTGGGGTACATTTGAATGGAGTAAGGTAAATTGGAGTGGGGTAGACTGGAGTGCAGTAGTGTGGAATGGGGTAGACAGGAGTAGAGTTGAGTAGTTTGAAGTGGATTGGATTAGGGTACATTTGAGTGGGATGAATATGGTTGATTAGAGTGGGATAGATTGGAGTGCATTGGGTAGGCTGGGTAGATCGGAACAGAGTGGGGTAGATTTGAGTGGAGTGGGGTACATTGGAGTGGGGTGGGGTAGACTGGAATGGGGTGGGGTTGATTGGGTTAGTTTGAGTGGAGTGGGGTAAAATGGAGTAGAGTGGAGTAGAGTGGAGGGGTAGAATGGAGTGGACTAGATTGGGGTTGGTTGGATTGGGCTAGATTCGAGTGGAGTAGGCTGTAGTGGAGCTAGGTAGATTGGATCATAGTAGAGCGGATTGGTGTAGATTGGAGTGGATAGAGGTAGATTGAAGTGGGCCGGGGTAAATTTGGGTGGGACAGATTGGAGTGAGGTAGACTGGACTGGGGTAGACTGGACTGGGGTATATTTGGGTGGAGTGCAGTGAGGTAGGTTAGAGTTGAGAGAATGGGGTATATTGTAGTGAAGTGGGGTACATTGGGGTACACTGGAGTGGAGTGGGGTGAGTGGTATGGAGTGGAGGGGTGTACAGTGAAGATGCATGTTGTGTCGTAGAGTGAGTGGCATGGATTGGAGTGGCAACGAGTTGAGTGGTGTGGCGTAGAGAGTCTTAGAGTGGAGGGGTGTAGAGTGGGGTGGCACAGAATAGAGTGATGTGGCAGAGGGTGGAAGGGCATAGAGTGGAGTGACATAGTGTGGATTGTGCATGTGGGGTAGTGTACTGCCATTACATACAACACATTTTCAATTGAAATGACCATTACATTTGCACCGAAATACAGTTTTACTGCACACAAACGATAATGTGTGCAAATGTCATCACCTAGTGTATTGATGTGTTTTGATCCTGTTCAAACATTTATCACCACACTTCAGAATTACAAAAAAAATGTACTTCATGGTGGTCCAACCACAATTTTTCTGAGGTTACCGACCCAATATGAAGTAGATTCTTTCCTTCTAAGTAAAATCCTGTATTAATTATATACAAGGAATCATTACCAAGTGATGAACGCATCACAATACATTTGTTCGCTTTTTTTTGCCACTTTCTTCTCCACCTTGCTAGTGTTTTTGTCGTGATTTTTGGTATAGAACATCTACTGGATCTACTTCTGGATACTCTTGCCTGGCTCTTTCCTCTTCCATCATGTCAGCGGAAGTTTGGTGACTTGCTATTAACACCAGTATTTAATTTTTATCTTCATTCAAGAACTCCAAGATTGTCAAGAAGGTTTTGTTACCTTTTGTATTTTTGTCTTCCTAACTGGGACACTCTTAAGGAAATAATTGGCACCTTTCACCTGCACTATTTAGTGCATGGTGGCACTGTGGCTTCTTGGAGGGGTAGCACTTTCCCCGGGAAATGCAGAAGGAAACTCTACAGGCCATCCCAATATTCTGACCTTGGCCACCTAGTGGAGAGAAAGGAGTTAAAAAAGACACTAAGATGCCCCAGCATGCATGGAACCTAAATATTTGAGTTCCCCATGTAGGAGAAACGCCCAAGTAATAAAATTGGTAGACTGATAATCTCAGGAGCATCACAAGGAAGGAAGTATAGATGTGAGAATATCACAGGGAAAAGATGTAATGACTCTGGAGTATCAATGTCTGAGGCAGAACGGTCGTATTCTTGTTCCCTGGAACATCTTTTCTGGTTCATCTGGGATATATTACATTCAGCCCCTGGAAACAGCTGACATTCTTGGCACAATTCAGATACGTGGCTTCAAAACATACTTTTATTGTGTGGACAGGAGATGTAAACTGTATTTTCCTTCTCTCGAAAGTAATCTTTGTAGGATTATTGTAGGATTATTACATGCACTTTGGGTTGGCGATGAGCATATAATTACTACTGAGCTCATTCAGTGGTAGAAGGCAATGGAGTATCCACCAAATATCTGACTTTAAAACAGTATCACTCTCTAACCGTGCTAGAGACATGCTTGTAACTACTGCAGAGACATCCACAGTCAACAGGATGTAACTGCAATGGAAGAGGTCAAAAGAAAAGAAAATGTATGTTTCCCTCTAGCCCTGTATAGTGGTAGACATGGGCACCCAAGGCATGGTGATAGACGATCAGAATGTAAGCTCACAACAGATGTGTTTATGCAAGATGTATATGCAGCTGCTTGATCTCGGGCAATATTTTGTCTTTAGTCTTTATTCTGGCCAGTCGGACTATGGGGAGTGCTTGGCACCTGAGTACTGCTGTACACTGAGATAGCCTTCTAGTAATTCTTCAATTAACTGGGGCACAAGCAGTCACCCTGCCCAATTCAGACGCAAGGGCTTTTGAAATTCCAAGCAAATTGATTTTTTGTAATTCAGGTCCTCCCATTTCCCACACAACAATTCCCTTTGAGGAAATGTGTTGCACTGTGGCACTCCCTTGTGGCAATTTTGGTGGTGACTAAAGGCAGATGCCTAAAGTGGCCTTAATAATGTAGTGATGGCTCTGTTCTAGGCTGTCGGAGTCAGATCTTCTACTCACTGAGCAATTCAGCTCTTCTTCCTCTACTAAACACATAAGAGCAAACAACTCCAGCGTACAAGACTGGTCCACAGCCTTCAGCAAGACAGACACCTGCAAGCGTCCTCTCTCTGGCAAACATTGCTTCAGCACTGCTGTACAGAGTCTCCTCGAAGTCCAATGAAGTAAGAGCTAATAACTCTAGAGTGCCAGCGTTTATTCTTTTTTGAAGGCAGCAGCAGAAAGCAAAGGCGAAGGACTGTTGCTGTCTGGAAAAGCTCATATGTCTCTCCATTTTGAAGAACATGTATCCTTGACATGCATCCTTGGTCTTTGTCTTGAACTTTGTTAGACCTGGCATCCTTGGCGTGGGTCCCCCGTCCACTTTTTCACCCTCTTCATGTATAACCCATTTTTTGTGCTGGACTAAGACGTGCTGAGTGCTGTACCCCTGCTAACCAGGGCCACTGTGCAAGTGCTCCCTTTTAAAGTATAACCACGAACCTTGTATCTGACCTGGGGAAAATGGTAGAAACTCCAAATGAGTGTCCCTAACATCAGGGGTATATGAGACATTCTTTTCGGGGAATGAAGGTTAGATCCGGAGCATAGAAATGGCCTTGGTAGAAAAATGTCTAGATTCCTAACCTCGTAGTGTACCCCAGATGTGTAGTCAAATGTCTGGGTTGTCTCCCACAGCCTGGGGGTAGCTGGCTGCCGTCAGATAAGAGAGGCGGGGTAGTTTCTGGCAAGCTTCCTGCCTGCAACAATGCCGGCCCCACTTCCCGCTGAGGGTCTGACACCCCGGCCTCCCTCCTTCAAAGGACAGGGGGGCCATCTGGAAAAGACGAACAACAACAGAAACCAGGGTGGAGGGGAACACCCTACCTGATGAAAGACTTCAAAGACCTTTTGAGATATAACTAGGGAACCCTTGAACGGGAGGGCAGTTCGTTTTTGGACATGAGAGAGCCCTGCTGACTTCGTCGCGGCTCACGGATCGTACCACCGGTATGCAACGCATTTCACCATCACGAGCCCTGCTGACTTTGTCGCGGCTCATACCTTGAGGATCGTACCACCTGTACGCAAAGCATTTCACTATCACGAGCCCTGCTGACTCCGTCGCTGCTCATACCTTGAGAATCGTACCTCCTGCACGCCAAGCATTTCACCATCACGAGCCCTGCTCACTTTGTCGCAGCTCATACCTTGAGAATCGTACCTCCTGTACGCAAAGTATTTCACCATCAGGAGCCCTGCTGACTCCGTCGCGGCTTGTACCTTGAGAATCGAACCTCCTGTACGCCAAGCATTTCACCATCACGAGCCCTGCTGACTTTGTCGCGGCTCGTACCTTGAGAATCGTACCTCCTGCACGCAAAGCATTTCACCATCACGAGCCCTGCTGACTTCGTTGCGGCTCATAGCTTGAGAATCGTACCACCTGTACGCAAAGCATTTCACCATCACGAGCCCTGCTAACTTCGTCGCGGCTCATACCCTGAGACTCGTACCTCCTGTACGCAAGACATTTCACCATCACGAGCCCTGCTGACTTTGACGCGGCTCGTACCTGGAGAATCACACCCCTAATCTTTGACTGTGAGTATCCAAGTCGCCCAAGCTACTCAAACCCAACCTGAACTGACCCCATCCCCATCTTCAACCCCCGAACAGTTGCCCCAACCTTCCTACCTTATTGTGGATTTGTTACTGTTGTTGGGCCTTGTGATAAATCAATATATAAAGGATACTGTTTTTTCATAGAAAATCGGTGTGGTGTCCATTTGTAGTGAGGCAAAATATTACTGTACATGAACATAAATGCTTTACACTGGCCCTCGAGGTTCAGTCTGACTGCTTGGTGATTCTACTAAGGGAATAGCCCCCTATCCTAACTAGAGGAGGCAGGTCCCGGCTAGGACAGAAGTACTTACCTCAGCCCACCAGAGACCGTCCAATCTGACATTGGTGGCAGCGCTTGGGATCCGAACTTGCATTTATGATTTATGTACAGTGATTTGTTAACCCACTACCTAGTGAGTGCAGACCATAACAAAACCACTTAATCTTTGGTCGAGCAATTGAAATTCCCCACGGCAACATGAGTCTTGCAGGGCCAGCTGCGAGTCCGAGCTTTGAGGAAGAGCAACTAGAGAATTACGCCCATAAGGAATTAAGACATTTTTGTAAAGAATTTAAGATCTCCACCACCGGCCTCAACACAAAAGAGGATCATCAGAAGGCGCTACGGGCCTGGTTAGCATCCTGAGATCCCCCACCCCACGTAGAAGGAACTGGCAGGGGAGAGGGGCTGCAGGAAGGGCCAGGGGAGCAGGAGAGAGAGAGCGAGCAGCGTCCCACGCGCATAGCAGTGTGTCAGACAGAGGCCTATCACCAGAGGAGCTAGCCGATAGAGAGAAGAGCAGAGCCCATGAGTTAGAACTCACCAAGTTAAAAATGGAAGGAGAACTGAAGCTAGCAGAAAGGAAGTAAGCCCTGGAGGAGATGAGGTTTCAAGGGGAGCAGCAAGAGAAAAGGCTGCAGCGGGAACATGAGGGGAAGAGACTGCAGTTGGAACATGAGAGGAGTTTCCGGGAGCTAGAGCTCGAGGCTAGGAGTGGAGAGCCTGCTCCTCCGGGGGGCAGCACGCCCCCCCGCTGGTAGAAGGCAAGGTACACATCCCCAAGGATGTGGTAAAAAAGTACTATAGGACTGATGACATCCAACAATGGTTCAAGGCGTATGAGGTAGCGATGACCTCCCACCGGGTCCCCGAGAAAGATTGGGGAGCGGGGTTGTGGGGGAGATTCCTTAGTGAGGGGAGAGATACCTTGCTAGACCTACCGTCCTCCGTACTGAACTCATACATCCATATGAAGGACGCCTTAATGTCGAGGTATGGTCTGACCCTAGAAATGCATAGACAAAGATTCAGGGATTGCAAGAAAATCCCTGGCACGACTTGGGTAGAATACGTGAACTACTACAGCAGAGCCTTAGAGGGCTGGGTCAAGGGCAGCAAGTTCACCACTTTCGAGGAGCTATTTGATTTAATCGCATGGGAGCACTTCTTTGTAAATTGTTTTTGAGAGTTGGGCCAGCACCTGGTCGAACGGAGACTTACTAACCCTAGGAAGCTTGCAGTGGAGGCAGATCACTGGGTGAGCACCCGGGTCCAGAAAGGTCTAATGGGAGACCATGCCACGGGTGGGCCGGGTCCCCGACAGCGAGGAGGGGGGAATCAGGGTAAACTCCGGGAGATCCCCCAGGTCCCCAACGTACCACTCCCGGGAACCAACAGCGAGGGTTCCAGCCTCCCCCTAGGACCACCACCGATGCCCCCACCGGTAGGCCGGTACCCAGGGACCCCATCCTTTGTTATAAATGCCAACAACAGGGGCACTACGCCAATGATCCCCAGGGCCCCCTGTACAAACAGCCAGCAACCTCTGGTGCCCCCACCCGCCAGGTAGCCAGTTTAGCACTGGGGGAGGAGTTAGACGCCCCGGAGGAATGAGGACCCATAGGCATGTCCCTGGTCTCCCTAGGAGACGGAGAAATGGTCCCCCGAACCCAACTGCCTGTCAACACTAAAAAATACAGGCAGTGGGTGATCATCATCGGCAGAGGGCGGGAGCCCTCCGAGACACTAGGGCAAGTGTCACTGCAGCAGCTGTCACCTGGTCTCTGACGACCAAATTGTACCTCACCCTTTTTGCCCCGTGGTGGCCGCAGATAACTCTAAGAGTCTCTGCCGCATGGCCCAAATTCCCTTTGAGTGCGGGGGTCTCTGGCACCCTGCAAGTAGCTGTCCGACCTGCCATGCCTGTGGATTGTTAACTAGGCAATGATTTAGAGAGCTCCCCGTGGGCCCGGGAGGAGCGGAAGGCTCACCTAGGGATGCTGGGATTTCCCCAATGGGTGTGCATCACCACCCAGTCCATGGCTGCGAAAATATATGCTCAACAGGGTCTGGAGCCTGGAAAAATGGCCCAGGGCCCTGCCTCCGAGGGAGAGGAGGAAGAGTTTGGGAGCCCGGACCCCTCTGTTCCCTCGTACCAGGAAGGAGCAGACCCTGAGAGGGATGCCCTGGGGCCCACCAGGGAACAGGTAGCCGAACTGGGGGATATACCTGAGCTGAACCAATGGCAGCAGGACGGTGGGCCCTCCAGGGAAGAATTCTGACAGGAGCAGAACTCCTGCCCCTCTCTCGTGGGCGAACGGCAGAAGGCTGTCGCACAGGCAGCAGGTGATCAGGCCAGTTCACACTGGGTCTACTGGGTGAATGGACTGCTATATAGTGAGCCTAAGTCCGCTGAACTGGGGTCCGCCCGGCTGCTGGGACTTCCTACTGGGCCTGGCTCATGATGTACCTCCTGTACGCAAAGCATTTCACCATCATGAGCCCTGCTGACTTCGTCGCGGCTCGTACCTTGAGAATTGTACCTCCTGTACGCAAAGCATTTCACCATCATGAGCCCTGCTGACTTTGTCGCGGCTAGTACCTTGAGAATTGTACCTCCTGTACGCAAAGTATTTCACCATCACGAGCCCTCCTGACTTCTTCGCGGCTCATACCTTGAGAATCGTACCACCTGCATTTCACCATCACGAGCCCGAGCTACTCGAACCCAACCTGAACTGACCCCATCCCCATCTTCAACCCCCGAACAGTCGCCCCAACCTTCCTACCTTATTGTGGATTTTCACTGTTATTGGGCCTTGTGATAAATCAATATATAAAGGATACTGTATTTTCATAGAAAACCAGTGTGATGTCCGTTTGTAGTGTGGCAAAATATTACTGTACATGATCATAAATGCTTTACACTGGCCCTCGAGGTTCAGTCTGACTGCTTGGTGATACTACTAAGGGGATAGCCCCCTATCCTAACTAGAGGAGGCAGGTCCCGGCTGGGACAGAAGTACTTACCTCTGCCCACCAGAGACTGCCCAATCTAACAAACTTCTTGTGCTTTTACAGGACTGTAGTGAAGGCTAGGCTCGCCTGAACGGTTTAAGGAGCAAAGTGGGCATTAGCCAGATGGCATTGAGGCACAGAGACTTGGTGGCCAGAAGAGTGGGACAGCTGGATTTTCTACATATGGTCTGGAGTTGCCTTATAATAGTCCGGGTTGGGGAAAGGGGTTACAGCTGATATGAAAAGAACCTTGGATAGAGTTCATCTTGGTAGTCTGGAAATAGGACAGGATGTGGCCTTATGGCTAGAGCGTGGACCTCGATGCTGGGGAACCAGGTTCGAGTCTCGGCAGGGACGCCCAACATCCTGTGATTCTGGGCAAATTACGTAATCTCCACATGCCTAACATAAAAATAAAAAATGTATGTTCCCATCTGTAATGCAACGTGTGCTCATTGGTGCTAGTGCTTGCCAAGAGGGCTATAGCACTGGCATGAGGACCGCCCCATAGCAGATGGATAGAGGAGATGGAGAGATGGGTGATTGCGAAGAGCATAGACATACATGCACGATGAGTGAAGGAGACAGGCGGGTGACCAGCTGTAGATGTGGATGGAGATACTGAACTCATTTAATGAGACTATTGAACATGTCCCTTCGAGCTCCCCCATCATTCGACCACTTTTGGTGTGGGACATATTGGCACCAATACAAACTGATGATGATGGGAATACAAAGGGGGTGTCGACTGCTGAAGCAAGCGGGCAAAGATAAACTGGGAACCTGTGGACTGTTGAAAAGAAGGGCAGGGCTGGGCATCCGGGGTTAAGGTTGATATTGGGTTACTAAGGTTTAATACAGATGCAAGCTAAGATTTTTGTAATGAAAATGTTGAAAGATACAGTAGAGAAGGCATAAGAAATCTGACGATCGCTTTAAAGTGAACTTGCACACGTTACTTAAAAGATCTCTCTAGATGTTTGTACATATCTTAATTTTACTAAAAAGAAAAACATAATTAATAAAAATGTATTTAAAAAAAGGAGTGGGTCGCCTAGGTTCAACTAGAGATGGCGGGAATCTGTAGAGGGCAGGTGATGAAAATTCTCTCTGTGTGCTGTTACTGGACAGTTTAAGTCTTGAAGAGAGGCCCTAAGGCTGTCACGTCATCTTGGATGACCGAGACCTGCAAGGAACCATCAACTTGTTCTGCCAGTCTTTCTGCCAAGCACACCGTCTTCTTGTCAAGCACACAGGGACAGAATACATCACCCATCACACACATGAGAAAAAGACACTCGATTATGCAAGAGTAGAAAGACCTTTCCGAGGGGGGCTGGTAGTTAGTCATTGAACCATCCATTCAGTTATAAATGCCTACTACACCACTGAATTATTATCCACTGCCCCTACCACCAGCATTTCATAGCCCAGTAAGGGAACACAGCAGCCAGACTCACGTTAGGGTGGCCACTTTGAGTGTACCACCCTTCAGCAGAACTAGGCTCTGCTTTTCAATGTCTCTTCTTTACAAAGGGAGAGTCCCCGTGGGTTCATAAACTGTTGAGCTCACTAGAAGAAAAATATAATGCAGGTTGGAAATATGGCAGCACAGCACAACTTTTCCAGGTTACGAGGAATAATTATGTTCCATCACTAGCACTGAAGACCCACAAGGTCGATCTACATTCAGTCATACTATTCCAGCACAGCTGACAGCACTTCAACCCAGTCCAGCATGGCCAATCCCACTGCCAGTTATCCCAATAATGTTGTTTCAGTGTGTTAATCAAACAAACCTATGCAAGGAGCCATTGTAACAGTTTATCCCGCTGATCCACTTCTGTGAAGCTGTTGACTTTGATGGAGCAAGGACTCGTCGAAAAGAGACTTGCTTAGAAGCAATCTTCTCATTTAACTCCCTAACATGTTATTAATTGCGTATTGTGTAAAACTAATACGCACCACATAAAAACGAGGGTTAGAGAAGCTTGCGTATGTGTTTGCTAACATGAATAACTCGAGTGGCTTTCTAAAATGGCTGCATAGAGGAAATCTTTAGTTGCGCATGCTTCAACTGCATCTTCGCAGTATGACGAGCTATCGCTTGGAGGGAAATTCTTGCGCATGAGCAGAAGATACTAATATGGAGTCTTGAAGACTCACGTGCTTTGCATCTGCTTGCTTGAAACTAAAATGAGTGAATTTACTAATGCCAATGCGGGGAAGGTATTCATAAGTAAGAGGGATTAGAGTAGAGATGGGTGGTGTTCAGTGAAACCATTTATTCTTGAAAGTTACCTCTGTCTTTCTGACTTTATTACTAGTGCGCAGTGGGTATGTCTGGAGTGAGCCCTGTCACATGATTCTGACGCATGGCAAGTAGAAGTCTGCCCGGAAGGACGATGTGTGGTTCAAGAAGAGTGCAAGGCCACAGCCTGCCTGAAGCCTGGGAAACCGGCAGTACAAGACCCGAATTAATAAAACCACATATTAAAGTGAAGCATTTGTATTGGATGTAATGTGAATGCGGGTGGGAAAATAAAAATGAATAAAAACTAAGGGAATGGGTTTATTAACAATTAACAAAGGGCTAACTGAAATAATGATATGTAAGCATGGTGTGATGATCTGCCCCCCTTGCCTGATCATTCAGAGTTAGTATTTTATGATACTGAAACATTAATGGGTGGTACATGATGAATGAAAAGGTATAATTGAGGTTGTTTTAGCTTGTTAATTAGCAGAGACTGGGATGCTGTCTGAGAGAAGTCAGAACGTCGATGCTGTGAGCAGAGAGTGTTGTCGGAGTAGCGGGAGATACTGATGAAGAATCGAATGCAGAACTTAATATCCTAAATTATTAGGCTTAAAAAGAAGATCGTGGGAGAATCTCGAGGTGTAAGAGAGTGTCAGAGAGGGGTGCGACATGATCGTCGGTGTTAAAGAGGTCATCTATCCTGTCCTGAATCCTGCCCTGAAGTCTTTGTCTCCTGATCTACCCCGGGGGACCCCCACCAGCCCTTTGGCCAGGGGGTTGGTCTTCACACCATCCTAGGTAAATATACATTTTGTGAATGTGCAGGTGCTCTTTGCTCTCTGTCCTCTCTTTTCTGAGTATACGTTATTGCAAGTCTGAAGTATGTGCTGGTGATATGATTAATTGAATCTTCTCTCCTATGAGTATCGGTGAATGTACTTTGAAGTGGTTCACATGCAAATAATTTAGATAAAGATTTAAAACTTTCCTGAGTCTGTGGTTATTTACTTTAAGAGAAAAGGTTAGAATTAATTTCTAATCTTCACCATCAACTAGTTCAACTAATGGTCCATCGACCAGAGGAAATAACTTTTTGATCAGTGAAAGGTTGGTTAGGAATAAGAAATAATCAATCTTGAGGTATGAAAAATAATAAACTTTGACTCCAGCGGTTTACTCAAATTGTGTATGTATTTATGGGCCCAGGTGAGTATATGGTATTGGAGTATCTGTTGCGGGTACGCCGCTGGATCAACTTCATCGTGACTCTGGATATTACAACTTCGGGACTTGATTTAGGACCTTGGTAATTGTTGGACTGTACCTACAAGTTCTTACCTGACACATTCCAAAATAGGTATTTGAGGGTCCTGAGGAGTGAGGGGAGTTTAATGGCACCAGGACTGATGGTAATTTTGTTCCCTCTATCATCCATGCAGCTTTTGCCATCCATTTCTCTGGTTTTCTGCAACTAAGCTTACCAGAGCTGGCCTGCATTAGCTTCTCTACACGCAAATCGACTGTGCGTATAGTTGTTAGTGTGTGCATAGGACCCATGTTTGGGCATAACCAACCCCCCCCTCACCCTTGCCCGGCGCGCTGAAGTATACATTGGGCTGGACTGTTCCTACTGGAGAGGGTCAAGACTCATTTATTTATGGCTGGGTCTAAACCAAGGTGGCAAGGTGTGCAGAATAAAGGAAGACTGGGATGCGGCCCTGAGTAATTACCAAAGACTGGGAATAATTCAAGCATTTCACTCGTTTCTTTTTTGTATACTTCAATGTGATGCCTTGCCTTAAGTAGGGCAGGTATGCCTAGATGTGGGTACCATGCACACCATATAACCCACAGAGAACTCTGAGGTTTTCACATGGAAAAGAAGTCATCAGCATAAGTATTTAAAAATGTTATTTATGGTTTATTAAGCATATTTATCAATATTAGGCACTGAAGAACAAGGTACTTACCTTCGATAATGCCTTTTCTGGTAGAGACTCCAACTTCCGATTCCTCGCCTTGTGAATATCCCCAGGCATCAGACTGGATCTAGAAATGTTTGTAGCAATTCACTTGCACAGTAGTTGGTGGCATCATACTGCTCCATAAAGCAAACACAAGGAGATGATGGACGGAGCGCTGAAACTTTTCAGACACTCACCCCCAGTCACAGATCTGGGTTGAATCCATCATCATTCTTTAGCTCCCTTCGCCACCTCAGTTCAGACCCAGCTATATGCAAATCAGTCTTGACCCAGTGCCTAGTCCAGGCCAAACTGCCAAACCTGGTCTTCCCTGAACCGAAACAAGCATCCTGGGACCGATTTCTGGGTAACACACTTCATCAGCCAGTCTAGCTTGAATCCAATGGCAAAGTGAGCAAGGAGCCCACATCTGGGCATACCCTGCCAACTTAGGGCGAACAAAGGAAACACAAGGAGATGATGGACAGAGCGCTGAAACTTTTCACTCACCCTCAGTCACAGATCTGGATTGAATCATACTGCTCCATGACAGATCTGTCTCATCCTGAATATGTTGTTGTGTGCCACCTCCACACAGTGACATCGTTTTCTTTCTGAACTCTGAAACCAATATGTGACAAGGTGCACATGTTTTCAATAGATGGAGCCTTACTAATGGACAGTATAGGTTAATTCAACAGAATGAGGAAGAGGGTGGGTAGGTGAGGAATTTGCAGTTTGATAAAGTCTCTACCAGAAAAAGCATTACCAAAGGTAAGTAACTTGTTCTTTTAATACAGATTTCTAACTGCAGATTCCTGACCTTCTGAATCGATCGATACTAAAGCAGTACACCTCCCCAGGTGGTGAGTTTGTGGAATGGCTCAGATCAGGAAAACGTACAGGATAGATCAGGCAAAATGCTCATCCCTCTGTAACTGGCTATCCTGGAAGTAATGCCTTGTGAACATATGAAGGGATGCCCATGGGGGCGTGGCTTGAGCGCCACTGGGAAAGGCGGCGTGAGCTGGTGGCTCCAAGCCCGATCCCTTAAGACATCCTGTTACATACGTATACCAGGCTGCAAAATTAATGCTTCGAGTGTCGGAGCAGTAGGGGAAGAGAACCCGACTGACCTCGGGGCACCCGGAGCCTCCTGCACGACCCAGGCGCGAGTAGCGGTACTAGAGCGGTTCCATGAGAGACGGCAAGATGGCGGCGGAGAAAAGCGAGTAAAATTGCCGCAACTCGGAAGCCTCTAAGAAAGCCAGCGCGGGGGTACAATAAAAGCGCAAGGACCTGGAAGACGCACCCTGCTGCGACCGTGGAGAAGAAGGTAGGCACATCGAACCGAGCACCTCAACGCCCGGAGTATCCTACGGGCTGTAAGGGCCAGGGGCCGTGCCATCAGCGGGCTTAGCAGGACAGCAAGTACAGCGGAGCAGAATCTACGAGCGCTGACAAGGAGACGGAGAGCCGGTAAGCGGAGGAGCGCCTGGGGGCCAGCCAATACAGCGCGGAGATCGCAGGCCTGAAAAGAGGACAACCGAGTGGCCCAGGGTCCCTGAGTGACACGGCGGCGGAGAAAAGACGAGCGGAGACCAACACGCTGGAATGGGAGACGAACCGCCAGCTGCAGTGTCCGACAGCAGAGCCGGGGTAAGTGTGGTGAAGTGTGCCTGGACCCTGTACTGCGGAGGTGGGAGCGGGAGACAGGTACACAACACCGCATGAGTGAGGGCAGGGGAGCGAGGACAACCGCGACAGTCTGAGGGAGCGGACTCAGAAAGACACGAGGAAGGGGCACCGAGGGGGCTGAGAACGGATCCTGGACACAATACGATTGAGGGGGAAAAGAAAACACCCCAGGGCCCATGAACTACGTGAAGGGCAAATTAAAGCAACTAGTGGAGGACAGAGACTCTGGAAGCGGGAAGAAAGAGCCCGGTGGCATGTTGTAAGGAGCGAGCGCTGATGAGGGCCGAGCAGGGAGCGCTGCCGTTTGGGTCAAGAGAATGCCTGAGGGGCGGGTACTGTAAAAACTGGGACCTGAGCTGCACACGGACGCACGGCTAGGCGGGTGAGGCAACAGGGCCTGTGATAATAGGCGATAGCGGGAACAGGAGAGAGCGGGCGGTAGGGGCCTTACAGAAATTGACTGCAGGACTTCCGCGCTGTGGTGATGAGATACCCAGTGAGCACACCATCAAGGATTGGACTCTGAGTGACACCCACGGTTGGAACCTTAAGAGATATTGCTCATATGAACAGGGTGATTAATAATAACCAGGAGATTAGACTAAGCAGCGCGAATCAGTGAGCCCTTGCGCAACGCGGCATAGCTATTAAGAACAGAGTGACGACCGGTTGAGGGATATGAAACCGAAAAACAGGAAGGAAGAGGCTGCGGGGCAGGACGACACTCATGGAGCAGAGCGAGGGTCCGAGGAAGCGATCTCGGAAACAGGGCTACATCGACATCTTGATAAGATCCTAGAAGCCATTGCGGCAACGAAAGAAGCCCTACAGCAGGACATTGTGCAGGCTGCAACTGGGCTAGGGCTCCTGCGTGCAGACCACTCGAAGCTGGTGGATAGAGTGAAAGCAAACAAAATGGCCCTTCAAGACCTGACGCCGGCCCATGCAGCTGTGGAGCTCAAACTAGGGAATGCTCTGGAACGTATAGCGACAGTGGAAAAGAGGGCAGAAGATTCCGAAAGTAGAAACCGATGCAACAACATACGCATAGTGGGCCTGCCGGAGAAAACAGAAGGAGCCGATATGATTGCTTACTTGGAGAACTGGCTCAAAACAGAGGTTACTCCGGAGGGACTGTCTTCCTACTTCACGCTTGAGAGAGCGAATAGGGTCCCAGCTCGGCAGCCGCTGCCTGGCCGTCCACCTGGACCAGTGGTGGCCAAGTTACTCCACTATAAAGATAGAGATATGCTGATTCAAAGAGCACGTACAGCGGGGCCCTTCACAGTAGGAAATAGTAAAGTCACAATATTTCCAGATTACACGCAGGAGATTCAGAGACGCAGGGCTTCTTATCTGGCAGTTAAGAAAGAGCTCAGAGAGGATGGGATCCAGTACTCATTGATCTTCCCGGCAAAGTTAAGAGTTATTGTAGATGGCACGACGCAGTTCTTTTTTACACCTGAAGAAGCATGGACATGGCTTGAAAGGTACAGAGCGGGCACAGATCATAAAGGCCAACAACACTCCGAACCGCCTAAAACATCCCAGATGCGTAAATCCCAACGGATATGGAAAAGGAACAAGAGCCTGCGGAAACAGCAGTTTACTCAAATAGCTGCGGACAGACAAGGGGCATTGGCGGCGACGGCAGAGATAACTGGATCGCAGAGGACTGAGTCTGCGGTGGGTACAGAATCAGAGGAAGACAAGATGAGATCGGACACTGAATTCTCAGAAACGGATAGCAGTAGGGGTCTGGCGGTTACGCCCAGAACGGCGGAAGGCATGCTGGATGAATAACCTACCCGAGCGAACTCTAGCAGCTAACAAGCCAACTTGGACTGGTTAAGCATGTAATTGCGCCTGGGGGCGGCAGGAGGTAGGGCAAATGCAACAAGTTACCATATGGGATCAAGGGCGGCGGGGTCTGGGGCGAGTGCTGCTGCCTGTCGGAACCGAGTTACCCCTCAATTGCCCTTAAGGCAACCTGTAGTGGCTACTATATCCTAACATCAAAATCGTGAGCTACGCCGACGATACCCAGCTGGTGGTCGACCTTTACCAGGCTACTGAAAGTCCCGACATGCTGTACTCTTGCCTGTCCAAAGTTCACATCTGGATGGGTGAGTCAGCATTAAAGCTGAACGGTTCAAAGACCGAAATCATGCTGTTGGGACATAAAGGATCCTCACTTCCCTCGACTATTTGGCCCAGCTGTTTGGGTTCACCTCCAAATCCCAAGGAGGAGATCAAGAGTCTTGGGATATGGCTGGAGCAAGATCTCTCCTTCAGGACCCAGGCGACTAAAATGGCAGGTGTCTGCTTCGGCCTTCTCCGGTCTGTGCGTAAAGTTCTGCCCCTCCTTCCATCACTATCTCGAAAGCTTTTGATTCAGGGGCTGATGATATCAAGACTGGATTATAGCAATGCCCCTGAAGCAACCTTGAATAAATTACAACAAATTCAAAATGCTGCAGCTCGGTTACTTAAAAACATCCCCATGTCACGGTCGGCTAAACCTGCATTGAGGGCTCTGCATTGGCTGCCGGTGGGTGAAAGGGTGAAATTTAAATCCCTCTGCCTCGCGCACAAAATTTTGCAGGGTACAGGCCCTCCTGTTTTGCAGAATTTAGTTACACCCTATAAGGCCAGCAGAACCCTACGTTCTAACCAAAAGCACCTGCTCAAGACCCCTAAAGTTAAAAAGGCACGCACAGGGGGAAGAAGATTCTCTGTGAACATCGCTGTACTGTGGAACTCTCTCCCCCTAAGCTTGCGTTCTGAGACTTGTCTCCTTCGTTTTCGCAAACTTCTGAAAACTCATTTATTTGTTAACTGCTGACCCTGAGTGCATGTGACCGTTACTTCTGTTCTGAACAAGCGCTGAGATGCCCCAGGGTAACTACGCGCTATATAAGACTGCAATAATAATAATAATAATAATAATAATACTACAGGATATAGTTGTGTGAATTGTTGTAAAGTTTGGTTGGGGGCTGATAGCTTGATATTAGGTCCTGTTCTGGGGGGGGGGGGGTGAGGGTGTTGATGCATGGGGGGGTAACGGTGGTGTGGGCGAACATAACACGAGAAGTATGGAGCTGAGAGGTAAACACAATGGGAGCATTACCTGAACTGCGATGTTCCACATGGAACATAAGGGGTTTGAATACAATGACAAGGCACCACAAGGTTCATGCGTATCTAGTGAGGAGGGGAATCCAAATAGCCCTACTACAAGAGACACATCTTACCAGAGCAGAGGGTCAGGCGCTGCAGCGTAGGTGGAGGGGACAAGTTTTTAGCACAGCATACTCGGCATTCACTAGGGGAGTGCTAATCTGGGTGAGAGCGGGTGTCCCTTTCCAGGCCACGAGACACATCTTAGATCCAGAGGGCGATATGTAGCGGTGGAAGGAAGGCTATACGGTAGGGACATCATACTCTGTAGTATATATGCCCCAAATGTAGACCAGGTACGCTTTTTGGATCGACTATCGGGAGCACTGGCGCACTATTTGGCTGGTCCTGCAATAGTGGGAGGTGATTTTAATGCAATAACGGACATAGAACTGGACAGGTCTCATCCTCCGCTAGCCAACTTCCCAGTTCGGAGATTAGCCAAAAGCAGATCAGACTGGCAGGACAGATGGGGGTTAATAGATACATGGCGCAAGCAACATCCCAGAGACAGAGATTATTCATTCTTTTCGTCAATACATGAGCTTCATGTCAGGATAGACACAATTCTATGCTTTCACTCGATTGCCCATGTGGCTGCACACTCTGAGTACCTCACAAGAACTATATCTGATCACAACCCGCAGCTACTGTCGATTAATTGGCTGCGTGCGCGGTCCATGATCCCTACATGGCGGCTCCGCCCGTAAAAACTGGAAGACCAAGTCTTTCGTACAGAAATAAAAGAGGGCATTGAACATTACTTTGAGGAAAATCAGGGAACGACTTCTACCAGAGCAGTTGAATGGGACGCCTTTAAAGTCGTCATAAGGGGGCTATGTATCAGTAAATATTCAGGAGCCAGGAAAGTGGTGCTTAATGATGTGACAAAAGCAGAGGATAAACTGAGGGAAATGGAAAGGCGACAGCCGGAGCAGCCGACGCTACAAGAGCAGCTACTAGAAGCCAAAGAAATAGTAGCGGTTGAAGTTGAGCGGTTGCGAAGCTTTGACCATAAGGGCTATGTGGCGAGAGTACATGCAGAAGGGGATAAAGTAGGAACACTGTTGGCACAGCTAGCGAACCCAGTATCGAAGAGTGGCCCGATCATGAGAATAGAAACTGACACAGGAGTTATGGTTTATTCACAAGCAGAGATGCTTTAACGGTTTTTAAATTACTATGAGTCTCTGTACAAGAGTGCGCTGGAGGCAGAGGGCATGGACATAGAGGAGTATCTGGCAGAGATCCCGCTCCCACAGTTAGAAGTAGAGCAGGCAAAGCTACTAGGGCAGGGCGTAACGCTAGCTGAGATCTGGAGTGCAATTAAACACATGGCCCGGAATAAAACACCTGGGGTAGATGGACTACCCGTAGAATTCTACGCACAATACATAAACATTTTGGCACCCTGCTTATTGGAGGTCTACACAGAGGCCGGGGAGCTAGGCCACCTGCCAGTGTCAATGCGAGAGGCGCTGATTATCCCTCTACTAAAACCAGGGCGGGCGGATGCAGATGTGGCCTCTTACAGGCCATTATCCATGCTGACAGTGGACTATAAGATTCTGAGTCGGATATTAGCGACCCGACTCCTGCCACACATGACTACGCTGGTGCATGCTGACCAAGCGGGGTTCATCCCAACTAGGAACACTGCTTCGAACATACAAAGATTATTAAGGGTTATTGGTGAGGGCCAACACGACTCGCGATCACCAGCGGTCCTTTCTGTAGACATAGAGAAGGCGTTTGAAAGCCTGGAGTGGGCATTCCTACACAGCGCGCTGGAACGGTTCGGACTGGGCGAACGATTTGGAAACTGGACGAGAGTATTGTATTCCTCGGTGACGGCCAGGGTACGACTAGGGGAGGTAATATCCACCCAATACCCAGTTCTGAGGGGGACGAGGCAGGGATGCTCGTTATCTCCACTGCTATTTGCACTGGCAATAGAGCCCCTCGCAGTCCGAGCACGATCAGGACAAATTTACCAGGTGTTGAGGTTCAATGGCATACCGCAGTATATATCTTTGTACGTGGATGATTTGCTCCTCTTCTAGGAGAACACTGAGGAAGCCTTGCGAGGAGCAATATCTTTGCTCTCACGATATGGGGAGATATCGGGCCTTAAGGTAAATTGGCGTAAGACGTGCCTCTCCCCGATCCGGCCTTGTTTGAATTCACCGATATTAGTTTGAGAGATCACATGGGAGCCGACGTGCCTCACCTATTTAGGGGTTAGGATCTATCATGACAACGTAGACTTGCTGGAGGGGAATGTAGGGCGATGTATAAAGGCCCTGAAGGGATGTATGGCATTCTGGTCAACACTCCCTCTATCGGTGGTGGGAAGAGTAGCTTTGCTAAAAATGGTGGCTTTACCCAGATTGCTTTACTATTTCCGTACCTTACCAATTTGGATACCACCACGAATATTCAAAGAACTAAGGTCTCTGACCATAAGCTTTCTGTGGGGTAATGGGAGAAGGCGAGTAGTGCTGACTACTTTGATGAGACCTAAGCCGGAGGGCGGAATGGCTGTACCTGATTTTGAGCTCTATTATTTGGCGGCGCAGCTGCAGGTTCTAACACAAGGTATTGCAGTGGAATTGAGGGGCCCTGAATATAGGCGAGGAAAGGGGATACAACGTCATGTGCTCTCTTACATAGTCCTACAGCAGAAACTTGACCTGAGGGACCTAACAATGGAAGAGAGGACGCTGAGGCTCTGCTGGAATAGGAGCCAACGTAAAGCCGGGGTAGCCCATCCATATGCACCAGAGATTCCGCTGGGAATGCTGACGGCACTTCCGCATGAAGGGGACTGGACTCCCCTATTGGAATGGGAACAACTGGGAATCCAAATGGTGGGGGACTTGTACATGGATGGGGAACTGGTGCCCTTTCAGGCGCTACAAGAAATGTATGGTTTTCCCGAAGGTAGCTTCCTGATTCATGCAGCGGTGACAGCGGCGATTCGGAAGCACTGGAGAG
Source organism: Lissotriton helveticus (assembly GCF_964261635.1). Classification (NCBI taxonomy): domain Eukaryota; kingdom Metazoa; phylum Chordata; class Amphibia; order Caudata; family Salamandridae; genus Lissotriton; species Lissotriton helveticus. The sequence continues at coordinate 586,924,216 of NC_136072.1, forward strand.
GGGGGGCAAGCGGAGCCAGTGACTACAATAGCCTGCCAATATGTCGTAATGGCAGCGGGAAACATTAAAGCGGTCACATGCCTTCAATCTAGGATGCTGCATGAAGGATTGCGACCATTAACAGATCTGAAATTAAAATGAGAAGCGAGTATAGGCCGACCAATACCAGATGCAACATGGGGCCACATTCTTAAAAGAGCATGGAAGGGGAGCAGGAATGCGCGGTTCCAGCAGGTACAATTCTTTATACTACATCAAGCTTACCTAACCCCGGGAAAGATTAGGAAATATTTTCAGGTCCCGGACGCGGTATGCCCTAGATGCTTAGAGAGGGATGTGGAACTGAAACATATGCTATGGCACTGCCCGACTATGGGGAGTTATTGGGCAGAAGTAGGGGAACTTTTGAATGCAGTCACAGATAGACAGCTAAACTACGACATGGCAACTTGCTTGCTGCACTGGTTACCATACGCAGCTAAAACAAAAATAACTAGCAAGTTTATTGATGTAGGGATATTTTTAGCTAAGCGAGAAATAACTTGGCATTGGAAATCGAGGGAAGGACCGTCAAGCAAGCGCTGGCGCTCAGAGTTCTGTAAGTGGGCGAGTAGCGAGAGTGTCGTCAGGTTCCAACAAGCTAAACGAGTGGAAAATGACAAGGCTTTGGAGATGGCAAGAGCTTGGGAAGCACTGATCCAGGTTTTGCTGGAACCACAATCGAAGGAGGGAGATGAATAAGTAATAATCGTGCATGTGATCATCAAAAAGTGAACAATTATGTGAATAACTTTCTGTACAGCTGATACTGTGATGAGATATGGGAATCTGAACGTGCCCACACCAACGAGTGTAAGGGGGGAGGGATTTAAGGGGCGAGTTGGGGGTTAAACAGGGGGACATATTTGATGGATATGGATGATGTGATAAATGTTTTACATTGTATGGTGGAAAAAAATCCAATAAAATATGTCTTTAAAAAAAAAAATGAAGGAATGCCCACATAACAGCCTGGCAGATGCTCAAGACTGGCACACCACACGCCAGCGCCGTGGTGGCAGCCTTTGGTCTGCTGGAATGAGCACACAAAATTTCAGGGGATGGCTTTTTGGCTAGCCCACAGCGGATCTTGATGCATGGCCGAATCCATCAGAGGATTATTCTCTTCTGCACTGCTTTTCCTTCCTTAGCTTTAGAAAAACCACTAAAATGTTGGTAATCCTGTCAGTATTTCCGTGAACGATCAACGTAGAAGCTAATGGCTCTTTTTGGGTCAAAATGGTGGAGCCATTCTTCCTCTTTGGCGGGATGCGGTCGTGCATAGAGAACCAGCAAGGTTATAGATTGCCCTCTGTGAAAGGGTGTTACTAACTTGGGCAAGGATGTTGCTTTTGTCCAGAGGACCAGTTTGTCTGGGGAGAGCGAAGTGTACTGTGGCACTACAGAAAATGCCTGCAATCCACTCACTAACCTGACTGATGTTATTGCGATGAGGGAAAGTTTGTTGATGGTTAACAGGCGAAGAAGACAACTGTGCATGGCCTCGTAAGGAGTGCACATGAGGTGGGTGAGAACCAAATTAATGGCCTACTCCAGCATCAGAAATGGTGTTAGCGGGAACGTGTGGGTCAGCCCCTTCAAAAAGCACGTCACGTGATGTGAAGAGAGACAGCTGATTTAGTAAATGTAGACAGGCCGAAAGAGTTGACAAGTAACCTTTAACTGTGGCCACAGCAAACGTGCTGCTAAGTGAAAGACAAAACAGAAGGATGTTTGATAAACTAGCTTACAAGGTTTGAACATGATGGGAGAAATGCTGAGCAACAAACTTCTCCCAGTGACCGCATCTACAGTTTTGGTAGATGGACGCCTGGCTGCCAGAATGACACCAACTACTTTGGGAGGAAGATTAAAGGCCATCAACTGTCCCTGTACAATCTCCATGCATAGAGATGTAGGATGTGCAGGCTCTGGATCATAAGACAAATGCTAATGGCCTACACTCTACTCTCCTGGTCTGGAGCTAGTAAGAAGATTTTAACCCTTTTTCTCCTGACCTTTTTCAGTACTCTGATCAGATGAGAGATGAGCACACAGCCGTACAGGAGTCCCAAACCCCACTGTAGGCGGAAGGTGTCTCCTAAAGAGGACTGCCTTGGGAATTCCAACATGCAAAAGCTTTGACACTGCATATTCTGTGTGGTAGCAAATAGATCAAGACAGAGGTCTCTTCATTGCTGGAAGACACTCATTGCCACCTCTGAGTGTTACTGCCATTCATAATCTGCAAGGCAATGGTAACTGAGCATTGTCCCGGGGGCCTGGACGTTGGTGGTCTGTTCACCTGCCTCTATATTGAAAGGATTGGGAGACTTGATGTTGCTGCTGCTGAGGCCAATATTGGCACCTCTATTTGTAAAGCTGTTCTAAAGTGATGAATGGTCTAGGGGAACTGACGGGCCCATGGAGCTTGGCCTTGAAAGTGAGTTGTGGCCTTGCTCACTTTAAAACGTTTTAAGGCTGAGTCTACCTTCGCTCCAAATAGGCGAGATGGAGTAACAGACTTGAAGCATTTGTTGGATAAAATTAATAAGCATGTACACTCAGATCTATATGGAAAACCTGACAAGACTGGGAATGTTGGGAGACACACCGATTGAAGCCCTCATACATGATGTGTAGTGAAAAGCAACAAAGATACATTATTTTCTGTGATGCTTTCAAGGTGGTATTACAAGGGCATGATGAATCTGAAAGTTCCTCAAATCCTGGTATATTCAGAGGCCTTGTGTATTTGATAGCAAGCCTAGACAGTGAAATGGAAGCACATTTAGCAAGTGCTACAGTCTTTAAGGGTAGCTCTAAAACAATGCAAAATGAACTTCTTGAGTGTATGTTTCTGTACCGTGACAATGACAGTAAAGTTGTGCAGAGGTTCTACAATTTTGCACATTTAAGAGACTCTAGTGTAGAAACCTTTGCTTCAGCTATAATCCCTGAACTGAAATAGATTTTTCCAGAGCACTCTCAAAAACAAAAACTTATTGCACAAAGCTACAAGGGTGATTCAGTAATGAGTTACATTTTTGGTGGAGTACAAAAAACAATTAGAGATATGTACCCTAATGCCCATTATGTGCACTGTTATGCCCACCAACATAATCTTATTGTGCAACAAGCATTTGCAAAGATCTGAGGCCCAGATTTTCTTTTTGGATGTAGCAGACATGGCAGCATTCTTCTCACGTTTGCCCAAAAGAACTGAAATACTTCAGGACATTGTGGCCAGAAGGCTTCTAAAGGGATCGCCAACTCTCTGGAACTTTCACATTCGCACACCCAACCTAATAGACAAATATAGAGTTGATCTTGAGAAATGTTTTGACACCATAGAAACCAGTGATGACTATGATTGCAAAAGTCGAAATGAGGCCCGTGGCTTTGCTAGAACACTACAAGACAGGGAGCTCCAGTTATTTTTATTTTTGTTTCATGAATAATGCCTACTGTCGACATGTTATATGACCTTCTGCAAAAATGAGAAATGGATATTCTATTGGTACAACAAGCTACAACTAAATTGTTCACAAGCATGCACAAAGTCAAAGAAGGGACTGAAAATTTAGACAGCACACTGCCAAAACATTCTAGTTTTTCAAACCGTAAAAAAAACATAGACAGCCTTGTCCAAATTGCACAGGAAATATGTGACACCTTAGTTGTCCATGCTAAGGAATGTTTTTCTTTAACAAAGCATTTGGTGAGTGCCACATTACTGCAAAGTGATCAGTTTGCAAATTATTATATCCTTTCCCTGTGCAATTACTGAATCAGGCTGTGGAAGCTTATCCTTGTGCAACAACGAGGATCTGAGAGCTGAGTTAAATGTACTATACAGAATGCATGTATATCGTCAGGCTACTGGTGCCATTTCTTTGCTCACTTTTAGTCAGAAACTTGATATGGAAAAATAACAGAGACAGTGGCTTTACTAAAAATACTGATAGGCACTAAAGGCGAGTAAAGGTGGCAAGGCCCCAGGCCCTGATGGTGTCCCTGTGGACCTTTTTAAATACAACATGGATTTATGGATCCCTCTATTGACAAGAGTCTTAATGGCTACTTGTTTAGTAGACCCAATTAAATCATGGTCAGAATCCATCTTGGTGCCAATCTTTAAGAAAGGTGACCGAGAAGATCCGGCCTGCTACCGTCTCATATCATTATTAGATTCTTTGGGAAAGGTAGCAGGCTGCATCATTTTAAACCGGCTACAGCTTTGGGCAGAGGATACCAAGGTAGTGTCAGACCTACAATTTGGGTTCAGGGAGGGATTGGGCACCGTGGAGCAAGGCCTTAACCCCATCCGCGCTAAGCGTTTTCCCGCTGTGCGCTAAAGATTCGCAAATCCCGCGTTACATGACGAGCTCAGCTCGTCATGAGCGTACAACAGGCGTACCTCATGACGAGCTGAGCTCGTCATGAGCGTGAAAGGGGTTAATTTAGCTCTTATTATGGGGAAAAACACCAAAGCCAAAAGAGGGAAGCTCTACATGGCGTATGTCGATCTAAGCGCCGCATTCGATTGTGTGAGCCACGACACTGTGGCGGATCTTAGAAAAGATGGGCGTGGACATACCAATAGTAAATTACCTAAGAGATATTTATTCGAATGCCACGGCAAGGGTTAGGTTTGGTAAAGCGAGGAACTCACGGCACCCCTCAATGTGGAGAAGGGGGTCAGGCAGGGTTATGTCCAGGTCCCCTTTTTATTTACACTCTACACCAACGGATTGGAACAAGCTATGTTGGAGGGTTGCCAGGACTTACCACTGCTTTTCAAACACCCAATACCCGCCTTGCTTTACGCGGATGATGCCGTGATCCTGGCTTGTACTTCCCTCAAGTTACAACGAGCCCTCAATAGATTCAATAATTATATGGCCAGCCTAGATTTAAAAATCAATATCAAAAATACATTTATTATGAATTGTGGGACCAGATCGAAAAAACAAAAAGCAATTTTCATAGACAAAGTTAAGTTAGTCACCACTAAGACATACCCATACTTAGGGATAATAATTGATGAGTTGGGAACATGGAAACAAGCAATATGTGCAAGGAAAATCCTCTTTATGAGGGCTACAACATCACTGGGCAATTTTTCACAGAGGTTAGGAAAGAGATCACCAGCTGAGCTGCTCCAGATATACAAAGCTAAATGTATTAGCACAGCGATATATGGGGCAGGTATTTGGGGATACGGAGGGGTAGAGGCACTACAGAAAGTGGAAAATCCCTTTTTAAGATATCTATTGGCAGTTCCATGTGGTACCACTACATACAACTGCCATACTGAACTAGGTATTAGTTACATCACTGATCTAATCATATCACAACCGGTTCTGTTATGGCATCGTATTTGGTCAAACCCTAAAACAACGCTCAATCAGGATTTTTTGAAAGATTGCCTCGGCCTAGATAACTCACATAAGATCGAGTGGCTCACGTTTGTAAAAACATTTCTTTTTGATCTGGGGCTTGAGAAGTATTATCAGAATCCAACTTTGATAGCAAAGATTCACAGGAGAGTGTTTAAGAAACAATGCATGAGCCACCTGGAAGGGCTCAGGTTATTGGGGGAAGTAAATAAATGCTCAGTCCAACAGAACTTATTGATTCAGACGACCTTAACCATCCAACCATATCTGACATATAATTTAAGCACCTATGATAGGTTTGTCTTGACTCGGTTCAGACTGAACATCTTCCACCATTTAATATCCTTCCCAAACATGAACGAATGGGTGAAAACAGCGTTAACCTGCCCCTGCGACGATAATTCTGTGCAGTCATACATGTTGTATTGTTTTGTAAATTCTATAAAGAATTTAGGAGTCGCTGGATAAAACCTATTTTAAAGATCTTAGGTCTCAGAAATTGCCGAGCGGCTTTTCTTGCCTTAAAATTTTGGGATGCAGAGTGTATGACTAAAAATATTGCACATTTTTTGAAACTCTGCATCAGGCACAGGAAAAACTTGGAGTAGAACTGCTGTGGAATAAAGGATGCGACTGCCTAGGTTAAGATCTATTCCCTATGCTGTTCTGAAAGTTTACCACCTTCATATCCTATTTCCCAATCACAGTATTGAATTCTATATGTATTTATAGGTGTCTTCCTTCAGACTGACTTTGTTAATGTATTTTGATAACATTTATGCTGCTATTTTTAATATCTGATAATAATGATATTTTTAAATGTTCTCCTCTTTTTAAATTAAATATGTATTTTTATATATGTACTTTTATGATTTTTGTAAATTGAAAAAAAAAAACGAATAAAGTTAATGATACTGATAAATACGCCGATGACAACAACAGGGGCTGAACGATATATTTCAACTTTGAACAGAATTAAAACATTCTTGAGGAAGACCATGATTGAGGAAAGACTAAGGCTACATGTACAACATGTTTTAGCAGTCGCAAAAGGAGAAAAAGCCGTTTGCGACTGCTAAAGTGCTTTTTGGCATGTACTAAACCTACTGGATCTAATCTCTAGCACTGGCCTAAATCACATAGTTTCTAGTTCAACTCATTACGCACGACACTGTTTAGATGGTATTCTTACTAATAATCCAGGGTTAATAAATGTCAGCATTATGCCAGTAACATGATCAGATCAACATTTAACTTATATCAGCGCCCACAGGCAAAGACAGGGTATTAACCTACTAGTGCACTTACATTCCGCACTTTGTATAACATCTCTCTAGATTGTCTTCGTCAGGTCCTAAAACAGTCTCAACCCAAAATGACAGAGGACTTAGATACCTCAGTCGATACATGTTCATCTTGGATTTTTTTTTTTTTACTATTTTTATTGTTTTCATTCAACACATAGGCAGTAATGACAGAATACAAATAATCACACATTACAGTTAGGTTACACATTTCCAGATACGTTTCTATGATGAAGTCAATACTAGTCTGGATATCCCTGAATAATCCCTTCAGCAGTTCAATCCACACTGGTCCCCCTTCCCCCCTTTATTCATCATCCGAGCTATCTTCGTCAGATTCGGGTATTGGTTCACAGATGTCTCCCCGGTATGCATTCCAAGCCGCCCATATTTTAGTCCATTTCCGGGGGCATTTCCGATTTGTATATACTGTCCTTTCAGCCACCATAGTGAGATCCATGTCTCTACACCAGGTCTCCAGCGAAGGCAGTTCCACTGCACCCCACTTCTGTGCTATGTTTCGTTTCGCTATCATGAGTCCCAGGGTGACCCATGTTTGACCATGACATGCGAGATCGTTAGGCTCCCATATGTTGAGTAAGCATCTGCGCAGTTCTGGTAGAAGTGACACTCCCACCGCCTGTGATATTGTTCGCAGTACCTTTCGCCAGTAATCCGCTATTGCTGAACAGTCCCATATTGTATGTATAAAAGAACCCTCTTCCCCACACCCTCTGAGGCAATATGGATGTTGTGCCCTCCTTATTTTATGTAGTGTGGGCCTGGTGTAGTATACTCTGTCTAGGATCTTAAGCTGCACTAACCGAAGCCTTGCGGCGATTCCTACCTCCTTGGGCGAAGCCAGGGCTTCCTGCCATTCTGTGTCATCTATGTCCCCCATGTCTGTCACCCATTCGCCCCGTAGAGAAACTGTCGGGTCTGGCAGATTGTTGATCAGTTTTCTGTATGTGAAGGATGTGGCGCTCTTCGGCATGTGGTCAGTAAGCAATTGGTCCTCCAATGGGGAAGCTTCGGGGACTTCAGTATCTTGTGGGAGCACCGCCAGCAATGCATGCCTTATTTGTGTGTACCTGAAAGCCTCAGTCGGGCCCAATTCGTATTGTTGCTGGAGTTGGGCAAATGGCACTACATTCCCTCCGTCCCACAAATCCCCCACCGTGGAGATGCCTATATTGTCCCACCGCTCAAATCCCTTGCTATGTCGCAGCTGTCCCAATTGTCTAGTGTCCCAGAGCGGGGTAAGTTTGGTAATGACCCCCCTCCATCCCAACCGCGTCTGTGCTGTATGCCATAGCATTGCCATATGCTTTGTGGGACCCTCCAGTTTCATGGCTTGCCCTTTGTTATATAGGATTGTGAGCATATTATTAGTTCCCAGTTGGGCCCTATCTGCCCTGTATGCTGGGTCATCCTGTGGTGCATGTATCCATTGGTTAATGACCTTGAGGTGTGCCGCCCAGTAGTACCACTGTATGTCGGGGAGCGCTATCCCACCATCATACCAACTTCTATGTAATTTTGCTTTCGCTATTCGTGCCGGTTTACTACCCCAGAGAAGTAGGGACACCTATGCAGCTATTTGTTTAAAGTATCGGGGTGGGACTGGAAAGGGCGTGTTATGAAGGGCATAGAGAAACCGGGGCAGGGCCATCATCTTGTACAACGCCGCTTTACCCAGGAGTGTCAGGGGCAGGGATGCCCAATGTATCACGTCTCTCCGTAAGCGCTCCATAGGGGGCGTCAGGTTTTTGGAGAAGAAATCTGTAACATCGGCTGTGATATGTATACCTAAGTATTTAAATGAATTCCTCGCGACTACAAGCAGGCAATCAGTAGAGAGCTGCAGTGCGGGCCCCCTCAGTACATATAAGCCCGATTTGGACCTGTTTATTGTGTACCCTGACACCTTCCCGAAGTTATCACATATGTCAAGGAGTTCCGGTATAGAGTGTTCCGGCTCTGTGAGGTACACCAGTATGTCATCAGCGTATAAGGAGAGACGGTCTTCCCATCCCTCCCTCCATCGGATTCCTTTTAGTAAGGGAGCACCTCTAATCAACGTCGCCAGGGGCTCCAGCACCAGTGCGAATAGGAGCGGTGACAGGGGGCACCCCTGGCACATCCCTCTCGCCAATGGTATCTCGCATGATAGGTGTCCGTTAGCCGTTACACAAGCTAGAGGCCCCGCATATAGGAGGCAGATCCATGCACACAATTTAGGACCAAATCTGAGATGCAGAAGGACCGCAAAGAGGTACTGCCATTCTACCATGTCAAAGGCCATCTTCGCATCTAGGGTCAAGATAACTGCCGGCTCGGACAGGGACGGCGCTTTGGCCAGCGCTCCATGTAGGCGTCTGAGGTTTAGTGTGGTGTTTCTATTTGGCATGAAGCCAGATTGGTCCGGGTGAATTAAGTGTGGTAAATGTGTCATCAATCTGTTGGCTAATAGTTTAGCTAAAATCTTAGCCTCTGCATTTAGCAGAGATATTGGGCGGTTGGAAGTGCATTCGGACGGGGGCTTACCGGGTTTTGGAATTGCCACTATTGCGGCTATTCGTTGGTCTAGCGGTAGTTCGCCCTTCTCAAGGCTGTCGTTGTACATTGCCAATAAATGCGGGCAGACAGTCTCTGCCATCTGTTTATACCATTCTATTGGGATCCCGTTGGGCCCCAGTGCTTTGCCTGACTGCAGCGAACGGATTGCTACTTGCAACTCTTCGTCCATAAGATCTGCCTCCAGGTCCAGGGAAGCCTCCTGCGTCAGTGTGGGCATTTCTATATTTATTAAGGACGCTGCTACCTCAGCCTCTGACATGTCCGATGTCGGTGTGTGAACCTCTCTGAAATATTCTGCCAGTGTGTCTACTATGTCCCCGGGGTCTGTTGTGAGGCGCCCCTATGCCATCCGTATTTGCCGTATTCCCCTAGTGCTATTCTCACGCCTATCTAGCCAAGCCAGCAGTTTCCCCGCCTTGTCTCCTACGTCATATATTCTATGCTGTGTTGCTGCAAGGTTAGCCACTGTTTTATTTCGTAAGTAGTCTCTGTATCTTTGTTGTCTGAGGTGCAGAATGTGTGCCGTATCCGGTGTGGGGTCTGTTGAGTGGTCTGTTTCGGCTGCATGCAGTTCTATCTCTAAGTTTATTAGTTCTTTCTGCTTTGCTCGTCTGTGCCCCGTGATGGATGCTATTGCTTGCCCTCTAAGGATAGTCTTATAGGCTTCCCACAGTATTGACGGTGAATTAACCGATGCAGTGTTTTCCGCAAAGAAGTTTTTCGTGGCTCTACGGAGGACTTTTCTGATATTGGGAATTTGGAGGTACCCGGGATAAATAGGATAAATCCTCCGACGAGACTTTTGGCAGTAGGAAAAAGTTAGTACCACTGGTGAGTGATCAGAAATGCCCCTGGGTTTGATCGCTATATCGTCAACGTTTTGCGGGCTGGCTTCTAGCATCATAAAATAGTCTATTCTGGATAGACTGTTATGTGCATTGGAGTGGTACGTGTATTGGCGCGCTGTGGGGTGGGAGCGCCTCCAGACATCCACAAGCCCTATTGCATCTGCGAAGCTCTGCAAGCGAGAGGTTCCAGGTGCCTGCCACTTAACCGGATATTTGTCTATGGTGGCGTCCATTGTGGCATTGGAGTCCCCCCTAATGGTAAGGTCCCCTTCTGGCAGTGTAAGGAGAAAGTCTCTGAGCGCTGGGAACGCCACTGCGTGAAGTGCTGGTGGAATGTATACTGATACCACATTAATAAGTCTACCTTCCCATTGACCCTGCAGTGCTGCAAACCTTCCCTGGTCGTCTGTCTTAGTTTGGAGGACTATGAAGGGAGAATTTTTCCGCACCAGGATGCCCGTCCCCCTGGAGCCTGACGAGAACTCGGAGTGTACTACCATCCTATACCCCCAACTATCTAATGCCTTACATGCCGTGCCCGTGAGGTGCGTCTCCTGTAGTAGTGCTAATGCGGGGCCTTGGCGTTTCAGGGCCTGCAGTACCAGTCCCCTCTTTATCTTATCACCCAGTCCGTGGACGTTCTACGTTACTAGCAGGATGGGGGTTACTTGTGCTTCTTGGATTGTGGCCTGGGTACGTTCAGTTTGGGTGCGTGTTGTCATGGGTGCGGTGCGTAAATACCGTGAACTGCTGCCTAACTAAATCATTTGAAAACCTGCTGGTCAGTCGATTTTCTGCCCTGCCATCAGTGCTGTTACAAACTAGAACAAAGAAAAACATAATCCAAACTTCCCAACCCCCTGTCCCTCTCACCCACCCTGCCTCCCTGCTTAACGGACTCGAAACCGCCCGCTACCCCAACTCAGCAGAGTGCTTCTTCCCAACCCAAAACATAGTACTTGCTTGACGGGGGTAAGGATTCCAAGAGGAAGCAAAGACCTTCCCTTCCCTCCATGTCCTCTTCATTTATGGCAACTCTCTCCCGGGTGTTATGTTGCTGGTAGTCCTATCCTTGGCTGAGAGTCTCTGTGTCAGACCGTGGCGAGCAGTCTGGGTCCGGGCGTCGTATAGTTTGGCTGCCTGTGTCGTCTTCCTCAGTACGGCGGTGGTGTTCTTTGTTCCCACGACGCGGTCTATCCACTCGTCGCCAACCCTGAAGTCAGTCATAAGCCTCTTCTGGCGTTTCAAAAAACCATGTCTTGCCCTCCGCTACTACTCTGAGCCTCGCAGGAAATAGCATGGAATAGGGCAGTTCTTGCGCCCGTAGCGCTTTTTTAGCTTCCAGAAAACTTCGCCTGCGCCGGAGACCGCTGCTGTATAATCCGGGAAGAAGGAGACCGTTGAATTATGGACTCGAATCAGTGGGGAGACTCTCGCAGTCTGTAAGATGGCATCTCTGTCTCGGAAGTTAAACAGTCTGGCGAGCACCGGTCTGGGGTTGCCCCCGGCTTGGGCCTTCCGCCTGGAACTCTGTGGGCTCTCTCTACAGAGAAGACACTGGAGAGTCCTTTAGGTTGTAGTCGCGTTTTCACCAGGTCTTCAACATAGAGGGCCATTGCTTGAGTACCTTCACTTTCTGGAATACCAAGAATGCGGACATTGTTCCTGCGTGAGCGCCCTTCTTGGTCATCGAGCTTCTCCGCTAGTAGCTTGTTTTCCGACTAGAGCCGGGACAGAGCTTTTTGTATTGCCGTTGTGTCCGTCACCAAGGTTTTGGTGACTTTCTCTACTTCTGTGACTCTGTCCACCATTTTCTGGAAGTCCGCTCGTAGTAGGGTGATGTCAGTGGAGATCGTCCCCACTAAAGTTTGGACACTCGAAAGGGCCGCCATGATATCCTCCAGCGTCGCTTTTTTCGCCCCCTTCACCCTCTGCTGCTTTGCCTGAGGAGGTGCGTCCTTCTGGAAGTGGTGCAAAACCTTCATACATGTACAATTTGGCTTGCGTATTTTGAGTCCGTGGGCCCCTGCCCGCCATGGTGTCGTCGATGGTGGTCCGGTTAATGCACTGTGCAGTGCTATCTTTTCTCTCGGACTTGTGGACCCCATTGACTGCTGGGTGTGGACAACTCTGCATGTGCTGGCGTCTGATTTAATGTGGAATGAGCGGGCGTGCCAGTGCTGCGAGGTACACAGTGTTTATCGTCCTGCTTCTGCGTCTGGTTCAATTCTCGACCTCCAGCCTGCACCACTCGCCCTTCAGATGGCATGCACCTTGCCAGCGCTGTGTTGGCCCGTCACAGGGGCTCTCAGTGCCGAGTATTTTGTCCCGGCTTGCCGTGTCGTTAAATAAGCATCAACAGGGGGGGGGAGGCTGGTGCCACTCAAGCTCCCTCTAGCTGCAATTTGCGCCCTCACTGCTTCCGCAAAGTCTTGGGCCCCAACGCCCCTAAGGTCGGCAGAGTTGAGGCCTTCCAGAAATCGAGCCCCCGGCTCTGTCCTTGCCACCAGGCCTCACCTCGCCGTCGCTGCTTCACTCGCTGCAACCCCCGCGGCGCTGGTAGCTACCAGGCCTCTAGAGAGTGTCCAGGTCATGTCTGTACTCGCCGTTGCTAGGGCCGTTCACGGCACCTGGTACGCCGCTCGCCTTGCTCCGCCGCCCTCTTGCCTCGCTCCCGGGTCCCGAGATACTCCAGGCCCCGGTCTCCACGTGGGTGTTAGGCCGCTTCAGGACACTCTCGGCTATCATTGGCACCCGGTGTCAGATTCCGCCCAGAGTCTCACCTGTCGCCGCCTATCGGTCCTAGACCTCAGCTCAGGTCCCTAGAGTACAGTTATGTGCCGGATAAATGGCCGGATTAGCGCGAAAGGCTATGTCGTCCTTGGAGCTCCTTCACTAAGCAGCCATCTTGCTCGGCTGTTAGCCACGCCCCCCCCGTTCATCTTGGATTTTTGATGCTGTGAACACACTGGCCCCAGTAAAAACGTCTTATACTAGGAGACTTAATCCCTCTACACCTTTGTTTAATGAAGCACTTAGAACTCAAAAGCAATGGTGTAGAAGAAAGGAATGCAAGTAGAGGAAAGAGTACCTACATACCGAGGAAGAGATCTGCAAGCAATTAATGACCAAGTATTAAAAAAATAGATCATTAGAGTGAAAAGCCCAAAAACTTGGTGAAAGAGATTTTTCTTACAGTTAACAAGTTAAATTCTGTGCCTGGTAATAATACAGCAGTCAGCAGCCAAATATTTTTTAATACCCTAGCCAGTATTGTTTCCAAAATAAGGTGGATAACATCTTTAATGGATCCGGCACCACGAACCCCATTTCTCAGTCGGAAGAGACTTTCTCCCCAAAGTGCCTGGTGTCTGAGTCCTTTCTGGATTTCACAAACACTACCATGGAACAGGTCACGCAGCCTATAAAAACTATTAAGTTCGGCTCTCCCCTGTGTCCTTCATGAGTGGCAATAACAACACCTGAAATCACTTCTGGCCAACTAATAGTTATATTTAACCAGATGTGTGACAGTGGCTATTTTCCTAAGCAATGGAAAATAGCAACAATACTCCCATTGATAAACAAGCATTGGCATAGCCAATAGGTCTCGCCTTTGGGACCTTAGAAGTGTTTAGCCATGCAACAGTTGATGCTGTTGCACCAAGGATATTGTGCTGCATAACGAAATACTTATAAGGTCCCAAAAGCGAGACCTATTGGCTATGCCGATGCTTTTTTTAACATGGAACAGACAGAAAGGTTCGCTGTGTTTTTATAAATATGAAGCAGCTTTCGACAGATTTTTAACTACAACTTTTGTATTGCTGTCGCTATCTGGTGTCCAGTTTGGGTCTCACTTGCCTTTTGCCAAGAACTGCTTATGGGGGAAAGGTGACCTTTTGAGCATGAGTGAATTATTGTATTTATCCTGTGTTAGTGTGAGAACACCTGAAGTTTTATCACCTTAAAAGCGCAAAGGTGCTGTAAGGTATGTCAGATAGTGTGTGTGTGGGGAGGGAGGGAGGGAGATCCGGAGGCCTCCCGTTGCTAATCCACCTGACGGGATTAAGGGTAGAATAAAAGAGAGGTTTATAATAACAATGATTTTTTTTTCCAAATATAAACTGCTGTGCTTTTATGGTATGTTCAAAATTTAATAAACTCTAATTGGCAGAGGGCTAATAAAAATGTGATTTAATTATGACGCCTGATTGTTCCGGTCAGAGTTTGTATAGTTACAGGAGATGGGTGGGGGGATTCTCTCATCTACAACCTGATTGATTGGAATTTTGGGGATAGCGTTGTGCGAAGCTCCCATTTGTGCCTTACGAGTCGATATTACGTATTTCAGTTGTGAAGCTGGACACTGTAAACACTCCACATGTGTAACTCTTTTGACATCTCACTTGGGTATCTGTGCGTGGAACACAAGAGCTAACCAGTGAGACACTCTCTGCGCTGTTTGTTTGCATGATTTAAAAAAAATACACTTGTGTTCACAAAACACATTGGGCCGTATTTATGAAGGCCTTGCGCCGCCGGTGCGTCACTTTTAAAATGGGAAAAAGTGACGCACCGGCGGCGCAAGGCCTTAATAAATAAGGCCCATTGATTCCAGCAGAGACCAACTAGTTTCCCTGGAAGAGTTTCTTAAAAGGATGTGTAAGCACATTAATTGACAGTGAAAAAAATATAAATTCATAAAGTGAGAAGATATGCAACAGAAACCTTGGCCAGTTGAACATGTTTAACCAACAAAATAAAGTCACGCTACTGTCCACACTTAATAAAATCTCAAAGGATGCTTAATCCCCATAGTAGCTCAGAAAAATGTAAAATTATTCCTTCATGTCATGGTTCTTACATGCATTTAGGTAATTACAATGGTGTATATTATATCTGTATGATGTATTTTAGCAATTTTGGCAACATAAAGGCAATAAATGTTAACATTAATACAAATAAAAGTGTGAGTGATTAATATCAACGAGGGTGTGACTGCTGGATTGAAAACTTTAGAGCGGGGTGGGAGGGTAGCACAGAGGAAGAGAAATAGATTTGGTATTTTGCGGCTGTGCTGGGGGAGATCAAAAATACATGCAAAAGTGTTACTGTTTGGCTACTGTTTCAAATGTGCATCCGCATGCGCAGATGCGAAGGGGGAGATCATACCGAAGGGAAGATCAAAACGACGGAACACCGGAATGCTAGCGCTGAAGGGGCTAAAGTCTCCGCTGGGCGCCGGAACCCTGAATCCATAGTCCATCATGTTCAGGACGGGCTTGTCCGATCCGTACATGGGGGCGGCCGGGGAAGCCGCGCAACGGCTGGGGCTGAGGGAGCCTGTGCAGAGCGAGGCGCAGCGCGTGCAGCTGCTGCTGGCAGCCGGGGGCGGGGCGGCGCGTGCTCCTTCCTCTCGCGGAGCTGCCTCCGCCGCTCGGGGCAGGGCGAGCCCGAAGACTGGAACTCAAACAGCTGCTGCGCCACCGCACGCAGCCCGGGCTGAGCGTGAGAGGGCGGAGTGTGGCATCTGAAGTCCCGGGTCCCAGGAGGGGGCCCGGGTGAAGACCAGCGCTGGCCTGCAGAGGGAGATCGAGGATCGAGAATGCACTAAAAGAGCCCGGTGAGTTGGGGGGAGGGGGATGTGTGTGCGTGCGTCTGTCTGTGTGTGTGTGTGTGTTGTGTGTGCCTGCGTGTGTGCCTGCCTGTGCCTGCGTGTGTGCCTGCCTGTGTGTGTGTGTCCCTGCCTGTGCCTGCGTGTGCATGTGTGCATGTGTTGTGAACAGCCGGCCGGGATCGGAGCGCGTGACCTGATCCGATCCCGGCCGGCTGCGTGCTCGTGACAGTCTGTTGTCTCTGCCTAGTCCTTGAACGGGAAAATGGCTGAAATGATTGCAATAGATCGCTTTGCGACAGCAGGGGCTTTTGCCCCTGCAATCGCAGGCGCGACCTAAAAAGCCAACTCTGTCCCCTACCATCCCTAATAGCTATCATCCCTTATATCGGCTACCATTTCCTGAAAAGATAGAAAGATAATGAATCAACAACTGGCAGCATTAATATCGGAGAAAGAACTCTAGAGCCCTGCTCAGTATGGGTTCAGAAGTGGCCATAGCACTGAGACAGCACTGATAAAGGCCACTGTGGAGATCAGGGAATTCCTTGATCAGGGGGTTAGAGCGGCCTTGCTCTTATTAGATCATACAGTAATCCTACAACCACGAAGATCATCATATTTGGAAACTCATCCTCCCTCTGGTCCCCTTCCTGGTGGCCACTGAAACTGGGTTCCCTCCCCACCCGTGTAAGGAAAGTATGTAACATGGAAGTACTGGGGGATGATAAACTTACTTTTGGTACCCAGGTCAATGCCATTACATCATCCTCCTTTCAAACACTAAACACCTTAAAGAAAGTCCTGCCTTTCATCCCTTCTGAGCTGCAGAAAACGGAAGTCACATCCATGGTCCTCACAAAAATTGACTATTGCAACGCTCCATATATGAACATGCAACAGCAACACAGGAATAAACTACAAAGCCTTCAACAAGCTGAAGCATTACTGCTGTTGGGTACCCCCAAGTTGCAACCTGTCTCATGGGCACTCAAACAGCTACATTGGCTGCCAGTTAGATAGAAAGTTATTTTTAAGGCTCTCTGTATCATGTTCAAAGCTCCTCTTGGTACAGGGTCTGGTTACTAGGACTGGGCGGAGTTCAGGAAGTTCTGCTCAGTGGAACTCCGCAAAGTGCTGAAAAAACTCTGGAATGCTCTGCGGAGTTGGGCAAGCAGCTGAGTGTGGTAAGTCTTGCTGCTCGCACTGATTTTTAGCACCAGGACTTTGTCCTGCGCTGTAAAATCAGCGCATACTATATTCTACTTGAGCAGCAGCTTCCTCAACACGAGCGTCAGATTTCTCAACGTGACCCATCACAACCTGCCGTGACTGCCCGGGTCGAGAAATCTGGCTGGGAGAAGGTGTCACGATTTTTGTCGCTCGCCAACCTAACTTTGCCAAGTCACTCAAGAGCGGGATTCTTCGTCCACCCCTACTGACTGCTTGAAGAAGAAATTCAAGTGGTATCTCCACCTAGGACCTTACGCTCCTCAGCAGCCAAAAACATTTCGATCTCAAGATTCAAACTTGACCACTGGGGAGGAATAAGCTTTGTGACCAGTTTCTCCAAAGCTTGAATGAAATACCTCTTCACTTAACATCTATGAAGAATCTTCTCCTTTTCAGAAAAACTCTTAAAACGTATCTTTTTTAAGTAGATGAGCATGAAGTTAGAAGTTTTCAGAATCAGCGGCGTCTCCTCCACTTTGACAGTGAAGCGTCACCCCTCAAAAATGCCTGGAAAGGAAAAACAAAACAACATTGATTTTATTTCTTCTTTCCTGCCGAGTCTTGTGGGCACAGCCTGGGGGGTGACAGCACTGAGGGGAGTGGTAGTGCACTCCCTTAACTGCACATGACGATTTTGGCCGGCCGTCTCAGGTTGGCCAAACCGTCAAGGGAAGCTTGCATTGCTGGGGTTGAAGAGAGCAGGAACAGACTTCCAGTATGTCCTGGAGTCCTAATCTAGGGCAATCAGGCAAATCCTAAAGCTGCTGACATGTGAGAGCGATACAAAAGGGGATGATGGACGGAGCGTTTGAGCAAATCAAACACTCACCCCCAGTCAACTGATCTGGGTTTAATCCATCACCATTCTTTAGCTTACTCAGCCACCCCAGTTCAGACATGGCCATATGCAAATTAGTCTGACCCTGTGCCTCATGGGAACAGTCCAGCCCGAACTGCCAAGCCATGTCTTCCCTGGACCGGAAACAAGCATCCTGGGACCGGTTTCTGGCATTACAGCCGTCTTCAGTCTGGCTTGCTTGAATCCATTGGCAAAGTGAGCATGGGACTCACGTCTGAGCATACCCCGCCACACTTGTGGAAGCCAAAGCGGTGCAAAAGGGGGTGGTGATGGACGGAGCATCCAAACCAATCAAACACTCACACCCAGTCAAAAGATCTGCCTAACACTTTCCACTAAAATGTTGACTGCCTGGTGCCAATTAGTTTTTACATTTTCCCTAGAGAGGTGCTAGCATTACGAGTTTCAAGTGCCAAACAATGCAACAACACACATTATTCCACTACACAATACATGTAATCATCTCATAGCTCCACACCACACAATGCAAGAATATACACTTCCACCCCACATCATTCCACCACTAAATTTTGTGAAGATGGAACTCCAAATTTTAACCCATATGAGAAGTGGGTCTAGTCTAACTGTTTCTTTGGTATAGGGGAGACCAACCTCTGAGTGGATGATAAAAGACACGTAGCTGTTCGAAACAGCTAGCAATCTTGCGAGAAATGTGTTCTCAGCTACAGCATAGCCCCAGACCCCCCATTGCTTAGGTGCCTAATGGAATGCATTTTGCTTTGTAAAGGGATCACAGATCCTTCACTTGTTTCTGTTTGATTTTCCTGTAGAAACCAAAAATAGCCTCAGTCACAAAGTTCATTTTGTTCCCTCTCTGTTTGCCAAGTTTTGCTCAATTAAAATTAACATCTAGTAAAATACCTAAGTAGTTAAAGTTGGACACTTTTGTGATGACCACACCATCAATACTAAATCTGCGAGTACGCATATTTCTAGGATCTAATGGCATCATACAAAATTGTTTATGCCGTACCCCTTAGTTTTAGAACTAACATGAAGTCATTAAAAGTATCTAGCAAGTGTTAGAGCCCATTGACTGTGTGCAACAGCAGTACGGCATCACCGGATTACATTAATACTGGTACAGGCCGCTCCCCTGTCCTTGGTAAATCCTTATCCCTACTCTATAAAACAGAATCCAGTGAATAACTGTAGATAAGGAAAAAGAAAGGGGCTAGGATGCATCTGTAGTGTACGTGGGCAGTGGTATCCCAATGCAGGTGTTTTAGTAGTTCCACCAGGTCAACCTCCACCCCTTCCTGAAGCATGAGGTCTTACAACCATCCACCTTTCCACTAAATCCAATGCATTGGCCAAGTCCATAAAGGCGAGATCTAAAACGCCTTTCTTGGCCTTTGCATATTTCCCAGAAATCAGGAGCACTAGAGGGACTGTTCAACCATGCCAATGCCTGGGTTGAACCCATATTGTACCTCAGAAAGGAAACCCCTGTCTTCGCCCAGGCCTCGAGTTTCTCGAGAATTACCCAGCCCAGGATTTTGACAGAGAAGTTCAACAGAGAAATTGGGAGGTAACATCACCTCTGTCACCCTTTGTGAAGTTTGGCACAATGATTGATTTTTCCATGAGCTGGGCATCTCAGCGTGCAGTGCGGCTCGAAACACATTGGCTAACAATGGATCCCAAAAGGAAATATTATGGTGAAAAACATCAATTGGAACTCCATCTGGGCCGGGAGCTTTACCTAGGGTGCTCTTTTTGATTGCAGATGTGACGTCATTCAGGTCGATGCAAAAGGGTAAAATGACAGCCTGCATCAGGTGAGACAGGGGACTTGGAAAGGGAGATGGTGTACCGGAGGGAGTGACAGTAGGGCTCCTCTCGGACGGTCCTCAAAAATGCGAGAAACATAAGTCAGCCAATTGCCCGAAGACAAGTTGCAAGCGATAGTTGGAACAACACTATCTGTGAAAAAGGGACAATAAATCACCTCCCAGAAGAGTTTTACGTCTCTCAGGGCAGTAGCCTTGAAGAGATCTTCCCAAGCCCTCTCTTTGATTTCTATCCTTCTTAGTTCCAATGCTTTTTAGGTCTCGGCCTGCGTAGGCTGCGCTTGCGCAGTCTTGCTGGCGAGATTTTTTGTTTTAGAGTATGGGGCTTAAACCTGCCCCTCTTCTCCACTGGCTGGCTTCCTAAACGGAGGCCAGCCATTGGAGAAGAGGGGCGTCTTTCCATTTACGCCCGTCTTTTTGGGATTGAGGGGTGTGTTTTTTAGTTTCTTTCTCTCCTCTTCCCATTAGCTGTAATTTTACATTCCACCCAATGTGAAGAGGAGAGAAAGAAAAACACGCCCCCCAGTCCGAAAATAACTGGGCGTTTCTCCGAGGCATTTCTGCTTGACCTCGGAGAAACATGGTGGTGTTCATGGCGTGGTCCACAGCGGAAGTTTGGAAGTTCCACTGCTGCCCGCTCTCACCTTCCACCCATCCCTCATTCTCTCTGCTTTCTCGCTGTCCACCTCCCTCTTCCCCTCACTCTACCTACTTCCCTCCCTCCCTTCGATCTCCCCCCTCTCTCTACACTCTCATTGCTCTCTCCTACTTAGTTCTGCACTCTACACCACAATCTTTCATTCATTTCTCAAACAGGGAGACCCAAAGTCCACAACAAACTACAGCTGCCCCACTATCATCCAGACTCCAGTGAAGAGCCCGAGAGGCAGAAGGGGCGGAGGACCACACAGAGAAGAGCACTCGGCCAGACGGCGCCGGGAGGCACTGATGGAATTGAGCCTGTGAGAATTCCCCCCACTGTAGTCTCGGCTCTCTTTGACTCCGCTGCCACTCCAAAGTACCCCTCTCTCTCCTCCACAACGCGGACAGCCCTCCCCGCGCGCCCTTTCCAGGAGCAGAGAAATAAAAGCGCCCTGCTGCGGCTCTCCCCCCTCGCGCTCCCCCGCTGTCGAAGAAACGCAAAGCCCCGGATGGTGGGGGACCTGACAGCCTAGGGGCCGGTGGAGCCTCGGCTAGAAGCGAGGGCATCGAGGCAGGTGAGAGGGGAGCTAGAGGGTTGGGCACTGCTGGAGATCCCTTGGTGACAGGGGGGCACCCCTGCGGTGCAGGAATGTACCATGCGCGACAGCCTGGTGCTCTGGGAATGCAATACCCACCTGTTGTGGTGCGGGGCCCCTGAGGGGTCACCAAGGTGGTATGCTTCACATCTGGTGTCCCCAGGAGCCGCTGTGACTAAGGGCCTGGCAGATGAATGCTAGGGAAGGGGCCGTGGCAAAAGACGATAGTGATGGTGGCACATTAACCCTTTTAGGTGTTTTCTACCCTAACGCCAAATTGTATTTTATGAAATGTTGTGCAATGGACCGTCCTTTCCACTTTTTATGCAGGGTGTATGCTGGGTTCGAATGCATTTTGATCAGGGTGATGGCACCTACTTTAATACTACTACCACTACTACTGCTGCTAATAATAATAATTATTATCGTTAGTAGTAGTAGTAGTATTGTTGCTGCTATTACTACTGCTATCACCACTGCTGGTGCTGATAGTTCCATCGTTATTGATATTGGTGTAACTGTCAATAATGTTTTTTTTTTATTTTATTTTGAATACCATTAGACTTATCTTTATTAATAATTGTTAATATTACAATGGGGAAGATTTTTTTATTGCTTTTTCATATATACATTTGACCACGTTAGTCGGTATTTTGGCTTAACTGTCTGCGTAATTTGTGAACACTTAAAACAGCTGTATGTGTGTGTGTGTGTGTGTGTGGCGCTCTGCGTGTGTGTGTG